>NC_042616.1:313953551-314572467 GCF_901001135.1 Rhinatrema bivittatum | reverse complement strand
TTTGTTAGGGAGGTCGGCTGCATTGTTCTTTCCAGAGGCAGTTTCCCTTGTCCCTGACATATGCCTCTTGTCCAAGGCAGCATTGATGGCTGCTCCAGTTCCTATGCATCATCAGCCTAAGAGCCCATTTTAGAAGCAGGAGGCGAGCAAGGATTAGTACAGGCAGCAGACAGAAGCAAGGTCAGGAACCAGGCCAGGTCTCAATTTGTAGTTGGAATCAGAAACAGCCGGATGCAGAGAAATGAAGGATCAGAGCCTGTTGTTCAGACACCTGCCCAGATAGGTGAGCTTCCTTTTATGTTAGAGCAGTACTAATGTCATTAGTCCGCACCATAGGAAATCCAGAGTGCGGGTCTTATAAAACTGGTGAGTCGGTACGGGCCCTTACATAGAGGAGCAGGATGTAGCAGAGGAGCAGGATTGCATGAGCCATGCTGGGAGGTCCCAGCAGGTCTCAGGACACAGAGCTGGGCCTTGGACCATGAGGTACAGGACAGCATCCATGGTGCAGCACTCTGTGGTTGGCGGCATGTGACGAGGTCTCCTTTCCCCCAATAAACCTAGGAGTAAATTTGAAGGAGGGAACCTTGAGTCAGCTGTTTCTAGTACTGAGCTAAACCTTATGTAATCTCATCCCTTTGGTGTACTCTAGATATAAAAGATTTAAAGTCTCTCAGAGCTGGAACCATTTCTGACTTACTTTGTTACTGTCCCTTTCTCCAGGGTCTGTATTCTCTGTAGATGTGGGGGGGGGGGGGGGAAGGTTTTCCTTTCAGGGCCCAGAAGTGATTGGGGTGATTTTACTTTTACCCTGGCAGAGGTACACTTTTTCCCACTGGGTATATTGTATGTGCCAATAATCACTGGAGGCTAGCTTTAGTGTCCAAAATTAAAGTCTTTACTGATGGGTAATCAGGTGAAATAATGGTACAATTCAAATTAATCCCTTTGGTTTCCACAAGTGGCTGCTACAGTTCATATTTTTCTCTATGTGTGCAAGGGTCCATTTATCTTGATCCAGGGGCAAGGGAAGCATTCACCATCCCAGACTTAAATTAATGAGGTTCTCAAGTGGGCAGGGGCATCCTTGTTGAGATGGGAAAAAAAACACACTCTAACTGGCCAAAAATCTATTTCAAGACTCCAATTGGGGGGGGGTCCTCAGATGTAACTCAAATTTGATTTCACTCACAGTTCTCAGTCCTTCTTGATCTCACTCACTATATTCAAATCCCAAGTTGAAAAGGGATCCCTGGAACATGCAGCACTCGATGTTCCTTCTCAGAGCAGGAAGAAGGGGCAGCAAAACTCTTCATCCCAGATCTCCTAACCAAAATGTCTCTGACCTAAACAAACTTAGTCCAAAACACCAGAAGACTCTGCAGCAGGTCACTACCATTCCTCTGCTTTCTTGGAAGTTCACAGCAGGGCTGGTCTTCCCTATCCTGGGCCCCCCAGGGAGTGGGTTCCCCTTGCTCTCAAACCAAGCAGTATCCAGGAGTCTCACAGGCTTCTTCCTTTAAAAATACCCCAAAATACTCAAGAATAACCCAGCCAGCCAGTTAGTGGACAGAAAGGGATTCTCCCTCGATCTTGTCCAGGAACTGCAGGCAAATAGTACCTGAGTCCAAGTGTAGGCTTGAAAACCAATGAAGGAAAAATCTCCAGAGCTTCCTCCCAATTTAACTGAATTGCACTGCTCTCCAGAGCTCACAGGAGAGAGCTGTTTTTGTTAACTCACCAAGGGGATGGCCATTCCAGCACCCACAAAGGGAGGGGATGTATCTACCTCTCCTTTCTTTAATCTACAGTGCTCTATCCTTAGATAATAGAATTACTAAGGACACTATTAGTAAGGCACCCAAAGGAGCCGTTACACCTATTTCCAGAAGCAAACTGAGATGCCAGCCTATATTTTCTGTCATCAGGCTTTTTGAAATGGTCAGCCGCTTTCATGAGAAAAATCTGAGTATTCTCCCAAATCTCTTAAAAACTGGAGGAGAAAAGATCTGTTGCTGGGGTTCTGTGGACAACTGAAGAGCTATTTTAGGATGTCTGCCGTATACAGTGTAAAAGGGAGAGGACCCAGATGATTCACTGATTCAATTATTGTAAATAAACTAGGCCTGTGGGAGTAGTTGTATCCAGTCATCCTGCCTCACCAGCACATAGGCTCTAAGAAATTCTCAAGGATCTGATTAACTCTCACCATTTGGCCATTAGATTTGGGATGATAGGCCGATAAGAAGTCTAATGTTATATCCAACTTTTTACAGAGGGCACACAAAAACCATGATGTGAATTGAACTCTTCAGTTGTGGATGATATGTTCAGGAAGCCCATGTAACTGGAATATATATTGTAAACAATAGTTGGAGATGCTTAGGGTTATAGGAAGAGTTGTCAGAGGACCAAAATGATCATCTTGAAGAATCGATCAACAACTACTCAGTTAATAGTGTGCCCAGAGAAGGAGGATAGATCAGTTATGAAATCCATAGAGAGATGAGTCCAGAATTTCTGGGGTATCGATAAAGGTTGGAATAGGCCCACCACTGGGCCACCAGTAGTTGTGGGAGTTGAGGTCTAAGGTTTTGCAGATGCCCTAGTGATCAGCCAGTTGAGAATCATAGGCTCATTTCAAGACTTTCTGTCAACGAGGCGTGGGTACAAAAGTATTTCCTGGAGGGGTTCCAGCTGGTACCACAGAGGTGACTGCAATAATCTTGGCCAGGTCGAGGAGAGAATGAGGATCATTGGAGATATTAGCATGGTCAAAAGAACTAGAAAGGTTGTTAGTTTTAAGATTTTTTCCAGCTGACCCAGTAGGTTAGGCAGATGTTAAACCTGGTAAAGACCAAGGACTATCTGACTTGTCACGGGTTAAGTCTTCTGGCAGTTTGGAGGTATATCAGATTCTTATGGTCAGTGAAGATTGTGAAGGGGATGCAAACTGCAAAGTGCCCTCCAATAGGTCTCGCCACTCTTCCAAAGCTAGTTTAACAGTGAACAGCTCTTGATTGCCAATGCTGTAGTTTCTTTCTGCTAAGGATAACCTTTTAGAATAGAAGGCTCAAGGTAATAATTCACTATGGGGGTTCTGTAAGAGAATGGCATCTATGCCCATGAAGGAAGCGTTGACTTCCAAAAAAAGAGTGTCAGGTCTTTGCAGCACTGGTGCGGAAAGGAAGGCAAATTTTAGGAGGGTAAAGGCTTGGTTTGCTTCGGGTGGCCAGTTCTTGGTATTAGCCCCTCTTTTCATAAGGGCAGTAATAGGATCAATAAGAGTAGAATAATGGTGGATGAACTGCCTGTAATAATTAGCAAATCCTAGAAAGAGCTGGATCACCTTAAGATGCACTGATTGGGGCTAATCCATAATTGCCGATAGCTTGGAGGGGTCTATTCAAAGGCCCTGCACAGAAATAACATAAACCAGAAATAGAAGTTCCGACACTTTTCCAATTTGGTATATAAAGAATTACTTCTTAGCCACTGAAGCATAGTTTTAACATGAGAACAGTGTGACTGAAGGTCAGATGAGAAGATCAGAATGTCAACTAGACATGTCATCTATGACAGAAGGTATACAAACAAGTCTCTGAATATGTCATTGACAAAATTCTGGAAGACTGCTGGGGCATTGCACAGGCCAAAAGGCATCATCAAAAACTTGTAGTAGCCATCTCAAGAATTAGAGGTGGGTTTCCATTCATCACCTTCTTGTATGCCTTTGAGATTGTATGCTCTCTGAAGAACCAACTTGATGAAGTTTAAAGCACCTTGAAGTCAGTCAAACAATTCAGATATTGTGATGATTATAGTGATATTAGTATAGGTCTCTGCGCAAGAGGAGCCTTTAAGCAAAAGGCAGAAACAGTTTGAATCTGGGGTTAAGTGGATTACTCTAGCAGGTCTACAAATCGCAGGATTCCAATCACCTAGTTTGAGAAAAGTGGTGCCAAAAAGGGGCTGAGTTAGAGGAAGGCTCCCTCAGCTCACCAGTAGGCTGCTAGTTCCCATAAAAGGAACCAGAGAGGAACAGTAAGCAGAGATGGGGAGAGGAGGTGGAGACAGAGAAGGTCATCTGGGCTAACTATGGAATGTAGTGCTGATGAGGAGATAGAACCAGATGGACATTCCCATTTCTAAGCTAAGTCTCTTGCCTAGAAAACAGCAGGGAAATTGTGGCTATTTCCGTGGGTATTTGGGGAACATTTTTAAGAATCAGCAGATGGTTAGACTTTGAAGCAATGTATTAGAAAGCCACTGCAGAAACCTAGCCCTGATAGAGTACAAGTCATGAGAAACCCAAAGAAGGACAGCTCTAAAAGAAAAAAACCAGGACAAAAACAAGTAGAGGAAAAATGCTTTTTCAAACTCCAGGGAATACTAATCAAGCCTGCAGCCAATTTAAAGTTTAGCAAATTCAAAATATGTATTTTTATTACATGCTTTTGCTTTTACTGACTAGAACTTGAACCTTTTATTACATCACTCGTTTGTTTACACTTCTTACTAGGCTCTAGGCATCCTGCCACAGACACTGCCTTGCAATCTTGACAGTAGGGATGTGAATTGTTTTTTGACGATTTAAAAAAATCGTCAGATATATTTTAAATCGTCAAAAATTGTTAGAGCCGCGATACAATAGCAATTCCCCCAATTTATCGTAAAAAAAAATCGTAAATCGGTGGAGGGGGAGGGTGGGAAAACCAGCTCACCAAAACAACCCTAAAACCTACCCTGACCCTTTAAAATAAATCCCCCACCCTCCTGAACCCCCCCCAAAATGATTTAAATTACCTGAGGTCCAGTGGGGGGGTCCCGGCACGATCTCCCGCTCTCTGGCCATGGCTGCGTTAATAGAAATGGCGCCGGTGGCCCTTTGCCCTTATCATATGACAGGGCAAAGGGAGCGCCGGCGCCATTTTGGTTCCTGGCTCCCGACGTCACGAGTGCAGGAGATCGCTCCCGGACCCCCGCTGGACCCCCAGGGACCTTTGGCCAGCTTGGGGGAGCCTCCTGACCCCCACAAGACTTGCCAAAAGTCCAGCAGGGGTCCGAGAGCTACCTCCTGCACGCGGGCCGTATTGCCAATATTCAAAATGGCGCCGGCGCTATCTTTGCCCTCACTATGTCATACTGGCGACGTCGGCCCATGGGAAATGCCTTAAGGAGATATCGCCTATTATTGACATGCCTGCGACTCCAGCAGTACCGGGACTGCCACTCCAGTACACCCCCTTCGGGGATATCTTCTCCAAAGAAGTAGTTGATATTCTTCCTCCACAGGAGCCCTATGACTGTGCCATACGACAGAAGTCTAAAGCCTAGCCTCTGAAAGGACAGGTGTACTTTCTCTCAGCTTTTGAGAATAAAGCAACGTTGGAAAATATGGAAGAAAATCTCCAGAAGGGCTTTACTCAACCATCAGAGTCGCCAGCTGGTGTGGACATTTGCTTTGGGGGAAAGGTAGATGATACGATACCCAATGAATGTTCTGCAATATCTCAAGATGAAGACAATACACTAACCAGTGAATGTTCTTCAATATCTCAAGACGAAGATGATAAAACTCCTAGTGAACTGTCTTCTATATCTCAAGACTCACTTATCATTAATACAGAAGACGAATTAGAACTCAAAGTCACAGAGATTCTGGATGTTCGTAAAAGAGGCAAGACTTTTGAATACCTTCTAAAGTGGGAAGGTTTCGGCCCCGAAGTGATCTCTTGGGAGCCTCAGACCAATATCCTGGATAACGAGATGCTTCGTCAGTTCCATCTCACACATCCTTCAAAACCTAACACTGGTACCCGAAGAGGATATCGCCCTTTGAAGGGGAGTACTGTTGCGACCGTTGCTGCCCGACATCTCCACTCTGCCCACCTTACCACATTGGCAACTCCCTCCGGGGTTGATGGTAGGCTGGCTGCAGCGGCGTCTCTCTTTCAACCTCGTCTGGCATCCCCAGACCAGACCAACGCTGCAATCTGCCATTTTGACCTGATGCCTAGGGGCGCGCACGCAACGCGGCTCTGCCTCATGTACCAGAAGTGGTGCGAACCTCAGGGACGTCCCCCTGAGATGACGTCATCCGCTTCAGATAATTAAAGGTCTCTGAAGTGCTAACAACTCGAGTTAGCAAGGAATGGCAACGGACTCGCTACAACTTTCCAAGTTACTCTGCCTCCTCGGACTTGCCAGGGGTACCCGCTCCTCGGGGGCCTCGCGCTCTCTCTTAATTTGTAGATTGCAGTCTGGAACTGGTACTCGCTCCTCGAGATCCTCGTTCCCGGACTTCTGCCTGGAAGTCATCGCTGCCTACTACATCTGTGAGTTACCATCGCTCTCTCAGACCTTTCCCTGGAACCAGGTACTCACTCCTCGAGGGCCTACTTCATTCCAGCTCCTGGGTTTCCTTGAGACATTGTGTGAGTGTTACCATCAGGTTCTGTCCATGAACTCTGCATACCCTGCCTACTCACTATATTTCAGTTTCTCTACAGCTCAGCCTCCAGGGATCGCTGTTCCAGTATCTGAGGGACTACAGCCCTGCTGGGCACTTCCAGCTCACTACTGCCACCTCTGGTGGTTCAGTATACTGTCTAATAAAAGAACTAGTGTGTGTCTGTCTCCTAACTCTGAGCCTGACCGGTGGTCCCTCTCGGGATCTTCCCCCGGGGACGTGGTCATCTGCCACCGGCCCAAGGATCCACCCACAACTCTCCTAAATAATAACACATAGATCTCATGCCAGTTTTATGCCTTCTGGGTAAATAGGGGGATATTTATATGGCCATGTCCAAATATTTGCTGGTGAATTTGTTACTCCAGGTGGGTAGATTCACAATCACCAAGTGGTGGAAATTTATATCCACATTGTCCTGTTGATGCCATCAGGTGCATGAAATTGCCCTCGTAGAGAAGCTCACTTATTTACAAAGATGCATTTTAAAACTACCTGATGTGATTTGATGAAGATATTTATTTATTTATTTATTTATTTATTTATTTATTTATTTATAATTTTTATATACCGACATTCTTACATCCGATGTAAATCATACCGGTTTACATTAAACAGAATAGCAGGAAATAAATTTCCATAGTCTAATACAATGAACATTTCTAATTAAAATTGTTAACAAGTGAAAAGAAAAGGTAAAGAATTGGAATAAAGGTTAAATTACAGAAAAATATAAAAGATTTTTTTTTTTTTTTTTTAGAAGCACAAAGGTTGCACGAAGGGGTGCACAAAAGGGAGAGCCCCTTTGTTGCGCCCCTTCAGCGCGTGGCGCCTGATGGTGAGGCGCTCTTCAACTGTCGCCGGGGCTCCCAGTGACATCAGGGGGGGGCATGGTCACACATCGCATCGCAGTCATTCATTTCCCTCACCTCCTGCTGTTGGTTCCGTATCTTTTTTCCCCCTGCCATTCAGTTTGGTGTTCAGTTCTCGTGGGGGCCCAGGATGGAGGGTGGCCTCCCCGCTCGCCGGCGCCTGATGGTGAGGCGCTCTTCAACCGTCGCCAGGGCTGCCAGTGACGTCAGTGGGGGGGGGCGTGGTCACACATCGCATCACAGTCATTCTGATTTTAGCGTGGCTTGAATAATCCTTGATTTAATGTTTTTGAGTATATATATTACTATATCCGGCTATTATTGGAATGCGACCCAGATCTCAGATTACCCCCTGTGCTACAATTGGTAAGCTAGTCATGCCAGCATCGCTGGGAGTACTGCTTTGTTATTCCTGCACAAGCTGTTAATATAGCCATGTCTTTTGCAACATAAATGTCTGTTGATATACTGTAGTTTGGAAGCTGACACCGCCTCTGTAGTTGTTGTGGACGTTTAAATAAAGTTTTGTTTTTTTTAAATGCCTCTTCAATCGATATAATTTCCCTGAATGATACTGTTTTCCTAAAGAAACAAATAGAACTGTTAAAGTTTTTTGAACAACTATGACTTACTACAATTCAGAAGAAAGCACTTCTTTCAAGTAATATCAAGTGTTGGCCATTGCCAACAGGCGTCTTGCTTTTGTAATCTATAAAGGAGTAAAAAGAATCCTTGCCATGCTTTTGGCTGCCTCAGATATTTACCCCATATTGATATTCTAACACAATAATAAGGGTTGCACAGTTCAGCAAATATTTAGATTGCTCCTTCCCCAACTAAAGTGAAAAGTAATTTAAACTAAGGGAAGTCATTGCTATACTACTTTAGTTCTGTTAATTTTAAAAGATCATACATTTTGGCGTACCTCTCTACCACAAAGTCTTTTGTCTAACTTTTCTGTGCTGTATGGGTTGACCTACAGTCAACTGCTTACCAAATACAGCAGGACTTTACAAGTCATCTGGGTGATATTTTGGTTAAGTCAAAATTGGGAGAGGAGTTAAATAATACTTTACATACCCTGGGTTCTTGTTAGAGATGGAAGAAGCCAGGACTTGGGGAAGCAGTTTTTCAGCTTGGGGAGAAAAGAAGAACAGAGAGGAATAAAAGAGGGGAGAAATATGTATTTTTTTTTATTATTATTATTAAAATGACTCAATAGGTGTAGGAAAGACCATATACACCTTTTTTTTTTTTTAATTGAACCTTGCTTCCCCAAGGGATTATTTTCCTTCTTGAAGTATGTCAGCCCAGTTTCCTGAATTTTGAAATAAATAACATTTTATAAATGAATATTGAAAAAGGATTTCTAATTACCATAATGTACTCAGGGTATATGCTGTAGTGGAATATTGTAAACAACACACAGGGATCTGTTCTAGTAATTCTCTATCTGACTATCCAATAATTGCACATACATAAAGAGAATACTAAATGCATACAATATTTGAATACAATATCTGTATAAATTTTATTGATATCACAAAATATCTAATACATCCTATCGAAACAATTTAAAACTATCTAGTCACCCCATACATACAATCTCACACATTCATACCCTTTAAGAACATTATGGGGGTGACTAGATAGTTTTAAATTGTTTCGATAGGATGTATTAGATATTTTGTGATATCAATAAAATTTATACAGATATTGTATTCAAATATTGTATGCATTTAGTATTCTCTTTATGTATGTGCAATTATTGGGTAGTGGAATATTGGCCATTTTGGGTGGTTAAAGATATTCATGCATTCATGTGAACGGCTATCGGTGTAAAAAAGACATTAAATAAATAAATAAATAAATAAATAAATAATTGACCTGTATCTGAGGCATGATGATATTCCTCAACTATGTATATATGTTGTCATGGCTAAATTGGTATGTCTGTATATGTTATATGAAATACAACAGGGACAGCATGCATAGTACAAGCATATTATTAAATAAAGGAAATTCTTATGTGGCTTTTTTTAACTATGGTCTTAATTCACTTAAATATTTTCTTTTTCAGAAGACAAACTGGTTCACAAAATTAAATTCCACCAGCAAATTACAGGTTTTGGTAACAACATGATAGTGACTGTGCGTATTGGGAAAGGTAGGGATGTGAATCGTTTTAGGACGATTAAAATTATCGTCCGATAATTTTAATATCGTCTTAAACCGTTATGGAACACAATACAATAGAGATTCTAACGATTTATCGTTATAAATCGTTAGAATCGTGAGCCGGCACACTAAAACCCCCTAAAACCCACCCCCGACCCTTTAAATTAAATCCCCCACCCTCCCGAACCCCCCCCCCCCAAATGACTTAAATAACCTGCGGGTCCAGCGGCGGTCCAGAACAGCAGCGGTCCGGAACGGGCTCCTGCTACTGAATCTTGTTGTCTTCAGCCGGCGCCATTTTCCAAAATGGCGCCGAAAAATGGCGGCGGCCATAGACGAACACGATTGGACGGCAGGAGGTCCTTCCGGACCCCCGCTGGACTTTTGGCAAGTCTTGTGGGGGTCAGGAGGCCCCCCCCAAGCTGGCCAAAAGTTCCTGGAGGTCCAGCGGGGGTCAGGGAGCGATTTCCCGCCGCAAATCGTTTTCGTACGGAAAATGGCGCCGGCAGGAGATCGACTGCAAGAGGTCGTTCAGCAAGGTGCCGGAACCCTCGCTGAACGACCTCCTGCAGTCGATCTCCTGCCGGCGCCATTTTCCGTACGAAAACGATTCGCGGCGGGAAATCGCTCCCTGACCCCCGCTGGACCTCCAGGAACTTTTGGCCAGCTTGGGGGGGCCTCCTGACCCCCACAAGACTTGCCAAAAGTCCAGCGGGGGTCCGGAAGGACCTCCTGCCATCCAATCGTGTTCGTCTATGGCCGCCGCCATTTTTCGGCGCCATTTTGGAAAATGGCGCCGGCTGAAGACAACAAGATTCAGTAGCAGGAGCCCATTCCGGACCGCTGCCATTCCGGACCGCCACTGGACCCGCAGGTTATTTAAGTCATTTGGGGGGGGTTCGGAAGGGTGGGGGATTTAATTTAAAGGGTCGGGGGTGGGTTTTAGGGGGTTTTAATGTGCCGGTTTTGCGATTTTACGTTTTTTCGATTTTTCACGATTTTTCACGATTTTTCACGATATTTTACCCCCCCAAATGGCAACAATACGATTCCCTCCCCCTCCCAGCCGAAATCGATCGTTAAGACGATCGAGGACACGATTCACATCTCTAGGGAAAGGGATATCGAGGGTCGAACCTATAGCAAAGAAGTGTATCATATGATTTAGTGCAGGAGCAAATCTCAAAAGGCAAGGAATAAAAGGGATGATGAATGCAGTGTGCAAGTTTCCTGGCTCTTGCCAGGAGTTTCATACATGAAAACATTTCCCTGCTGTGAGTTATAGGCATGGTGGACAAACTCCTGGCCTTCTGAAGATGAGATTTGGCTGTGTGGTCCAAACATTATAATCACATATAGTGAGCAAGGTGTTGATGTTGTGTCCTACATTGCACAATTTGACTCTGAGACATTGTTTGTCTCTGGCTAAGAGTTATTATATATAGTTTCAAGAGTTGGAAAAATATTTCAGCTACTGTAATAACTGGGTCAATTTTAAATAATCTGCCACAGAGCTATGTCAACCGTAAAGCAAAACAGAGTGTCCAATTTTGCTCTCCTAAAGCAATTGAAATGAAAGGCAAAGCAAACCATACGTGACATGTTTGCCATTCCCAGGAACATAATGTAATGAGTGAGACACTGTAGAAAAAATAGGGGGGCCAAATCCATAAAGCAATTCAATAAACATCATTGTTACAACAGCATCGCGACCTGTTCCCGTTTGTCTGGAGCCCCTGCTGCCTCCTACAGTGCAAAAGCTATCTTCATTGTAATATACCAGCCACACCAATATCTTTAACAGACAGAACAGCATCCCCATAATGACTACAAAAATATAAATGAAATGAGAGGTTTCTCCAGTGTTGTGCATCTGAAGCAAAAGATCTTTTGTTAAGAGGGGCTATTAAGGCTAGGGGTATTCAAAGGAAAGGGCTGTCATCCTGAGGCTTCCCCGTAAAAGCAAGGTAATAGAATGCTTAAATGAAAACTTCATGTAATCTTCAAATACAGCAGGTATTGTATTGTTCAATCAACATAGCAAATAGGAAAGTTCTCCACAGGAGCAAAATAAAACAAGCTGTTTGCAATTTCTTTCCCTCTGCATAAGTGCTCCTGTCTCCTGCAGATGTCTCTTTGTAAAGTCTCTTGCTGTTGCAGTGTTGTGTTGTGCCTGTTGCATTGGCATAAAGCTCTGCAAACCATGCTGTACAAAGCAGTCAAAGCTGCGTTAATAGTGAGATACAATGACAGAAAAGAAGAATAAACCACGCAGATTAATACATTCTGAAGCCCAAGTCATAGAGCTACAGGAGCCAAACAATTTCTCTACCCTCAAAACATCTTACAGTGGGTAGGAATGAGTATAGGGATTGAAATTGCCCACCACCCTTTCACAACTCCGGTGCCACACCCTCAAAGCTCTTGGTGAACAGGGGAGCACTGGGGCTTGAAGGCCCTTGATATCTATGAGGGAGGGTCTCCAACAATGGGGGGAGCTGTGCTCTTGCTGGAAGGGGGGTTGCTTCAGACTTTGGATGGCCCTTTATAGGGAATGTGGAGGAGGGGAATCAGGACAGAAACATCAGCAGGCATGCTAGCCAGTTAATGCTCTCAAATAAAGTTAACTACACCTCTCTCTTGAGGTATAGTTAACACTGGATTAAGACAAATGTCATGGTTTAACACAATTTGCATTGTCTTTTTAATGTTAATGTGCTGATTTGCAGGCAACACAGCTCATTTATAACTGTTTCACATTAAGTGTACTTTTTTGGCATTAATGGTAACGCAAGAATCTACGTTACTATTAACACACATTAACCTGCATTTCATGTCAACTCAGTCATTTAACACACATTAAAACATTAATACATTTTAATAAATAAGCTCCAAGATGGAGAAAACCGTTTAGTTCATCTGGACTTTTCTGACTGTTGTTATTTCAACATGACCCTACTGTATCATGCCATGTATGAATGAGAAAACCAGAGTAGTGAGCTGTAGGTGAAGTTGTGCATGTATGTGCATGAGAGAAGGAGTAAGGGATTTCAAGACTGAAGAAAAGTGAAAGTATCCATAGCTGAGGATAACAGAGATGGTAGCATAATAACATACGAACATAAGAAATTGCCACACTGAGTCAGACCAAGGGTCCATCAAGCCCAGCATCCTGTCTCCAACAGTGGCCAGTCCAGGCTTATAAGTACTTGGCATGTACCAAAACACTAAGTAGATCCCATGCTACTGATGCCAGTAATAGCAGTGGCTATTCCCTAAGTCAACTTTATTATTAATAGCAGTTAATGGACTTCTTCTCCATAGCAGATGACAACACAAAACAGTCAACTTACTCATACAGTCTGCCCAGTTATTCTGGTTAATGATAAATCTCAGCTATCAGCCACAGATAATTGACCACTTGTAGGATATTGTTCTTTATCCAAGTCAGATTTTGTCTTCCCCTTTGATTCTCTCCTGTTCCTTACAGTTGAATACACAATTTTCTACAACCAATCCAGTACCCATCAACACTCCTTCATCCCATGTCCAAGTCCTGCAACAATCCATGTAGTCACCAAAACCCGCAAGTCTACTGTGCAAACATCCAGCCACCTAGGTCCCCTTGGCCTTGTCAGACAGTATCCAGTCACCGCCAACCTGCCGCACAGACCCAATCAGTTTCTGGGGAGTTGTGGCTTGCTGGTACCAACCCAGTTTCCCCATGTCCTCCTGTGTCACAATATCTACTAAGTCTCTCAATCCTATTCATAGGACTGTCTGAACCAAGAATATCCAGATTCTATTACAAATATTGGCCTCCCTCAACTCCACTAGTAGGTTATTCGAGGATTTGTCTTCTTCGATTCTTACAGTCCCATTCTTAATGCAAATGTCAGGCCCACCTCCATTTCCTCCCATCATGTTTTGAAATATTCATACAGCCACCTAAAACTAGCAAGGTCATGGCCCAGATCATCCAGCCTTCTCCTGCTCATTGATGGATGGATTATAACCACGGTCTCCTTTATGATTATCCCAGTCTTCTTGAAAGCCTATGGAGCTGTACGACTGCTGCTATGTTTTTTTTAAAAATAGATTTTCCAAAATATTTCAAGAAAACAGCTGGAACAGATATATGAGAGCAACTATGAAATCAAAATTCCAGGAAACATCTAAACCTAATACAAAATGATCTAATCTTAGCAGCCTCGGGTTCAAATCCAGCAAATGGAAAAGGTCCAATACCACAACCCCAGGTAATATATTTAAAGAGAATATTAGTAAAATACACATAGTAGACTATATATCAAAGAGCTCCCCAGCAGGAGAGGTTGAAATTATGAAATAAACCACATAATAAAGTTACCCTTGAGAAACAATTTTGTCACTCAGAAATAGAGTCAGTTGACTTAGGGGTTTTACCACTGCTCCGTGTGGGTTATTCCAGCCTCACTACTCCTATTTGAGTTGCAACTGCTGCTCCAGGCATGATTTCACAGGATAGTTTATGGTTATGTCCTTTGTTTTCAGTTTAAATGATTTTTACCCATATATTTCTGGATTTTCCCAAAGGTGACAATCTGTTTAAACTGATATTCACCCTAATTTTGGGCTGAGTAAAAAGCTGCTCCAAAGCTGCAGATACAGCATTTCAAGACCTCCAGCCACTGCTGAAAGCCAGCGTGGGCCAAAGAGCATGCTGGGTTTCAAGTCCCACCCCCATCCCCCACCAGTGAAAGCGCTCACCCTCCAGAGCCGCCCATGCAACGTTTCATGTTCTGCCTCCTCACCCCCAAGCAACTGTCTGGTGCCGCAAATGCATTTGAAGTAGGCCCTGCCCACCAGAAGCACTTCCTGGGCCTGGACAAAAGCAGAAGTGGCAGTGCTGCAGAGCGAGGGAGCCTCAATAAGCTGCTGCAGAAGGAGAGAGGAAACACCTGGAGCCACCATCAGTAAGGATGAATGCTGTTATAGAGTGAGGAGGAAAGGGAGATTCTGAGCAGGGTGGGGGGTAGGGGGAGAGAGGGAGGCAGGGGATGGGGGGTAGTGATGGGGGATGCTGTTGAGTGGGCGGGTAGGAGAATCTGTTTAATAATGTTTTATGACCCTGGCTGACCTATTTACCCGGAAAAATCATGTAATTTTTTTCAACTGATTTTCTCCTGTTTTTGTTCTTGTCATAATAAATGCTGATAAACTCCCTGGAAAAGTAAAGAACAATAAAAACTGAAAATGAAAGTCTCTGGTTATGGTGTAACCATGGCAGCCCAATGCAGTCCTACCACTGTTGTAAGATTTAACTAGGCCTAATACCGTTGTACCTCCACCATCTGATCAGCGGCCTGTGTTTTCCCTGTCTTGGTGGTCCAGATATTACATGCCTCAGCAGCCAGCCATTCAAGCCCCCTTTTTCATATCTTCCTCATGTCACCCCTTTACCCATACTACCTGTTATCTGTCCTTGTTAACAGCGCTCAGATTTCTTTAATTTTTTCCATATATTTTTTTTTATAAGGCTAGCAATCTTAGAGATTAGAATTTAAATGCAGTTTAGATTTTTTTTTCTCTCCTTTACAATAGAAACAGGTGCTTTCCTTAGTTCTTTGAAGTTTAATAGCCTCTTTCTGTGTGGCACACATACATAATCTTGGCAGGCTCTGAAGCTGAAGCTAAATGATTTTTTTTTTCCCTTATACAAGCTTGTGCAGCGTGATGGTAAACGCCTATAGCTAGAGCGAGAAACGTAGGAGGAGGGGAGCTTTAGACAGGTCAGCACAGGAGCAATGCACACTGCAGGAATGTCAAGGGCCAAGGTCACTTGAGCTGAAGGTCAGGGCACCAACAGAAATTTCCAGACAATTGCAACAATAGTCTGGACAAGACAATGTGAAATGGCAAACGAGGCATGCAGAACTCTGACCTTTCAGAAGCGGGCGATGGTCTCGATATCAAGTGTGGCTCGCCGGGTGTGTCTCCCGAATTGCCTTTCAGCCAGTCAGGAGTGTATGAATGCAGGCCAGTGGAGGACTAGCTATGAAGTGTGATCCAATCAGGTGCCAGATGCTGTCCACAATGTCTGCATGGACCACCCAGATTTGGACCCTCCCTTTTAATATGAAACCCAGGATTTTGGAGAGCCGATGTTGCAACTTGGAGCAGAATTGCAATAAGAGCACAATTACAGCAAAGGAGTGATCGGAAGAAATATTGAGCGTGGAGTGCCCAGATAAGAGAGACCATGAGGACATTGGAATCTGCCCTGCTTAGGATTTCGGTTGGCCACTGGACAAATTGTGGCTTGGCTTCGTGAGAGTCACCCTGTGAGCTTTTGTTTCTCCGAGGACAAGCAGTAGTCCTCAAACATGGGTGACATCATCGGATGGTGCCCAATCTGGAACTTTGATCTCAAAGATTCTAGAACTTTCAAACATGCCCTAATGAACTTGTGCAGCTGTAGTTATCACCCTGCCCCCTAGGCAGAGTTCCTCAGTTTCTTTTTTTCCATGGAACCTTGTGGTTGCAGGAGCCGTGTGTTTCACGGTATTCAGCTTTGCTCTCTCCTCACAGTTTCTGTAATTGAATTTTTTTAGAGCTGCAGCTGTTTTTCTTTCATTTACCTTACAGTAGTTTTATTTTCTTTTTTCTTTTCCTTTTTTCCTCTTCTTTTCACTGTCTGCCAGCTGCATGGCAGGCCTTTGTTGCTGTGTAGTCTGGCAGCATCTAATACTCTCCCTTATTAAATAAATATCGCACCTGTAGTTTAGTTTCTCTGTCCTCTCCTTGCTCTGTCTGTTTTGGTACCTTTGTTGGGTGCTAGCAGGACTGACAGAATGCAGTCCATGGGTGGTCCGTGTAGGCCGCTGAGCCTGGGAACTCACCTGAGTTCTACCTGGGCAGGAGTTTCATGTCATTTTACCGATCGATCGGCTTTGATGGAGGTTCAGACAGCGAAGAGATCGAGGACCACACTATTCCCGTGGGGGGAGAGAGCTCATCCTCTCCACATTTAGAGGAACTAGTCTCCATGGCAGGAAAGCTGGATGATGTAGCCTCCCCTCATGCTTACCTGTGATGGCATGCAGTCTCCTTGTGAGAGAGGGTAAACAGAAGCCTGGGCAAACAACTTGCTGTGGCACCTTTGGTGCCATGCACGTCTGTGACCAGTACACCTATGATCTGACACATCAATGTGTTATGTTTGTGGCATTGTGGACCCTTGGTCGCTGTGGAGATGACTCCGTCCACGGGGAGGGGCCCCGTGGGGAACCACAGCGATAGGCTAAACTCAGATAGCAGACACGAAATGAATGGAAGGCTTTATTGTACTGCTGTAGATAGTTGGTCTGAAGAATGAAGGTAAGGCACTGAGGTCCGTGAGGTGCCAATATGTTCAACAGTCTCAGATGTAGAATTTCACCAAGATGTTCAAGAGAGGTAGGGACCTGTGGTGTGGGCAATGCCGAGCCTGGTGGGTGGAGTTGGAGCACCGGATCGTAGAGGTACTCACAGGAGTGTAGGCATCTTCCTGGTATTGAGATGGTGGGAACGAAGGTCCGTGGTACAGGATACATAGACTGGTAGGCCCTCGAGGAACGAGTACCTGATAGTCCAGAGATCCTGAAAAGAATAAATGAGAGAGACCCCCGAGGACGGTTGTCTCAGTTAGTACAGGCCCCGAAGGGTGATCGAAGCGAGAGAACCCAGAGGAGCGGGTGTCTTGAGCTTCTAAAGGAAAGAGGCCCTTGGAATGTAGAGCGGCGTCTAAGCGTGCAGCTTAGAGTGGTCAGAATAGCTTAAACCGAAGTCCTTGCTAACTCAAAGACGGTAGCGAAGCGGAGGCTTTAAATCCCGGAGGTACTGACGTCGTGCGGTGGGGACAACCCCAAGGTTCCCGCCATGACGAGTATTTGAGCATAGGAGATGTGCGCACGCGCACCCTAGGAGGCCATGGGAATGAGCATGGTGGACTGGAACGCCCATGTTAAGCTGGAGAGCCGAGGCACTCGGCACCGGAGGCAGCCATCCTGCCCAGGGAGGAGGAAAATGGGAAAAAAATAGGTAAGGCAGAGCGGTCGCAGCCGTCTGTGACCGGACGCAGCAAAATGTCAGGACTGCATTAGGGACTAGGACTTCCACTGAGCACCATGGTCACACTTGACACCATCGAGATGCCTGGTTGCCCTCAATGCCATCGAGGTGCATGACTGCCCTTGATGCCGAAAGGGCCTCATGGGTGCCATCAAGCACTGTGCATGCTTTGAGCATTCTGGCTGGGCCTTGTGTGCCGTAGACATCTGTGGGCACCATAGAGTCTTGTTGCACTGGAGAAATGGTATCTCCTGAGGGTCATTGAGCGCCTTGGGCCTCGATGTGGTGGAGTAGTGGCACTGACCTCTAGTGTTGGGGACCAGGACCACCATCGAGCTCCATGGTCCCCTTTGATGCCATTGGAGCCGCCTTTGATGCCAGCGATGCAGCGTACATGGCCTCTATGCTGTGGCCACCCTTGATGCCATCGTGGAGTGTGGCCTTGATGCCATGGCCGCCCTCTATGCCTTCGTGGTGCAGGGCTGCCTCAATGTCTTTGACGCGCTTGATGCCATCAAGTTTCAGGGCCACCATGGAGGCCATCGGGCAAATTGGCCAGTGACACCATTCGTTGCTGCTTTTGATGATGTTGAGCACCATTGATGAGGCACTGGGATCACCACTGTACGCCCTGGTCATCTTCGAGATCATCGACCACCGGGGCTCCTGAGAGCCCTCAAGTGCCATGGAAGCCCTTGGGCGACAGGGGTTTTGATCTTCGATGAAGTTGGTGCTATCAAGCGCCGAGGTCACCATCTACTCAAGGCACCCTGGAATGCTGAGGCATCCAGGTGCAGCGGTCCAGTGCCCTCAAGGCTTCTTTGCGGTATCCAGACAGGGCACCAAGGGGCATCATGCTGTCCCATCACTGGCTTGTGGCTATCAAGTACCATGTATGCCAATGATCTTGAGGCCCCTGAGCTGCTGGAATTGGGAGGCCTTTCCTGGTTTCATGCACCATCAGTGCTAATAGGGTTGCTTTCAAGGCTATCATCAGCCATAGCCACTAGAGAGGGATGGCATCGAACTCGCTGCAACAACACCCTTGGACATATAGGTGAGCTGAGGGGACCCATCAATGGTGCTGGCAGTCATCGGTTCCTTTGGGCACCAATAAGACATGTCGGTGCCGTGATGGGGCTGCAGAGCCTCTACCTGCAGGCTTCCCTGGCATCTTCTGTACTGCTGGTCCATCACTTATTTTAAAAACAACCTCTAATGGAGCACCTAGTTTTTACACATCCAGCAATTTTTGCTCAGAGAGGATGGAATCTGAAAGACCTGGTAGTGTCATTTACTCTCCCCATGAAAATGGATCACGTGAAGTCTTCAGGAAAAGGAAAATATAATTGTGGCCATTCCTCAGTTTCTGACCATGTCTTTCCAAGACACTCATTCCTCCATCCAAGGCTCCATTTCAATTATACGATCCCTGGTTCATTTGACAGTAATACTGTACAAGTCATACACGGGGTATTGTGCCTGTGTTACTTTATCTACAGTGGGCAGACCAAACAATCTATTAAATTGTGGATCTATGGAGATTTTTATCTTTTCACTCTAATTTGCTTCACAAAAATAGACAAAGCTTTTGCAGTTCAACGCTACCAAATTTATTTTCAATGTAATAGAACATCGAGATGTTCATACTTTGAAAAGACTCGCAGTGGGTGTTCCCAAAATCAGTACATACATGCAAGACATATATGTTCTAAAATATAGTCAGCATGATTCAGTAACACATGTCATGATCAGTCAACAGGTCAGCATGGCCTAAGTTCTAATTATAATTGTCTATAATTATCTACATGTACAGCACATTTTGTTACTGATAAGAAAGGATCATATGTCATTATATCTATTTTCTACCAAATGTAATTAATTCTTCAGCCTTGGTATAGTTGTAATCTGCATAGCTAAACAATGTTAAGACTTAATAATTCTTCCTCATTAAATTTTGTCTCATCCATGGAGACAAGAAGTCTAACAATATAGTCTTGAACAAGTTTGCAACATTTATTAGATATCTTTATTTCATGATAATCTAAGAATGGTTAGGGCTAATTAGAAAACTTTGACTTTGGCTCCATAGATTTTACAAACTAGTCTGATGAGTATAACTTTAAAGAATCTCTATATATAAGTATTCTACAGAGAGGTACAATAAAACATTCTAAATTTTCTCAGATCATAGAAGACAAAATTTGTAGTTGCAACAAAAACTTGGAAACTTTTTAAGTGGAATATTGCTTGCCTCTGTCTACAACATGATGTGAGTGATCTGTGATTTTTTTGGGCTCCAACTAGTGTTATAATGGGGAGGTAAACAATCTGTCATTTTACACTGCCGGGAGTAAAGGTTCATTTTTTTCTGGCAAACCTGATGTCCATTTGGTCTCAATCCGGAGATCAAAATTCAGGTGTATTTGTAATGTGATTGACACGTGACGACATATGGAGTACGTACTTTCCTATATAAAGACTGGGCATATGAGATGGTATCCAAGCGCCATTATATGTAGTTGTGAATTAACTCCAATAAGTGACTAGCATTTATTATTGTTGTGCCAGAAGGATAGTGTTACATATATTTGGGTTTTATGGGCACGTAGAATGCTATAAAAATCTTATGTGTATTTTTTTAGTTTATCATGGATGCTGTACTTAAACCATAGGGGTAGATTTTAAAAAAGTGCGCCTTCGCGTACGTTTGTTGGCACACCAGGCGCCAACAAAAGTACGCTGGATTTTAGTAGATATGCGCGTAGCTGCGCGTATCTGCTAAAATCCTGGATCGGCGCGAGCAAGGCTGCCGATTTTGGGCAGCCGGCGCGCGCCGAGCCGCGCAGCCTGTCTCCGTTCCCTCCGAGGCCGCTCCGAAATCGGAGCGGCCTGGGAGGTAACTCCCTTTCGCCCTCCCCTCACCTTCCTCTCCCTTCCTCTACCTAACCCACCCCCCCAGCCCTATCTAAACCCCCCACTACCTTTATCCCTGGATTTACGCCTCCCGGAGGGAGACGTAAATCCACGCGCGCCAGTGGGCTGCTGGCGCGCGGAGACGCGATCTGGGGGTGGTTCTGGAGGGCATGGCCACGCCCCCGGACCACCCCGGCCCAAAACCACGCCCCCGGGCCCGCCCCCAAAACGCCGCATCCCGCCCCCAAAACGCCGCGCCAATCGGCCCCGCCCCCGACACGCCCCCCTCGAAAAACCCCAGGACTTACGCGAGTCCCGGGGCTCTGCGTGCGCCAGCAGGCCTATGGAAAATAGGCGCGCCGGCGCGCAAGGCCCTGCTCGCGTAAATCCGGGTGGATTTACGCGAGCAGGGCTTTTAAAACCCACCCCATATTGAATAGCAAGCCCTGATACATGCAATGGAGATTCCAAGATAAGTGATTAATACAAGATTTTGCTATTGGAAAATTAAATGTTCTTTGTTGCTATAATCTACAATGTATACCCCTTGAAGAATCCCTAATCAGGTGAAACAAAAGACCTTTGAAGGGGCATATTTGAAAGGACATATTTGTGGCATATGAAAAGAGAAATGCTGTGTGGCATTTATACTTTTTGTAATACATGAAACTCAGTATGATTTCTTTGGCACTGTGGGAGCTTTGTTGCTACCTATGACTGAAACACTCATGACTGGCTGCATCTTGCTCCCTTTAAGGCTTTATTAGGAGACACTACGCAGGTAATTTTAAAAGGAGTTACATGTGTAAATACAACATACTATTGTAGCAACTTTAAAAAGTGATTTGCGCTCAGTGGGGTAGATTTTTTAAAAAAGCACGTTCGCGTACTTTTGTTTGCGCACCAGGCGCAAACAAAAGTACACTGGATTTTATAAGATACGTGCGTAGCCACGCGTATCTTATAAATCCTGGATCGGCGCGCACAAGGCTGCCGATTTTGGGCAGCCGACGCGCGCCGAGCCGCGCAGCCTGTCTCCGTTCCCTCCGAGGCCGCTCCGAAATCGGAGCGGCCTCGGAAGGAACTCTCTTTCGCCCTCCCCTCACCTTCCCTTCCCTTCCTCTACCTAACCCACCCCCCCCGGCCCTACCTAAACCCCCCCCCCCTTACCTTTGTCCATAGATTTACACCTGCGAAAAGCAGACGTAAATCTACGCGCGCCAGCGGAGTGCTGGCGCGCCGTGCTTCGACCCGGGGGCTGGTCCGAAGGCCTGGACCACGCCCCCGGGCCGGCGCCATGCCCCCCGCCCCGCCCCCGAAACGCCCCGCCCCGCCCCGAAACACCGCATCATCGGGTCCCGCCCCCCGACATGCCCCCGTCACGCCCCCTTCCGAAAACCCCGGGACCTACGCGCGTCCCGGGGTTCTGCGCGCACCGGCGGCCTATGGAAAATAGGCGCGCCGGCACGCAAGGCCCTACTCGCGTAAATCCGGGCGGATTTACGCGAGCAGGGCTTTGAAAATCCGCCCAATAAAGTGCACTTGCATATGAATATCCTATGGAAAACTGTATGACATATATTGTAGCAATTTTCAAAAGCTCACTTACACAGGTAAAGTGCATTTACATGTGTAAAACCCAGTTTTAAGTGTGTAAATGCTTTTTGAAATCATGCCCTTAATATTCTAATTTAAAAATGTATCTACATTTTAATGTATTGTAAAAAGTGTGGTTGTTGACGTTTTTTCCGATTCCTTTTCCACAGTGTGTATGCCTCTAGATACAAGATATGCCATACTAGGTCAGACCAAGAGTCCATTAAGCCCAGTATTCTGTTTCCAACAGTGGCCAATCCAAGCCACAATTAACTGGCAGGTACCCAAACATTAAATAGATCTCAAGCTACTATTCCTTATTAATGAATAGCATTATATGGATTTTTCCTCTAGGTACGTATTAAAACCTTTTTTAAACCCAGTTACACTAACTGCTGTAACCTCATCCTCTGGCAATCAATTCCAAAGCTTAACTAAGCGCTGAATGAAAAATAATTTTCTTTGATTTGTTTTAAATGAGCTACTTGCTAACTTCATGGAGTTCCCCCTATTCCTTCTATTATCTGAGACAGTAAATAACTGATTTACATTAACCTGTTCATGTTCTTTCATGATTTTATAGACCTCTATCATATCCCCCCCTCAGTCATCTCTTCTCCAAACTGAACAGCCCTAACTTCCTTAGCCTTTCCTCATAGGGAGCCATTCCATGCCCCTTATCATTCTGGTCACCCTTCTCTGCATTTTCTCCAGTGCAACTATATTTTTTTGAGATGTGGGGACCAGAATTGCACACAGTACTCAAGATACAGTTTTACCATGGAGGCATTATGACATCCATCATTTTATTTGCCATTCCCTTCCATTCTGTTTGCTTTTTTGATCGCCACAGCACATTGAGCTGACAATTTCAATGGTCTATCCACTATGATGCCTAGATCTCTTTCCTGGATGGTAACCCCTAAGACAGAACCTAAAATTGTGTAACTACAGCAAGGGTTATTTTTCCCTATATGCAACACTTTGTACTTGTCCACATTAAATTTCAACTGCTATTTGGAAGCCCAATCTTCCAGTTTTGCAAGGTCCGCCTGCAATTTATCACAATCTGCTTGAGATTTAACTGCTTTGCATAATTTTATGTCATACGCAAATTTGATCATTGTATCCCTTTCCAGATCATTTATAAATATATTAAAAAGCACCGGTCCATGTACAGATCCCTGAGGCACTCTACTGTTTACCTTTTCCACTGTGATAACAGACCAATTAATCCTACTCTCTCTTTCCTATCTATTAACCAGCTTGCAATCCACAAAAGGACATCACCTCCTATCCCATGACCTTTTAGTTTTTTTTAGAAGCCTCTCATGTGGGTCTTTGTCGAACACCTTCTAAAAATCCAAATACACCACATCTATCAGTGCACTTTTGTCCACATGTTTATTCACCCCTTCAAAGAAATATATGAGATTTGTGAGGCAAGACTTCCCTTGGATAAATCCATGCTGGCTGTGTTCCATTAAACCATATCTATAAAATGTTTTGTGATTTTATTTTTTATAACAGTTTTCACGATTTTTCTTGGCACTGAAGTCAGGCTCACTGGTCTATAGTTTCCCAGATCACTCCTGGAGCCCTTTTTAAATATCAGGGATATATTGGACATCTTCCAATCTTCAGGTACAACGGATGATTATAACGATAGGTTATAAATTATTTGAAATAGGTCTGAAATTTCATTTTTTAGTTTTTTCAGAACCTTGGAGTGTATACCGTCTGGTCCACATGATTTACCACTCTTCAGTTTGTCAATATAGCCTACCACATCTTCCAGGTTCACCATGATTTGTTTCAGTTCATTTGAATCATCGCACTTGAAAACCATCTCTAGAATGGGTATCTCCCCAACACCCTCTTCAGTAAACACCAAAGCAAAGAATATGTTTAATCTTACTGCGATGGCCTTAACTTCCCTTTAACTCCTCGATCATCTAACAGTGCAACCGACTCCCTCGTAGGCTTTCTGCTTCGTATATATTTTTAAAAGGTTTTATTTTTAGTTTTTGTCTCTATGGACAGATTTTTTTCAAATTCTCTCTTAGCCTGTCTTATCAATGTCTTACATTTAACGTGCCAATGCTTATGCTTAATCCTATTTTCTTCTGATGGATCCTTCTTCCAATTTATGAATGAAGATCTTTTGGCTAAAATAGCCTTTCACCTCACTTTTTAGCCATTGTTATGATTTTGAGGTGTTTGGTGGATTCTTAGGTGCTGCAGTGATGGCCACTCCCACGGGGAGGAGCCCCGTGGGGAACTGCAGTACCAGGCTAGACTCAGATGCACAAACACAGAAATAGTTTTTTATTGTACAGCTTGTAGATTTCACCAGAGGTGGCAGTAGTGAGTAGATTCCTGTAGCAGCAGTCTTGGGTCCTCGGCTGAGGAGACCCATCCCACAATGGTGGTGTAGGGGCTCCGATGCAGATTTTCAATGAGGAGCTGTAGGTGAGACAGATTGGTAGATGTTAGATTATTCACACTCTTGTAGCTATAATGGTGGTGTTCCCAGCAGGTAGAAGTAATGGTAGCAGGCACCAAGGTAGACAGCTCAGGCCCTCAAGGAACGAGTACCTGGATACTGGATAGGCACCTGGAAAGAAGCATAGGGCCCCCGAGGAGCGGGTACCCAAGTTAGTAGAACCCTGGAGGGTAAGGAGAGTTTCCAGCAGCAGCAAAAAGCGGCAGAGCAGCTTAGACCGGATGAATCCAATCCTTGCTAACTCAAAGTCAGTCAGCAAATGGGCAGCCTAAATACCCGGAAGTTGTGACTTCACTCGAGGGGGATGCCCCTGAGGTTCACGCCAATGTCGAAATAAAGATGTGGGTAGCGCGTTCGCGCACCCTAGGAAGCTCTCAGGTGAATCATGGCGTAGCTGTTCCGGGGACGCCAGGGAATGCGGCAAGCAGACGCGGCAGTCGCCATCTTCCCAAGGCTGGTGGAGAAAGCGAATATTGAGTTGAGGCATGTGGGACAAAGCCGTCTGAGTCTGGACGCAACAGCCATGTTGACAATCATTTGACCTTCCTTCCATGTTTCTTAATGCGTGGAATATATTTGGACTGCACTTCTAAGATGGAATTTTTTAACAGTGTCCACGCCTATTGCACATTCTTTACCTTTGTAGCCACACCTTTCAGTTTTTGGGGGTTTTTTTAAACTATTTTTCTCATTTTATCAAAGTTTTCCTTTTGAAAATTTAGTGCTAGAGCCATGGATTTACTTACAGTCCCCCTTCCAGACATTAATTCATAATTTGATCATATTATGATCAATATTGCCAAGCGGCCCCACCATCATTACCTCTCTCACCAAATCCTGCACTCCTTTGAGAATTTGATTTAAAATTGCTTCCTCTCGCATTGGTTCCTCAACTAATTGCTCTACAAAATTGTCATTTAGTCCATCCAGGAACTTTATCTCTCTAGCATGACCTAATGATTTTATTTATTTATTTAACACTTTTTCTATACCGACCTTCATGGTTGGGACCATATCAGATCGGTTTACATCAAAAGGGGGAACTGTAACAAAACCGTAGATAAAACAGGAAGAACAAAGTTACATTCAACAAGGGTGGTAAACTTGGAAGCAAGACTGCTAGAAAGAAAGGTCTAAAGGAACGTAGTGCTTAGGATAAAAACAACAGTTAAAGAGTCAGGGTAGGCTCTTATACATAACTTTGAGATAGTCAGGAGATCCATTGTTCATAATGGATACATTTACCCAGTCAATATTGGGGTAATTGAAATCTCCCATTATTACTGCACTACCAATTTGGTTAGCTTCCCTAATTTCTCTTTGGGTTTAACTGTCCATCTCACCATCTTGGCTAGGTGGATGGTAGAATACTATTATCTAGGGATGTGAATCGTTTTAGGACGATTAAAATTATCGTCCGATAATTTTAATATCGTCTTAAACCGTTATGGAACACAATACAATACAGATTCTAACGATTTATCGTTATAAATCGTTAGAATCGTGAGCCGGCACACTAAAACCCCCTAAAACCCACCCCCGACCCTTTAAATTAAATCCCCCACCCTCCCGAACCCCCCCCCCCCCCAAATAACTTAAATAACCTGCGGGTCCAGCGGCGGTCCGGAACGGCAGCGGTCCGGAACGGGCTCCTGCTCTGAATCTTGTCGTCTTCAGCCGGCGCCATTTTCCAAAATGGCGCCGAAAAATGGCGGCGGCCATAGACGAAAAAGATTGGACGGCAGGAGGTCCTTCCGGACCCCCGCTGGACTTTTGGCAAGTCTCGTGGGGGTCAGGAGGCCCCCCACAAGCTGGCCAAAGTTCCTGGAGGTCCAGCGGGGGTCAGGGAGCGATTTCCCGCCGCGAATCGTTTTCGTACGGAAAATGGCGCCGGCAGGAGATCGACTGCAGGAGGTCATTCAGCGAGGCGCCGGAACCCTCGCTGAACGACCTCCTGCAGTCGATCTCCTGCCGGCGCCATTTTCCGTACGAAAACGATTCGCGGCGGGAAATCGCTCCCTGACCCCCGCTGGACCTCCAGGAACTTTTGGCCAGCTTGTGGGGGGCCTCCTGACCCCCACGAGACTTGCCAAAAGTCCAGCGGGGGTCCGGAAGGACCTCCTGCCGTCCAATCTTTTTCGTCTATGGCCGCCGCCATTTTTCGGCGCCATTTTGGAAAATGGCGCCGGCTGAAGACGACAAGATTCAGAGCAGGAGCCCGTTCCGGACCGCTGCCGTTCCGGACCGCCGCTGGACCCGCAGGTTATTTAAGTTATTTGGGGGGGGGGTTCGGGAGGGTGGGGGATTTAATTTAAAGGGTCGGGGGTGGGTTTTAGGGGTTTTAATGTGCCGATTTTTCGATTTTTAACGATTTTTAACGATTTTTCACGATATTTTACCCCCCCAAACGGCAACAATACGATTCCCTCCCCCCTCCCAGCCGAAATCGATCGTTAAGACGATCGAGGACACGATTCACATCCCTACTATTATCACTAAACTCTTCCCCAACACACAAGGGATTTCTACCCATAAAGATTTGATTGTGCATTTAGTCTCATGCAGGATCTTTATCCTGTTGGACTCAATGCCATCCCGGACATAAAATGCCACCCCCATCACCAAGATGCTACTCTCTGTTATTGCAATATATTTTGTACCCTGGTATAGCACTATCCCATTGGTTATCCTCTTTCCACCATACTCTGAGATGCCAACTAAATCTATGTTATCATTCACTGCTATACAGTCTAACTCTCCCGTTTTACTTCTTATAGTTCTGGCATTTGCACACAAACATTTCAAAGTGTGTTTTTTGTTTGTTTTAACATTCTGCTTTTCAGTTGACAGGGATAAAGTGGAATGTTTTAGATCAGGTGAGTGTTTAATTACATAGCACTTGGATTACTTTTCTTATTATTAGAACCTCTCTGTTTGGATGCCCTAACTCTAATACTTCATTAGTATCCTTTGAAGATACATCCCTCCAAACTATGTGCTTCTGAGTGACTGTCTGCTTTCCCCTATGATTTAGTTTCAATCTGCTCTATCTCCTTTTTTAAAGGTTAGCGCCAGCAGCCTGGTACCACCCTGATTAAGGTGAAATCCATCAATTCAGAAAAAACTCCCCCTTCCCCAAAAGGGTCCCCAGTTCCTTACAAAACTGAATCCCTCTTCCTTGCACCATCATCTCATCTACAAATTGAGACTCCAGAGATCTGGAGGTGCTGGATTTCAGCTTTCTATCTAAGAGCCTAAATTTGGCTTCCAGAATCTCCCTCCCGCATTTTCCTATGTCATTGATACCCACATGTATCACGACAGTTGGCTCCTCCCAAGCACTGTCTAAATTCCTATTTTGGTGATGCTTGAGGACCCCTGCCTTTGCACCAGGTAGGCATGATACCAGGTAACCCTCATGGCCACCAGCCACCCAGCTGTGTACATTCCTAATAATTGAATCACCAGTTATGATGGCCAACCTAACCCTTCCCTCCTGGGTAGTAGTCCTGGGAGACACATCCTTGATGCGAGAGGACAATGCACTACCTGGAGAGCAGGTCCTTGCTACAGGATCATTTCCTGCTGCACCAGCTTGATGATCTCCAATCATGAAACCTTCCTCCTTTAAGGCAGCACCAGCACTGCCAGACTGAAGATGGAACTTGGCTACTATGTCCTTGAAGGTCTCATCTATATTCCTCTCTGTCTGTCTCACCTCCTCCAGGTCTGCCACTCTAGCCTCCAGAGATCTGATTTGTTCTCTGAGAGACAGGAGCTCTTTGCATCGGATGCACATGTACAACTTTTCACCAGCGGGTAAAAAATCATACATGTGACACTCAGTGCAAAAGACTGGGAGGCACCCCTCTTGCTGCTGGACTGCTACCTTCATCTTAAATTTGTTCAGTTCCCAGTTAAGTTTAGGTTGCTATAAGAGTAGGAATGCATACAATTAGGGTCCTTTAAATGTATTAGTGTTTTTACTATTTATCTGTAGTGACCTACAAGGGAATGAGTAAACTCTAGATAAGGTGTGGGGAATTTCTGAATTTAAGTTAAAAGGCTGATTAATATATCACTTGTCTATAAATTAAAGGATGAGCTAGGAATGGGTGGGAGGGAGGGAAATACAAACAACCAAACTCCTGGTTTTTTTCTGCCCTCTGACTAGCTATTTAATACAGACACACAAACACACTAAGGGGGTAATTTTCAAAGGAGTTACGCATGTAAATGTGACATACTATCGTAGCAATTTTCAAAAGCTATTTACTCGAGTAAAGTGCACTTACTTGAGTAAATCCTATGGACAATTCAATGGCATATATTGTAGCAATTTTGAAAAGCCCACTTACTTGAGTAAAGTGTATTTACTCGAGCAAAAACCAGTTTTGCTCGAGTAAATACTTTTTAAAATCAGACCCTAAATAAATTACCCCAATAGTATACTATTTCAGTTCTAAAAATGTCCCCAAACAGTACTTACTGATTCATTTCAGCCACCAGCAAGGTGATCCTGTCATCTCAGTGCTCCCACATTTTCTCATTTTTGAATACAGAAACATCATCATTCCGGATAAAACAACAAAAATAAAATCAAGAAATATAAAACATCAATCATAATAGTAAAACTGTACTAAGAAAAGGAATATTTCAAAACAGCTGATGAATAGAACATTCAATAATTAAAATATAAAAATGTTTAAAAATTTCACAAACACCAATAAAATATTTCAAAACAGCAGACACATCAAATTACACCCAAAAATCTCTCACTATCCACATCTGTAAACTTTTGATTTCCTGTCAATCTGAGATTATCATGGATTAGTGGCATCACACAAACTATTTCCTCTCTAACACAGACATTCATTCTCTCACTCACTCCCTCTCTCTCTCTCATATATGCTCTTTCTCTCAAACATATATTCTCTTGCTCATGCACACATAGACACAAACTCCTTCTCTCTCTCACACACTCTTACATATACAGAATCCCTCTCATTCACACACTCTTACAATCTCTCTTGCTCACTCACACATGTTCTCATTCATATAATCCCTCTCTCTCACTCACAAATGCTCTCACTCATACACACCCATTCCCTCTCACTCACATATATTCTCACTCATACATACATACATACATACTTCGACTCTCTTACTTAGCCATGCTGTTAGTCACACACGCACACACACAGAAACTCCCTATCTCTCACTCTCACACAGCTGGCTAATTTAACGTTAGCTGGATAACTTTATCTGGCTAACTTTAGGGCAGTTGTTTGGTGCAACCAGTCTTAGTCGGATAAGTTATCTGGCTAATTCTGAATATTGCCCCCAGAACATTCCTAAGTTATCCAGCTAGAGTTTAGCTGGTTAATTTAGATGATATCTGGCTTACATTTAGCTGGATAAGTGCCCAAATATTAATTTAGATGGAAAACATCTGAATTATCCAGCTAAATGCCTCTGAATATGCACGCCTAAATCATTTGGCTTCATTGGAGGTAAATATCTGTTCAAATATGTAATTCCTTCTTGGCTAGAGGCAGTTGTTTCTGAATGCCATTTATCAGCATGGGTTTTTGCAAAGAAGCAGTCACAGATGAGGCAGGAGTTGGTGCTATACTGAAAAGTTATTCTTGGTGTTTCTCTTTCAAGCTTTTTGCAAGGCCTCCATCAATCTGATTAAGCCGAGTTAGCTCATCTTCACATTTTACTAGCCAAAAGTCCCTCTGAGGTAAGAGACCAGATCTGGCTCATTCCAGCTGAGGTCTGATGCCCATCGATAAAACTCAGAAGCATATTCTGCAATGGTGCACTAAGCTTCCAATAAATTCATTAAGCTGGTTTCTGCAAACTGTGACCTGTCACATTTCCCAAAAACTTGAGATTTCTCAGCCATGAATTATTCACAGTGATCTAGCACTGGACTACTTTTATCTAGGAGAGGTGTGGCCCAAAACAGGACATTTTTAGTTTATAAGCTAATTACCAAACCGACCTCAAGTTCAGCCAGTATCATTTTAACAACAGGACAGCAGCAACTAGGGATCACTACTGCCCCATTTTGACTTATTCAGCTCCATGGATGCATCTGGGAAGGGTGGGAGAATAGGGGCAGGCCTGAGGTGGGGTTAACTTTTGCATTTCAGCAGCATTGTAACAGTTTCATGGTGGTGGTAGTAGCTGGTGGCAGATGATTTCCAAAATGAAAGAAAAAAAACAATTAATTTCATTTGGTTTTTTCAATTCATTTTATTTTCAAACAATACAAAATGAAACATAATGATTCGCTGTGCTTCTCATGTTTTTTCACCATGAATACACAACTTCGGAATCTTGTCTATATATGCTCTTAAATTAGGGATTGTCATTTGCCCAACACCCATATTATTTCTGGAGTTTAGCAACATTTGCTCCATGATCACGTTTTTTAAGCTGCTTTACATTCTGCTGAATGGATAGCACTATCGCTTCCTATTCATTCCTTGACTAATCTCAGATTTTCCAAACTCAGACTTTAAGGGTCATTTGGCTCCCTTAGGTCTGAGTTTGGAAACCATTGCAACTACTGCCAGAAATGCTATGAAAAGGAGAGGAGCAAGGATGCAGATCTGCACATGGATCAGGAAAGGAACATGGCTGTAACTGCCCCCATTTCATCCAGAACCTCTTCAGCCACCATTTCATCCAGAACCTCTACTGCCGCAACCAATAAGAGGAAAAAAGATGCTGCTGATCTATCCTGGTTTCATCAGCTGAAAATAGCTGAGAATGAGGCTGATGGTGGCATATGTTGTCTGCATAGCATGTAAACTCTGAATAATCAAGGTCTTTCTGCAGAGTAGATTGTGGCCCATGGATCATAATTTTTTCCAGATAAGAGTTTCCAGTTAATAGTAGGGATATGCATTTGTTTAATGAGTAAAACACAACAAATAAGGCCATTTTAGGTTTATTATAAATGCAACAAAATGAAAATTGACTCCAACGAAAATATCAGAAAAGTTCTAAATATTTTTGTATTCATGTAATTAAAAAAAAAAAAAAAAAAAGGGCCTTCAGCAGGGCCAGGACCAGGCCTAGGCCTAAACCTGATACTAGAACATGGCCCAAGGCTGGGTCCTGCCACCAAGCCCAGACCTTTTTCAAGCCTGATGAGACAAGGTCCCATCTCCAAGGACCAAACCTAGGCCTAGGTTCAGGCTCTGGCCCAAGATATAATTCCATTGCCAAGGACCAGGCCTAGGCCCAGACCAGATGCTATCACCTGTCCTGTTGTGAAGGCCTAGGCCCAATGTTGTGGCCTTGCTCAAACCGAGTCCCCATCACTGAGGCCCAGGCCTAGGCCTGATGCCATGGCCCAGCCTGAAACCAGGCCCTGTCATCAATGACAAGGCCTAGGCCTAGGCCTGATGCCAGGGCCTGGCCCAATGCTGGGCCCCACTGCCGAGGCCTGGCTCTAAGCTCAGGCTTGAGGCTGTGGTCCAACCCAAGGCTAGGTCCTGTTGCAAATGCCCAGGAGTAGGCCTGATGCTGGGCCTGGCCTGAGACCATGTCCCATCATTGAACACCAGGCCTTAGGCCCAGGCCTGACACCAAAGCCTGGCCTGAAGATGGATCCTGTAGCCATGGTCAGGGCTCAGCCTGAGGTCTAGGCCTAGGCCCAGCCCCAGCACAATGCCATTGAACTATATGGTCATACATCAAATTGGCACTGTCCATTCCAGAGGAAGACACAGCAGTGGCATCACTGTAGCACACCCAGGGGCAGACAGTTCCATTTGTTTTTGATGGAGGAATGCCTGGTCCTGGGCCTCCATGCATGGGCCTAGTATCAAGCCTAGGCCTGGGTGACAGGCACAAAATACAGCCTCAGGTCAGACCCCCAACGTCGGGCATTTATTTATTTATTTATTTTAACAATTTATATTCCGCAACTTGCAGCAGCATAGAGTTCAGTGCAGAGAAATGGTAATGAATCCTGGCCTCTGTGATGAAATCCAATCTCGAACCGGGCCCCAGCATCAGGCCTAGATAATAGGACTTAGCCTCAGGCTGGATCCCATTGTTGCACCTGGCCAGGCTTTGGCAAAGGGACCTGAGCTCGTGCCAGGTTCCATCAATGGGCCTGACCCTTAACAACAAGACAGTACCCAGCATCTGGTCTGGGCCTAGGCTCTAGCCTGTTTTTTCTTTTATATTAAAGGTAATAGAACCTATGGTTTGCATTCCCCTTTGACTTCAGTGTAAACCGAAAAAATGAATAAAATGAAAACAAACATTTTTTTTTATTTCAAATGGACCTGATAAATGACTGTGACCTATGAAATGAATGAATGAACCAAAACTAATTTCTTGACTCTATATACTCCTAGTTAATAGATCATAGAATAAATTGTACTCTACAGGTGTTATCTAAAACCATTGTGCCCAATATTCAAAGCTACTTAGCCAGATAAGTAGCACCTTATCCGGCTAAGTGGTGGCTGCTGAATAACTGGCTATATTCAGCAGTTGCCACTTATTTGGATAAGTTTCTTATCAGGGGCTGAGAAAGAAGGGTCAGGGTGTCACTGCTTATCCAGCTAGCTTATCCGGATAAGTGCTGATATTCTGACTTATTGAGTTAAGTTAACCAGATAAGTTAGACCTGCCATAGAACAGGTTTAATTTAGCCAGATATAACTTATCCAGCTAACAATGCCAAAACATGCTGCTGAATATCCCATGTAAATTAGTCAGATAAGTTTTATCTGGTTAACTTACTTAGTCAATTTCTTTTCAATATTGACTAAATTGCACATTCTTAAACTCTAGAATAAATTAGTACCTTTATACTAATTATATTAAAATATTTTAAGAGATACTGTACCTGGCTATTATAATACTTTATTTTCAATCTTTTATATACTGTACACACAGCATAAACTGACTGGAACAGTGTACAAACACATCTCAAAACAATAAAACAATTCATTGAATAACAATAAAATAAAATAAAATAAGATATCATTAAAATATAATAATAACCATAAAACTCTGCTCAACTTAAAACCCTTCCAGAAAAAGCTCAAAAGGAGATTATCATAATAATTCTCCCCAACTATAATTATCAATCCCCCACTGGAAATAACCATGCCTTTACTCTCTTAAAAAAAAACCCAGATAATTATCCTTCAATCTAACTTTCAGTAGGGATGAAGTCTATAGTTCCAAGCCCTTCACTGATATTACTCTTCTTCTGCACCCCACTGTTGTCACTTATTGTATTGTAGGTATTGAAAAAAGAACTCTCTATGATGAGCATAGACTCCTATTAGGATTGTGGAGTAGCATATAGTAACATAGTGATGATGGCAGAAAAGACCCAAATGGTCCTTCCAATCTTCCCAGAAAACTTCTTATGTAGTATATGCCATGCCATGCAGGTTAACCCCATGTTTCTCTTAAGGGTAGTAACTGCCACTCTGTGCAGTTATCCCCAAGCCATATGGACAACCCATAAAAAATGTACTGCTAGCAAACTTTTACTGGGTAATAAGCATTCTTGAAAATTCAGACAGTGTTGCTTGACATGCTTTGTTTATGGATTTGGCCATAGAAGCAATCCTGTGCCTTTTCCCTTATGTCTGTGTATCAGTACCCCGACCATAAAAGTCAGGGCATGTGTTGGTTGTCATCTGAATCCAATTCCTCTTCTCCCTCTCACTGTCAAAGCGGAGAATGATGTTGCAGGTGCGTCTATCAGTTCCCCAGACTGTAAAAGGGGCCCTCTTGGTTGTTGTCTAAATCCAATTCCCCTTTTTCCCCTGCCGTTGAAGCTGAGAGTAATTTTGCAGTTACATGAAAAGCATCAAGGCTTATTGGTTAAGGATATTAACCACCATACCAGCAAGTTACCCCCAAGCATCCTTTTCTTCATGTCCATCCTCTAGCCTGCTGCAGACCTTAGTATCATCCACAAAGAGACAGACTTTACCTTCTATCCCTTCCGCAATCTTGCTCACAAAGATATTGAACTGAACCAACCCAAATACTAATCCCTGTGACACTCTTCTTAAGGTTCTCTCTTCAAAGTAGATTCAGTTTACCACTACACACTGTCTCCTATCAGTCAATCAGTTTGTAATCCATGTCATCACCTTGGCGTTCACTCCCAAGCTTCTCATTTTTATTCACAAGCCTTCTATGCAGGACTGTACCTAAAACTTTGCTGAAATCCAAGTAGATCACATCGAGCATTCTTCCTTGATCCAATTCTCTAGTCACCTAATCAAAAAAATAAATTAGATTTGCTTGACAGGACTTCCCCTGGTGAATCCATGCTGCCTTGGGTCCAGCAACCCACCAGCTTGTAGATACTTCACTATTCTTTTCTTTAATTTTCCCACCACTAAATTAAGCTTAACCAGCTTGTAGTTTCCATTCTCCTCTCTGCTACCACTCTTGTGAACTGGGACCACAACTGCTCTTCTCTAATCCTGAGGAACCATTCCCATTTCCAGGGATCTATTGAGCAGGTCTTTCAGTGGACCCGCCAGCACATTGCAAAGCTCGCTCAGTATCCTGAGATGTATCTCATCCAGCCCCATGACCTTGTCCACTTTCAGTTTGCCTAGCTCTTCCCATACATTCTGTTCTGTAAATGGAGATTTGTCTATCCCATCCCCATCTACTAGCAGTGGTCCTTCTCCAGGGTCTTCTTTTGTGAACATCAAACTGAAGTATTTGTTTAATATTTCTGCCATTTCTTCATCTCTCTCCACACATTGCTCCTTGTCAACTTTCTATTTTACTATACCACTTCTGGCCTTTCTTCTTTCTCTGATATATCTGTAAAATGTTTTGTCACCTTGCTTTATCTCTTTGGCAATCCTTTCTTCCGCTTGAACATTCGCTTTCCTAATATCTTTCTTCATCTCCCTCAATTTCACCAGGTATTCTTGGGGGAAACATGCTCCTTCCCTGGAATAAAAAGTCATTCTGTCTTCCTTTCATTAAAATCAATTTATTACATTCTAACCAATGAACAATGATTTTCAATCCTTCCCTTACCTGTATCATAGACAAATTCACATCTGGCCACATTAACTACATGTCATCTGCATCTAAAAATACTTTAAAATCCAATGAATGAATAAACTGACCTAAAGGCTGTAAAACAAATGTTAAACAATAGAGGTGACAAAGTGGACCCTTGAGGGACTCCACAATAAAACTTGGAATTTGTTGCCAGAGGATGTGGTTAGTGCAGTTAGTATAGCTGTGTTTAAAAAAGGTTTGGATAAGTTTTTGGAGGAGAAGTCCATTACCTGCTATTAATCAAGTTGACTTAGAAAATAGCCACTGCTACTAGCATCAGTAGCATGGGATAGACTTAGTTTTTGGGTACTTGCCAGGTATTTATGGCCTGGATTGGCCACTGTTGGAAACAGGATGTTGGGCTTGATGACCCAGTATGGAATGTTCTTATGTTAATAGAATGAGGAAGAGTCTGAAAAATTCCCCCTCCCCATTGCTGACCTATAAGAAAGAAAAGACTAGATCCATGCAATGCCTGCCCATGCACACCCAAAGATCTTCAACAGGCTAATGATATATCATGGTCAACCAAGTCAAAATACTTCTTGATGATTACTTAAATCACTCAGCTTTTGACCTCATATCTAAGAGTGCACCAAATATATGCTGCAATAGACAGACACTTTCAGTACCATTTGCTCAGCTAATTTTAGACTTAGCCAGAAAAATGATGGGATTTGAAAATTGCCAGATAACTTGGAGATATTTCTGGGCAGAGATAAATTAGCCAGATTTTATTTTGTATGGCTTTATTTGATTTATAATCCACCTTTTTAGGCATTTCAAAGTGGATTACATTCAGGCACTTCTCTATGACAAGAGGGTTCACAATGAAAGTTTGTACCTGAGGCAGTAGAGTGAAGTGACTTGCCTACGGTCACAAGAAGTGGTAGTGGGAATTGAACCCTCGCTTCTCTGGTTTACTCCCACTCCTCTAACCACTAAACTATTGCTGGTCATTAGAGCAGCTGGCTAATTTATCCAACTAACTCTGGTCATGCCTTACAGCGGTCCTAATGTTAGCTGGCTAGCTTTAAGATATCTAGATCTATGCAGCAGCATGGTCGTACTGCTGATTATCTTAGCTAGATTAGCTGGATATGTTTATTTAGCCAACTTTGACTGGATAACAGCTGAAAATGGACTCCATAGTGTTTTCTCTGTCATTTCATAATGTCACAGTAGTGGCACTAATTAGCATCAATTGCAAATTTCTCATGATATTATGTGCCAGTGTTTCTGAAGTATAACATGGTTTAATTAACCCAGAAAGCATTGTTCTCAATGGTAATGACTTCTGATTAACACAATTTACTATGCTACATCAAAAGATTGTAATATAGTGTGTTACTTTGTCAATTTACTCATCTTGCCATTGTTTACTATAAACTCTAAGGTCAAAGCTTAGGATTTTGAGACAGGAATTTGTCATTCTGATTTACTGAAATAGGAATGGGCAATGGGACCAGAAAATGTTTGCTGATATAAAAAGAAAAAAAAAACAAAACAGAACCTTATCACTGAAAAAATCTAACAATAGACTCCATGCAAATGGAGCATGCTAGTCCAGACATTCACAATTTTGTGATATTTAACAAATACTCTGTTTAAACATAAATCAATAGAATATTTAGCAACACTAATTGCATGCAAGGCTTTTGAAAACTGTCATCCAAAAGCCACAGACACCTCTGTGATGCCGCAATAAGCAGGAGCTGCTGAATGGCGATACTGCCCACATCTCAGAGCTCCTGTCAGGCTCTGTAGTTTACATAAATTAAAATCCCTGAAAACATAAAGAAGACTGCATACACCTTGTTAATTTATGTCCATCTATAGGGTATTGACTACCAGAAATATATTACTTTTCAGTCATCGTTTTAAGTGATTAAATCAGAAGCAAGCCAACTGGAATACAAGTACCAATATTAGTATGGTATGATTTTTCTTTTTCACATTTAAATCAAACTAGCAAAGTGAAGATGAAGAATACAAATTAAATTCTAAATCACACAGATGGAATTAAATACTGACAACCAGGTAAACATCTGCAAGTTATTGTTTTTGGGCTGGGTGAAACTAATTTACTATTATAGTAGATTTCCATTTTTCTGGAATGGTCATGTTGTGTTTTGGACATTGAAGCCTGACAACGTGCTTCAATGTTTTTGAAGAGACCATCCGGACTGTTCAATCATTTGCGGTCTAAATGAATGTAAATTGTCTCAGCTTGTATCAACGGTGATGAAAAAAACATATATTCTGTACCATACATGAAATTTTTGATAAGGAACAATAAAGGCTCATATGATCAATCTACTCTGGCTCGACAACGGCCAATGTTTTGCATATAGGTGGAGATATTCAGATGAAGTTATAAAGTTATAAAAGTTATTTTAAAAAGTTATAAAATTAGGTATACATGTGTGCGCGCCGGGTAGCACAAGCACATGTATGCCCACGCGCACCCTTTTAAAATCTACCCCTAAGGGTTTAAATGCAGGTTTGGAATTAAATGTTTTTTTGTCATGTTTTTTGTGTAATTCGTATTTTGACCTGATTAAGCGGTACATGCTAAGAGAATGACATCAGTACGTTTGTTTCCTGTTTGGACAGCCCCACTATTTAATCTGGAACCTAAAAGTTAGACGGTCTCTGTTCCTTGATCGAAGTGATTTGAGACCCGTTCGTCCTGAAGAAGGGCAGCACCATTGCCAACAAAAGATAAGTAAAATGATGTTGATTGTGATGTAAAATCTAATATAGTTGTCTTTATATAGGAATATGAGATAAGTAGCAAGCGGTGATACAGAGGTGTTTATATGGATATCGTATTGAAAACATTGAAAGCTTTGAACATTGACTGATCCTGATGAAGCACCTATATGCAAAACATCGGCCGTTGTTGAGCCAAAGTAGATTGATCATATGAGCCTTTATTTATTTATTTATTTGTTTGTTTGTTTGTTTAAAGTCTTTTCTATACCGTTGCTAAGTTATATATCAACGCAACGTTTTACATGTAGGTACATAAGTAAGTTTGGAATAAGAGTACTATAGTACATTCTAACAGGTGCCCTTAAGTTTTGGTTACATTAAATCATAAAAATACGTACAAATGTTTAGTGATGTAGTTTCTGGCCAGGTGTACCTAGAAGGTACTTTTACAGGTCAAAAAAATCACATTTACTGTGTTATATTATTACATTCATTGTGTACTCAATTTGTTAAAATATTGCAATGCACTTTTATGAGAATAAAAGGCTTGTTTAAAAAGCCATGTCTTTAGACTTCTCTTGAAAGTTTTTGGGTCTCTCTGTAATCTGGTCTCCAAAGGCACTGTGTTCCAGAGTGTGGGCCCTGCTAAAGACAATGCCCTTTCTCTTACCTGGGTTAGTCTCGCTGTCTTGACTGAGGGAATGGTTAAGAGAGCTTTGTTTGCTGAACGAAGGTTCCTGTGTGGTACGTGGAAGTGTTTAGCCAGTCTCTTTTTCATCATGTATTAGTTTATGTATGGTGCATAGTGCTTTGTATTTTATTCTTTGTTCTATCGGTAGCCAGTGAAGTTCGGCCAGAGTTTCAGTTAACTGAAAACCTGGCTGTTCGCTCAAGCATACCGCTGAAGGAGCCTTCTATCAACCAGTACTGATTCTCCCTTACCTCCTCATTACCATCCTACCCGTTTCCCTATCTCCTCCGACACTCCTCGCTCCAGTCCCTACCCTTCCCTTACCCTTACCCTTACCCTTCCCTTACCCTTCCCTTACCCTTACCCTTCCCTTACCCTTCCCTTACCCTCTGTTACCTCCTATGCTCCTGCTATTAAGTTCACTTAGAGAATAGCCACTGCCATTAGCAATGGTTACATGGAATAGACTTAGTTTTTGGGTACTTGCCAGGTTCTTATGGCCTGGATTGGCCACTGTTGGAAACAGGATGCTGGGCTTGATGGACCCTTGGTCTGACCCAGTATGGCATTTTCTTATGTTCTTGCCAGGTTCTTATGGCCTGGATTGGCCACTGTTGGAAACAGGATGCTGGGCTTGATGGACCCTTGGTCTGACCCAGTATGGCATTTTCTTATGTTCTTATGTTCTTATTACCCACATAACAGGAAATGTTATGCTAATAACTGCTTATGATAAACTACGTTGAATTCAGCAACTCCATATTTTCCACATATGTCCAGCTACTTAATCATTTGTTCGCTGTCTATTTTTACATTACTCTCTAGTTTATTCGTTTGAACTTCTTCCTCTCTTCTTACGCCCATGTTTATGCTCCCTGTTTATTGTAACTTTGTCTTCTTCTCTATAGTTGTTAATTGATTTCCCCTTGTTCTATTGTAAGCCGATACGATAAGACTTGGTCTTGAGCATCGGTATATTAAAAGAATTTAAATAAATAAAAATAAATAAAATGGTCTTCTTTTTCCATTAGTATTCTCGCTGCTGTAGAATTTGAAGTGGTCTTATTGTTGTATTTGGGAGTCCTAGAAAAAGTGCATTACAGTAATCGGTACTGGCGAAAACTAGTGCCAGAAGCACTGTTCTGAAATCTGCAGGAGTTAGTAACGGTTTAAGTTTTCTGAAGATCATGAGTTTAGCATAGCCTTCTTTTACTTTTAGCGATATGAGTTGTTTTAGATTAATTTCGGGGTCCATTATTATTCCAAGGTTCCTTACTTTTTCCGCTAGTTCTATTTTCTGGTTGTTTTTGAGTATAATTGGGGTTTGAATGATTTCGATATTTTTTCTTTCTAAAATTTCATATATGGTGCAGAATATATGTTTTTTCATCACCGTTGATACAAGTTGAGATAATTTACATTCATTTAGACCACAAACGATTGAACAGTCTGGACAGCCTCTTCAAAAATATTGAGGCACGTTGTCAGGCTTGCTGATGCGGTATAAAAACTAAAATGAAAATTAATAATAAATAAAATTATTCATAAAAATTCCTTACAAATTATTTGAAAAGTTTTCAGAAAGTTGTTAATTGGCAATTGATTATTAATAGTTTTTCATGATTTCCTTTTTTTGGTATATTGAATTTGTGGTGGAGATCTATTTGGCTCTTTTTTTGTTATATAAAATATAAACAGGACAGAAAGAAGCCTTTGGATTAGGCAGGAGGTATTTTGAAGAGAGTGTTAATAGCATTATAGTATAGCCTGACAACTGAGGTAGGTGTGAAAAGACAGAATGATCTGCTAAGAGATAAGTTCATTGATAGTTTTAGTGATTCATGAAGTCATTGTCTCTGTTTAGACCTAGGTTGATAGTGTTAAGTTTTATAATGAGCTACAATTCAGTAATTTCAACTGGAGTGCTACTATGAAGTTTCTCTGTAGGAGCATCACAACTTTAAGGTTAGATAGAGAATGTCCTGTGAGGTTGAAATGTTCTTCTACTGGTTTCTGAATGTTTCCATTTCTAATGTCAGATTTATGACCATTTATTCTTTTCTTTATAGATTGACCTGTTTGTCCCATGTAGACAGCAGAGGGACATTGCTAGCAGGTGATGGTGTATATTACATTGTAAAAAGAGGAGGTGAATGAGCCCTGGATGTTGTTGGGTCCTGTGATGGTGTTGTCTGGGATAATATGTGGGCAGAGTTAGCGTTTAGGTTTCTAGCAGGGTCTGGTTCCTGAGTTGGTGTACAATTTGTGGTTGCTGGTGAGCATCCGTTTGAGGTTGGGGATGCCGGTAAGCCAGGATAGTTTGCCACCATGCCCTGTGAGCGGGTGGTATCATTGTCCAGAATGGGTTGCAGATCCTCGATGATATGTTTCTGTGGTTTCAATTGGGAGCTATAAATAACAGCCAGAGGAGTTCTGTTATTTTCCTTTTTTGGGATGATCCTATAGCAGGATTTGTCTGGCTCTATTGTTTTGTTTTCTTACTTCACTGGGGGGACAATGCAATAATTTTTGCGGAAAGTGGCGCTGAATTTTCAGCACCCACTTTCTTAACACAAGCATGGCGTCCGCAAGGGGGGCACCATGCAATAGGCAAATTAGGGGATCATGCTAGCAAGGAGGTGCTAGTGTCGCTTGTGCGACCTTAACGCCTCCTTGGTAATGAGACCTCGCGGTGGCTGCCGCGTTATGAAGACTGATGCCGGTAAACTTGGCATCGGTGTTCATAAGCGGCCGTCTGCCAGTAATGAAAATGGACGCTGATAAACTCGGCGTCTGTTTTCATTACTGGCAGACGGCCGCTTATGAACACCGATGCCGAGATTACTGACATCAGTCTTCATAACTCGGCGGTTTGTCGAGGTATTTTGTTTTGTTTTGTTTTTTTTACTGAAGAAGTACAGAAAAGCAGATTTTTCTGCTTTTCTGTACTTCTTTTATATGCACTCAGCTATTAACGCCTGCTCCAGACAGGCATTAATAGCTGAACAATAAATGTGCATCTGAGACACACGTTTATCTTTTTGTATTTGGAGTGCATGAGTAATAGCCTCATTCACATGCATTTGCATGTGATGAGCGCTCTCTCATTCACTCCACTTCAGATGCACGTTAAATAGGCGCTAATCCCCCTATTGCATTAGAGGTTGGATTAGTGTCTATTTAACCTGTGTCCGACTGCGGGTTAGTGAGCACACTGTATTGCATCGGCCCCTGGGTGAGCACTGTAATTCCAAGAATTTCCATTGTAAATTCTCCAGATGGGAGTCCCTCTCTGAAGGGTCAGAACAGATAAAATTGTACCGTAAGGCTTAGCTGTAGACAATAGATCTGGTGATGGGGGGTGGCTAGAAGCTGGAGGCATGTAGGTATCTATGGCAGTCAGTGGGTTTTCGGTATATTGTGGTTTTTAAGTGTTCTTCATGTATTTGGAATGAGGTGTCCAGAAAGTGGACTTTCTGAGTGGATTGTTCTAAATAAAACATTTCTGATAGTTCTACAACTGTTGCTCAGTTGTTGCATCAATGGAATGGCAATCCTAAAGTAGGGCCTAAAAATCTGAGGTCCTAATTAGTTGTTGTTCATTTTTTTTCCAATATTTGCTTCTCAAATAGAAGGGTAATAAATGTGGAGGCCAATATTCAATGGGTAGAGAGCAGATAAGTTAGCTGGATAAACTTATCTGGTTAACTTATACCAGTAGCATAGGTGAGCTGCTGATTATGCCTGGCTATGAGGAAGTTAGCCAGATAACTTAGCTCCTTCCCAAGTATGCCCTGGAATTCCTCCAGGTTATCTGGATAATTATGGGAAATTTGAAACCTGCTGTATGTCTGGCTAAGTCCTGAAATTAGCTGGACGAATGTGCTGAATAGAACCCCATTAGTTATTTACCGGTATAGATTGGCTTAGCTGAAAGTTATCCTCCTCAGAATTCCTAAAAGTACAGGCAGGCTTTCACAGTATATATACGTTTAGCCAAGTTCAAAAGATGCATTCGCACATAAAAGGAGGAAAGATGGTACCCAGGAGATCGCTGCAGACTGGTCGCTATGCTAAGGAGGCATCTGGCAAAGTGTTTGTGCTGATACCATTTGCTTTTAATAAGATTATCTTTTCTAATGCCAAAACACACTAGGGATGTGAATCGTTTTTTGACGATTTAAAATATCGTCCGATATTTTTTAAATCGTCATTAATCGTTAAAGAGTGCTATACAATAGAAATTCCACCGATTTATCGTGAAAAAATCGTTAATCGGGTTAGTGCACACTAACGGGAGTTAGGAGACAACCTAAAAACCCACCCCGACCCTTTAAAACCGCTCCCTTAGACTCCACCACCCTCCCGACCCCTCCAAAAAATGTTTTAAAATTACCTGGTGGTCCAGTGGGCCCCGGGAGCAATCTCCTGCTCTCGGGCCGTTGGCTGCCACTAATAAAAATGGCGCCGATGGCCCTTTGCCCTTACCATGTGACAGGGTAACCGTGCCATTGGCCAGCCCCTGTCACATGGTAGGAGCACTGGATGGCTGGCGCCATCTTTAAAAATGGCTTTGCTTACAATTGGCAGGCTGTTCGGGATTTGTGGTGGTATCTTTCTAGGGGCAGTGGAACACCTTTCTAGTCATGGGATGCAAGCAAGCTAACCTCTGCATCTGCTCCCCAAGCACCCTAGTTGCTAATACTGTGGACCGCAAAACGTTGGTTGGGCCATTGCCATGGTGGCCCACAACATTCGGATCTTTCTAAAAATGTTGTGGATCTCAAGACCAATTTTTCCTCATTTTCCTCATTTCCTCATTTTCCTCATTTCCTCATTTACAAAAAACTGAAGGTACTATTCAGTCTCTTGTACATCCTAATGTCATTTTGACTCAGAAAGTGGGAGAACTGGATGTCCTTAAGCTGCAATAATAAAAGATACTGCACTAATTTCTAGAGTGATTGACACACCAAAGGTATATAAGGAATATTCTTAATTTCCCATGTTTTTCTAGTGTATTTGGGCTGTAGCTATTTAAAAATTATTTGGTAGAATGTTTACATTTCTCTCCTGAGACTATCACCCATAGTTAAGGCAATTTATGTTTCAAAAAATTCTTCTCCTTTAAAAACACTATCTTTTACCCAACAGTTAGAGACATCAACTCTTACTGCGGACTGCAGATTCAAAATGGGCTCTGCTGATATTTCTTGGCCTTGAGCCAGATAAAAATACAATAATGCATCTTTTCTTTCGTGCTTCAGATAAAGAATTTATGGGCACCAGGATAAGACTGTATCCAGATATTTTTCAAACTACCCAGCTTAAGCATAAAACTTTTATGCCAATGCGGATTGCAGTACAACAGAAAGAGACAACCTTTGCCCTTAAATATTCTACAAAGTGTTGTATTTTATGTAAGAATTCACAATATATAGTTTAGAACTCTAAATAATGGACTGGCTTTCTTGCTAAATCTGAAGAATCTCCAATTGTATCATCTATGCCTACAGAACTTAACTCTGTGTCATCAAAAGAAAATGATTGATTTTTCTTAAGGAGCTTTCCTTCTAGTTCTTATTGCTTAGCACTTTTGTAATGGCTTCAGGCCTACAGTCCTAGGAGCTTTTTTTTTTTTTCTCAGTTACTTTTTTCCATAATTCTACAAGTTGGTACTAAATTTTCTTTTGTAGTCTCTTCTTTCATTGTGGAGCTCTGCTCTATTGGAGGATTATTGTTAATTGTGCAATAATTGATCATTTTTGTTTATATTACATTTTTTATGTGAATTGACCTATGTTATATAAAGTGAATAAAGAGAACTTAAAAAAAAAAACAAAAAACAAAGAGGCATTCCCAGGAAGGAGGGGATGATGTTTAACTCAGAGAAGGAAAATAGTGCAAATACGTTGCCATTTTCAAATGTACGTGTGCTGTTTTTACTCCATAACGACTGCACAAAGAAATAACAGGTGCAAAGAATGTGCATCATTGGTACATGCTTTCCTTACAGCTAATTTTCAAAAGATAAGCTTCCTTGGCAGTTTCTCTCTGGAAATGTGCTGCATGGATGGTATGCACGTGCAAAAGTGCATGCATACCTTGCAACTAGTTGGGCTATTCACCAATTATCACCTTAACTTTCCAGGAAGCACAACTGTAACCAACTCACACAGGCAAATTTTCAAAGGAGCTACGCATGTAAATGTAACATACTATTGTAGCAATTTTCAAAAGCCGTTTACTCGAGTTAAGTGCACTGAACGCGGGTAAAACCTATTGACATTTCAATGGCACATATTGTAACAATTTTCAAAAGCCAACTTACGTGGGTAAATTGCATTTACAGATGTAAACTCAAGTTGTTCTGAAAATCAGGTCCTCAATGTCATATGAAAACTCAGATCATCAGATTAGGCCTCCAGAAAGTAAAATGTAGGGCTCCTTTGATATACAGTAGATGATGATGTGAACTGCTTACACTTTCTATCCAGTCCTCCCAGAACTGTGCCCCTCACTTCTCCCCAGTGCCATCTTGTTTCCTGCCTCGTCGTGTATTTATCCTCAGGCTTTTTCATCAGTCAGTTGCCAGAACTTGGTCGACTCGATCCTCGTACTCTGGCTCTGTCCTTGTTTCCTGAATCCAGAAGTCTTCTTCATCTCTGCTTTCTGCCTTCAGCATTCCCTGCTTGACCGCTTTCATGTTCCTGGTTTCCTGGTGTGCTTGATCTTCCTACTCTGTTGCAGACTTCTTTCCCCTTGTTTGTTTCAGGGGCTACCCCTGTTTCTCATGTCTTGCTGGCCACCAGCACCCGAGGGATCAACCCAAGGACAGGAATCAAAATAAAAAAAAAAAGCCCAAAAGTAAATAAATAATTAAATGCAGGAGATTGGGATAAGGCAGAAGACCTTTTTTTTTTTTTTTTAAATCATCAACTGCCTGAATTTGCCTCTCCAGATGTTAGGCCACTTGTTCCTGGGGCAACTTACAGCTGACTGAAGTCACAGTGTGAGGACTATATTCAAAGCTATTTAGCCAGATAATGCACAAACTATGCAGCTAAATGGTGAATTTGGAATATCTTTAAGTTATTACCCAGCAAAGATTTAGCTAAATAAGGAGCATTCTGGGATGGGGTCAAATTAGCTAAATAACTTATCTGGCTGTTATTTGGAGTTAGCCAAATTAGTTATTCAGCTATTTCTAAACATGTCTGAGAGCAAGTCTAAAGTTATCCAGGAACTTTAGCTTAACCAACTATATTCTCAAAGAATAAAACTGTTTTAAGTAGAGCTGCAGCTAAAAAAAAAAAAGGTTGCTGACCTGGTAGCCTCCCTTTCCCTTATACGAGATTCAAATTCACTGCCTCCTCCCCCTCCCCCTCCCCGACACAAACTTGAAATCTAGGGATCCGCCTGGCAGAGCCTGAAGCCCTCCTACCCAAACCATCTTTAAGAAGAAAAATTTAAAGGGCCAGTGCTAGTCTTCCCCACCTATTCCCCCGTAATATGGGTAGCCAGGACCGACGTTTCTGCCCCCGCCAGTCCCTTCACGACAGATAAATAAATACTCAAACAACGGAATGGGATCAAACAAGCTGCAGCTTTATTACCAAACACCCAGGAGCCCCAGCCAGGTAGGGGTAGTAGGGGTAGTAACCACCGCAATAAGCAAGCTACACCCATGCTTATTTGTTTTACCCAGACTATGTTATACAGCCCTTATTGGTTGTTTTTCTTCTCCCCTGCCGTTGAAGCAGGGAGCTATGCTGGATATGCGTGAAGTATCAGTTTTTCTTCTCCCCTGCCGTTGAAGCAGAGAGCTATGCTGGATATGCGTGAAGTATCAGTTTTTCTTCTCCCCTGCCGTTGAAGCAGAGAGCTATGCTGGATATGCGTGAAGTATCAGTTTTTCTTCTCCCCTGCCGTTGAAGCAGAGAGCTATGCTGGATATGTGTGAAGTACCAGTTTTTCTTCTCCCCTGCCATTGAAGCAGAGAGCTATGCTGGAAATGCATCGAAAGTGAAGTATCAGGCACATTTGGTTTGGGGTAGTAACCGCCGTAACAAGCCAGCTACTCCCCGCTTTGTGAGTGCGAACCCTTTTTTCTTCTCCCCTGCCGTTGAAGCAGAGAACTGTGCTGGATATGCATTGAAAGTGAAGTATCAGGCTTATTTGGTTTGGGGTAGTACACGCATAAATATCTTTGAAAATTACCCTTTAATGTACACATAAAAGGGCCAATTTTAAATTTTGCGTGCGCTGCCACGCGTACGTTATAAAATCCGGGGTCAGCACGTGCAAGGGGGTGCACACTTGTGCACCTTGCATGCGCCGAGCCCAAGGGGAGCCCCGATGGCTTTCCCCATTCCCTCCAAGGCCTCTCCAAAATCGGAGCGGCCTTGGAGGGAACTTTTTTTGGATCCCCCCCACCTTTCCCTCCCTTCCCCTATCTAACCCTCCCCCTGGCCCTACCTAAATCCCTCCCCCTACCTTATTTGATGGAGTTACGCATGCCGGCAGGCTGCCGGTGCGCGAACCTCCGGCATGGCCGATGTGCCGGAGGACTTGGGAACGCCCTTGGCCCTGCCCCCAGACCGCCTCCACGCCCCGGCCACAACCCTGTACTGCCGTCACGCCCCCAGCCCTGCCCCCGATCTGCCCATTTTCGAAAGCCCCTGGACATATGCACGTCCTGGGGCTTGTGCGCACCACCAAACCTATGCAAAATAGGCTCGGCGCGCGCATGGGGTAGGTTTTAAGGGGTTATGCGTGTAACCCTTTGCAAATCTACCCCTAAGGAATTAATTATTACTATCATTTCTTCCTTCTCCCATGTCCTTCAACCTTTTGTTTCAGTAACTGACTCAAATGTGCAGCTATTCAGGGTTGGAACATATAGATACCGCAAGCTTAAGAACATGAGAGCATAAGAAATTGCCATGTTGGGTCAGACCAAGGGTCCATCAAGCCCAGCATCCTGTTTCCAACAGTGGCCAATCCAGGCCATAAGAACCTGGCAAGTAGCCAAACACCAAGAAGATCCCATGCTACTGAGACCAGTAATAGCAGAGACCATTGCCTAAGTCAACTTGATTAATAGCAGTTAATGGACTTCTCTTCCAAAAACTTATCCAAACCTTTTTTGAACCCAGCTACACTAACTGCACTAACCACATCCCCTGGCAACAAATTCCAGAGCTTAATTGTGCGTTGAATGAAAAAGAATTTTCTCTGATTAGTCTTAAATGTACTACTTGCTAACTTCATGGAGTGCCCTCTAGCCCTTCTATTATCCGAAAGCTTTCAATAACCATTTCTCCCTCATCAAAAGTTCTTTCTGAAAACTTGCTTTTATTCCTATAGTAGCTTTTTATCTTTTTCTTTTCATTCTGAACGAACTTGCAATTTTGTGGTTACATAAAAAAATGTGCTGAACAATCAAGGGATTTTCTGTAATCTGCATTATTATGCCTTACAGTATGTGATGAGATTTCAACATTTTTCATTGCTCCTCTGGCTCTTGCTTCCACCTATACATCGCACTAATACACACTCAGAACCTCTTCATAATCACTAGCCCGAGCTGCTGCCAGACTTCTCTTGCATTTGGCATGCTGAGGATTGGCTTTTGTTGAGAAAGCCCAAAGCATCTGGTCTTACATGCTTCAGGTTTTGGGGACGGGAAAGAAAAGAAATAATCTACTTTTCTGGTGTAAAAATAAAGCCAATATGATTTTCTCACAGAGACATTGGGAGATTTCCGAAAAGGGATTGAAGTAGTGGCTATAAGCTTGACTTCCAGAGCTCTTTTTTTTATTGTATGTGTATAATGCTTTCATTCTTTAACAGTGTAGCTACTGCACCCATGTGTGGACTTCTGGTCAGGATCCAGGACTGAGAGCTTCAGTGTCACAATTTCAAAATTAATCTTCCCTTTCAGCATTTTCTGAGGCACAAAACTGTGGCGCACAGGTAATTTCAGTCTCTCCCTGCTAGAGCACGCGTCTCAAAAATCAACTGGACTAGGAAATGCGATTAATTATATTTAAGCAGCTGCAGAGAATACAAATAAAACAGCATTATATATTCAGAGACGTGTTAAAACATGAGATCAAAAGTATAATATAAGAAAGAAAGAAAATCTGAGGAAACATTGTATAGATGTGCTACATTAATTGTATAGATGTGCTACATTAATAAAATTAAAGTCAACATTATTAATGCCACACTCTGAAATATATATTTTCAATTCAAAATGTCACAATGAAGTACACAGCATGTTATATATGAGATACATACAGTAGCTACAAGTAAAAGGTGCAAAATTTGAGGAGGATTAAAATACAGTGCCTTGTAAAAGTCTACACACCCTTGGACATCTTTAACATTCTGCTGTTGAAAAAAATACAAATCAAAATGCATTAAAGTAGGAGTTTGTTTCATTAATCTACACAACATGCGCTACATTTTCATTATGAAAGAGCAAGTATAGAAATATTCCAAAAGTAATTCAGCATAAAAAAAAAAACAAAGTCTTGATTGCATAAGTCTTCACACCGCTTAACTCAATAATTGACAGAAGCGCCTTTTATTTATTTACCAGGTTTTCTAGACCGTCATTTAGTAAAAACTTTCACAACGGTTTACATGATTAAGAAAATAAATACATCTTTGAGTATAAAATGATTTTGAGAATACACAGAAATGAAATAAAACAAGTTTTACAATAGAACAAATAGTTAAAATCGAAATAAAATATAGATAAGAACAGCATAAAAGAAAAAGATTAGTAAAATGAGAATTTACCAGTCCTCTTGTACTCCATTCTTCATTTTTAAATCTTCTGGAGATTCCATCTATCAAACAGTTTCATTTAGTTAAGGCACATGAATGGATGGTTGGAGTTGCTGGTTCACTTCTCTGGAATTTTCCTCCAGAGATGCTTAGGAATGAGTCCTCATTAGTTCATTTCTGGAACCAATTAAAGCCTATTTTGTCTGACTGGACTTCTATAACTAACTTCATTATTTGAACCTAATTATTGCTCCCTTGTCTTGAATTGGTAATGGAAATACTGTAATAACTTTCTATTATTATTCTAAACTCAAATCAGTAGCTCAGCAATTTTTATCTTTGCCCTTTACTCAAGCTAGAGGATGGGAATGAAGAAAAGAGTGCATAGGAGTAACTTGCTGGTGTGGTGGTTACTACTATTAACCAATAAGCCTTGATACTGTTAATGCAACTCCATCACTGCTCTCTGCTTCTACGGCAGGGGAAAAAGAGGAAAAAGGGGAATTAGACTCAGAGAACAACCAACATGGACATTGAATTGTACAGTCTAGGAAAACAAATAAGCTAAGCATGGGGGTAGCTTGCTGACGCGGCGGTTACTACTCTTAACCAATAAGCCTGATACTTTGGATGCAACTCCAACATTGCTTTCTACTTCCATGGCAAGAGGTAAAGGGGAATTGGACTCAAACAGCAACTTGGTAGGTGCCCTGGCTTTGACAGTTTGGGAGGCTGGTGGGTGTGGGGGTGACTTGTGTGGCGCAGTAGATGCTGCTGAGGGCTTGATGGGCAGACTGGATGGACCATTCGGTCCTTTTCTGCCATCGTTTCTATGTTCCTATGTCATGTGGTCTGCCCTATTTCTTTTTATCTGTATGAGTATATTAACGTTATATGTTTCATTTTGAAATCTGTTTTACAATTTATTTATGTTGTCTGTCAGCCACCGAGAATTTCTGATTGAATGGCATAACACTTTCTAAACAAATAAAAAAATGACATGAAATTTCTTTTTTACAAACACCCCTATCTTCCACTGATTACCTGCAAGTCATTCAGAAATGGCAACCAGGGAGGAAGTGCTTCGGGTGAGAGACTTTGTCAGGTGCCAATTGCAAGACCCCAGTTATAGCTACATCTAGGAATACCAATATTCTGAGCTCTCTCTCTCTCGTTATACAGGGGAAAGTGTCAGGGATGCCCACTATCTCTACTGCTATTCCTGTTATGTGCGGAGCCTCTTTTGCAGGCTAGACAGTCTAATGCCAAAATAGAAGGCATACAAATGGGTACCTATGAGTTCAAATTTGTGGCATTTGCCAGGGTTATTTTGGTAAGAAGTATTCTTCAGGAAACTATTACCAATAGCCACAAGTAAGAGGTTGGTAAAAGACCTGAGGAAAACGCTGCCATCTCTGTTGGTAGCCATCTTGGAGCAAATAAACACCAGACAATACGGTTTAATGTAAAAACAATTGAAGAGTTGGGGCACATGGAAGCAAAGTTCCTGTTGTGAACCCTGCCCACAGAGCTAATCCCTTCGAGCAGGCACTCACCTTCCCCATGTTGCCTGCCCAGCGTGGCATGGACGCCGCTGAAGTTGGGCCTTCTTGTGCGGCTGGAGCCGCAGGCTCAATTTCCCTGCGGCCTGGAGGCCACCCATTGAGTTTCCTCTTCACTGTGGCCGGAGCTGCGGACTTCCTGTCATCTTCGCGGCACGGAGCCACCGCCATCATCTTCTTGATCTTCGCGGCCAGAGGCCGCAAGCCCCAGCCTGGATTAGCGGCTGGAGCCACCCCCGGGGTTTCCTGCAGCAGCTGGAGCCGCTGCCGTCATCGGGGCCTGCGTTCAGGCCCATCCCTGCTGCCTCTGATGCTACGTCGGTGCAGGACTGCTGTCCACGGTCCTGCACAGCCAGCTTCCTGCCTCTTGACGCACGGCCATGCCTCTCTGCTGAATTTAAAGGGCTCACGGCCGGATATGCCCTGGGCCCCACCTATGGACTATTTCCTGCTATAGCCCTATAAAAGGGCTGGTCTTGCCATTGTTCCTTGCCTTGCATCGGAGTTACTTCACTCTGGAGGCTCCTGCCTGCCAAAGCTCCGTCAGGTCTTCTTCATGGAGCTCCTCATCGTCTCGTCAAGTCTTGATTGCCTGAGGTCCCCATCCAGGTGTCCTGGTGTCTCGTCTTTGGACGTCCCACTTCCTTATGTTCCTGGTTCCTTGATGTCCTGCTCCTGTGTCTTCAGCGCTCCTGAGCCTTCTGGTCCTGTCAGGCCTTGGTCCCTCGGATGATGTCTTTCCCGAGTGTGGAGTGGCCTGCAGGTGGAATTCGTTCCTGTGCTCCTGAGCCTTCTTGTCCTGCCAGCCGTTGTGGAGCTTCAGATGACATCAGCTTCGTCGTCGGAGTCCCACCTCGACTGGATCCTCTCCTGCGCTTGTCCCGCTCTCCGCGTGGTCCGTGACCAGCCTCCTCAGGCTGTGTAGGGCGCACAGTGGGACAGGGTGGTCCGTGACCAGCCCATTGGGTCCGCCTGTGAAGGTGGGCTGAGTAGGGCGCCCTGAGAGACAGTGCCAATATCTTCCTGCCCAGCTTCTCGTCTCGTCTGGATTTCGTCAAGTTCCTCATCTTGTCTCTGATGTCATTGTATCGACCCTGGTCCGTGATGTCTTTGCATCAGCCTTGGTGTCATGTCTTGAACAGCCCTGGTGTCATGTCTTCATGTCAAGGCCTCCATCTGCCCTCATCCTCAGGCCGGCCTGCTGCTCCATGCCGATCCAAGCGGCAGGTCCGAAAGGGCTCTGAACAGTCGGAGGACCATTCCCCTACCAACATCATCTTGTTGTTTGTGCTGTGAGCTTGCAGGCCCAGCAGAGGGTAAGACCGCAGTCACGTCATGCTGGAGTACGACGTCAACCCTCGGTTTGGTCCTGGATTCGTCTAGGGTCGGGCTGAGGCCCAAGGGCGCACTAAAACACCCTGGCTACATAACAGCTCCTGGATTTCAGGACGGCCAAATTCGTTAAAACAGGAAGGACCTAAGAGGGTCTTCGGTGTAAAGGAAGGATGTGGGTGGTATAGAATAACAGTGGGCAAAGTGAAATGGCAGTATTGCTTTAGACATGTTAGTAAAGGTAAGAGCAAAATGATACCAGTATGTTTTGAAAAAGAGGTGGAAACAGGAGTGGCCCAAGAAACCTGAAGAAGGATGGATGTACTCACTTTCCTCAAAAGTGAAATAGGGAGAAGGCTGGCATTTCCATCACATCTATTCATTAAAGAAGTCAATCTCTGAACTTTATGAAACAGTTCAAACTCTGGAGAAGTTGAATGATGTTGCACATGCAATGTCATGCAACTTTACATTTACATTTACATCCCTAGAATGGGTAGATGTAAATTGGTTATTTACACTTTCGGATAATAGAAGGACTAGGGGGCACTCCATGAAGTTAGCAAGTAGCAAATTTAAAACTAATCAGAGAAAATTCTTTTTCACTCAATGCACAATTAAGCTCTGAAATTTGTTTCCAGAGGATGTGGTTAGTACAGTTAGGGGTAGATTTTAAAAGGTGTGCACGGGTGAACATGTGCGCACACTACCCAGCACGCACACATGTACGCCCAATTTTATAACTTGCTTGCGCAGGCACACACAAGTTATAAAATTGGGGGTCGATGCGTGCAAAGGGGTGCACAATTGTGCACCTTGCACACGCCAAGCCGCGCTGCTTTCCCCCATTCCCTACTCCCCCACCCCACCTTCCCTTCCCTTACCTCCCCTGCCATTTCCACCCCTTTAGTAAAGCCCGAGGACTTACACACGTCCCGGAGCTTTATGCACATCGCCGGGCCTTTTGAAAATAGGTCCAGCGCGCGTAAACCTTTGGGTACTTGCCAGGTTCTTGTGGACTGGATTGGCCACTATTGGAAGCAGGATGCTGAGCTTGATGGACCCTTGGTCTGACCCAGTATGGCATTTTCTTATGTTCTTTTCTTTCTTATGTTCTAATCTAGCCCATAGTGTAGCTGGGATTAAAAAAGGTTTGGATAAGTTCTTGGAGAAGTCCATTAACTGCTACTACTGGCATCAGCAGCATGGGATCTTCTTGGTGTTTGGGTACTTGCCAGGTTCTTGTGGCCTGGTTTGTCCACTGTTGGAAACAGGATGCTGGGCTTGATGGACCCTTGCTCTGACCCAGTATGGCAGTTTCTTATGTTCTTGTATTCTTAAGTCCTTAAGCTTCTCATTCAATGAAAAATGCTATTTTCTCTTAACTTATTGATGCCTGTAGATATTTGAATGTTTGTATCATATTTCCCTTTTCTCTCCTTTCTTCTTCAGCTTTTTTTATAATGCAGGCCACACATCATTTCAGTGGCCCTCCTTTGAATTGCTTCCACCTTATCAATGTGCGACCTTTTATAGATCTCAACCCAGTTTTCTTCTAAAGCTTTTGTGTTCCAAAATGCTTGCTCTAACACCATATTTTGTATTATCCAAATAAAGAAGATGACCAGGAGAAAGCATCAAATGCCTCAATGATACCAAATTCACAGCTTGTCAAAGATTTGAAGAATGTTCCGTTTTAGAAACTGGATGTACAAAAGTGGTCACATTTTCAGCCTACAGATATACACTACAGTATCCACACGGCTGATTAGCAAATAAATGCATATCTCCCAAATTAAATAAAAAAGTGAGTAATAATGATCTGACCATTTACATTTCTCAAATTTTTGTCTGTGGAAATACCATTAAAGGAAAGGTTTTTCTTTCAAAACTACATGTAGAGTTGGTACACCCCAATGTCAGTTGATGTGACTTCTTCAGGGAGTTTGAGTTCTTGCATGTGACTCAGTGATTGATTTCCTTATTGTCAAGGGTGGCAATAGATGGGCTTTGAACTGTGAACCTGTTTGGATGAGGAATTGGTTATTCTGCTTCTTGAGCCACTGAGTGGTGTTAGTAAATTCAGGTTTAGGCAACCGAAGAGACTTTGGTCCAAATCTGATGCTAGCACCAGCAACTGCACCCCTGAAAAAAACCAAACAGTTTTCTGGCCTTGAAAGGGGATTGTTGGGAACAGGGAAATATTCTCAGTAACTTGAAGGCTTCCCAACCGTGCTCGGGAACCTGGATTCTTGATGTAAGTTATCTGACTTTCATGCATGCAATCTGACTGGAATTACTGACCTGCCTGTGAGTAGCTGACTTAAAGTCAGTATGTATACTAATCTGACTTGCCTGCTACCTTGAGCTGTACTGGACATATAATTGTTGGACCTGTTCATTTGTCGCCAGTTATAGAGATGTGCACTTCAATTTTTTTTTTTTTCATTTTGGGGAGGTTTCTACTTTTTCATTATGTGTATTGTTTGTTTTGCTTTTTGTCATTCCTTTGAAATGAAATAAACCACAAAATTAACAAACACACATGAAAAAAAACAAACCATAACATGGAGTCTAGAGGTCCAACTTCCTCCAGCAAAAACAAAACAGAACTACAAAAAATCCAAGCCCCGCACCCCATCCCTTTCCGGAGGCATCCTACCCTATCTGAGGATCTTGGTGTGATCCCCAGTCACACCTACCCCATAGTTCCCAATTTCAAAATGGCACCAGCTGGCCCTGAGACTAGTGCCATTTTGTTGTATAGAATAATGGCCATGCAACAAAATGGTGCCGATCTCAGACTGCCAGTGTAATTTTCAAATAGAAGCCCAGTGGGCAGAAGAAACTATAATCTCTCCTGCCTTATTTGGACCTCTGAGCCCTCACTAATGGGGTAAGATGCATCCAGGGAGGGGTGGGGGTGTTGGGAGCAGGTCCGAGGATGGGGGGATTTGGATTTTTTAGCTCCTGCACTTTCCTAGCTGGGATGGGACTGGTCAGGGCTAGTGGTTATTACTTTTGAAAATGAAATGAAAAAATTATTTTTGTTTTTTTATTTAGAATCTCTATACTGCTTGAAAAGCATGTTAAGCAAGTGGTTTTACAACCAAATACATATATAATCTTCAAATAATAAAATATTAACAAAATAAATATTAAACAAAGATAAAATTAGTGTTAACACAATAAATAAAATACTTATTTTCATAAAATAATAGATATACATTAATAATATAAATTAACATAAAATTAACATAAGAACCTCGAAAGATTAAGTAGCTAACAACCAAAGGCCTGAACTTATTATGACGATACCAGGATCTAAAAAATCATATTATCCAATATCCATAAGTCTAATAATAAACTAAATTACAGCCGAATATAAAAATATTCAAAAAAGAGGTCAAAACCTGGCTTTTATGAAGGCATTTAATGATTCCAAATAAGACACTCACATGTCTCTTCCTGTTACTTTATAGTACTTATTCCATGTTATTATAATGCTTTTAAGAACCATTTGGCTGTCCTGAGCCAAAAAAAAAAAAAAAAACCCACCCCGACCCTTTAAATCTCATTATTTAGAATCCCCCACCATCCCGAACCCCCAAAATGTTTCTAAAGTACCTGGTGGTCCAGCAGGGGTCCCGGGAGCGATCTCCCACTCTCGGGCCGTCGGCTGCCAGTAAACAAAATGGTGCCGATGGCCCTTTGCCCTTACCATGTGACAGCAGCTATCGGTGCCATTGGCTAGCCCCTGTCACATGGTAGGAGCAATGGATGGCCGGCGCCATCTTAGCAAACTGGCTAAAAGACAGGAAACAGAGTAGGATTCAATGGACAATTTTCTCAGTGGAAGGGAGTGGACAGTGGAGTGCCTCAGGGATCTGTATTGGGACCCTTACTTTTCAATATATTTATAAATGATATGGAAAGAAATACGACGAGTGAGATAATCAAATTTGCAGATGACACAAAATTGTTCAGAGTAGTTAAATCACAAGCAGATTGTGATAAATTGCAGGAAGACCTTGTGAGACTGGAAAATTGGGCATCCAAATGGCAAATGAAATTTAATGTGGATAAGTGCAAGGTGATGCATATAGGGAAAAATAACCCATGCTATAATTACACAATGTTGGGTTCCATATTAGGTGCTACAACCCAAGAAAGAGATCTAGGTGTCATAGTGGATAACACTTTGAAATCGTTGGTTCAGTGTGCTGCGGCAGTCAAAAAAGCAAACAGAATGTTGGGAATTATTAGAAAGGGAATGGTGAATAAAACGGAAAATGTCATAATGCCTCTGTATCGCTCCATGGTGAGACCGCACCTTGAATACTGTGTACAATTCTGGTCGCCGCATCTCAAAAAAGATATAATTGCGATGGAGAAGGTACAGAGAAGGGCTACCAAAATGATAAGGGGAATGGAACAGCTCCCCTATGAGGAAAGACTAAAGAGGTTAGGACTTTTCAGCTTGGAGAAGAGACGGCTGAGGTAGAGAGTCCATCAAGCTAGGTTGAGAGAACATTGCACAAATCTCACTTTGGGTGAGCTTCCTCACTCCAAAGGTCATCAAATCTTCACAAGAGATCACTGTTCTGTTTGTACGTCGCACTCTAAAGTGGCCCCTAACCCCTACACTAATACCTAAACCTCATCTCAAGTAGCTAGGTGGGCCTCATATAGAGGTATAAATACCTACCTAGTATGAGGGCCTTATAGTGAGTGAGTCTCTCTCTCTCTCTTTCTCTCTCTCCCTCTCTCCTAGCAGCATAAATTACTGAAAAACATATCACACAGCTTAACACAAGTGAAAAAGGTGTAGTTAAAGCTTGGCCAGAAATCCCTCCCCTTTTCCTAATTTGCATCACATCATGCGTTATGGTGATTTTGCATGCGATAAAGGCGTTTTCACATGTGTTAAAGGTGCTTTTTGAATGTGAAAACACCTTAACGCATGCGAGAACGCCATATAGCACTTTGATAAATGACGCCCTTGGTTTGATAAAAATTTATTAGCTTGAGTCTATTCCTTTACATTAGTTGTGGACTAATCTTTTCACCATAAACATTCAAAATGGCAGGTTTGTCTTTTAAGGGTCCATAGACTGGAATGATACCAAGGGTGGAAAGAATGTTAGTGTATTTTGTGTTCAGAAATGAACAACATAGCATTTTTTTAAATTTTATTTTCAAAATGAAATGAAGCAAAGCAGGAAATCTCAATCAAATTTTCCTATTTCTAATTTCATATGAAAGCACATCGCTACCCTATTCCTCCCCAAATGGCACTGACGCCAACTCTGCACCTCAGAGTCTGAGAATTATCCTTGTCTCCATGCCCTATAAACCTTTTCTAGTGAAAATCTGTATACCTATTGCTCATAAATGATGTAGCTTGAAATAAAATCTGGCTTGGAGGCTGACATTTTAAGAGTGAATCCCACAATAGCTCATTTGTTAAAATGATTGAGTGCTTAGATCAGTTTTAAGAATGCATAAGTAGGCTGTCTTTTGCTAAGAGCTTTATAGCACCTTTGAATGAGTCACTTGAATTTGAACATGAAATTTTTTGTAAATGAATATTGTGTTAACCGAAGTAGATGGCGGAATTGGGTCATGTGATTTGCTTCATGAATGAGATGACTACCATAATGTCCATGAGTTGTGTAGTAATTAAAGTCTATTTGAGTGCAGTCTTCTTTGTTATTGTTTCATGAAAATAATTTATTTAAGAACATAAGAACAAAAGAAGTTGCCTTACTGGGTAAGACTGAGGGTCCATCAAGTCTAGCATCCTGTTTCCAAAAATAGCCAATCCAGGACACAAGAACCTGGCAAGTACCCAAATATTAAATACATCTTTTCTTCCAATGAATGGTTCTCCACATTCATGTTCAAATGCCCAGGCAATCATTTGAGACATACACTAGAATATACAAGAGAAAAGCCCTATATTGATTGCTCATTCATATTCAATTAAATAGATTGATGTTATACATTTTCCAATCAGCTGAGAGATGTTGGGCTTCCTTGACAGGATATGTGGGCTTATATGTGTATTTCTTTTGCTTTTCTTTTTCCTTTGTCTTACTTAGAGCTAAAGCAGCCATGGCAGAGAGAAGGGGACTTCCTGTAGGAAAATAGACAAAAATATTTTTTTAGGGTGTTCAAGGTAAGTACAGTATCCCTTGATATATAGACACAATGGGGCGGATTTTAAAACCCCTGCGCGTGCCGGCGCGCCTATTTTGCATAGGCTGCCGGGGCGCGTAAAGCCCCGGGATGCAAGTAAGTCCCGGGGCGCGTAAAGCCCCGGGATGCACGTAAGTCCCGGGGCTTTCGAAACGGGGAGGGAGGGGGCGTGTCCGGGGGCGTTCCCAAAACGACGCGGCGTTTCGGGGGCGTGCCGCGGCGTTTTGGGGGCGGGCCCGGGGGCATGGCGCTGGCCCGGGGGCGTGGTCGAGGCCTCAGACCACGCCCCCGGGACCGGAGGACGGAGCAGGGCTGCCGGCGACGCGCGCAAAGTTACGCCTGCTTTCAGCAGGCGTAACTGCTTTCAGCAGGCGACAAAGGTAAGGGGGGGTTTAGATAGGGCCGGGGAGGTGGGTTAGGTAGGGGAAGGGAGGGGAAGGTGGGGGGAGGGCGAAGAAAAGTTCCCTCCGAGGCCGCTCCGAAATCGGAGCGGCCTCGGAGGGAACAGGCAGGCCGCGCTGGGCTCGGCGCGCGCAGGTTGCACAAATGTGCACCCCCTTGCGCGCGCCGACCCCGGATTTTATAATATACGCGCGGCTACACGCGTATCTTATAAAATCTGGTGTACTTTTGTTCGCGCCAGTGGCGCGAACAAAAGTACCGGCGCGCGTATTGTTTTAAAATCCGCCCCAATATTTTCAATGTCAAAACTTAGCTGGTTTTGAGCTTGTTTGGCCTAGGATGATTTTGTTTTGTTGGAGATGGTTGCATCCAGAGCCTTTACAAAGAGTGGGCAAGAAAGGTGACTACCCTCAGTGCCAAACTAGAGGGGGGGGGGGGGGGGCATTGCTGTTAGGGATTTGCATTCATTTGCATTTATTTTAGGAATTTATAAACATACATTTTTATGCACATAAAATTAGCTTTTGAGCACTTAAGGGCAATTTACATGCATAAAATCCAGTTATGTGCACATGGAATGGCATTTACATGCATAAACTCTGAAAATGAATGAACCAAGCTGAAAAAAAAACATGCTATAAATAAAAAGGCCTAAATGATCAAACTGAACCAAATATTTTGTGTAGTACATCCCTTCTTGCTGCCCTTTTGAGTTAGTCTGGGACCAATTAAGCCTATAAGGGAAAAGGATTGTTGAAAGCAATCATTACCTGGGGTACTGTTTGGCCCTGCAACTACCGTGGTTGGCTGCATCCTTCAAAAGGCAACGTGATTATTTTTTCATAGGAGTTCACCCTTGAAAAAAGAGCTTTGGTTTTTGAAGAATGGGTATGTTGGGGGCAAAATGGTACAGCTTTTCAAGAAAACCCACAGAGCAATTTTTCACTTATGGTGATAATTTCACTAATTTTGATACCAGTGCAGTAAGATAAAAATATCTGATGAAATTTTGCTTATTCACTGGGCTAAATGATTATAGAGCTACAAGCACTTAACAATGGCTTTGGAAAGGGTGGTTTTTTGGTGGGTTTTTTGCACTTCTCACACCGTTGGTAAAGAGGGATTCTGGTGTGGATTTCCCAGCAAGCTGTACTGTGGATGAGATAGACTGAGAATTAGATTATTCACAAGATGGTTGATGTTAGTATGCGATTCCACCAGGTTGAAGAAGTAGGTAGCGGCACCGAGGCAGGGAGAGCAGGCCCTCAAGGAGCGAGTGCCTGATCCATGTAAGGCAACTGAAATAAAGCAGAGGGCCCCTGAGGAGCGGGTACCCAGGTTAGCAGTTACCCCGAAGGGCAGAGAGAAAGCTTCCAGCGGCAGCACGGAAGCAGCAGACTGTGCTACCTTGTTGATTGTTGCCTGAATGCAAATCCTCTTTTCCACATTTCCTCTTGCCTTTGAAGCATAGAGCAATGTTGGAGTCTCATTAACCGTGTGAATGTTGATTGAATAAGGGTATTAATTACCAGGTAGTAGCCGTCATTCCCGCAAGCCATCCCCATACCTCTTCTCTTCATTCCCATCCTCCAGGATTTATGGATCCACAGTATTTATCCCACGCTCCTTTGAAATCCTTCACAGTTTTGGTCTTCACCACTTCCTCCGGAAGGGTGTTCCAGGCATCCACCACCCTCTCCATGAAGAAATACTTCCTGACATTGGTTCTGAGTCTTCCTCCCTGGAGTTTTAAATTGTGACCCCTGGTTCTGCTGATTTTTTTCCAACGGAAAAGGTTTGTCGTTGACTTTGGATCATTAAAACCTTTCAAGTATCTGAAAGTCTGAATCATATCACCCCTGTTCCTTCTTTCCTCCAGGGTGTACATATTTAGATTCTTCAATCTCTCCTCATAAGTCATTTGATGAAGACCCTCCACCTTCCTGGTCGCCCTTCTCTGTACCGCCTCCATCTTGTCTTTGTCTTTTTGTAGATACGGTCTCCAGAACTGAACACAGTACTCCAGGTGAGGCCTCACCGAGGCCCTGTACAAGGGGATAATCACTTCCCTTTTCTTACTCACTATTCCTCTCTCTATGCAGCCCAGCATTCTTCTGGCTTTTGCTATCGCCTTGTCACATTGTTTCGCAGACTTCATATCATTAGACACTATCACCCCAAGGTCTCTCTCCTGCTCCGTGCACATCAGCCTTCCCCCCCTCATCGAATACAATTCTTCCAGATTTCCACAGCCCATATGCATGACTCTGCACTTCTTGGCATTGAATCTCAGCTGCTATATCCCCCAAGGTAAGCATATTGCAGCATATGTTGTGTTTACGACTTTGGCCACAGCATCCTCCCGTGATGACTTTCTGAGGTGCTAAGGACCTAGCTCTAACATTTCCAGTGGATGGGGGAGGAGGGTTTCCAGCTACTACAGCCAGGTAAGAGTTGACAGCTAGGGCTTGGGTGCTCAGGCTCGGCTCCTCTCCTTCTGTCTGCTTAATTTTAAGTTTTCTTTTTCTCCCTTGGGTTTCTCCCCTGGGACCTTGAGCACCTTGGTCATTCCTTCCCTGGAGTACAGGGGTGGGCATTTTATTCCTCCCTGGTGAGTTGGGGGTGCTGGACCTGTTCCCTCCTTGGGAGTTGGTGCCACAGTGGGTATTAAGGGACGCTCATGGGTTTTCCCTTGGGACTGGAGGCTATTTGTGTTCTTCCTCCCCGGGGCTCGGTCCCCATCAGCTGTTCTCCTTCTCTAGGGCCACTGGTAGCCCGAGGGTGCTCTCCCCGGGCCAGGCCAGCTTGGATGGGGTCTCCACCCTGGAAGTCAGTGCCCTCCAGGTGTATCTTGCTCTGGGTGCCTGAGATGTTCATAGAGTGACTTCTCTGTGGGTTGACATTGTCTGGTGATCTCTCTCCTTGAGGTTTGGGGATTTCTGTAGAGGTCTCACCAAGGGAGCCACTTCCAGGATTCCCACCCAGGGAGCCACCCACAGAGTTCCCACCCTGTGGCCCATGCCATCTGGAGAATTCCCACCCTGGGGGCTAGTGGTGTCTGTTGTGTTTCCTCCCTAGGGCACTACCTTGTCTTGTGGGTCCTCTCCTAGGGGGAAGATAATTGTCACATCTGGTGTTTTGGTCATAGTGTATTGGGAATTGGGAGAGACTCCCCCAATTCCTGTCTGTCCGCAGTGATGGGTCCATTATACCCTGCTGACCAATTGGGCTATCCGGACCTCTGGTGGACATCTGAAGCCTTCCAAGGTCCCTTCCCTCGGGCTCTCAACCTCTGGTTCCAGGCTTGGTGTGGAGAAAGGGTTTAGCTTCTGCTTATTTGCAGGTTTTTCTCCTTCATGGACTCCTTGCGCCTCCATCTCACTGGGCCTTTCCTCGGCATGAGGTCTTCAAGACAGCCCGAGATACTTGTGGAGCCTCTGATTGTTGTGTGGGGAAGGGACTTTTCTGGTAAGGGCCTTAATTTTGAAACTATAGTAGTAGCGCCTCCCTCTGCAGTTCCCAACCCTTCTTTGTCTCCTGTGTGTTTGTGTGTAAAACAAAAAGGCAAAAAGAAAAAATAAAAGATGGAAAGGAAGTTAAAGGAAAAAAAGTAGGTCTGGATGGGCCTAGTTCAGTAATGGGGAAGGGGAGAAGGCTCTCAGCAAGTAAGGAAGAAACAACTTAGGAGACTAAGGGTTGGGGGAGGGGGATTTGGAAACTAAGGGATTAGGGAAAAGGGGCTGTGCACAGGCCATCAGGTCCTGTGATTGATGAAAGTGCCTCTTTTTCCTGAGACCCAAGAAGCACCTAAGAGGAGAAAGAAAAAACCAAGCAAACAAAGGAAGTGTGAACAAGGAAAACACACTCAGGCAGGGACAAAGCAATTCAACTCAACAAAACAACTGTTCACTCAGCAAACAAATTCCAAAAAGGAACAAAAAGACAACTCCAACAAACAAGACAAACTCATAACTCAGCAAACAAACTCAAAGGCAAACTCAAACTCTAAATGCAAATACCAAAAAAAAGGGCCAAGAGAAACAAAACTCACAAACAGAAAAAAAAATAAACTGAAACAATTTCAGCTAATTGAAAAACCAGAGGAGGGGAGAGGCAGCACTGGGCCACTGCTGCACCCCCAGGTGCTTAAGCCTAGGAAGGGAAGGTTTTCCAGTAAAAGAGGAAGTAAATAACCTTTGCCTTATGTGAAGCAGCAGGTCTCCTTTCCAGCAACTCTGAAAAAAAAAAAAAAAAGAAAGCTACCCAAACAAAAAAGTTTCCTCCCCTCCTGGGAGGAGAAAAAGAAGAAGCCAGGGAAAAAAAGCTTTCTCCTGGAATTAAGGAAGAAGAGAGCTCAGGAGCAGCTTCTTGGCCGCACTCCTCCCTACACAAAGAAAAGCTAAGATGGCTGTGAAAGGGGACCACAGTTCCCAGGGTCAGCCTGGAGATGATGTCACTGATGAACAGCTGATCAGGGAGAAGCCAGCCCCTTGCAGCTATAGGCTGACAGGTTCCATATAAAGGCAGAAAGCAGACAGCTTGAGGACCACAGCACGTCCACCATGGAGCAACTCTTAGAGGTTGAGGAGCCTGAGACGGATTGACTTTTCAACCCTTGAGTTAAGTTATATTTGAATTTATTAAGTGACTAAACTGTATCCATACTGAAGCAGTGCTCCTGTGAAGATGAAAGCAGGGAACCCAGTGTGTTCATTAATTAATTTTAACTTTGGCTATGCTTTATGCCAGCAATGTTCCCATAAAAAACAAAAGGAACTAAACCCAGTGTGTTTGTTGTTAATTGAAGCTGAGTTTAGCTGATTAAAAATGCAGCAGTGCTTCAGTAAAAACCAAAGAATTAAACCTAGGTTTTTTAAGTGCGCCTAAGCTTGGCTGGGTAGTTGTAGAGAATCCATTCCAAAGGCACTTTAAAAAGCTAGTTTTCAAATATTCTTACTGTATGATGATTTGTATTGTGAGACCAAGAGCTTAGTAGCTAAGCAAGGTCCTTGACTGCAAGTCTAATGGCCGGTACAGAGATTAATCAAGGCTAAGGTGGTGCATTATAATAAATAGAAACAGAGTATTTAAATGTACATATGACACTCCTGGTGAAACAGAAGCTAGTCTTAAGTGCTATGGTGTCAACTATGAGTGGTTAAAGGAAAAGTTATGTGATAGTCTTGTGAAAGGTGACCAGCATGATTTATGTTTTGGGAATCCTAGTGATTTTGGTGTCTTGAAAAGCTGCCTAGAATGATGTAATAAAGTGTTTAAAACTCTAGCTTGTGAGTCAGTGAGACTTATTGGGAATGAAGGGAACAAGGAAGGTCCAGGCCCAGGGGAAAACCTCATGTGTCTAGTCAGACAGGACAATGCCTTCTGTTTATAATGGGGTCTATACCCTGTAGGACTAAATTAGCCTTTAAGTTCCATGCTCCTATAGTGCCCAGGTAATATAACACCGATGTAGGGAGAATCAGCTGGAACTAGAGCATGCTGGTCTGAGGTGTTCTATCCTCTTAAAGCTATAGGAACCACATAACTCCATCCCTACTTCCCAGAATGCACTAACTTGCCCATGGAGGTCTTTCGATGTGCAGACTTTGCACCCCCTTTTGAAAAGAAGGGTGAGCGTGTGCATTTGGTTCGATATTGGCCATGGATTCCAAAGTACCTGTGAATGTTTGTCCCTGATTTCTATGCGGGTACTTTTTTTTTTTTTTTTGTCATGGAAAAGAACTTTTGTGGATTTCAAAATGCCACATGTATAAGTGTCTTCCCTGACCTAAACATGCCCATGGGAGCTCCTCCTCTCAGTGTAGCTCTCAATGAGACGGGGCATATGCTTTTAGCTACATTAAGAGAGAGTGATTTTCAGACAGCTAATTTTTGTGCGTAAATCATTTGTTAAGGTTTTATTTGTTTTTGGTTTTTTTTTCTGTTTACCCTTTAGACCCATTAAGTACATTTTTGCATGTTTTGTTTTGATGAAACAAAATCAGTTGGTTATCTTTGTAGTAGCTAGTTAATCATACTGCACAGATCATGATTAATTTGATTATTATATGCTGATTGGTACAGTTTTAGTTATGAGCAATAGTTCATCAGCATGGATGCCACTTTTTAAACCAGCATTTCTCAGTTCTGAGCCTCAGCTTGCCTCCCTTCCATCCCCTGTCCCCTTTGGCCTGGATTGCACCATATTCACCATGAAGATTCCTGGTATATATTTACATATATCTGGAGAATGAACCTTATAGGTTTTGACTATCCTGAACACTAGACCTAGAACTAGAAGGACTAAACAGGAATTGAGAACCATTGTTTTTGACAGTTCTGAATGACTACAGATGAGAAGGAGAGAGCAGCTATATTGTGCAACTAGAAGAATCCACATAGTGTCTGCTGCTACAAAAGGACAGAGTGGCTGTCTTAGACAGTAACATTTGATCTGCGGATGCATATGTGCAAGCATTTGCCGGCACGCACCAAGGGATGCAGCCACCATTTTACAACATATGCATGCATGTTATAAAATAGCCTGACCACGCATACAATTTTAAGTGAACGCGTGCCTATGCACGCAAATGCTGCTTCTACCATGTAAGTGGGGGCATTTTAATAGACACACATGCAGACACAATTACAAGTTTTCCCAGTTCATTCCCAGTTTACCCAGATAAGGAATAGGACTTCCTAACCCCCTCTTTTACCCTGTTAACCTGAACCTTTATGCCAATGCCAGAAGTCTAAGAAATAAGATGGGAGAGTTAGAGTGTATAGCAGTAAATGATGATGAGATTGACATAATTGGCATCACAGTCACCTGGTGGAAGGAGGTTAACCAATGGGGCAGAGCTATATCAGGATATAAATTATATTGCAATGATAGGGAGGATCAACTTGATGGGGGAGTGTCACTTCATGTCCAGGAGGGTATAGAGTCCAACAGGATAAAGATCATACAAGAGACTAAATGCGCAGTAGAATCTATATGGGTAGAAATCCCATGTGTGTTGGGGAAGAGTATAGTGATAGGAGTATACTACTGTCCACCTGGACAAAATGGTCAGACAGATGATGAAATTCTAGGAGAAATCAGGGAAGCTAACCAATTTGGCAGCGCCGTAACAATGGGAGATTTCAATTATCCCAATATTGTCTGGGTAAATGTAACATCAGGACATGCTAGAGACATAAAGTTCCTAGATGTCATAAATGATTTCTTCATGGAGTAATTGGTTCAGGAACCAATGAGAGAGGGAACTATTTTAGATTTAATTCTTAGTGGAACGCAGGATTTGGTGAGACAGATAACAGTGGAGGGTCCACTTAGCAATAGTGATCATAGCATAATCAAATTTAAACTAATAACTGGAAGGGGGACAATAAGTAAATATACAGCTCTAACACTAAACATTCAAAGGGGAAACTTTGATTAAATGAGGAAAATAGTTAGAAAAAAACTGAAAGATGCAGCTGCAAAGGTTAAAAGTGTTCAACAGGAATGGACATTGTTTAAAAATACAATCCTAGAGGCGCAGTCCATATGTATTCCACTCAAAGAAAGGTGGAAGGAAGGCAAAACGATTACTGGCATGGTTAAAAGGTGAGGTGAAAGAGGCTATTTTAGCCAAAAAACATCCTTCAAAAATTGGAAGAAGGATCCATCTGAAGAAAATAGGATAAAGCATAAGCATTGTCAAGTTAAGTGTAAAACATTGATAAGACAGGCGAAGATAGAATTTGAAATGAAGTTGTCCGTAAAGGCAAAAACTCATAATAAAATCTTTTAAAAATATATCCGAAGCAAGAAACCTGTGAGGGCGTCTGTTGGACCATTAGGTGACCGAGGGGTTAAAGGGGCTCATAGGGAAGATAAGGCCATTGCAGAAAGACTAAATGAATTCTTTGCTTCTGTGTTTACTAATGAGGATGTTGGGGAGATACCAGTTCCAGAGATAGTTTCAAGGGTGATGAGTCAGACGAACTGAACCAAATCACTGTGAACCTGGAAGATGCAGTAGGCCAGATTGATAAACTAGAGAGTAGCAAATCATCTGGACCGGATGCTATGCATCCTAGGGTACTGAAGGAACTAAAAAATGAAATTTCTGATCTATTTGTTAAAATTTGCAACCTGTCATTAAAATCATCCATTGTACCTGAAGACTGGAGGGTGGCCAATGTAACCCCAATCTTTAAAAAGGGCTCCAGGGGCAATCTGGAAAACTATAGATCAGTCAGCCTGATTTCAGTGCCAGGAAAAATAGTGGAAGCTATTCTAAAGATCAAAATCGTAGAGCATATAGAAAGACATGGTTTAATGGAAAACGGTCCACATGGATTTACCCAAGGCAAGTCTTGCCTAACAAATCTGCTTCAGTTTTTTGAAGGGGTTAATAAATATGTGGATAAAGGTGAACCGGTAGTTGTAGTGTATTTGGATTTTAAGAAGGCATTTGACAAAGTCCCTCATGAGAGGCTACTAAGAAAACTAAAAATTCATGGGATAGGAGGCGATGTCCTTTCATGTATTACAAACAGGTTAAAAGACAGGAAACAGGGAGTAGGATTAAATGGTCAATTTTCTCAGTGGAAAAGGGTAAACAGTGGAGTGCCTCAGGGATCTGTACTTGGACCGGTACTTTTAAATATATATAAATAATCTGGAAAGGAATACAACAAGTGAGGTTATCAAATTTGCGGATGATACAAAATTATTCAGAGTAGGTAAATCACAAGCGGATTGTGATACATTACAGGAGGACCTTGCAAGAATGGAAGTTTGGGCATCCAAATGGCAAATTAAATATAATTTGGACAAGTACAAGGTGTTGCAAATAGGGAAAAATAACCCTTGCTGTAGTTACACGTTGTTAGGTTCCATATTAGGAGCTACCACCCAGGAAACAAATCTGGACATCATAGTGGATAATACTTTAAAATCGGCTCAGTGTGCTGCAGCAGTCAAAAAAGCAAACAGAATGTTAGGGATTATTAGGAAGGGAATAGTGAATAAAATGGAAAATGGTATAATGCCTCTATCGCTCCATGGTGAGACCGCACCTTGAATACTGTGTACAATTCTGGTCGCCGCATCTCAAAAAAGAAATAGTTGCAATGGAGAAGGTACAGAGAAGGGCAACCAAAATGATAAAGGGGATGGAACAGCTCCCCTATGAGGAAAGACTGAAGAGGTTAGGGCTGTTCAGCTTGGAGAAGAGACGGTTGATGGGGGATATGATAGAGGTCTTTAAGATCATGAGAGGTTTTGAACGAGTAGATGTGAATTGGTTATTTAAATTTTTGGATAATAGAAGGACTAGGAGGCATTCCATGAAGTTAGCAATTAGCACATTTTAGACTAATCAAAGAAAATTCTTTTTCACTCAACGTACAATTAAGCTCTGGAATTTGTTGCCAGAGGATGTGGTTAGTGCTGTTAGTGTAGCTGGATTCAAAAAAGGTTTGGATAAGTTCTTGGAGGAGAAGTCCATTAACTGCTATTAATCAAGTTTACTTAGGGGTAGATCTTTAAAAAATATGCGATTGTGTACTTTTGTTCACGCACCAGGCGCGAACAAAAGTACACTGGATTTTATAAGATACTCGCGTACCCGCGCGTATCTTATAAAATCCGGGGTCGGCGCGCGCAAGTGGGTGCACATTTGTGCAACCTGCGCGTGCCGAGCCCAGCGCGCGCTGCCTGTTCCCTCCCTTCCCCTACCTAACCCACTCCCCCGGCCCTATCTAAACCCCCCCCCTAACTTTGCGCACGCCGGCCTGCAGCCCCGCTCCGTCCTCCGGTCCCGGGGGCTGGTCCGGAGGCCTCGACGCCCCCGAAACGCTGCGGCACGCCTCCGAAAAGCCACGTCGTTTCGGGAATGCCCCCGGACACGCCCCCTCCCGCCCCTTTTTGAAAGCCCCGGGACTTACGCGCGTCCCGGGCTTTATGCGCGCCGGCGACCTATGCAAAATAGGCGCGCCGGCGCGCGCAGGCCTTTTAAAATCCGCCCCTTAGAGAATAGCCACTGCTATTAATTGCATCAGTAGCATGGGATCTTCTTAGTGTTTGGGTAATTGCCAGGTTCTTGTGGCCTGGTTTGGCCTCTGTTGGAAACAGGATGCTGGGCTTGATGGACCCATGGTCTGACCCAGCATGGCAATTTCTTATGTTCATTTTTTTTTTCTGACTTACACACCATCAATAGCAGAAGTAAATTTACGTGGCAGGGGGCCCCAGCATGCCTTTGATCACGTAAGTATTTACACAATAGTTTCATTGAGAAATCCAGGAACCTCCATGCCCTGCCCAGACCAAACCCATTCCCCGCCCCTTTTTGATAATTTTGTTGTGCACATAGTGGGAGACAGGCGTGGATGCGGGACCTTTAAAAATCTGCATGGCGCACAGTGGCCCAACTTGTGTGCATATCTCTTATCTCCCAGTTTTGGCACAAGCCGGGCTTTTTAAATTCACCTTTCAGGGTTTTTCCCATTTGTGATCAAATAACTCCATTTACCCTGTAAATACAAGTCACCCTCTCTTGAATTTCAAAGCCATGGTAAAAATGTCAAACAACAGAGTTCAAAATAGCTATTACCTTCTGAATAAAAGAATATGCATAACAATGCACACTAAGAGCAAGCATTACAAGCTTTAAAAACAGGAACTGAGTGGTAAGACATAGCCCGGCAACAGGCAGTGATCTGACATGCTGCTTTGAGAAAAGGCATGGGAAGAAAGCACAAAGAGAAGAGAGGGAGAAAATGAAATAGCGAAAGAAATCAAAATCAGCAACAAAGATCAAAGCAGGCCAATAATTGGCAAGCCCGTACGCACAACAGAACAAATGTTACGACAATCAGCTTATAAATATCTATCTGCAAATGTTACTGCAAAATGTCGGTGTGTTGATATAAAAAAGGCCACGTCCTTTGAAGTCCCTTTGAAATGCATACGTTCATACAAAGAGTGAAAGAGGAAGAGATCAGTCCCTTGCTGCATCTCCTGTTTCCTGAGAGAAGAACTCTCCTTATACAGTAGATTACGCTCTCCACCTCTTTCACCGAGCTCAAATTCCGACTCTGCATGGACACTCATGCATGGATGTGCTTTTACCACCCCACATTGCTTGTTTCACACCTAGATCTTAATTACAATTACCAGTCTCCTGACAACAATAATTTTTTATCTTTTCCTTCTTTGCAATAAAATATTTTTCTTAATGTGAGTCCTGATTTACTCAAATATATTAAATATATATGAACACCCTGAGATAGTTTTAAAGGATTACACTTATAAAATATTATTTCTTCCAACATTCAGATGTCTGTGAAGTTCATGAATTCATTAGCCCCCCAACCCAGTCGCCATGTTTGAAAAAGATCTGCCTCTGCATTTGGATAACTGTTCTCTCACACCAGATTTTATCTGCGCAAAGCTGAAGGGCCAGGCTTAAAAACTGTTACTCCTATGGTGAACCAATCAGGATGGGTCACTGCCAGCATTCTGTTTCTTCAATGCAGGTACTGAAATATATCTTCTCCTGTTATTCTGTTCATATAAACTATGCCATTCAGCTTCCTCATTTAAGCCATATGGTACCGTGTCGGGCGCAAAGATCCAATATTATTTCTGTTTGCTTAATAAAACCTCCCTATTGCCCCTTCTCAAAGGCATCGGAATCTTTTAATGACTGTCTATTTTAAATCCAAAAAACATGGTGTAAAAGTCAATATGCAAAGATTGGCTCTTGAGTTTTACTGTTCTTAATATTCTATCAAGCAGGGTCGTATGATATGTTTAATCCACCTGGTATAGACTATAGGATATGGGCATATTATAGCATATATAGCAAAAGTAGATGCACAATTTGTGTTGTAACTACGACATATGATAGTGAGAAACTGGATTTTCCCACACCTGTCTCAATATTGTTTGGGGCCATAAGTCACACGACCCACAAGCACTGTGATCTCCTTGTTGGGAGCCAACCTGATGAGATGACAAAGCTGATTGCACCACATGTGACTTAATATTCCACTATGCTATTATATGCTATTAATGGAATATCTGAAAATATCAGGTGGATAGCCAACACATGCCAATGCTTCTGCATGGAATTAGCAACAGCTGCAGATCTGTCAGTATGACATAAAATACATACCATGTCTGTTTTAGCACTGTTTGATCTATATTTCAATAATCTGTCCCAGACAGAGTTTCAGGCTCTGCAATAAGCTGCTCAGACAGCTGAAAGAAACAGGATGGCAGAAAAAGTTCATATGGCCTATCTAATCTGTCCAACCACACTAAGGGGTCAATTTTAAGACCCGCATGCGCACGTCTATGTGTGCGCACGTCTATGTATGTTCCTGGCGCGCACATGGATGTGCTGATTTTATAATATGTGTGCATGGGGGAGGGGAATTTTGCAAAGCAGCATGCGGCAACATGAGTAGGGCTTCCCCAGTTCCCTCCCAGTCCGCTGCAATTAAGGAGCGGACTGGAAGGGAACATCCCTATACCCCTATCTAATCTTCCTACTTTTCCCTTCTCCTTCCTGACCACTACCCTCTATCTATTAGATTTTGCTTTATTTTTTACCTTACCGCTCCTTCGGAGCAGCAGTAGATTCCACACGCCGGCCGGCTGCCAGCACGTGCTTCCCCGGGACAATGGCTAATGGCACTATCCCGGCCCGTCCCCCCAGCCCATCTCTTCTCCCTCGGCTGGCACTTCTACGCATACCAGGGTTTACTCGTATGGCCGGGCCTTCCGCGCACCGCATAAACCTCAATTTACGTGCATAGCCCTTTTAAAATCCGGGTTTAACTGCTCAGCTCTAAATCCACACAATCCACCCGCCCCACTAGAGCAAATCTCAAAGGCACCCTACAAGTCCCACCCCTCAAGAAGGCCCGTCTCACAGCAACAAGGGACCGTGCTCTCTCAATTGCTGGCCCAACTCACTGGAATGTCCTACCCACAAACCTCCGCCTGGAGCCTTGCCATACTAAATTCAGGAAAATGCTAAAGACTTGGCTCTTCCACCAGGCATTTCCAGACTAACTCCACGCACCTCTCACCCTCTTCTCCTGCTTCTCTGTTATCTTTGACTCACGCCAAGTCATTTGCATCTTGTAAATGTTACCTTTCAAGTTATTGTTACTTCTCTAGTTCAATTTTCAGGCTCCCCCTAGAGCCTCCTGTCCTCGAGTTTCTACTGTTGTCCCTCTCCCACCCCTGTTCATTGTATTTTCCACCTACTGTTGAGATGTAAACCTATATGATGTGCATTCTAATGTCGGTATAGAAAAGCTGTTAAATAAATAAATAAATAAATAAAATAAATCCCTACCAGTTGAAATCCCTTTCTTCATAAGGAAGCTATTCTATCCACTTTACCATTTTTATTGCCCTTCTTTGTATGTTGGCTGGTTTGCTATATATTTTTTGAGATGGGGTGACCAGAACTGCATGCAGTAAAAGTGTGGTTACGCCATAGATTTATACAAAGGCATTATTATAGGGTGCTCAAACTGGTCCTTGGGGCCCCTCAGGCAGTCAGGGTTTCAGAATATCCCTAATGAATATGCATGAGTTTGTTTGCATGCACAACCTCCTATGTATGCAGTATGTAAACAGTAACCTAAGAAAAGGCAACACTGAAAATATTACACCAGGCCTTAAGACACCAATACATTTCCTATTAGGAAAACGGACCAAGTCAGGCTGCTATAGAGCCCTATACAGAAACTACACGCCAGCAGAAAACCTCACCTAAAACACATGTGCTGATCCTCACCTAACAAAGAATAAAGAGACCAAAACGCATAACTAGAAGCATGCAGACAAAAGCTGAATTGGAACCGCAACAAGCCAGAGTCTCTGTATGCAGTGAAACAGAAACATCACCCATCCTTATAAAACAAATCAAGAAATATAAAAGCAGTAGCAGTAAAACCATACTAACAAAACGAACAGATTATTTCAAAACAGCTGATGAATGGAATATCCAATAATTAAAAACTCATATCAAAAATTTCTAGATACCAATAAAATATTTCAAAATAGCAGACACAAAGACTCAGTAATGAAAAATAATAAGGATACAAAAAATGTTTTGCTCTGCTTACCTGGGAATGTTTGATATCCAGGTGCCCTGAGATTGTTGTGAATTAGCAGGAGGTGGGGTGGTTTGCTTGGAACTTTCTCTCCTCTCTCTCTTGCTTGGGTAGGGGGAGCAGCTGGGTCAGCAGGGGACTGGGAAGTGCTTGGCGACACACTGGTGTGTCGCGACACACTGGTTGAGAATATAATCTGCCTTGGAGTGTCTGAAAGATGGAAAATAAATTGAATAATTACAGAACCCAGTACTGTGTACCTGTAGTTGGGATTATGTTTCCCTACGAGCATCATTTTGCACTTGTCTACGTTAAATTTCATCTACCATTTCAAATGTCTAGTTCCCTAGTCTGTCAATGTCCTTCTGCAGTTTCTCAGTCTGCTTTTGTTTTAACTACTTTGAATGTAATGCCAGTTTTTAAAAAGGGTTCCAGGTGTGATCCAGGAAACTACTGACTGGTGAACCTGATGTCAGTGCCCCTGTCACATGGAGGGAGCACTGGATGGCTGGCGCCATCTTTAAAAATGGCGTGGGCCATCCAGTGCTCCTACCATGTGACAGGGGCCAGCCAATGGCACGGATACCCTGTCACATGGTAAGGGCAAAGGCCATCGGCGCCATTTTGATTAGTGGCAGCCGACGGCCCGAGAGTGGGAGATCGCTCCCGGGACCCCCACTGGACCACCAGGTACCTGTAAAATGTTTTTGGGGGGGTTGGGAGGGTGGGGGAAGCAAAGGGATTCGTTTTAAAGGGTCGGGGTGGGTTTAGGGGTTATTTTTGTGTGTCGTTTTTCCCGCCCTCCCCCAAAACGATAAGAGAACCCCCACGATCAATATCGTGGGGTTTTCCTATCGTTTCAGGGGAGCCCCCGATTTCTGACGATTTTGAAAATATCGATGATATTTTCAATCGTCCGAAGCCCAATTCACATCCCTATAAAATATTATTAAAGTGGACTTGGGGAAATCGACTCCTTATCCCTGGCATAAGGAGTATGGAATCTATTGCTCTTATGGAATCCTGCCAGGCAGTTGTCACCTAGATTAGCTACTGTTGGAAACAGGATACTGGGCTTGATGGACCTTTGGTCTGGCCCAGTATGGAAAATCTTATATTCCTATGAATATTTTAGTGTCACCTGCAAATTTGATCCTCTCACTTGTTGCTTCCTTTTCCAGAGCATTAATGAATAAGTTAAATGCCATTTAAAGAAGTGTATGTTAGACCCTCTTTAAAAGTCCAAGACCAGGCATTTAGCCTGGTCCACCTGAAGACAGCCCACAAGGGAATACTGGTAGCAGGGCATTTCCCTTAGGGAAAGGGATAAGAAGACAGGCCCCCAGGGATGATCGCAGGCCCCACATATGAGGAGAAGGAAGCAGGAACTTTACTAAAGTTACTTTTTCTTTTTTTTTTAAGACTGCTGCATTTTTGTTTCCAGCACAACTGAGGTAAGCAGGCTCTTGGTTGTTCAGTTCTGCCTGTAGCTAATAGTCTGTAGACGTATAGCTGGCGTCCAGCCTATTCTGTCCTCCAGCAAACCAAAGACTGTTCATGCTGTGTTACACACCGGTGCCAGTATAGATTTTTGAGGGAGGCCACTATTCACCTCTTTCCATTGGAAAAACCTACCACTTAGTCCTAGTCTGTTTCCTATCTTTTAACCAACTGCCTCTTGTCACAGGCTTGCTCTGTGAGGCCCGGAAGGCACCTTGCCTGGATACAAGGCATGCATCAGTGGAGCCAGGTATACTGAAGGCAGAGCAGGTACTTTTCAGCGGGTAGCAGCTGCCTTTCCCCAGGGATTTGGGCCTTGGATAGTGCATGCCACCATCAGGGCTTACCAGGCAGGAAAAGATCAAATGCAGAGCAGGAACCAGGAACAAAACAGGAACAGTTCAGGTAAACGGAGGTTTCCCAGAGTAAACTCTGAGAAGACTGTTGGGCCAGCAAATGGTCTGTCAGGCTAGGGCTCTTTATATTCAGCCCTCAATTTGGGACACACCCAATACTGGTCTAATGGGAGCCTGCAGAAGCATGCCTAGCTCGCTGTAATACGAAAGATAAGTATACAACTTCCTGGAGAGCCAGCAGCTCTTATAGCTCTGCTGGAATGTCTCCTAGATTTGAATACCTGGGGTGGCTAGTTCAGTCCTTGCTGCCCCTCGCAGTGGCCTATCCTTAATCTCTTGGAGAGGGTTGCATTTCAAATACCATGAGGTTCACTTGGGCTTGAGGCTAGATACCCCAAATGCCCCCAGAATCCCAAGCCCACCTCGGGGAAAGTAAGGTCCTGAGTGATTACAGGCCCTATTTATTTTATTTCTACTTATCGCCCAGAGTTTAATAGCCCTGCACATGCTGTACACATTTTTGAAAGGGCTCGGCCACAAGCATAACCCACGATATGCGCAGAAGTGTCGGGCCAGCTAAAAGGGGGCAGGCCGGGAGTGTGGTCTGGGCAGGGAAGTGTGCGCCGACAGCTGGCCAACGCATGTAACTTACACCCACACTGAGAACATAAGAAATTGCAATACTGTAATATGGGCAACCAGGACCACACTCACTCGCAACCACCCTGAACATAGCAATAACCACAAGACATTATGTTGGACAAAACAAGGCTGCTGCTTTATTAATAAATGGTCCAAGCCTTGACATATACAAACACGTATTGTTCTGGGATTTCAGCCATTTTACTCCCCCCAATCTATCCGCCTCTTTCCAGCAGGATAGCCATTTACCAGCCACTCGGCTCGAAGATTTGGCACAACACTCCAGGTCCCAGCTCCCGCCACCCTCATGCAAGGAGCCAACCTGAGTGGACCCCCGCCTCCAATCCGCAGGGGGTCTGGCCCAGTGGTCCCCGCCTCATTCCTGCAAGGGACCACTCCCTGACAACAGCCCCAGTTGTCAACCATCACTTGCATATTGCTGAAATCCTTTTAACAAAACCAAACTTTAACTCTGCTGGTTCAGACCAAGCGCCATAGACACAGGCATCCGATGCCCTGTGACCCCCCAAAGATGCGGCCCCGCTTATTTCGGAAATAATGCCTCCAGAACCTCCTGAATAGAGTTTAAAAACAGGTCCATACCTAAAAAGGATAAGTGAACCCCATCAGAACCAAATAATCCCGTGACCTTCCCCCAGGACCAGTCATGGCGAATATGACGCCCCCCCAAGCGAGCCAACCAAGACCCAATTTGTTGGTTCGCTTTGGACCTACTTCGACGCCACCTAATGTTATCCAATTCAGCAGGTCTGATGATTATGTCCGACCAACACAAGACGGTGGTAGGCAATAGTATGGAAACCATCATCAAGCCCTTGCGGACTATGCTGATAAATTGCCTACCAGCCATCCGTCCCCAGTCGTTGCCCCCCAAGTGGATCACCACAACTCGAGGTACGCTGAGACGAGTACATTCCTGCTTCACATACGGAATCAGCTCATCCCAAAGCATGCCTCTCCGCCCCAACCAGTGGATCCGCACCCCTCTGTCCTGCAAATCCAAATGTGGACCGTAAGGTCTACCCCCCCGCATGCTTATGTGCCCAATGAATAAAAGAATGTCCGATGATCCACACCGACATATCAGATGGCACTGCACCTAAAAGAAACAAAAATTAGTCACCATTCATTCACGCCCGTCTTCCGGGCGGATATAACCCTTGTACACATTCGACCTCCATCGCCCAATTCTCTGTATCACTCCCGCTGACAATCCTGCTCCAGCTGCCGATGTGGCTGCTCCTATTCGAAAAGAATGCGTCCCAAAACGACGCCCCTCCAAACCTACCTTCACCAAAACCCTGCGAAGTACCATCTCAAACTGATACTTAGTTAATGGGCGCAAATTCTCGTGCACCAAAAACTGAGAAGCTCCCCCTGGCCGCAGCTGACAATAACTCGCAGCATTCACAACTGGGCAAGTTACCAATCCTGGCACCGCAGCCAATACCACGGACGATCCGCGTCCCTTCTGGTCCGTCTTGGAGCGTGGTATCCAAATCACCACTGATCTATTTGTCACCAATACATTCCGCGCCAAGATGCCTGGGAAATCCTTGCTGGCAGCCGCCTGGGCCACTAACTCACTGACTCTGAACGCTCCAAAAAACGCGAAGACAAAAGCAAGACGAAATAACCGTGTTTCATACTCCGACGAACAAACCAAAGACAACGCTCCCCATAGTTGTATCAAAATATCATGCGTGATTGGTAAGCGATTATCTAACCTTTGTCCCACTTCTTTGAACCAACCCGCTAACAACTGACGAACAATAAAACGCCCGGATGGAAAACCCCAGCCATGCGCCCTCATAAACGAAAATCCCGCCAATTGCCTGCCCACCGTCGCCCTTGAATAACCATGTAATCTTGCTTGTTCAATAAAACGCACCAGAGCCACATCAGAAATTGGACCGCCCCCCCAACCCAAAGACGACAAAAATGCAGTCACTTTCCGTGCCCCCCCTACATAACTTGTCCATGTAGACGTTGCCAATGAAGCTCGCAGCATATTCCAGGCTTCTGGGCACCAAATTTCCAAAGGGAAGATGGCACTGGCATTCCACATAGTTCCGCCTCTGGAGCCAATTCTCGAAATACTTCCCACTTGAAACGAGAAAGAGAGTCGGCCACACCGTTAGAAACCCCCGGCACATGTCGAGCCCAAATTGTTACATTCAAGGACATACAACACAAGATCAACTCTCGCAGCATCTCCGAAACCCTGCTGCATTTCGCCAACCTTTTATTGATGACCTCTACTACTCCCAAATTATCACACCAAAACACGACTCTCTTTCCTCGTAACCGCTCACCCCAAATGTGTACGGCTACCACAATCGGAAATAGCTCCAGAAAAGTAATGTTTTTAGTAACCCCCGCATCTACCCATGCGACCGGCCATTTAGCCGCACACCAGGATCCCTGGAAGTAAGCTCCAAATCCGATGGAACCTGCTGCGTCAGTGAACAATTCCAAATCATAATTAGACGACGGATCGGATTGCCAGAACTCCACACCATTAAAACAGACTAGAAACGTATCCCAAATACGCAAATCCTCACGCATCAATTTTGTAACTCGAACCCAATGATGCCGCTTTCTAATGCCACTTGAAAAACACAATCTGTTCAAGACAAGTGATGGAATCTTATGCTGTCAAATTTCTAAATACCATCAACATAAATACTTGCCTACAGCAAGTATTTATGTTGATGGCTTTCTAATGCCAGCCATGGCACGCGACAATCGTCTCAGGAACACCTGCCCCATGAGGATTACCCTACAGGCGAAATTAAGACTGCCCACTAAAGATTGCAATTCCCGCAAAGTCAACTTGCGCCTACCCAAAGCCTCCCGCACCAAAGTTCGCAGTCTCTCCACTTTATCCTCTGGCAAACGCAACACCATTTCTACCGAGTCTAATTCGATTCCCAGAAATACCAATTTGGTGCGTGGACCCTCCGTCTTACCAGCCGAAAGGGGAATACCGAATTCACACGCCACCTCTTGAAAAATTCCCAACAATTCCTCACACTCTCCAGAATTAGCCCCGCCGACGAACAGGAAGTCATCCAAATAATGCACCAGATTAGCTGACTGCGCCCTTATCTGCACCACCCAATGCACAAATGAACTGAACGCTTCAAAATAAGCGCATGCAATGGAACAACCCATCGGCAAGCACTGATCGAAATAAAACTCCTGCTGAAAACGGAAGCCAAGTAGATGGAAATTATCCGGATGGATGGGTAGCAAGCGAAAAGCGGCTTCAATATCCGCTTTAGCCAGCAATGCCTGCGGACCGCATCTCTTCACCACCCGAACTGCTGAATCAAAAGAGGCGTAGCGAACCGTACACTGCTCCTTAGGAATCCCGTCGTTTACTGACTTACCCTCGGGAAAGGACAAATTGAGAATCAGCCTAAATTTGCCTGCCTCACGCTTAGGAATAACTGCCAACAGGGATAATACCAAATTCTCTAAAGGAGCTAATGAGAACGGACCCGCAATCCTGCCCAAAGCAATCTCCTCTTGCAGTTTTTTTCGAACCACGTCCCCTAATCTCCGCACCGAAGGACAATTATCACCTCCCCCCACTTCCCCCCCCCCCCCCCCCCCCCCCCCCCCACAAAAGGGATCCGGAAACCTCCCTTAAAACCCTGAAGTAGTAAATCTGCCATTCTTTTATCCGGATATCTGCGTAACCAAGGCCGCATGGCAGCAATCCTAACCAGTGTCAATGCCAAGTCACAAGCCTGCTTTACCCCCCCCTTTTGCGATCGGAGTCGTTGAGGAACCCTCACCTTGCCGTTTGAGGCATCGCAATGCAGGGTGAGCTGCCCCACAATTGGAGCAGGCGTGACGAAATTTACAATCGGGGAAGTTGCAGGTGGAGCGATTAAATCGCCAGCAGATGTCACTACGCACTGTACTTCCTTTTCCCGTCCCCCCACTCGAGCCGTCCCTCCGAAAGGACCGCCCCACGCCTGTTCCTGACAACAATCCCTGTCCCAACCCACCTCCTGACACCTTGGAGGCCATCTGGGTTAACCACAGCCCCACGTCCTGAGTGCCCCACGACATAAATTTATTCTCCTCCATCCTGTCGCGGAACCGCTCATCATAATTCAGCCATGACCACCCATCGTAAGTCTTACTGGCTGCAAGAATGGAATCAGCATGAGCTAACAAAGGCCCATATTGTGAAGGATCCTTTTTTCCTACAACACTAGCTAGCCTCAAGAATGCTCTCATCCAATTGTGCATATTTCGTGCAACTTTCTGTTGCGCCCCTGGAAAGCGGTCGCTCTTCCCTCGCTTTTTCTTCTCCTTATGCCTCCCCCTCCTACCCTCCAAAAGCTGAAAAATATCTATAAATTGCCTCCGCCAAATACGCTTACGTATGGACTTAGGCACCTCCTCCCACAATTCCGTCAGGGCCACCAAAGCCGGGGCTCCACAAACTGTCACACCCCCCACCACTCCGCCTGTCCCTGACTCCTCTGCCTCGGATGTGCTAGAGGACGATGAAGAGGAAGATGAAGAAGAGGATGAATCGGAAGAGCTAGATCTCCCCCTTTTCCGCTTCTTTTTGGCCTTTCCGGATCTGGAAGACTCCCCTTTACCACTACTCCCCTTGTCCGCATCCTTAGCTGTCTGGACCTCAAACACCTGCCCCCCACCGTCCCTCTGCTCACCTCTATCGCTAAAGGACCCCGAGCTCTTTTGCTTCTGAACCTCACCCCGATCGAACCGGGGAAAAATTACCCACTCACCTGCCGGGTCAGCGTCCGCCGCCATTGCGCCTGCCGCCGTGACCCTCTCTCGCTGACTGGAACGAGCTGCCATAGGTGCCACATTCCGCCATGCCTCTTGCCGCGAAGGACCTGGCATATCTCCCTCATCCTCCATATGCCCGACCTGTGAAGACACCGCAGCAGACGAAGGAAAAGGCCCCAAACCGGACACCGGATCCCACTCCCCAACAAACCCCTGGCCCTCAGTCTCCCTTTGTCTCCCCCACTGAGATCCCTCTTGACGACAGTCCCTGCTGCGATTCGCTCCTCCTGCCCGTGCCAACTCACCGACCGGTAACTGGACTTGCTGCCCTGCTCCCTGGCACCGGGGTCTAAAAATCTCCTGCCCCGCTCTGCCCCTAACCATCACCGCACCCCCTCACGTCCGCGGCCCGTACCGGCAACACCCCGCCCCCCCCCCCCCCCCAGACACGCCAACCCCCCGATATGCCCGAGCAACTCCTCCATCCGTCCCCCCAACGAACGCACCCCTGCCCCCCATACCTCGATAAGGAACCCTGCACCCCGAAACTCCCCTCCGGACCACGTTCCTCCATACAGCACCCCCAATGCCAACAAACTCCACAGCCCGTCTGTCATCCACACCCGCAATGGCAACCCTCTGCGCCACCCCCCAACCTTCCTCCGCAGCCAACCCCACCTCCCTTTCCTGCCCTGGTAGTCTTCTCATCGATTCACTCCGCCCCTGCCCCCGAGGCCTAAGAATCCGTACAGACCGCCCCCTGCCTGTCCGCACCAGTTCCTCAGCAGCCCCCTGACACGCCGCTTCAGCAAGCCCTCTAGGAACGTTATAGAGGACACTGCCAGCACCGTCCTCCTCACCAATGCCGCACCGGCCCCGGTCCCTACCGACCGCTCCACTCACCCACACACCATCAGCTTCCCCCTCTGACTCCGCCGCCGCCGCACTTTCCCCCGGCACCCACGCTGCCTCCTCCGAGTCCAGCGCTGTCGCCATCTCCTCGCCTCGCTCCACCTCCGCCTGCCCGTGCGACCTGGCCATGTCAAAACGAACGCTCCGGAACCGCACCCGAACGTCAGGAAGCCTCCGGTACTCAAATTGCCAAACAAGTTAGGAAAATTCGCAAGCAAAGCAAATTTTTCTAACTTGCCTCGCCGCCGTGCATTCACCGACTGCCTCGCGATCTCTAACCCCGCCTATATTGATTCAAATTCCTTCCCCCAATCAGATCTCCTCCTAAGCTCCCCGTTGCCCGTCCACCAATCCCGAACCGCCACGATGCTCCCGCGGCGCCACGCTACTCTCCCCCCCCCCTACCAATTCTGCAAGCCTGCTCTACCTTCCCGCGCATACCGCCCCTCCTTCCGCCCCCCCCCTCCGCCTCTGACCGAGACCCGCTCGTCGAGCGGGCCTGGGCCCATATTACATGGCCTTCGCGGACACTAGGTCCGCTTAGTCCGCCAAGTCAGACCAAGGGTCCATCAAGCCCAGCTTCCTGTTTTCAACAGTGGCCAATCCAGGCCATAAGAACCTGGCAAGTACCAGATTCCATGCTACTGATGCCAGTAATAGCAGTGGCTATTCTCAAGGACAACTTGATTAATACCAGTTAATGGTCTTCTCCAAGGACTTATCCAAACCTTTTTTAAATCCAGCCACACTAACTGCACTAACCACATTCTCTGGCAACAAATTCCAGAGCTTAATTGTGGGTTAAGTGAAAAAGAATTTTCTCTGATTAGTTTTAAATGTGCTACTTGCTAACTTCATGGAGAGCCCCCTAGTCCTATTATCCGAAAGAGTAAATAACCAATTCACATTTATCTGTTCTAGACCTCTCATGGTTTTAAAGACCTCTATCATATCCCCCCTCAGCAATACCTTCTCCAAGCTGAACAGCCCTAACCTCTTTAGCATTTCCTCATAGGGTGTTGCGCCCGGTCGCAGACGCCTGCAACCGCTGTTGCTCACCTCCTTTTTCCGTGCACCAGTGATCCTCTGATGAATGGTGGCCTCTGCCTGTGCATGATGCTCTCCTCTGCGTTCCCGGGACGGCGTGGGCGATCCCGTCCGCCATCTTGAATTGGGGATTACCTAGGGCACGCGTACGCGTGCCAGGCCCCGTCTTATATACGTCATGGCGGGAACCTCAGGGGTGTCCCCTCTGCATGACGTCACCCGCCAGTGTGTACTTAAGCCATCCAGCCTGTGCTACCTACAAGTTAGCTGAATTCCACTTCAGAGTCATTTCACTTTCGCTACGCTGTACCTGTTCCTGACCCAGAGACTCCAATGCCTTAGGTACCCACTTCTCGGGGGCCTTGTCATGTTCTGGCTATCCACTCCTCTGAGGGCCTTCCTGCCTGGAGATACTCTACATCTGCTCTGGGAAGTGTCTGGTTCAGCCTTGTGAGTACGCTATCTTCTGCTGACAGAACCTCCAGTGTACCCCGGGCCTCAGGCCACTATCGTGCTTGCCTCAGCAACCTTCCATCTACACTTCAGAGTGAGTGCCATCATCTACCCAGGTCTGCTGACCTCCTGCACTTCTCTTACCTACCATCTGTGATTCTTGGCGTACCCCGCACTGTGGGCCACTACCAGATCTACCTGAGAGAAATTCCATCTGGAGGAGGAATTCCCCAGGGTACCCCACTCCGCGGGCCACTACCAGGGATATCATCACTGAGCTATCTGACTACTCTGGATTGTGTCTCTCCTCCCACTTGGTGGGTGTTTTCTCTATGTTCCAGTATAATAAAGTCTCATTACAGTTGTGTCCGTCTCAGCTGAGGCCACGCCTATCATAGTGAGTCCCCACAGGGCTCCTCCCTGTCGGTGGAGTAAACTCTCACTACAATCCTGGGTCCACAACATAACATAGGGGAGCTGTTCCACCCCCTTTATCATTTTGGTCACCCTTCTCTGTACCTTCTCTATCATAACTATATCTTTTTTGAGATGTGGTGACCAGAATTGTACACAGTACTCAAGGTGTGATCTCACCATGGAGCGATACAGAGGCATTATGACATTTTCCAATTTATTCACCATTCCCTTTCTAGTAATTCTTAACATTCTGTTTGCTTTTTTGACTGCTGCAGCACACTGAGCCGACGAGTTCAATGTATTATCCACTATGATGCCTAGATCTTTTTCCTGGGTGGTATTTCCTAATATGGAACCTAACATCATGTAACTACAGCATGGATTATTTTTCCCTATATGCATCCCATTGCACCTGTCCACCTTAAATTCCATCTGCCATTTGGATGCCCAATTTTCCAGTCTCTCAAGGTCCTCCTGCAGTTTATCATAATCCAATTGTGATTTAACTACTCTGAATAATTTTATATCATCTGCAAATTTGATTATCTCACTTGTCATATTCCTTTCCAGATCATTTATAAATCCATTGAAAAGCACCAGTCCAAGAACTAATCCCTGAGGCACTCCACTGTTTACTATTTTCAGTAAGAAATTTGACCATTTAATGCAACTCTCTGTTTTCTGTCTTTTAACCAGTTTGTAATTCATGAAAGGACACCGCCTCCTATCCCTTGACTTTTTAGTTTCCTTAGAAGCCTCTTATGAGGGACTTTGTCTAACACCTTCTGAAAATCCAAATATACTACATCTACTGGCTAACCTTTATCTACATATTTGTTAACCCCTTCAAGAAAATGAAGCAGATAAGTGAGTCAAGACTTGCCTTGGGTAAATCGAAGCTGAATGTGTTCCATTAAACCATGTCTTTCTAGATGCTCTGTGATTTTGATCTTTGGAAGAGTTCCCACTATTTGTCCCGGCACTGAAATCAGGCTCACTGGTCTATAGTTTCCTGGATCGCTCCTGGAACCCTTTTTAAATATCAGGATTGCATTGGCCACCCTCCAGTCTTCAGGTATAATGAATTATTTTAATGATAGGTTACAAATTTTAACTAATAGATCTGCAATTTCATTTTTGAGTTCCTTCAGAACCTTGGGGTGCATACCATCTGGTCCAGGTGACTTGCTACCCTTATAGTAGGCCAGATTGACAAACTAATCTTCCAGGTTCACAGTGATTTGGTTCAATTCATCTGAATCATCATCCTTGAAAACCATTCTGAAACTGGTATCTCTCCAACATCTTCATTAGTAAACACAGAAGCAAAGAAGTTTTTTAGTCTTTCTGCAATGGCCTTATCTTCCCTAAGATCCCCTTTAACCCATCGGTCATTTAACGGTCCAACAGACTCCTTCACTGATTTCTTGCTTCAGATATATTTTCAAAAGTTTTTTTATGAGTTTTTGTCTCTATGGCCAACTTCATTTCAAATTCTCTCTTAGCCTGTGTTATCAAAGCTTTACACTTAACTTGACAATGCTTATGCCTTTTCCTATTTTCTTCAGATGGATCCTTCTTCCAATGTTTCAAGGATGGTTTTTTTTTGGCTAAAATAGCCTCTTTCATCTCACCTTTTAACCATACTGGTAATCATTTTGCCTTCCTTCCACCTTTCTTAATGCGTGGAATATATTTGGTCTGTGTTTCTGATTTTATTTTAAACAATGTCCAAGCCTGATGTACACTTTTAAACTATGCCGCAGCACCTTTCAGTTTTTTTCTATTTTCCTCATTTTATCAATGTTTCCCTTTTCAAAAATGTTGTGTTAGAGCTGTATATTTACATATTGTCCCCCTACCAGTCATTAGTTCAAATTTGATCATGTTATGATCACTATTGCCAAGTGGCCCCACTACAGTTACCTCTGTCAGCAAATCCTGCTTTCCACTAAGAATTAAATCTAAAATAGCTCCCTCTCTCATAGGTTCCTGAACCAGTTGCTACATGAAGCAGTCATTTATTACATCCAGGAACTTTATGTCTCTAGCAAGTCCTGATGTTACATTTACCCAGCCAATATTGGGGTAATTGAAATCTGCAAAAAATTAGTGGAAACCAAAATAATTTAATATTATAGCCTAAAAGGTGTCAGCAAGCCTGTCGTTGTGACACTTAAACAGTAACCAACCGGTCTACACATCACCCACCTTCCAAAGTCCTTTTTAATGAAGTATATATTTTTTTGAATTTTTGATTTTTGTAAAATTTCTTCTAGTATGCACTAGTGAAAGACTCTTCGTATTCAATTTTAACCAGACCCACGGCCCATATTTTGCTGTGAAGCTTCTTCAGGGGCATGCAATGATATCAATGAATAGCGAGTCATATCACTTTCACCATTATGAAAAGGACACAGCGTCTCGATAATTTCACCTAAAAACATCATTGACAAAATTAATTCTGAATTCTTTAACGAGAATAGAAGGACAGAACAATACTTAACTGTGCATAAAATTGGCTACCATTTTGAAAAGGACACAGCGTCTCGATGTCTGTTCGCCTGAAAGCAAAGGAAACTAAGCCGAGGCTTTTACTTGTTTAAATATCCAGTCATCAGATGATGTCATAAACACGCGGAACTTGAATCTTATTCAGCAGCTGATGTATAATCAAAAGGTTCTGTCAAACAGGAAATTATCAGCAGCAATGTGTTTATGTAACATTAGCCGAGAAAAACATATAGATCAAGTTCAGTGTTTAACCCGGTCGGGGCAACAGTATTGAGTTTATAAATCCATCTTTGTTCTTTCTGCAGCAGTAGTGACTCTCGGTCACCACCGCGCCAATGTTGGGGAACATGATCGATAGCACAAAACTGAAGGTCAGCAAAATTATGCCCAGAATTTAAACAATGCATCACCAGTGGTTCATCTATTCTGGAGTGCTTAATATTGGATTTGTGTTCAATCATTTATTTATTTATTTATTTATTTATTTATTTAGAATTTTTATATACCGATATTCCTATAAAGAATATAGATCACATCGGTTTACAATGGAACTGAACTTTCGCTGGGATGCGATACATTAAACAATGAACTTAGCAATTGGAAACATTCAGAAAAACATTTGGAAACAGGGAACCATGACAAACCATAACAAACCGAGAACAAAAACCAAAAAAATGAAATAAAATTGTGGATAAATAAAATAATGATAAGTAAATAAATAAAATAAAATAAATAAAATACTTTATTTAAAACTAGGATGGATCCTCGAGGGACTGTGAAAAGATAGTTCAGTAAGTCCAATAACTGTTAGCATAGGTCTTGGAGTCATGTTCTAGGACCTGCATCAAAGAGAACTTGGGTTTTCCAGGAAAGTTTGAACAGCCAAGTTTTTAAGTCTTTCTTGAAGGTTAGGAGACAGTGTTCTTGACGGAGGTCAGGAGGGAGAGTGTTCCAAAGAATCGGCCCAGATGTAGATAATGCTCTTTTGCTTAGAGAAGATTTAGTAGGGGGAGCATGCAGAGAGCCTTTGTAAGCTCTTCTGATTGGTCTTTCAGAGGTATGAGCCCGGAATTGATGGCTCAGTTTGAGAGGGGCAATGTTATGAATGTCTTTATGTATCATCATAAGTACTTTGAACGAAATCCTGGCTTTGATTGGTAACCAGTGTAGAGACTGCAGTATGGGTGAGATATGCTCTCTTTTATTTGAGTTGGTAAGTATTCTCGCCGCGGCATTCTGTACCATCTGCAGTGGTTTTATTGTTATTGCAGGGAGACCATGCAAAAGGGAGTTGCAATAGTCTAATTTAGTAAGGATAATGGACTGCAGCACTAGTCGGAAATCTCGAAAGTGAAGGAGAGGTTTGAGTTTTTTTAATACTTGTAATTTAAAGAAACATTCTTTGGTGGTGTTTTGGACAAATGATTTAAGATTGAATTGGTTGTCTAGTTGAACTCCTAGATCTCTGACATGAGGGTAGTGGTTAATATCAGTTGTGAGTGATTGTGTTGCATTTAGGGAGTTAAAGAGAACTTGGTTTTCATCAGATGAAATAATGAGAATCTCTGTCTTATTTGTATTGAGGATCAAGTTAAGACTGATAAGTAGATTGTTAATTGATTGCAGACAAGTGTTCCAGTGGGACCAGGTTTTGTGAAGAGACTCTGTGATAGGGAGAAGAATCTGGACATCATTGGCGTAAAGGTAATAAGTTAATTTTAAGTTGGAGAGTAATTGGCAGAGAGGGAGCAGGTAGATATTAAACAACGTAGGGGAAAGGGCTGAACCTTGCGGGACTCCTAGGTGTGATCTGATGGGGTGAGAAACCTTATTGTTAATCTTCACCTTGTAAAATCTATTGTCCAGAAAGGATTTGAACCAACTGTGAGCCACTCCTATGATACCAATGTCAGTTAGACTCTGAAGAAGAATGGAATGATTCACCGTATCAAATGCTGCAGATAAGTCCAGTAGAACTAGTAGGTACGGCTGTTTCTTCTCCAGGTTTAGGAGAATGGTATCCGCTAATGATGTTAAAAGGGACTCAGTATTTCGATTTTGCGAAATCCAAACTGAAAAGGGGAAAGGATGTTGTTCTCCTCCAAGTATTCAGAAAGTTGTTTATTTACTATTTTCTCCATAATTTTGGAAATCAGTGGTAAGTTAGCTATAGGTCGGAAATTTGCAGGACCAGATGTTGAAAGGTTGGGTTTTTTTAGTAGTGGTTTGAGTATAGCTAGTTTAAGTTGATCAGGTACCTTCCCTTGTATCAAAGAGCAATTAATTATGTCTGCTAAAGCTTTTGAAATAGTGTTCGGGATGGAGAGTAGGAGGTTTGAGGGTATTACGTCCAGTGGGTGAGATGAAGGTTTGAGCTTCCTGAGGATGTTTTCGATTTCCAAGGAGGAGGAAGTTTCGAAAACTTCTAGTGTGGAGTTTCGATTAGGAGAAAAGAGTAGAAATGGGTGGGTACCTACGTTGGACATGGTAAGTGGCTTTATGAGGTTTACAATTTTTCTCTCAAAAAAGACAGCCAGCTCTGTGGCTTTGTTGAGTGCAAGGACATCTGGAATGGTAGGAGGGGAAGGTTTAGTGAGTGATGAAGCATAAGAGAATAAGGCTTTGGAATCGAAGAAGAAATGGTGGATTTTTTTGGAGAAGAAGTTTTTCTTAGCTCTAAGAATGGCTTTCCTATAGGTATTCAGCAATGATTTGTAGGCTGATAGATTCGATGTTGATGGGTTCTTGCGCCAACTGTGCTCTTTGCTCCGTAGCTCTTGTTTGAGGGCCTTTAGATTTGGTGTGAACCATGGTTTCCTGTTATCCTGATGTGGGTGTAGCGATTTGGTAATGGTTGGACAAACTTGTTCTGCCACAATCATCCTTGTTTTTAAAAGACGTTTGGTTTTACCAACATATGATAGTCCACACGGGCAGCTAATCAAATAAATAACCATAGTAGATAAACAGGTTGTGTGGTGTTTCAAAACATTTTTTGGTCCGGTACCAATGGTCAGTGAATTGTGAATGGACATGGAAGAAGCACACACTGTACAGCTTTTACATGGAACATGTGATCCTTGTGAAGTGTCATTGGTGTCTAAAGACACAGAACAGTCTGATCTCACTAATAGGTCCTTTAAATTAGTAGCCCTTGAAAAGGTGATCCATGGCGGGACTTGAAAAATCTGGTGTGTTTGTAAAACATGCCAGTTCTGAAGTATTGATTGTCGTATTTTGTAGGTATCAGAGGAATAAGGCAAAACACAGGTGTGACGAGTTGTTTCTTCTTCTCTTCTTGGCAAGAATAGCCATTCTTTGTGTGAAAATTTTGCTCTCAGATAGGCTTTACGGATGCTTGACACAGGGTATCCACGAGCCACAAAGCGTTCACGAAGTGATTTTGATTGTACTTCAAAATCAGCTGCAGTGGTGCATAGCCGTCTTAATCGAATGAATTGGCATATGGGTAGATTTAATTTGAAATTCTTGGGATGGGCACTTTCAAAATGTAGAAACGTATTAGAATATACTGATTTATGATACAAGGATGTGATGAATTTATTCTCTGTCATGGTAATTTTGATATCAAGAAAGGATATAGATTCTTGTTGTACATCAGCTGTAAAATGCAAATGTGAATTTAATGAATTCAACCACTGTACAAAAGACAAAAAACTGTCATTATCACCCCTCCATAGGACGAACACATCGTCAATGTAACGTTTCCAAATAATCACATTTCTATCAAATGGATGATGTATCATCCAGCGTTCTTCGAAGATATTCATATACAAATTTGCAAGGTCCTGTGCCATGGTTGCACCCATGGCAGTGCCACATATTTGTTGATAGTATTCCTGATTAAAGGCAAAATAATTCTGTTTAAGGGCAATCTCAAGTAAGTCTCGTAGAAAGGTGCTAGGGACACAATGTGGTCTAGGACGTCTCTCAAAATAGGTGAATGCTATTTCCAAGGTTTCATCCTGGGGAATAGAGGTGTACAAAGCCTCGACATCCAAAGTAGCCATTCGGAGTCCAGTGGTATTAATTGTGAGTTGTTCAAGAAAAATAATCATGTCTGATGAATCTTTGACATAAGAGGACATTAAAGGCACAAATGGTGCAAGAAAATGATCAATGAACTGTGAAAGTGGTTCTAACAAGGATCCGCATCCGGAAACGATCGGTCGTCCAGGGGGGGATTTACAGTTTTTATGAATTTTAGGTAATGTGTAAAACACAGGTGTTCGAGGATGAGTGTTTATCAAAAATTTAGCTTCTTTTTTGGTGAGAAAACCTGCCTTTGTTCCACTTTCAACTACATCTTTAATTGCTTTTGTATTGTGGTGGTTGGATCTGAACTCAGATGTCGGTAAAATTTATTGTCATTCAACTGACGAGCAATTTCTGCTTCATAAGTACTGTGATCTTGAAGGACGATTTTTCCACCCTTGTCAGCCGACTTTATGATCAGATCTTTCGCAGAATGCAATTCCTGAACTGCCGCTTTTTCTTTCCATGAAAAATTGAAAAAAACTTGCTTCGATGGAGAAGTGTCCAGCAAAGAAATATCTTTCGATACCAGCTGATAAAATACTTTTAAAGCCGGATCTTCAGGACCAGGAGGAACCCATGTTGATGGGTTGGAAATAACAGAAGGATCATATGATGGTGGATTCATTTCAAAAACATTTTTTATTTTCAAATTTCTCACAAAGCGATATAATGCCACTTGTAGAGAGAATTTATTTGCTCTGGATGTTGGTACAAAAGACAGACCCCATTCGAGAACTTGCAACTGTGAGGCTGATAAATTCCAAGAGGACAAATTCAAAACTAAAGATTCTTCGCTTGTTGCGATCGAGTGATTCGTGCCGGAAGAGCGGAGTGATCTTGATAAGGGGCATTTGGATACCGATTTTGTAGGCTGTAGTAAGGGCGTCTGGAACCTCCATGCTCTGCCCTAAAAAAGTTGCCGAATTTTTGTTTGCGGTATCATTTCTAGGTTGTCTGGAGCGAGTGTCATCATCCCCGGAAGAATCGTCACCACTAGAATCAAAAGTGACATGTCTGGAAGATCTCATAATATTAGCCTTTGTCATCCAAGGGTAGACAAACCCTTTAGTGTAATCGCGTTCATCACGGCACAATTTCTCAAATTTAAATTTTTTCAATTGAGATCTAAATTTGTCCATTTCTTCTGTGGATTGGATTTGGATCGTAAATTGATCAGGGTCCATAGTTGAAGCCAGCGTAGATTTGGCTGACTGTATCTCCTCACGTATTATAACAGCAGTTGACTGTGCTTTTTTAATAATCAATATCATGAGGTCTAAACTACATTTATTTAATATGGCATTCCAATCTGACATAAATTCCACATTCTCTTTATAGAGATGTGGTTCTTTGATCACACGAAGTCCTCGTGGAATACGTTGTACCCGACAGTATTCAAGAAGCGTCTCTGCATGTAGATCAGTGCGGATTGAACGGCGAATAAGCTTTTGTAAAGTAAACAACTATAAATCTGAAGATGGTGAATCTGAGGCTGATGAAAAAGATGAAGATTTTTCAAGTAGAGCTTGAAGGTCCGCGTCAGAAAAACTTAGTTTTCAAAGGAATGACGGCTTCAGGTTCCATGACTCAATATAGTGAAACACAAATTAGTCAAAAAGAGTCAGTGGTGTACCACACAAATATAATCAGCAAAAAATTAGTGGAAACCAAAATAATTTAATATTATAGCCTAAAAGGTGTCAGCAAGCCTGTCGTTGTGACACTTAAACAGTGACCAACCGGTCTACACATCACCCACCTTCCAAAGTCCTTTTTAATGAAGTATATATTTTTTTGAATTTTTGATTTTTGTAAAATTTTTTCTAGTATGCACTAGTGAAAGACTCTTCGTATTCAATTTTAACCAGACCCACGGCCCGTGTTTCGCTGTGAAGCTTCTTCAGGGGCATGCAATGATATCAATGAATAGCGAGTCATATCACTTTCACCATTATGAAAAGGACACAGCGTCTCGATAATTTCACCTAAAAACATCATTGACAAAATTAATTCTGAATTCTTTAACGAGAATAGAAGGACAGAACAATACTTATCTGTGCATAAACTTGGCTACCATTTTGAAAAGGACACAGCGTCTCGATGTCTCTTCGCCTGAAAGCAAAGGACACGAAGCCGAGGCTTTTACTTGTCTAAATATCCAGTCATCAGATGAAGTCATAAACACGCGGAACTTGAATCTTATTCAACAGCTGATGTATAATCAAAAGGTTCTGTCAAACAGGAAATTATCAGCAGCAATGTGATTATGTAACATTAGCCGAGAAAAACATATAGCTCAAGTTCAGTGTTTAATCCGGTCGGGGCAACAATATTGAGTTTATAAATCCATCTTTGTTCTTTCCGAGAGTCACTACTGCTGCAGAAAGAACAAAGATGGATTTATAAACTCAATACTGTTGCTCCGACCGGTTCTCATGTCCACCAACCACCCTGCTATCTACATTTCTAATAATCGAATCACCAGCTATGATGGCCTGGGAAGTAGCTCTGGGAGACTTGTCCTCAGTGCGAGAGGACAAGGCATCACCTGGAGAGCAGGTCCTTGCTACAGGATCACTTCCTGCTATACCAGAGTAATGCTCTTCAACTGTGTTGTGTCCGGACTCAGGCGGCTTCGTATCGCATGCCTCACCTCAATTTTCGCTTTCTCCACCAACCTTGGGAAAATGGTGACAGCCGTGTCTGCTTGCCGCACTCCCCGGCGTCCCCGGAGCGGCTATGGCAAGGCATTCCGCCATGATTCACCTGAGGGCCTCCTAGGTTGCTCGCGCGCTATCCACGTCTTTATTCCAACGTTGGTGCGAATCTCAGGGGTGTCCCCCTTGAGTGACGTCACAACATCCGGGTATTTAGGCTGCCCATTTGCTGACTGACTATGTTAGGAAGGATTGGATTCATCCGGTTTAAGCTGCTCTGCCGTTTTTTGCTGCTGCTGGAAGCTCTCTCTACCCTCCGGGATTCTATTAACTTGGTTACCCGCTCCTCGGGGGCCCTATGCTTCTTTCCAGGTCCCTATCCAGTATCCAGGTACTCGCTCCTCGAGGGCCTGAGTTGTCTACCTTGGTGCCCACTACCACTACTTCTACCTGCTGGGAACTCCACCATTACAGCTACAAGAGTGTGAGTAATCTAACATCTACCAGTCTGTCTCACCTACAGCTCCTCATTGAAAATCTTCATTGGAGCTCCCTATCCCACCATTGTGGGATGGATCTCCTCAGCCGAGGACCCAAGACTGCTGCTGCAGGAATCTACTCACTACTGCCACCTTTGGTGAACTCTACAAGCTGTACAATAAAGACTATTTCTGTGTTTGTGCATCTGAGTCTAGCCTGGTACTGCAGTTCCCCGCGGGGCTCCTCCCTGTTCAGAACTGAGTTGCTGGAGTTAGCAATCTGTTCGGGATCTGTATTTATATATGAGAGTTGAGGGTGGATCCTTGGACCAGTGGCAGATGACCACGCCCCCGGGGGATGATCCCGAGAGGGACCACCGGTCAGGCTCAGAGTTAGGAGACAAACACACACTAGTTCTTTTATTAAACAGTATACTGAACCACAAGAGATGGCAGTAGTGAGCTGGTAAGTCTGGCAGGGCTGTAGTCCCTCAGATACTGGAACAGCGATCCCTGGAGGCTGAGCTATTTCCAGGGATAGCTCAGAGAGAATGATGGTAACTCACTGATGTAGCTGATATAGTTGGTAGTGAAGACTTCCAAGCAGAGGAGTATATGAAGCAAGTCTGGGATCAGGGCCCTCGAGGAGCGAGTACCGGTTCCAGACTGTCACCTGAAAAAACAAGGAGAGAGCGAAGCCCCCGAGGAGCGGGTACCTCTGTTAAGTCTGAGAAGGCAGAGAAGCTTAGGTAGCGAAACCCTTGCTAACTCGAAGTGTTAGCAAATTCCAAGACCTTAAATATCCGTCGCGGGTGACGTCATCTTCGGGGGTCGCCCCCGAGGTTCACGCCAATGCCGGTACTTCAATTGGGGCTACGCCGCACGCGCACCCCTAGGCCTCCAGGAAACATGGCGGTTGCAGCGCCGAGCCGGTCCGGGAACGCCCGAGGACAAGTAGCAGGAGAACGCCGTGGCAGCCGTGGAGAGGGAGGCGCCAGAGAGGTAAGGAGGGTGGAGAGAGGGCGTCGGGCATCGACGGACACAACATTCTCCATGGGAGTGGCCATCACTGCAGCATCTAAGAATCCACCAAACACCTCAAAACCTTAACAAACTGGGAGACCTTTCTGATGCAAGGCAGCACCGGGGCTGCCAGACTGGATTTGGGACTTGGCTACTATGTCTCTGAAGGTCTCATCAATGTACCTCTCTGTGTGCCTCAGCTCCTCCAGGTCTGTCACTCTAGCCTAAAGAGATAGGACTTGTTCTCTGAGAGCCAGAAACATTTTGCTCCGGTGCACACATACGATCTCTCACTGGTGGGTAAAAATAAACTTACATGTGACACTAGATGCAAAAGATTGGAAGCCCCCCCCCCCCCCCCTTGCTGCTGGACTGCTGCCTTCATCTTAATTTTGTTGAGTTCCTAATTAAGTTTAGATTGCTAAGGGAGTTGGAATTAGAGTACTTTAAATTTATAGGTGTATTCACTAATTAATCTGCTAGTGACCCTCAAGGGAATGATTAAACTCTCAATAAGGGCTGGTGCAATAGTATGATTTAGAAAAGTACCTTATTGATGTTTACTGAGAAAATGTCTCTTGCCTAAAAATCATGGTTTGTGCTAGGAGTGGATGGGAGGGAAAGACAGATACTAGAATTAATTCCTTCTGGCTTGCTTATTATCTCAGAAACACACAAACTGTAAAGAATATATCCAACTGTTAAACCTCCCTCCAAACTTTTTTAAGTCCTAAGAATTTCTAAGCAACACTTATCAATTCTCTTCAACCACCATTAAGTTGATCTTCACTCAAAGGATTGAGCGGTATGAGATTCTCACTCCTAGCGGCACGCGCTTCTAGTCCTCTTCTACTGCAAAGGTATGGAGCCTCTGGAAGCTGAGGCTGTGGAGTTGAAACCTGGATCACTTACTGTGACCTCTGGAGTCATGTCCCAGGGGCTGCTGGGAGCAGTATGCAGATGAGCCTTCTGCTCCTCTTCTACTGTAGGCAAGTTAAATAAACAAAAAATTCTAGGGTAGATGGGAAGGAGTTAGGGGTCAAGGAGGAGAGGGGAAAAGGTAGGAAGGATAGGTAGGGGTATAGGGAATTTCCCTCCCAGCGTGAGAGGGAACTGGGGAAGGCCTACTCGTGTCACCGTGCATTGCTTTTTAAAATCCCCCCCCCCCCCCCCCCCCGTGCACACGAATCCTGACCCACCTGCACATGCACATGCAGTTTTAAAATGCGGTGCACATTTGTGCATGCATGTTATAAAAAAGCCACGTCTATGTGCGCGCACCAGGAACAACACACACATGGACGCCACTGGGTCTAGGTGGCTCACTAAATAACATACATAATTCAAAGAAAACGTTGAGAGTGGCTTCCATTAAAAATCTTAATGTCATTTAAAAGTCAAATTTTATCAGTGTGTTAATTATAAGCAAGTCTGAAAAGGTGAGCTTTCAGCAACACTTTAAAGGTTTTGACACAGATTGTTAACGGCAAATCCTGCAATAAAAGGTTCCACATATTGGAAACTGCCATGGAGATCACCCTCTCTCACTTGTCAGGTCTGAATTAAACACAGATTTGCCAGGAATTAAATCACTAGAGTAACCAAAACCAGAATCTCTGGTGCTGGAGCTGATTCAAATCTGAGCTGGAGGCTCAGATTTGAATCTTTACTTGGAATCCTAGTGGCTAGGGCAGGTTCCTTCAGGATATTCAAATGTAGATCCTGGTGGATGTCTGCTAGGAATTCCACAGGATCCACTTTTTCTGGAGTAGCTAGAAAAGCTGGAGCTAGATTCACTGGTACAGGAATAAGAGCTGGACTTTGAGACCAGGATTCACTGGTGCATAAACAGGCATTAGAGCTGTAGAGACAGCAGGGGCTGACTTCAGCAGAATTGGCTACCCACTTCCCAAAACATTTCCTGGTTACTAAAGAATCTGAAGCCTTCCTTCTTGCACCATTGTCTCATCCACGCATTGAGATGCTGGAGTTCAACCTGCCTCTGGGGTCCTGAGCATGAAATATTTTAAACCAGCTCAGCAACACAAGCAAGAAAAATTCAAAAGATGCAGTCAGCACACTGAGACTACAAGTTTCCTCAGGCTCCTCTCGAAGAAGCAGAAAATACAGCAAGCTATGGCCACTAGTTATTTTAAACTAAGGCTGTTCTGAATACAATGATCTGAGATCCCTTGTGTAGAGAAACTCCTGCTAAGTAAGCACCATATAAGAGGGAAAAAACGCTCAAATTCCCTGTTGCAGATTAAATCCAACCACAACAGATTAATTGAACAAAAAGAGAGAGGGAGAATATATTCTATATTCTATAATAAATATTTATATATATATAATTTAAATCCACAAGGCATCTACACACAAGCACAAAGGAAAAAGAAAAATATAGAGTTTAAATCAGCTAGACAACACCACCAGCATGAGAAAGTCTAAAGATATAATCAGAATCCTGAGAGTGCAGGCTCTCAGGCTCCTTTCCAAGACACAGAAAATGGATGCTTGTAACACACTGCATTTCACTAGGGGCAGAGGTTAACAAAAAACCAAACCTGATAATAAACAAAGATTTTAAAAAACAATGAAGAAAAAATAAGGAATGTCTGAAGTTTGGAATTGCCTTTTAGTAGTACATAGAATTAAGAGTCAACAACCAAGTTGTAGCTGATACTTTTTTATTGGATTAATTTAATACATCTTTAGGGATCTTCATTCCCAGTTTTTATTTGATTTTTCATGCGAATTTCAATGCTATAACAAAAAAATAATAATCTGTGGAAAAATGACTTCTTCACTGGTTTTTTTGCCTTTGTTATAACAAATCTAAAGATATCACTGCCACTTGCACAGTGCTAAATAATCAATAGAATCAAAAAGGGGAACTGAAAGTTCACTCACTGTGAGACGTTAATAGTAAGTCTATCACTAAATTATTATGACTTCTACAGTATTCTGAATTTTTTAAGTGATTTGCACATCTACACATTAAGTGGTGGGCTCTTATTAAACGCTATAGAAGAATAAAAAAAATTTTTGAGGAGTTGGAAGGGTCTCATATAACTGTGTAGGCAACCCTGCCTCATTTGGCTGATTATAATCATAGATCCGCCAACCTCCTCCTATTTTTTACATTAATTGTGATACTTATGTGAATGGTGTTTAAAACTACAATATTTTTCTGCCATGTTTAGAATAATCCGATGACATCCAGACGTTGTCTCTCTAAGAGAGATTGGAGATTTTCCCTGATGTCTACAAATACCGCGGCACCACCTCTGATATTCTGTCGGGTGTTGTTTTTATATATTCTATTTTTCAAGAGAATTAACTCTTTCCGGTATTGTATATCCTGCTTCACAAGCTGTGAATATCCCAACACACGTATGTTTCGGACGGTATACGTCCTTCCTCAGGGGATGTTCCGGCGGGTGATGTCTGCGCCGACCCTGGATTTTGTAACATGCGTGCGGTAGCGCGTGCATGTTATAAAATCGGGCATAGATCTGTTTGCGCTGGGTTGTGCGAACAAATCTACGCCCGTGCATAACTCTAAAAATCTACCCCTGCAGTTCTAAGGGTCTATATTTCATAATAAGGACATTGGCTTTCTCCCCCATGAAGTCCTTTTGGGTTTGTTTCAAAGTGTTTGACCATCGTAATTTCAAATGTTCTTGTGTATTTCTCAACTTCCCTTTAATTTCTCTGATTGTGAGGTCATTAAGGGAATGGTTTTCCTTTGAGAAGTGCTCAGCTACTGAGGTGTTGCTCTGATTTTCTCTGTAATGTTTTATGTCTATGAAGATTGATTCTTGTCCTTAATTGTGGGCTTGTCTCACTAATGTGGCATCTTTCTTTACATTTTTGCACTGGATCATGTACACAGTCTTCATAGAGCAGCAGCACGCCGTTTTTGTTTTACTATGCACTGTTCTAATATTTTGTTTTAAATGTCGTATTCTTGTATTTTATGTATGTATGTTTTGTAAGCTGCCCAGAACATGGAATGGAGTGGCCTAGAAATAAATAAATAAATGTGAACCTTGTCTTTCTCATGTGAGTACTGTAGGGTGCTGGGCTATGTGCTGCCATAACTTGCATTGTGGAGTTTGTGGGGTTTTCTACCATTTTCTTCTCTTTGGATTTCTGTTTGGAGCTTACTCCTTATAAATTTTTGTTTCAGATTAGATGGTTGTCGGAAGGCTAGAAGGTGGGGGGGGGGGGGGGGGGGGCGCATGGAATATTTCCTTCAGTAATTCATCATCCGGTAGTAGTGGCTGTAGAATATGTTTTATAACTTTCCTTAGGTTTTCTAGTTCTGGATTGTATGTTATTAAAAGTGGTACCTACTCCATGGTTTTCCTTTCCTTGTATTGTAGTATGTTTTTCCCTGGGTATTTTGAGTGAGGATGAAGTTTTCTTGGAGATGATTTTGGGGTGACAGCCCTTTTGTTTGAAGGATTCCATTAGAGTGTTGAGGTACTTACTCCTGCTCTTTGGGGCAGAACAAATAAGATGAGATCATGTATAGGGGCTGTGTATAACAAACCTTTTGTGTGTGAAGGATGGAAACTGGAGCTGTGAAGGTCTAGAAAGTTAACTCTTTCCATGATGTAGTCAATCTTGAGTCTGACAGTGGGATGAAATGCATTGAAGGAGATGTAAAATTGCTTATAGTAGTACATAATAAAAATAGACAATAACATTATATCTAACCACAATTAACACCTGGTTCTCAGACAATCGCTTAAAATTAAATCCGGCCAAAACAGAGCTACCTTATTTAATGTCAGTGTCGTGTTCCACAATAGGCCCTCTTTCTCATTTACTTTTCAATGGAATTTCCATTCCCATAAGAACATAAGAACATAAGAAAATGCCATACTGGGTCAGACCAAGGGTCCATCAAGCCCAGCATCCTGTTTCCAACAGTGGCCAATCCAGGCCACAAGAACCTGGCAAGTACCCAAAAACTAAGTCTATTCCATGTTACCATTGCTAATGGCAGTGGCTATTCTCTAAGTGAACTTAATAGCAAGTAATGGACTTCTCCTCCAAGAACTTATCCAATCCTTTTTTAAACACAGCTATACTAACTGCACTAACCACATCCTCTGGCAACAAATTCCAGAGTTTAATTGTGCGTTGAGTAAAAAAGAACTTTCTCGGATTAGTTTTAAATGTGCCCCATGCTAACTTCATGGAGTGCCCCCTAGTCTTTCTATTATCCGAAAGAGTAAATAACCAATTCACATCTACCCGTTCTAGACCTCTCATGATTTTAAACACCTCTATCATATCCCCCCTCAGTCGTCTCTTCTCCATCTGTAACTAAGCTACAAGTCTAGGCGTAATGATAAATTCAGAACTATCAATGATGCAACACATTTCTGCTGTTACTAAAAAATCTTTTTATAAACTTCATCTACTAAAAAGACTATGCCCCCTCCTGTTCTTACAAGATTTTCGTACGGTCTTACAATCCTTAGTATTTCCCGATTTAGATTACTGCAATGCTTTATATATGGACCTACCAGATTCCACAATTCACCCGTTACATCTAGCACAAACACAGCCGCCCGTATACGTTCTGATACTTCTCGTAGAAATCATAGCACACCGGTACTTTACTCTCTCCATTGGCTTCCCATAAAATTTAGAATCCAGTACAAAGTTCTGACAATTATTCATGCTTGTATCCACAATATCTCATCAACCTGGCTATGGATATCTTTACGCATCTACAAACCTGCTAGACAGTTGAGATCTCTATCAAAAAATCTTCTAGACATACCTACAATTAGATTAGCAAGATTAGATATAACCCGTAAGAGAGCCTTCTCTGTGGCAGGCCCCTCTTTGTGGAACCCTTTACCAGATTTTCTCAGACTTACACCATCCTCACAGCAATTCAAGAAATCCTTAAAAACCTACCTATTTCATAAAGCATTTAACATTTCTCCTTCAAACTAAACACAAAGGGGCGGATTTTCAGAGCCCTGCTCACCTAAATCCGCCCAAATCCGGGCGGATTTAGGCGAGCAGGGCCCTGCGCACCGGTGAGCCTATTTTACATAGGCCTACCGGCGCGCGCAGAGCCCCGGGACTCGCGTAAGTCCCGGGGTTCTCCGAGGGGGGTGTGTCGGGGGCGTGTCGGGGGGCGGGCCCAGTCATCGCGGTGTTTAGGGGGCGTGTCAGCAGTGTTTTGGGGGCGGGTACGGGGGCATGGCTATGGCCCAGGGCGGTCCGGGGGCGTGGCCGCGCCCTCCGTACCCGCCCCAGGTCTCGTCCCTGCGTGCAAGAGGCCCGCTGGCGTGCGGGGATTTACGCCTCCCTCCGGGAGGCGTAAATCCCCCGACAAAGGTAAGGGGGGGGGCTTAGACAGGGCCGGGCGGGTGGGTTAGGTAGGGGAAGGGAGGGGAAGGTGAGGGGAGGGCAAAAGGAAGTTCCCTCCGAGGCCGCTCCGATTTCGGAGCGGCCTCGGAGGGAACGGGGGTAGGCTGCGCGGCTCGGCGCGCGCCGGCTATACAAAATCAATAGCCTTGCGCGCGCCAATCCAGGTTTTTAGCAGATACGCGCGGCTCCGCGCATATCTACTAAAATCCAGCTTACTTTTGCTTGCGCCTGATGCGCCAGCAAAAGTAGGCCAATTCGCGCTATTTGAAAATCTACCCCAAAGTTTCCTTTCCCGGTCCTCCCAGTTTTTGCTTATCTCAAATGTCATTTTCTCATCCCCTTATTCCCTACCCCGTAATACCCAGTTAAGATCAAAGCGAGTTGCGTCACTTTTCTAAAGCTCGTATAAAGAGCTTCACTGTTTGTTGTAGATTAGACTGCAGAAATTTGTCTATTTTATTTTTCTTTTATTGAGATTATGTATGTTTTTAACTGTAAACCGTTTTGACTAAATTTTTATTTGTAAAAGCGGTATACAAACACTTTTAAATAATAAATAATACAATCACAGTAATAACTGTGTCTGTTCTGAGCTTCTGTATACTTGAACTGTATCCTAAATGGCTTTGAAAAGAAGTAAAAATATTTCCTTCTTTCAACAGATTGGTAATACACGTTGATGTTTAATTTGTGGACTAGTGTTACACCTAGATTTCTTCTATGATTTGATTTATCAAATGAGGGCAGACTAAGATTCTATGTCTGGGTCCAAGGTAATAAACTGTGCTCAACAGTTGTGTGCATATTTGTTAAGCTAAATTTTCAAAGGTGTTGTGCGCGTAAAAACGTCTTATACGCGTATACTTGGGTGTTCGCTCGGGAAAGTATGTGCAAAAAAGTGAACATGTTCGGGGTGTGATTTGTAAGTTCATGTGTACTTTGCTGTTTTATAAAGAACCTATGCACAAATGTCATCAAGAATGTGCAAACACTTTTACACCTGCTGTTTTACGTGCCAAATTCAAACTTGCATTGTCTTTTTGACCTAGTGTTTGGTGTGATGGCTTCTCCTGGTCAATGGACAGGGCAGCTTGCTAAAAGTAGAGAGAGAGTAGGTGAGGGACTAACTGGGAAATCGTTGTCCTAGCCCAAAGGTGTGTTTGTCTGATACTAGGTTTGCTTTTATTCTGTGGAGGGGGAACCTTTCGGTGAATGGCACCGCAATTCTGAGGGTACATGTGTTTGGTGAGTGGGGCTGATGGGAGGTGGGTGGGAATGGGGATGTCGCTGGAAATAACTATGGGGGCTGTGAGTGAAGGTGAAGTGATGTGGAGCATGAGTATTATGAATACTCAAGGTGCAATGCTTGAGAAGGGAGAGAGAACAGAGGAGGAGGAGAAACCCCTTAGAGAGAGTGTACAGCACCATGGCACAGTTTTTGGATCTGTCAGAGGAGCAAGGGTTGTGCAGGTTCAGGTTCAGAAAGGAAACCATACTATATTTTGTGCCAGCACTTACCTGCACCCTTCCACTCGGAAAGGCCACACAATGCCAGTACACTTCAAGGTCACTACAGCCCTGGCCTTTTTTTGCCACCGGCATCTTCCAGACACTTCTAGGGGTTACAGCTAGAATAAGTCAGTCAACCATCTCCATATGTATTGATCAGTTTCTGGCTACATTTCTCAGGAAACCACATCACTATATATCTTTCTCTCAGAGAAGACAGCAACAAACAAACAAATGACTGATTTCTACCAAACTGTATATTTCCCCTCTGTTCTGAGGGCTATGGATTGCACTCGCCACTCTGTAAAGGCATCTGCAGACAATGAAGTCACCTTCTGCAATCAAGAGGGTTTCCACTCCTTCAACCTGCAGGAGGTCTGTGATGCCAAGGTGATCTTTATGGATGTAGAGTCCAAATGTCTGGGATCCTGTCATGATGCCTGCATCTTCTCACGGTCAGGAATTCATGACCAATTCCAGGAAGGTTTCATCACTGGGGGTTGGATTTTATGTAGATATGCTGCTCTCACTACAAGCACAGAGCAACTCATCTCAGCCTTTTTCTCTCCCTCTGTCTCTAGGTGATCTAATCACTTTGGCCCAGGAAACTCATTCCAACCTCTACCAGGGAGCAGCCTCACTTCCTGCCAGTTTAAAATATATCACTCTCCTTTTCTCTGCCTTCTCCCATTTAGATGATATCCACTCAAAACCTGGCTCATGATCCCACTGGCATACTCACAGACTGTAGCAGATGTCCACTACAACAAGGCCCACTGGCAGACCAGGGCAGTGATTGAGAGAGCCTTTGGCCTACTCATCACACATTTCCATTGCCTGGACAGATCAGAAGAATGTCTTCTCTACAACCCAACAAATGTCTGTAACATCTTTCTGGGCAGCTTCATAACTTGGACAAAACACAACTGTCTCCTCCAGAGGGCAAAATAATCATCTTGTATTGCCCAAAGAAGGAGAAGGAGGAAGAGACATTCAACCTGATTGAGAAGCAATTGCTGGAGATACAGCGCCAGACTCACCAGCAGACTGTAGAGGAAAGGAATACCCTGATACAAAGACATTTTCAAAAGTGGAAGTGCATTTATTTTCAAAAGAAAGGTGATATGCACATAGCAAACAAATATATTTTTTCCTGAGCCATTCTCTCCTTTACATGGTAGCTCTAGTGCCTTGCACTGCCCAAATCTGGTGCTTCTGTGCAGTGGTGTGCAGTCACTACTCACACCACTGTCACTACTCACACCACTGTCACTACTCACAGTTCCTTCAGAGGCCAGTCATAAAAGGCAATGGCAACGGATAACAGATGCAAGAGGGCTCTAGTGGGGAAAAGGGCTCCTGAGAACTAACGTTTGGGAGGCCAGAGGATGAAGGAAGTGGCAACACTAGTGTGTATCTTCTCTTCAACTGGTGTACATAATGAGGTCATTCCTGTGCCAGCAGAGTGGAATGTCCCCATCTGTGTCATCTGAGGGGGGAGCCTTCTTCTGAGTGGTGGATGCATTGGTTGAGAAGACATCCTTGGAAATGGCAGAGCCATCGTAGGAGGGGAAGGCTGCATCATTGCTCGTGTTGGACACATAGGGGGAACTGTTTTCTATCTGTTAACTAGTTACCAATCCACAACATGACACTGCTTCCTATCCCATGACTTTTTAATTTCCTAAGCAGCTCTTATGAGGAACTTTGTCAAATGTTTTCTGGAAATCCAGACACTATATCAACTGACTCACCTTTATCCATGTTTATTTATGCCCTCAAAAAATTGTAGCAGATTGAGGCAAGACTTCGCTTACCTTTTTGCAGATGATACCAGGCTATGTAACAAAGGGGACATCCTAAAGGAGTAGAAAGAATGAAAAAAGATTTAAGAAAACTAGAAGAATGGTTGAAGATTTGGTAGTTGTGATTCAATGCCAAGACATGCATAGTCATGCACCTAGGGTGCAGTAATCCAAAACAGCTGTATGTGAAAGGGGGCGAAAGACTATTGTGTATGGACCAGGAGAGGGACCATGAGGGGATTGTTTCTGGTGATCTGAAGGCAACAAAGCAATGTGACAAGGCGGTAGCTAAAGACTGAGAGATGCTGGGCTGCAGAGAAAGAGGAATAGCCACAAAAAATGGGATGTGGTGGTTCCCTTGTACAGGTCCGTGGTGAGGGCCTCACTTGGAGTACTTTGTTCAGTTCTGGAGACCCTATCTCAAAAAGAATAGAGATGGGATGGAAACAGTCCAGAAGAAGGTAACCAAAATGATGTGGGGTCTGTTTCAGAAGACCTACGAAGAGAGGCTGAAGGATCTAAATATGTATACCCTGGAGGAGAGAAGGTGCAGGAGAGATATCATACAGACCTTCAGATACCTGACAAGTATTAATGATGCACAAACTTCAAACCTTTTTCCATTGGAAAGGAACAAGTAGAACTAGGGATCATTTTATTTATTTTATTTATTTAACTTCTTTTACTATACCGACACTCAAGACCAGGTCTTATCGTACCGGTTTACATTAGAACAAGGGGAAAAATCAATTAACGTATAAGTGGAAAAGAGAAGTTACATTAAAACAGGGAGAGTAAAAACATGGATGTCGGAAGATAGGACAGAATTAAGTAATTGAACAATAAGTTAACAAAATTACAAACTATAAATTAACATAAAACAATAAATTAATAATACAGAAAACATGGATTATAATCAGCGGAAATATACATGGAAATATATATATATGGAATATATACAGCTGGAATATACATGTTATGTCAGATGGGAGGAGTGGCGGGGGTGAGGGAAAAAGGTGGGTTGAGGTTGATATGAAACTCCAAGGGGGACAACTCAGAACTAATATTAGGAAATATTTCTTCATGGAACGGGTGGTAAATGCCTTCCCAGAAGAGGTATTGAAGATGAGAACAGTTAAATTAATTCAACAGGACATGGGAGAAACACTGCAGATCCCTAAAGCCTTGAGGTTGGAAAAGAAGAAAGGGGGTGGTGAAACATTTCTGCATGGGGGTAACTTGCACAGAATCACAGTTACTACCATAAGCAAATTGCTGGGCAGACTGGGAGGACCATTTGGTCTTTATCTGCCACCATTATTATGTTGCTATATTACTACTATAAATCTATGTTGGCTTTGTCCCATTAAACTATGCCTATCTATATGTTCAGTAATTTTGTTCTTTATGATAGTTTCTACCATTCTGCTTGGCACAGTTGTCAGACTCACTGGTCTGTAGTTTCCTGAATCAGCTCTGGAATCTGTTTTAAAAATTGGCAATACATTGGCAACCCTCCAGTCTTCAAGTACCATAGACAAGTTTAATGATATTTTACAAATTACCAATAGCAAGTCCGCAATTTCATTTTTCAGTTCTTTCAGCACTCTAGGATGTATACCATCTGTCCAGGTGATTTGCTATTCTTTAGTTTCCCCTATTACATCTTCCAGATACACTAAGATTTGTTTCACTTCCTCTGAATCATCACCTTTGAATATCATTTCTGGCATGGGTATATCTCTTACATCTTTAAGATTGAAGCAAAGAATTCATTTAGTCTCTTTGCTATAGTCATGTCATCCCTAAGTGCCCCTTTTATCCCTTGATCACCTAATGGTCCAACTGACTCCCTTGCAGGCTTTTTACTTTGAATGTACCTGAAGATGTTTTTATTATGAGTTTTTGCTTCCACGGCAAGCTTCTTTTTCAAATTCTTTCTTTGCCTTCCTTATCAATGCTTTGCATCTAACTTGCCAGTCTGTATGCTATTTCCTGTTTTCTTCATTTGGATCCCTATTCCATTTCTTGAAAGATGTCCTTTCAGCTATTATAGCCTCTCTCAACTCACCTTTTAACCATGCCGGTAGTCATATAGTCTTCCTTCTGACTTTTCTAATGTGTACAATACATCTGGTGAAAGGTTATTTCCACTCTTTTTTATTCTAGAGGGAAAAGTAATTTGCATTTAGTAGTTTTCCTGAATGGGAATTAAACTCTGGCTTCTCCGATTCAGGGCCGGGCCTTGCTCTAACCCCTAAGCTACTACTCCACTCCAAAGAAATTAGCTTGGTAGCTATAACAACGGATTAAATAATTTGAGGAGGGTTCTACTTGTTAAAGATAACAATAGGAAAGAATATATGTCCCTCTGAGCTAGAAAGATGGCATCCTGATGAGAATTGAACTCATGACCCCTGTTTTACAAGAGACACTGGCAACAGTGGGACTCAATTTCATATCCCCCAAAGAGACTGGAGCCTTAATCTAGCACTTTAGACTGCTTGGCCATGCTACTCCAGTAAATTAATTACTTACAGTTTTTTCCTTGCAAGGAGTAGGATCAGAAGAAGACAAAATTCATAATTCTAATGACTGCTTATTGTTACAGTCATTAAACTAGAAGAACACTATTAGTTTTCCTTTCCACCGAAATAGTTTGTTCTGATATTTTTAAATGGGTACATTCTGGGCGTGTTCCACCCACCAACTACTCTCTTCTGACTTATTCCTATCGGAAAAGCTTCTGAGTCGGGCCTTGTATGTCATGATGAAATATTACTACAAAAGAATTATACTTTATAAAAGCTGCAGCCCATAGCACTGAAGGTGTAGATTTAATACCTTTATCTAGAAACAATTTTCATGATGACCAAGACTAAGGAAGTCAGACAAATTCAATCATGAATTCTTCGCAGTGGTTTGTTGTGCACCTTGTTCAGCAGTGTGGTCTCCAACTTCCTATAAAGCATTAAACAATAGTTTTTCAACATGCATTCTCAATCCAAACAGCCCTGGACATCGCCGTCCATACCATTGACAGGGCTTGTAGAAAGTGTGGTGCGAGTTAAATCATTCCAAGTTTTGAAAGAACAATCGGCTTTAATTTGTTGCTGGAGCTGGTGGGTGTGGTTAAAACACAGTGTATTGAGGATTGTACGCTGGATCAGAGATTTGAAAGGAGTAGTGCAGTAGTGGTGTTGGAAAAGAAGACGCATTTAGATTAGCCTTTGGGGGCAGAACAAGTGACCCGTGGATGGAAACTTTTGAGGATATTCGTTTTCCACAGTAGATGATTGATTAAGTTATTGTGCCGACGTGAGGGTTGGAGTTTATTTGAATTTGTAATTGTGTGACACAATATCCCCTGAAGAAGCCCAAGTGGGTGAAACAAGGGACTTTGTTGGGATTATATTATAGCAAAGCTTGGTGGAGCTTTTTGTCAAAATATAGTGGAAAACCTGGGGGAGTACTTTTTTTTTTTTTTTTTTTTTTTTAAGAAAAGCTCGGTGAATATTTGAGGAAAATTGGGATATTTGTTGTGGAATAGGTTTGAATTTTTTTGTTTTCAGGATTTTGGAGGGTGGGATTTGGAGGGTTTTAATGGGGAGTATTTTATGATGTATATGAGTGGATGGGTATGAGTGATGGTTGTATGTTATGTGTGATTACATTTAGAGATATTTGGAATAAGTAACAGTTGGTATTCTGCACCTTAGAAATATACATATGTGTGAAGGATTGTTTCATAGAAATTGTTATTGTAGATAAAATCAGGGGTCGGCGCGCGAAAAGGGGTGCACAATTGTGCACCTTGCGCTCGCTGAGCCGCGCTGCCTTCCCCCGTTCCCTTCCCCCTGACCTGACCTTCCCACCCCTTCCCCTAACCTTTCCTCCCCCTAGCCCTACTCTAACCCCCCCAAAAATGTTTATTTTATTTTTTGCACCTGCCGGCAGGCTGCTAAAGCACAATCCTTCAACAGAGCCGCTGTGTTGCAGGCCTCTGGCCCCGCCCACGCCCCACCCCCGGACTGCCCCTTTAGTAAAGCCCTGGGACTTACATGCGTCCCGGGGCTTTACGCACGTCACTGGGCCTTTTTAAAATCCGGCCCATTATGTATATCTTCTTGACCGGTTCATGATCTTACAATTTGTATACAATTATTAATAAATTTTGGTAGCAAAGAATTTTGATGTAATAAAAATTATTGGTAAAAATGTTGATGTAATTCTATATACCCCCTGCTCTTTGGTATAGATCTTGACAGTGTATTCAGTGGGTTAGTTATACTTTCCTGTGTTTTTTTTTACCTGTCCAGGTTGTAATACCCAGTTGCAATAACAGATACTGTTTCCTTTTCTTTTGCTTGGCCTTGGTCATGTTTGGAAAAACCTGAATTTTACAATTTAGAAACAAAATATCTTTTACACTGAAAGAAAAGAGCTTCAAAACCCAAGCCCTATCAGGGGTACATAAATTTCATCCTCAGACTTCTCCAGAGCTCCTGCAACATCAAGGGAATGGAAGGAGATCAGTGGATATGCCTTCTGGCTTCCACTAACTTCCTTCCTATCACAAGGAGGGAGATAATAAGCCATAGAGAATAGACAGGAGGCCATGAGTTTTCAGGAATTTTCAAAACATTCCATTAAATTACATTTCAGGAAAAGCAAGAGGAGAGATGTACTGTTGCTGTTTTAGGAAAATGTAATAAATTGCAAAATACGATCCACGAAGCACATTTTCTAAATGCTTTAATTCTGCATTAAGTTCTGGATGGGTATTGTTCCCTTCACTGACTGCAGTCAATGAAGGGCCCAGTCATAGCTCGAGTACAGTGAATAATTACTTAAGTGCTGGTAGCTGCCAAAGCTAAGGGCACTTAGCATTCAGCAAGAGTGGATCAGGCATCAGCCTCTTGTGCTCCCACTCTGCTTTCAGGGCCAGGGACGGCTTAAAACAATTTGTTGACTGAGGGATGAGATGGTGCCCCATACAGGTAAAATTACTGGAGGGGGCCAAGGGAGGGGGTCCATTTTGGCCCTTTCACAATTTAATATGCTGAGGAAGGGGGGAAAGCAGGGGTCAAGGTTCCTAGAGTGACGGCACAGAGAACGTCAAGTGATTATATTTCTAGGCAGCTGGCAGCCCTACCACCAGTGACGGATTTAAGATTTTGTCACCCCTAGGCCCTGATGGTGCTATTGCCCTCCCCCCCCCCCCCCCACCCACTCCAACCCCCCCGAGAAAGGTAGAACAACAGAGACTGGGACAAAGGCACAGACCCAGAGTTTCCTGCAGCAACTCAAAGGTAGATTCTGTGGCAAAAATGTGAACATTCTGAAGTATGCTGACAAACATTTCCATCCTTTATATTATACATACATATACATATATTATATATATAGCCGTTAAGCCTGTAACAAGGGCTACATTTAAAAAAAATTTTCGGTCCATTTCCTTCCCACTCCCTCCCCCTCATTCTCCCTCCCTCCCTCTCACCTCCTCCCTCTCCCCCCTCCCCTCACCTCACTCCCTCCTCCCTCCCTCCCCTCACCCTCAGCTCACTCTCTCCTCCCTCCCCTCACTCACTCCCCCTCTCTCAATCCCCTCCCCTTTCAGCATCCACAAGCAGCAGACGGGGGGTGTCCCTCCCTCCCTCTCTCCCTCGCGCGTGTCACCGCCGCCGCTACTGCTCCTCCCGCTCCTGCTCCTCGCAGCAGCCGCTCCTGCTCCTAAGGACCCAGCACCATTTTTTTTTCAGGTACGCTCCGCTCAGACCGACGTGCTCGCCCGTGCATGCGCGGTAGAGCTGCTCTCTACTGCGCATTTGCGGCATGTCGGTCAGGGCTCCCTTATCTAGTAGATTGTAACCCTTTTTTTGTTTATTTATTTTATTTATTTATTTAAAAGATTTTGTATACCGTCGTTCAAAAATACATCACAACAGTTTACAGAGGCTAATATAAAAACATGGGGTATACATCAGAGTTTATAAAATATAAATTAGTACACTAAGTAAGGGGGGGGGGTACAGCTGCTTAAAAGGAAATACAAACATAAAGACAACCTTTTGGTTCTAGATGGTAATGACCTTTTTCTAGGTTGTCTGAATAGGCTCTTTAGATCTTTTTAAAAAATTTTTAACTCGGTTTTCAAGTCTTAACTCAGCAGGCATGGTGTTCCAGAGACTGGGTCTTGCAATGGAGATGATTCACTCACCAAAGTCAGATGGGCTGTATTTACAGAAGGGAACTGAAGTAGCCCTTTATTTGCAGATCTCAGTGTTCTGTGTGGGGTGTGTAATTGAATTGAGAAATTCAGCCAATCAATTTTCTGCCTGTAAATTGCTTTATGAAGGATGCAGAAGGTTTTGTAACATAGCCTTTGTGTAATCGGGAGCCAGTGTAAATTTATCAAAATTGGTGTAATGTGATCACGTTTTTTGCAGTTTGTTAGAACTCTGGCCACGGAATTCTGGAGTACTTGCAGCAGACGTAGGGTGGTTTGTGGGATACCCAAAGGTAGGGAATTACAATAGTCTAGTGACGAGAAAATTAGAGCTTGTAGCACTGAGCGGAAATCATTAGCATCAAGCAAAGATTTTAGCCATCTTAGAACTAACAATTTGTAATAGCCTTCTCTCAGTTTTGTAGCAATATGTTTTTTAAAGTTTAATTGACAGTCAATAGTTATCCCTAAATCTTTGACTGCTTCTGCAAGAGTTAACGTAATGTTGTTAGGCATGTTAAGAGCATTATTAGCAATGTTTTTGTTTTCTATCCAGTAATATGATCTCTGTTTTTTTCCATATTTAAAGCGAGTTTCATATGACTAAGCAGTTGTTTAATTGAGGTCAAGTAGATGGTGATTAGTTTGAAGGTCTGTTCTAAGTTGTCTGAAACGGGGACAAGTATCTGAATGTCGTCAGCATAAATGTAAAAATTCAAACTGAGGCAGGCTAGGAGGTGACAGACTGGGAGTAAGTAAATGTTAAACAAGGTTGCCGACAACGCAGAGCCTTGGAGTACACCAGTCTTAAGCTCAATCTTATCAGAGAGCGTATTGCCTATCTTGACTTGGAAGGACCTCTATTGAAGAAATGAAGTAAACCAACTGATTGTATTGTTTGTTAATCCAATTTCTTTCAATCTTGTTAATAGAATGTCATGATTCACCGTATCAAAAGCAGCCGACAGGTCAAGTACTACAAGTATGTATTTTTGACCTGTGTCAAAACCTTTTAGCACGGTGTCAGTAAGTGAAATCAGCAGAGTTTCAGTATTAAGGTGTTGGCGAAAGCCGAATTGATTTGAGTAAAGTATATTATTTAATTCGAGATGTTCAACCAGTTGTTTATGAACAACTTTTTCAATTATTTTTTGTCAGTATAATTAATTTTTCTTTTATTGAGCGAAGAAAAAGGATCTCAAGTATCAGTACAGGGAAGAGATCTTAGGGGCGGGGAGAGGAAGGGTGGAGGACTGGAGATGGGGGTGAGATTAGGAATCTGGGGAGGGAAGCTCTGGGACTGAGGAAGGAGGGGAGGGACTGGATAAGGAAGCTGAGAGCTGTACTCTGCTAAGTGAGATTCAGCACAGCTGAAAGGAAGTAAATATTCAGCTAGCCTGCTGCCCTCCAGATTTTTGCCACCAGAGGCACGGGCCTAGTGTGCCTATTAACTAATCCAGGCCTGCCTACCACACTTCTGGGAATCCTACCACTGGCCTCCCAGCCTTCTCCACCATTTACCCCCTGGGTGTTTGGGAGAACGGTGGATGATGGGAGTCTGTGTGTGGTGTGCACTCTCTCAGGGCGAATTAAGTGCCCTAGGTGAACCTTACAACCTTGCGCCCCTTGCCACATCTCCCCACTCACAATTAACACTTTTGTATTTATTTTAAAACTTCTTATTGACCATTTCCCCAACCTAAAAAGGGAGATTTTACAAGAAAAACAGCATTCAAAGTACAGTCTTCTGAGATAAAATTGTCACTTACAACATGTATATTATATTTTCATGCACTATTGTGGCCAACCAAAAAATCCTGCAAAAAAGATCAATAGTAAAGAACATTGGGTGTAGGCTTTGCCCCCCGATGTTAGGATTCATAGGTTAGTGGGTCCTTGGCCTGAGGTGAGAGATGGTACCACCCATGGGGAGGAGCCCCACTGAGCCTCACCATCGGGAGGCAAGGTCTGAGCAATTGGTGACCCAGCCCAGCGAGTATAGGGAGAACAGGAGACTGGGGTGTGTATGCAGTTGCCAGAATAGGTCCCCCTAGTGGTGGAGGGCTGAGCAGGCCCCGAGGAGCGGGGAATGCAGGCAGAGTAAGGAGGAGTGCTTGCGAGGGCGACCACAGGGGGTGGAGCCATAGAGAGTGTCAGCACAGGAGGTATGACGTAGGCTTACCCGAGAAGCGGGGAAACCCAGGGGTCTCTGGCAGTGCAAGAGGACACTACCCCAAGGAGCAGGGGAGTGCGATACAGTCTCAGAGATAGGCAGGATGCTACCCCGAGGAACGTAGTAACAGTAAAATACAAGGCGCTGCCCCGAGGAGCAGGGGAGCACGGCTCAGTCCCAAGTTCACAACGCACTACCCCGAGGAGTGGGGACGCGGCAGTCAAAAACGAAGGCAATGGACCACGGAGCGGGGTACACCGGCATTGGGTCTCCATGAGGCTATATAAGCAGCATGAAAACCGACAACTGCATACAGTCTTTCAAGAGGCTTAGAAGTCGCAGCAAATTTAACTCTGTTAAATCTGTTTTTGTGGAACAAGGAGAACGATTCCACCAAGACATCAAGACCATGGAACATAGATATCAAGGCAGATAAAACATAAATATGATGGCAGACTATTGCTGGTGTTTACAGCATGACAACCCTGATCATAACTATTCCAGAGCATCCAAAAAGTGAAAAATTTTCCCTAACAATTAAAATTTACACAACTATTGCTCTCTAAGGGCTCATTTACTAAAGTGATCACTAAATGTGGACAGCATCAAGACAGGAAGAGGAGGAATCGGGGCGGCACCAGGGTGGACGCCGCAAAGACAGCGCTGACAGCGAAACGGTAAGCTTTCGTATTGCTGCCTATTTCGTGCCAAATAACTACACCTTTTATGGTGTAGTTATTCAGCGTGACGCCGGCCGTGATCGCACCGCGGAGGTGCGATCGCTGCTGGCTATTGCAGGACTGCCCCCCTGAACCGTGGGATTCAGAGAGCCCGGCAGTGTTAGTAAATCCAGGCCTTGGTGAGACGATAGACACGTTTTTTGCATGAAACAAATATATTACGTGCTATCACTTCTTCAGAACTTCTCATTACCCTTGATATTTATTTATTTTATTTATTTAAAATCTTTTCTATACCGTCGTTAAGTGGATGCCATCACAACGGTTTACAATAGGGCACAAAAACTATATGTTGAATAAAGTGTCTGGAATTCTAACTCTTAAACAGGTGCCATCAATATACTGTAACATAATTTCACAATAAATATTAGTTGGTGGGTGTTATAAGTCAGTCAGTTTTTTCTTACTCCTCTATAAGATATAGTACTACTTAACTCTAGTTCTTTGTTGTTTAAAAATAAAAAGGAAGAATTTAGAATATAAAAAATGAGAAACACACGTTTTAAGAAAAAAGGTGTGTGTGTGGGAATTTGACTGACCGCTACCAACATTTCCGTGGGTTCTCCTCTCAGTTCTCTTTGTAGTATGCTTGCTCAAATAGCCATGTTTTTAAACTTTTTCTGAAGGTTTTGATGTTTCTTTGCAGTCTGATTTCTAAAGGCATATTGTTCCATATTGTGAGTCCTGCTAGGGATTCTTACTTGGGTTAGTCTGGCCGTCTTGACTGAGGGAATAGTTAGTAGTGCTTTATTTGCTGATCTCAGGTTTCTGTGGGGGGTATGTACGCGGAGGGCTGTGTTCAGCCACTCTGCTTTTTCATTGTGTATTAATTTGTGTATGGTGCATAAAGTCTTGAATTGTATTCTTTGTTCAATGGGTAACCAGTGTAATTCTATTAAGGTTTCGGTGATATGATCTCTTTTACTTTTCCCAGTTAAAATTCTTGCCGCTTTGTTTTGTAGTATCTGTAGTGGTCTTATTGTGGTGTATGGTAGGTCCAGTAGGAGGGCGTTACAGTAGTCAGTACTGGAAAAAATTAGGGCTTGAAAGACTGAGCGGAAGTTGGTGGGCGTTAGTAGTGGTTTTAGTCTTCTCAGAGTCATAAGTATGGCGTATCCTTCTCTTACTTTTTGAGATATGTATTGTTTCATACTTAATTCTGAATCGATTATCACTCCTAGGTTTCATACTTTCTCACCTAGTTGTATTTTTTGGTTGTTGTTGAGTGTAATTGGGTTCTGAATGATTGCTATGTTTTTTCGTTCGAGGTGTAAGAATTCAGTTTTCTCTATATTGATCACTAATTCCATTTGGTTTAGAAGTTGTTTTATTATATCTAGGTATTCGACTTTATAATCTTTAATCAAATATTACTCATTTGTGAAAAAATTTGACATATTGCATATTTTTTGACTTCATATTTGGAATCAGCATCTTTCATTTGGGTAAAATTAGAAAAAATATTTAGGTCAGTAGAAAACCTTTTTTCAAATGTAGACCAGTGTTATGAACACTATTGCCAAGTGGCCCCACCACCATTACCTCTCTCACCAAATCCTGTGCTCCACTGAGAATTAGATCTAAAATTGCTCCCTCTCTCATTGGTTCCTGAACCAATTGCTCCATAAAACTGTCATTTATTCCATCCAGGAACTTTATCTCTCTAGCATGTCCTGATGATACATTTACCAAATCAATATTGGGGTAATTGAAATATCCCATTATTACTGCACTACCAATTTGGTTAGCTTCCCTAATTTCTCTTAGCATTTCACTGTCCGTCTCACCATCTTGGCAAAGTTACGGTAGTATACTCCTATCACTATACTCTTCCCCAACACACAAGGGATTTCTACCCATAAAGATTTGATTGTGCATTTAGTCTTATGCAGGCCGTTTATTCTGTTGGACTCTATGCCATCCGGACATAAAGTGCCACACTGCCTCCCAAATGCTCCTCTCTGTCATTGCAATCTAATTTGTACCCCGGTATAGCTCTGTCCCATTGGATATCCTCCTTCCACCTTCCATAGACCAATTAAGTCTGTCATCATTCACTGCTATACATTCTAATTCTCCCATATTACTTCTTAGACTTCTGACCTTAGCATACAAACATTTTAAAGTGTGTTTGTTGTTTGTATTTTCGTTCTTCTTTTTAATTGATAGGATTAAATTAGAATTTTTTAGCTCAGGTGAGTTTTTAGTTACAGGCACTTTGACTACTTTTCTTATTATTGAAACCTCAGCTTTGGGATTTATTTATTTATTTTATTTTATTTATTTATACAGCTTTTCTATACCGTTGTGGAGAGAACTATGTCTCTATCTCTACGATTTACAACATATTAAAAAAAACAATAAATTAATAAAAAATTCACAGTATGGAATAAAACTTACATTAATCAGACAATGTAAATAAAACAAGTAAGAACAAATAAAAAACTGATTAAATGCATCATTAGTATCCTTTGAAGATTCCTCCCTCCAAACCATGCGCTGCTGAGCAACTGTCAGCTTTCTCCTTTGTTCTAGTTTAAAAGCTGCCCTATCTCCTTTTTAAAGGTTAGCGCCAGCAGCTTGGTTCCACCCTGGTTAAGGTGGAGCCCATCCCTTTGGAAAAGACTCCCCCTTCCCCAAAAGGTTCCCCAGTTCCTTACAAAACTGAATCCCTCTTCCTTGCACCATCGTCTCATCCACACATTGAGACTCCGGAGCTCTGCCTGCCTCTGGTGACCTGCGCGTGGAACAGGGAGCATTTCAGAGAATGCTACCCTGGAGGTTCTGGATTTCAGCTTTCTACCTAAGAACCTAAATTTGGCTTCCAGAACCTCCCTCCCACATCTTCCTATGTCATCGGTGCCCACATGTACCACGACAGCCGGCTCCTCCCCATTACTGTCTAAAATCCTATCTAGGTGACGCGTGAGTTCCGCCACCTTCGCACCAGGTAGGCATGTTACCAGGCGATCCTCACGCCCACCAGCCACCCAGCTATCTACATTCCTAATAATCGAATCACCAACTATGACGGCCGACCTAACCCTTCCCTCCTGGGCAGTAGCCCTGGGAGACTCATCCTTGATGCAAAAGGACAATGCACCACCTGGAGAGCAGGTCCTTGCTACAGGATTCTTCAGTCCACTCACTCCTTTCCCTTCCCATCACTCACTCACTCACTATAACTCACTCTCTCTCCTCTGTCACTTGCTCCCCTCACCTCCTTTCCTTCCTTTTCTTTCCCTCACTCATTCCCCTTCCCTCTCTGACACAACCCACCATAGAACTTCCCCCTTCCCCCGTCATTGTTGTTATCATCCTCTGCTTTTACCTATTGGCCAGGTGCAGGAGGCCTGAACGCAGACCACCATCAGGCTCACCGCTGTGCTGCCACATGGGGCATCTTCTTGCTGGGAGGGGGTGGGAAACCCGCTAGTGCATTTTCAATTGGCTCTATAGCACAGGTCTTCCTGTTGGTGAGGCGGCCAACGTGGAGGTCTTTTGGGTAGTACTTTCTGCCACTCCCACAATTTTTCCACCTGAGGCGGCTGCCTTACCCTGCCTCATTATAGATCCGCTCCGGTCATGGCAGTTTGGGGGGCTTAGGGGAGGGGAGGATGGGTGGGGGAGTGGGGATTTCTGGCAAAGGTTGCTGCTGCTGCTGTGGGACAGTTTAAGATTATATTGGGGTGGAAGGGGGCAGCTTGGCCACACAATAGTTTTTATTCATACTGGAACATGGGCAGAGGGGGGATCTGCTGTTGCACGGCTGCTAATCTTTTGGGTGTTTCGTTATCCAGCTGTTATACCTGCAGTTTTTCCAACCAGACTTAGCCACACCCCTTAAAATGACACAGATTGGAGTCAAGTTATTATTATTATTGTTATTATTATTATTATGAAAGGCATGTAACAAATAACCAGTGATGACGATCATGATTATTTGTATAGTGTATAGCAGATGTATGCTGTGCTGTACAGGGTCACATAAGAGACAGTCCCTGCTCCTTGGACCTTGCAGTGTAGTCAAGACACAGACAAGATACAAAAGGGGAAACAAAATAAGGGATTTTAACAGGGAGGTCATGACTGAGAAAAAATAAAATGGGTGGATGATGCTTTCGGTGGAAATAATAGAGGAAGGGTAATTCTAAGTGAAACTGCAAGGAATGAGACTTCTTAGTTTATAGAAGAAAGCAATGGGGTGAGAGGGTGCGATTTTTACATCCCTACCAAAAAGTTTGAATACTACTACTGTATATTCAGTCCCCAAAGTGGTATCTAGACTGAACACAATTTTCAGCTGGGGTAATGCAGTTTTCTGCTTTCCTACATGACTTATTAGTGTTAGGTTTCTGTTGGTTTCGTGGACCCTTGGTCCGAGGTGGGGGTTGACGCTACATGAGTGGTTGGCCCCACAGGTCCCCACCATCGGGAGGCGAGGCTGATTGGAAACAAAGGCTGCAGAACCACGGCTGTGGCCCAGGAGGAACAGGGAGCGCAGAGACAGGGTCTCTGGAGTAGTATTGCTGAGGCTACCCCGAGGAGCGGGGAGCATAGAGACAGGATCTCTGGTGTAGAACGCTGAGGCTACCCCGAGGAGCGGGGAGCATAGAGACAGGATCTCTGGTGTAGTAGCACTGGGGCTACCCCGAGGACCAGGGAAGCGTAGAGACAGAATCTCTGGTGTAGAACGCTGAGGCTACCCTGAGGACCAGGGAAGCGTAGAGACAGAATCTCTGGTGTAGAACGCTGAGGCTACCCTGAGGAGCGGGGAAGCACGGAGACAGAGTCCAGGAATGGAAGCGCAGAGCAGACCCCCGAGGAGCGGATACCCAGAGCCAGAGTCCACTGAGAAAGAGCAGAGATCCAAGGCAAGAATCGTAGGTCCGGAGAACAGGAACAAGCACCAGAGAAGCTCAGGGAACTCGTTGCCAAGTCGGTTAGCGTAGGCCAAAGGAGGAGCTTAAATATCTCAGGCTAGCGATGTCATCAGCCGGGGACGACCATGGAGTTCCTGCCATTGGCCCTTTGAAGGGAGCACAGATGGTGCACGTGCGCGCCTAAAGAGGCCCAGAGATGGAGCGTGGGTTGGCGGTGTCCCAGCCGCCACGCAGAGCAAAAAGAGCCAGGAGGAATGCGGTGGTAGCGGTTGGTCACAGCCGCGAGTTCGCCCGGAGTCGAGAGCCAGGCCTGACATGACGTAAGCGAGGTCGGCTGCGGATGGCCGCGGCCGACGGTCATAACAATTAGAAACAAGGGACACAATTTTCAGGGACTTCCTGGTGGCAAAAAGCTTTTGAGGCTGGTATCTGGAATTAGGGGCTTCGCACATTGTGCACTCTGTGAAAAAACATCTGTTTACATAGCAGAGATGAGATGTATCTCTCTCAAACTGTAAAAGCACCTTCTGCTTGAATTAGCTGCACTGCAGTGTCTGCTTGAAATGATTGCCGGAGAGTTAGCTGGTTTTATAACAAAGGACTTCATTTGGACTGATGCAAGGAGTCAGGTAACTTGATCTGCACAGTGCATCCCCCAGCTGCCACATCAACCCTGGCCAATTGAACAGGATCCTCAAGTCTTGATTTTGCCCCATTGCATGTATGGAGTTGTAGTTCTGATAGTCCCATTGATTTTCCTCTAGATCAGAGGTTCCCAAACCTGTTGTGGGGACCCCCCCCAGCCAGTCAGGTTTTCAGGATATCCACAATGAACATGCATTAGATAGATTTGCATATACTGCCTCCATTGCATGTAACTCTATTTCATGCAATGGGACAAATGAAGGATGGGATTAGCCTGTTTGGCAACCTGGGGTGAGCTGGGAATCCTTGTGATGGTTCCAAATGAAGGTGAACTATCTCACTAATCCCTAGTGTAAGGACAACAGTGAGTTAATCAATCATGCAACCCATCTGAAGAATTCCTAAGAGCTGCGAGACAAAAAGGCCGTCACCCTACCATTGAGAATGATGCAATAAGGTGCATAATAATAAATCCCTTATTTTGCCTGTGGTTTTACCCTGTTTTTTTGTGCGCCAATGTTATGTCTCAACAAGAGTTTTATGCACAAAAAATGTGTGTGTAAAACTGTGTGTCCTGCTTAGCACCCTCGCATGGATTTCCATATAATGTCCTTACCTTTATTTAAATAAAGGTAAGGACATTACCTTTATTTAAATAAATAAGTAAATAAAGTAAATAAATAAATAAATATTTAATAGATATCACATAAATATTGATTAAATAAATTAATAAATAAATATTGAATAAATAAATAAATAAATGAAGTGCATAAAGGTAAGGACATATAATGTCCTTACCTTTATTTACCTGTCTTCCATCTCCCATGTTTTCGCTCCCTGTTTAATGTAACTTTACCTTTCTACTTAGTTGTTAAATTGGTTAATTAGTTGTTAAATTGGTTTCCCCCTGTTCTATTGTAAACCAGTATGATAAGACCTCGTCTTGAGTATTGGTATAGTAAAAGAAGTTAGATAAATAAATAAATAAAAATGTCCACTGCAGAGAGATGAGCTGGCTTAGCTCAGGTTTTCTTAGCACTGTAAATTTTACTCCTAGTCAGAGGTGGAGTAGTTTCCTGCTGAAGTTCCCAGCTGGGACCTGTAATCCAGGTTTATGTGCAGAAAACGTGCTCTGCACACATAGAGCTTGTTTTTTGCACATAAATATGGTTTCTTTGCTGAAAGCATTTTTGTGTGCACAGATCATATTTTGTGTCCATAAAAGTTGTTTTATGCACACAGAACATGAGTTTTGTACACCTAAATCAGGGCAGAAAGTCAGTTTAAAATGTGTTCAGTCTGAGCAGATTTTCAAATTAGCCCACTTTTTTCTAACTCCTTATACATTATCAAAATATTAGCTCACTACATCAAGAGTTAAAAAAAAAACGTTTAACCTGTGTTAATAAACTGTGCGCTGAATTTCAGCCGCGCTGTTTTAACCCACAGGTTATTGCATCGACCCCATTGTGCACTATACTGTTGTCAGTACCATTTTAGAAGAACAAAAATGAAAGCCTTGATATTAACTGTAATGGAAAGCAAAGATCTTTACTGCTTGCAGGCAAGGTAGCACTGCTTCTTCCTCCTGGCAGAATCTCTTCAGAGCAGCCTACCGTAAGCCATTCTGGCTAAGCATATTATGCAGGAGTGGCAGGATTTTATTTTATAGCCACTCTTTGCCCAACTGGTCAAAAATGTAAAACAAATTCAAGTTGTGTTGCCTCGGATTTTTCTCAAGCAGGCGTAGAGGGAGGATGTAAGGGACTGAGAAAGGGAGACAGTGCAAGATGGGAGGGAAGAAAGTGAAAGAAAGAGGGGGTTAAAACGTAGGGAGATATCAGGAAAAAAAAAAGGGAGAGAGAGAAAACAATGTGGAGGAGTGATGCAGTGCTTCAGTGCGGACTGAAGGAGGATCTCCAGCTCCCCCTCTGGCCCTCCCAGTCTGACTCGGCACCTGTGCTCGGCGCTTGCCAGAAGAGCGCGGCAGACAGCGTCCGAGGAAAGCCGCCCCCGGCCCGGGCTTCTGCTTACATTTATGGATCTGAAAGACGATTCAAGAGCAGCCAATCAAGCCAAGTGATTTTTTTTTTTTTTGGGGGGTGGGGGAAATCCTTGTGATACAAAGGCGAATGAGAGCCGGCATCTGGGCTGCTGCAGCCCCAGCCTGACGGCACCAGGGAGTTCAGCTCTCGGCTTTTTTTTTGCTCATCTTTTCGGTGGCATCGATTAAAGCTCCAGTCCGATTGACCCGCACGGTCTGCATGCAGCGCCGCTTTGCATCGCATCTTTTATTTTGTTTTGTTTTGTTTTTAAATCCTGATAAGTTTCAACCTGGACAAGATATAGTTCGGAAACTGCTGGGAGTATATTAGAAGCAAAAGAAGTGCTAGAAGTGCGAGATTTTTGCAAACCCGCGCTCGCCTGACAGTTGTCGCCTCTTCCCGCTGTGCAGGGCTGCGATCTCGGTGCAGATCCTACCCCCTCCCTCCTCCTCCTCCCCCCGGGCGCTTCCCTCCTCCGGAACAGAGAGCGGCTGAAGCCAGGGCAGGGGGAGGACCTGGCCAGGAAACGGTGCCAGAGCTCAGGAAAAAGGGAGGACAGGAGGAGACGATAAGGAGTTAACGGAGCCTCAACTCATCCCGAGTTTTCAGTGTCAAGGGCAGCCCTTTCACGTTTAAAAACGGAAACTTTCCTGTCGTTTTCCCATTTCGTCTCGTTGATGGTTTTTTTCAGTTATGTGCTAAAAGGGTAACATTTTATAATGGGATACACGTGCTCGCCCTCAAATGCCGAGAGAAAACACAGCAAGACCTAATTGATCATGTAGCCCTGCTTGGTGCAGTTCCTCCTCGGCACCCGAGCCGCATTTTTTAAAGAAGGACATGATGGGAAAGCTCAGGGGGAGAGAGGGGACGAGACAAGGACTGCCTTTGTGGGGGTAGAAGAAGGAGCCACCCTGTGCAGGATGTCTGAATGTGAGTATCCCAGGGGGATGGAGGCGAACCACACTGCCCAATGCAGTTTTGATGATGATCTATGTATTCATCACACAGCACTTGCTCCAGAAAACAGTCTGGGGGAGGGGAGGAAAAAAGTTTTCATTATTAAAAGGCACGTGAAGAAGGGGGGAAGGGTGAAAAGGTCAGGCCGCATTATTTACACAAAATACAACCGTGCGAATTAAAGTGGCCGCATATTGATTTTCCCTACAAAAATCTTTAGTTTAAATTAAAAAAAAAAAAAAAAAAAGTCTACTTATTATTACCCACATTATCATTACTTTGCATCTCACCCGTTCTGAGAGGAGTTACATGGAAGGAATATTAAAATCAGCTGCTACATGTTATTTTTCATTCTGTGTGCACCTCCGTCGCTGTCTCGCTCCCCTTCCTGTTTCTTTGATTCATTCTTTTCCATTTCACTCACTGAAAGAAGGAGAGGGAAACACAATATTCTCTGCTGGGTCTTTCTTTTAATCTTAGTGTGATATAAGAGATAGATAATCAATTAATATTTCCTTTGCTAACTTGATTTTCTCACGATCTGAACTCGCACAGTATAGTAAGTAGACATCCTTCCTTTCCTAATCTGGTTCACGTGACAGAAGTAAAAGTACACACTGTCTATATGAGACACTTAAAAGTTCATCTTCTTTGAATAATGTTTACCACTGTACGGACCATACCGTTTTGGGAGACTGGGTAGGAAAGAATTGCCCTGCCCAGCAGCTAACTTAAAATGGCATGCAATCTGATATTTTGGTAAAACTGCAAGAATGATGGAAGCAGCATTTCAAAATCCCATTTTCTCCGTAACCCTTTCCCCCCTCTATGTGACATTATAGTACACAGCAGACAAACGGAGGGGCTGGGTTTGCTGCAGTAAACTCCCAGAGCATCTCCTCAGTTTGCATATATTTCTGTTACAGCATCTCGGATTCTCCTTTGCTGCCTTTTGTAATTCCCAAGAAGAAAGGATATGTTCCTTTACCAAGGCAGATTAAGGATGGCAACCTTTGCCTCCACTGGGGATGGGAAAACTCCCTTATGGAGAAAGGCTAAACAGATTAGGGCTCTTTAGCTTGGAAAAGAGATGGTTGAAAGGGGATATACCAGTAATTGCAATTCAAAAAATCATGAGTGGGGTGGAATGGGTAGAGAACGGTTATTTACCTTTTCAAGCAACACCTGGACTAAGGGAGACTCCATGAAACTAGCAACCAGAAGGTTGGGAAATAAGTCACAGCAAGTATTTGTTCACTCAGCGCCCAGTCAAGCTATGGAATCTGTTGTGGTCAAGGCAACTAACATAGAGGGGGGTTCAAAAGAGGATTGGACAAGTTCCTGAAGGAAAAATCCATAAACAGTTATTAGCCAGGTAGACATGGGAAACCCAGCACATATCCCTGGGAGTGAGATACAAGAAATAGATCAACTATTAGGGATCTGCCAAGAAGAGTTGATATGGACTGTCCACTGTTGGAGACAGAATGCTGGGCTCTGTGGACCTTGGTCCGACCCAGAATGGCACCTCTTATGGTCTTAGCATCCACGAGTAACCTAAACAAAAAAGTTCACGTGCCCTTTTTTGTTACTTGTGAATAGATGCAGTCCTCAATGGGATAAAAATATATATAGAGAGAGAGAGAGAGAGGAGTGTGTGAGAGAGAGAGAGAGGCTGAATGAAAGATTAATGAAAAGGCTATCCAATTTATCTGTTGCCTGCTGTTCCTTTTGTACTCTGCCGTGGAGCTTCACAGGTAATGTGGAGATTCATTATGAAGGCTGTGTGAAGCCAGCTGTATACTGAGCAATGAAGGTGCTTTTTTACACTTGATGAACACAGGAATTTGTTTGGGAAGGCAAGGGTGTTAAGAGATATTTCATTCAAAGTATCTGGAAAGAAGCCGCAAGTTACTGCAAATTAACTGGTATCGCTTGGTGAACCACACCCACAGCAAGTCGAGGCGGCGGGGGTCACATTCTGATGTGTAACTTCTTTTTTAACCTTGAAAATATTCATATTAATATATCTGACATGCACTGCTTTACACAGCCTGAGGTGTAAAAGGGCCACACTGTCACATGAAGAGATAGGTGTTGCTGAGTGTCACTACTATTTGTTAACCCTCGGTTCTAATTTTTTGCTTTCCCCGCTAGGAACTTTGCCTTGCCCCGGAGAATTGACTTTGATGCGAATGTGGCGTCTGGCCTCCTTGGGATGCAGAAAGCTATGCCCAGCACTACTGCAATGGCAATTGGGGCCCTTTCTAGCTTTCTCCTGGTGACCTGCTGCCTGATGGTTGCCCTCTGTAGCCCCAGCATACCCATTCAAAATGGGGCTAAGCCTCAAGACCAAGAGGAGTTAGAAGGAAGCCACGAGAAGAGGGACCACGCGCCGCCTGATGGTCAGAACCAGAGTCAGGCAGGCCTGGAAAAAATGGACGAGATCGGCAGGAGCTGGAGGGACGGGAAAAGCAAGGCAAACCGGACTGTTGCCAGCAAGGACCCCCCGACGAAACAGAAACAGGCATGGAGCGCTCAGGGGGAAGGCAACAGAGCGGAGGGGACTGAAATGCAGGAGCAAGCCGACGGCGCCCAGGAGGAGCCCTCGATGGAAGAATCTGCCCTGGAAGCGGTTACCACCCCCGAAGCTCCGGAGGAATACGTTTATCCAGATTACCGTGGGAAAGGCTGCGTGGATGAGAGCGGCTTCGTCTACGCAATCGGGGAGAAGTTTGCCCCCGGTCCTTCTGCCTGCCCGTGCCTTTGCACGGAAGAGGGGCCTTTATGTATTCAGCCCGAGTGCCCGAGACTTCACCCCCGCTGCATTCAAGTAGACACCAGTCAGTGCTGCCCACAGTGCAAGGAGAAAAAAAACTACTGTGAGTTCAGAGACAAGACCTACCAAACGCTGGAGGAGTTCACGGTAAGCGATCCCCCTGGTCCGTTTGAACGGTGAGCTGTGTCTTTGTTTTAAGTCAAACATCCAGCCAGGTTGCGAGAACTGGGCAAAAAGAATTCCAAAAAAAGCCTGCCAAGTCAAAGCATTTCTGAAGCAGAGCATCTTGTACTCGAGGTTCTCTTTTCCTGCCTCTTAGAAGAGAAAAAAACTCCACAGAACGAAATGGGCAAGCGGAGAACTGGGCAAAAAATTGGACTCCCTTGTTTAACTTGCGCATTTTTTTTCCTGTGGAATTTTTTCCTAGTAATTTCCACACTGGGTGAGATTTCCAAAATGCCTTATCACGTCGCACATCCTGTTTTGTATTTCATACATTAGCAGTTGCTGTGGGGTAGTCTTATCTACAATGCCTCATGCCCGAGATCTCCATCTCTTGTACTTTGTTTCATCTTTGCCTGTTTGTAAATCATTTCCTAGATAACATTGTCTGTCTGGGAGGAATATTGTAGCCATGCTAAAAGGGTCTATGAAAATTTCTTCGAACTACAGGCAGTTATAAAGGAATATAGTCGAGCAAAAGTCAAGTCACCTCACTCTTCATTGCTTCAGAGGCAAACTGACCCCTAGATTCATCAAAATGCTATAATATCGCATGCATATGGTGAGGTACATTTTTCGCACCCCATAATACTGCTAATAGAGTGAGGTGAGGTGTCGGTGGTGGTTTAGGGTTTAGGAGCCAGTTTTACTTGCAGAGTGAGACGTACGAACAGCACAGTACACCTTGGTGAAGATTTGACATCATTTGGAGTGAGGAAAGTCTCACAAAGATGAGATTTCTACTAAGTTCTCCCACCCTAGCTTGATGGACTCTATAACAGGGTACCATCAAGCTAGGCCGAGATAACTCTGAGAGGCAGAATATAAATCAAATTAAAAAAAAAAAAAAGCAGTTCCACACAGTCACTTACATGCATGCACTCTTTTACTTTAAATAATATTTATATTAAGAGTCTAAAGAATTGTAATACAAGGTCCAAAACACTTTTAAATGCAAATGATTGCGTTTTATAACCTATGACTGTACTGTTTGGCATTTTATTTTGCCAGCTAACTATCCCCGAGTTCTAAAGAAACAAAATGCGTAGGAAGAAGAGCTTGCAAACACTTTCAAAATGACACCTATCAGATGCCAACCTCAGAGCTAGAAGTGGAAATGAAACTGTGGATGTTACCCAGTTCTTTCCTTCATCAAAAAACATTGTGCTGCCTTGTGCCTTCTCCTCCCCTCCCCACCTGTTGCTATTTGCTTAAATGCCGACAGCTCTGCAGCTTCCAGTACTTTTCACCATCATGCCAGTGATGCTGAGAATACATGGGGTTATTTGACAAATTAATGCTCTGCATGGCTCACTGTTGTGACCTATCTGACTAAGCTGAGTTAGAGAGGCCAGTGGCCTGCAGTGCCTCTATACTGAAGAATATGGGGGTTTTACAAAACAGAATTTGGGCCCCAAAGTGAATCTCCAAAGGGCAGAGCCAAGTATTCCTTGGGCTGGCCCAGTCGTCTTTATGGCAACCTAAGGACAAATGCCATAGGCTGCGTGGCTTCAGATAATGAGCCATTGACATAGCTCAAGCATTTTGCAGAATTGAGGCCGCAGAGAACGGTGATTTCCAGTTCCGTGAGCCTGAATTATACCTGTGCAACCCTGTCTCGAAATATTATGGCAGGTTTACAGGTACGCACCACGTTACTACTATAAAATGCTCTCTAATACACTCATGCATGCAATCTTTATTTTTTTTTATTTTCAAATGAAAGTATAGTGTTACTGACTGGAAATTGTTAAAATACAACTTTTTCACAAAGCAACCAGCTACTCATGGGTGACAAGTTACTAGTCTTTCATGTTTTTTCAAGAGCTTACAACGTTTGCCACATAAAAAAACCCCAGAGAATTTGTTCTGACAGAGTCCCTAGGAATATTGCCTCGTTTTTATTGCCCTGAAAAATGTAGAAGACACTCCTGAATCAACTTCTCCAGTCCTCATAAGAATTCAGGGAACACTTCTGTCATAGGGAGCAGCGGTTCATGACGAGAAAGTGTTCTCTTCTCCCTCCACTCCCCACCTCCCCCCCCCCCCCCCCCCCCCCCCCCACCCCACCAAGGTTCATTGTATTTCCGACTGAATATTTGACATGGAAAGAAAAAATCCATTGTTTATTGACCAATCCTATTTGTCAGCAATAAAATGTCAATTCTAATGTAGTCCAAGGATGCAATTTGACAGTTTATCTCATGAAAGTCTCAGGGGTGACTTTTCAGAAGAGTCACGTGCGTAAAAGCATATCTCATAGCAGTTTTCAAAAGCCCATTCACACCCATAAAATCTAGTGTTACACCCGTAAATTGTTCGTGGAAATTACTTCTGTAATATAGAACTGCTCTGTGATTTTCTTAACCCCCTGCCCTTACATGAGAAGATTTTGTAGCCCGGCACCCTCTCCCCCAAGCTTATTATTGCTGTGATTTGTTAATAGAATGGAAGACTTTGTGTGCTTTGAATGAGCAGACTTTCCTTAGCTGGTTTTCCGGCTTACTTTCCCAGTTACACTTAGTAAAGCTGGGGCTAAGAGAAATATATAGTGACTTGCTAAAGGAACAGAAGCTGGGAAACCCCAGGGCGCGTCACTTGGCCTGAATGTCCTTCCCCCTCCTCAAATAAACCCTACCAAGAAACTCACCAGCTACAATATCAGGAGTTCCCTTACACTCCAGCTAAGAGTTTTGATTTCTGAATGAAGTAAATTTTGGCTTTTTCACAAAAATAACGGGGAAGCCAGCAAATTGCAGGCGACACCTTCGCTATTGGATTAATGTTAATATATTTGTCACTGGCACGCAGGAGTTATATACTCCAGCAGGACCCACAGAACGAGCAAAGGATGATGTCTGAATCCACAAGTATATTATAGCATCGGGCTTTGTGGTAAACAATCTTGATAGGTTTAGTAAGAGGACAGGGTGAGGGCAGGGGAAAGAAAAGGCCCCAGGTTGGATGAGCTTTGATGTCTTTCAAACCATTATGAGGTCCGTATTCAGAGACAGTAGGGATAGCAAAGCTAGCCAGATAAACTCATCCAGCTAACTTTAGAGGCATGTTCAATAGTGCAGCCGAATTGCTGAATATAGCTGGTTATCTTAAAGTTAGCTGGCAAACTATAGGACAGGTTTTTAGTCCAACCAGACTTAGCTGGCTAAGGTAACCGGATAACTTTGAATATCGGAGTTAGCCGGCTATCTTATATGGCTAACTCAGTTCCTCCCAGTTACACCCCCAGAACATCCCTAACTTAATAGCTGGCTAGAATTTAGCTGGATAAGAGCACAAATATTTATTTAGCCAGCTAACCTCTGAGTTAGGGCCTCATTTTCCAAGCACTTTACCGCGTGCGATAAATTTGCAAATCGCGTTAACAGCACAACATCGTGTGCGGCGCTAATGTTTTTGCGAATGGCGAAAACATCGCCGCACGCGATGTTTCCCCACTGCACGAAAGAAGCCTCATTTGCATTGGTAACGCCCCCTAATGCGTTACCAATGCGATATTGGAAAATGAGGCCCTTAGTTGGCTAAATGCTTTTGAATATATTTATAAGCTGACAGATGCTTTATTTGCAATGATAAACCACATCATTAAAAAAATACACTCCCAAGTGGAAATATAAAAGTACAAAAAATGAAGTTGATCAACAATAGAACTTGCAATTACTTAGCATAAATATTACAGTTATTTTGAATTTGTTCTTGCGCGATGGGAGAAATATCATGGGCTCTTTAAGGGAAAAGGATGACTTTAAGTTAAAAATTTAGCTGATCTTGAAACGGGAGCTGCAGAAGACTTCCTTCTTTTTAAACAGTGGTAATCCTGAGAGTTGTTTCATGTGCCTTGGCAGTGACTGCAGATGGACGGTAGCAGGCCAAAGTGGATTGTGACATGTGGAACAAGGTTTTTGGCACGCAGGTTTGGCAGCACGTAGATCCCAAGTTTTCCGGGTGAATACGTTGATGAGACTCTGGGCTAAGAAGTACTAAAAATGTCTTGAATCCCGCCTTGAAAAAGAATAGCACTAAGATTATCCACAGGCCGAGGCAAGACCGTGCGCTCAGGCTAGCACACAGGTTAACCTGCGGTTGGACGTGCGGCCATAACCCCATACGCAGTAAGGGGATTAGTGCGTCCAAACAAGAGCGTAGCTAATAGCGCTCATCACATGTAAATGCCATGTTGAAGAGACGTTTAGCTATTACTCCCTTATGTAAAAAATAAATGTGCGCCCCATACACACATTTTTATCTGCAAAAGTTAACACCAGGCCCGGAGCTGGCATTAAGTCTTGAGGAGCTCCAAAAGTTAAGAGAAAAGCAGAAAACACTGCTTTTCTGTAGTTCCTCCGACTTAATATTGTGGCGATATTAAGTCGGAGGAACCGAGAAAAGGAGTAACGTAAAAAATAAATAAATGTCTTGTCAGCGGTCAGGATAGGAAAACAGATGCTCAATTACCGAGCATGCATTTCCCTAAACTGTGGCTGTGCACAGATTAGGAAACGGATGCTCGTAAAATTGAGCGTCTGTTTCCCTAACCCGCACACAGCGACTTCTCCTGGGCGCACGATGCTGCGGATGCGCTAGGGATGCATAATTTATCCCTGGCACGTGTGTTTTAGCGCAGTGGCTCATTTTCCTATTTCATCAAATATCCAGGAGAGGTGATTGTGCGCGTGGTAAAAAAAAAACGTGTCCGGTTTGGACGCACATTTTTAGCGTGTGGGTATTGCATTGGCCTGCAAGTATGGCCACAGGCAAGCGAAGATGCAACAGGAGACAACAATTCTAGGCGACATTTCACTCATCTTTATTAACCTAAAGCAGCCAGTTAAAGTATCAATTTACTTAAGACTCAATAAAAACTAGACATAGCAACCATTAAAAAAAATGGTGCTGCACCCAGAGAGTTAACTTTCCTCTAGCCTTATGAATATTTGGTAGGGAGTGTTATTGTCACCAGTTTTTTATTTTATCTTGGGTATTTAGGTGTCAAAATGGTGCAATCTATTTGTCAGTGAGTTCAGAATGTAAGCAGGCTAATAAAACAGAACACCAGTCAAGCAAATACCATTTACTGCTACCTGAGCATGGCAGATTAGCAAAAGTAGTTAATGGGGCTGGTGATAAAAATGCATCCATCACCTATAGATTGCAACGCAGCGCATCCTTATCAGACTAAACATTCCGGTGGATGCAACTGCAAAGTCTAGTACATTCTGTGGGTTTCCATTTTATGGCGGTGATGTGTTAATTAAAACTAGCCATAATATTTTATGATGGTGTTAACGTTCTAATGCAAGTGGATGTCATTGTGCCCGAATGGAAAATTAACTTTTGTTTAACACAGGCTAAAGTGAGGTGTTGCAGGCTGTTGTCCCCTTGTTGCAATCGCTTTGTGATTATTATAAGTCGAACCTCCATGCAATTAGAGAGTTTTTCTTAAGTAGAGTACCATGTTCACCTGCAGAATAAGGACACCGCAATGTGTTGGGGACCCTTAGAAAGAGATGTTCAGTTTTATAATGAGATTGTAACAAAAAAAAGAGTCCTTAAGTAAATGGTTTTGAATAAATGTCAATTCAAAAGCAGCAATAAATAGAAATAACGTTGGACCATCATAAAAATGCACACGTCTGCTTGTACCACCAGGTATTCTGCGGAACTTGCAATCCTTGGTCCACAATTTCAGTAATTAGTATTTCTTTTCGCATAGAGCCACTCACATTGAAAATCTGGCTCAAAATTCCTAATTACTTGTTACGCTTATTCTTCAAGATTAATTTCAAGGCGAATGCTTCCCTTCGATTAAGGCTGATCCCTAACACAGCCTCGAGGAATTCAGCTCGGTATGGAAGGGAATCTTTGAAAAAAGGCGCGGCCCTCATCTCCCAAAAAAAGCTGCGCTTACTCCTTTCTTCCAATCATTTTAACAGATGATTTGCATATGTATAGCACAACCTCAAATGCATAATTATGCCTAACAAACTCCAGGGAATGGAATGAATGGATTTTTGCGGTTGCGGACGAGAGGTCTCTTGGGACTCAGGGTGGACATTAACTGGAATGTGCTTCTTTCCATTTCTGCAGTGCTTTTCTAGATTTTTGAAACACTGCTTGAATTTGTTGAGCACACCCTCGAGCCTGCATCTCGGGGTGGTGCTCTGTATGTAAATGATCTTTTTAAATGATTTGGATGGTGTTTCACGCTGTGGTTGGTTGGGAGATTATTTATTTATTTATTTATTTCATGTGAAGTTTTTTTTTTATACCGACCTTCGTTAGCACATCACATCGGTTTACATGGAACAGTTAGAAAAACTACATTTTAAATATTATGGGCCAGATTTTAAAACTTGGGCGTGGGCGTAGATTTGTGTGCGCACAAATCTACGCCTGATTTTATAACATGCACGCGCAGCCGCGCGCATGTTATAAAATCCGGGGTCGGCGAGCGCAAGGGGGTGCACACTTGTGCACCTTGCGCGCGCCGAGCCCTAGGGGAGTCCCGATGGGTTTCCCTGTGCCCTCCGAGGCGGCTCCGAAATCGGAGCCGCCTCAGAAGGAACTTTCTTTCCGCCACCACCCGCCCCCCCCAGCCCTATCTAAAACCACCCCCTTACCTTTGTCCGCGAAGTTGTGCCTGCCTCTGGGCAGGCATAGGTTACGCACGCCGGCGACGGCCAGCCCGCAATCCTGGGCACAGAGGCAAATGGCCGCTGTGCCTGGAGGCTCTGGCCCTGCCCCTGGACCACCCCGCCCCCGCCACGCCCCCTTTTTCAAGCCCCGGGACATACGCGCACTGCCGAGCCTATCTTGCAAGATAGGCTCGGCGCGCGCAGGGGCAGCTTGGGGCAGCTTTTTGGGGGTTACGCGCATATGTTACACGTGTAACCCTTTGAAAATCTGCCCCATGTCACTCTCCTGATATTATTATCTATTTTTCAAAAGAACGCCGAGTTGGCTGGTGGAGATAGGAGTAAGCGCAGCTTTTTTTGGGGAGATGAGGGCCGCGGCTTTTCAAAGATTCCCTTCCATACCGAGCTGAATTCCTCGAGGCTGTGTTAGGGATCAGCCTTAATCGAAGGGAAGCTTTCGGCTTGAAGTTATCTTTAAGAAAAAGTGTAGCAAATACTTAGGAATTTTGAGCCAGATTTTCAACATGAGTGCTCTATGTTCAAAGAAATACTAAAAATTGAAATTTGTTGGACCAATGACTGTAAATGTTGCACACTCATTGCATAATGCCTGGTGGTATAAGTAGATGTGTGCATTTTTACGATGGTCCAAAGTTATTTCTGTTTAGTGCTGCTTTTGAACTATTTATTCAAAATCTAGTGAATGTTACAATTTAATATTGAAAACATTTACAAAATGATGTGTGCAATGTCAGGAATACCTGAACAAAACCCCAGTGGAAATCATATGAGAAAAGCTCCCAGAAGAGATATTGGAAATCAGCATAGGCAGGAAGAGCTGAAAGTAAATGTGATTACCCGCAAATAGAGGAAGGCAAACAAAAATGATTTATTCATTCCTTTCAGCACCAAGTCAGCCCACGCCCTCTTGAGGTGCATGAACAACATGAAAACAGTGCTAGAAACACCAATGTCACGGTCATGGATTTAGTGTTGCAGATTTTGTTCTTATAAATTTTCAAAGGTGTTGTGAGTACACAGATGAGATTCTGGGCTAAAATGTACAAGAGATGTTTTCCATCGCACCTTTGGAACATCAGTACAATAACACTTTAACACATAGCATTATCCTAGCTCTATACAGTTTATAAAACAGAGTGACGATGTGCAAACGTGTTTCCCCCCTTTTTTTTTTTTTTGCCTATAATGGGGAATGTTTGAAACCCCCTGGTGTCTGTAGTCAAACATTTTAGATTGAAAATAAATGCATTAAGATTAATACCGCGAGCTGAAAACATGTCAGCTTCCAAGCGGCACAGGGGACAGGATTTATTCATATCTCCAGAATGGGAACAGCAGCCGCGGTGGGAGCCGCAAAAACAGGTAGGGAGAGGCCTAGTCTTATCTTTCCTCACTATCTCCCTCAACCAGAAGACTTTTTTATTCTTTTTCTGGTTCTGTAAAATCCTTTATTTAAATTAGATTTTTAGATCTTGATGCCATGAAATATTTTAGGTTATGGATAAGTTATGGATAAGGTTTGGATAAGTTCTTGGAGGAGAAGTCCATTAATGGCTATTAATCAATTTTACTTAGGGAATAGCCACTGCTATTAATTGCATCAGTAGCATGGGATCTTCTTAGTGTTTGGGTACTTGCCAGATTCTTATGGCCTGGTTTGGCCTCTGTTGGAAACAGGATGCTGGGCTTGATGGACCCTTGGTCTGACCCAGCAATGGCAATTTCTTATGTTCTTATGTTCTTATGTAGTTGAAGTTACGAGCGGTGATTTGTAAGTGACAGGGCCATTTATGCAGTGTAAGGGAGGGGGTATACGTGGCACGTGCATGCAGTAATTTGTGTGTTAGAGGTATGATTTATGCAAGTAGTGGAGGCCTATAGTGGGGTTTTACGTTTTCTATTATAAGTCATTTGTTTATCACGTACCAGACGAATGCAGTCCCCTGCTCCTTGGAGCTTGCAATCTTGTCAAGACAGACAAAAAACCCCCAAAAAAACAAATCAGGGGCTCTGAGTTAAAGCACTGAGACCATGGTAGGGAAAGCCTATACCAGGTGGGTTCTAGGTGACTTTTGTTGAGGAAAGGGCAAACTTTAATTGAATGAAGTTTCAAGGAAGGAGGTCTCTTTGGAGTCTACATAAAATAAGTACCGTAGTTAGTGGCGGTGGGCAAGACTCTAGAAGAGAATGGCTAAATGGGATCAACTGGAAGACAGGAACCACATAAATCTAATTAGGTAAAAGCTGCAGGAAATCAGGACTCTGCCCAAAACTTCAGTATCTATAAAAGAAAGCGAGCTAATTGTGCTGTAAGCAAAGATTGAAATCACCGTGACACTTCATTATTGTACCTTGCCTTGAGCTTTTGAGGAAAGATGGTTTAAAAAAAAAAAGTGGATAAACAGTAAATAAATAAATGTAGGTGCATAAGCACTAGGGGTTACGTTGCATGATGAAGCAGGTGAGAGGTGAATATGTAATTATGTTATTACAATCATGCTGAAAGTGTGCCATGGCCAAAAACAATTAGGGTGAATTTATGCGCACAATGATTATTACTTCTGTTCCCAGGGAGAATAACTTTCAAAATCTAGTCACATTGCTACATTTCCGTGTGTAAGTGGATTTGTGGAAATTAAGCCTAGTATTGTTAGCTGCTCAGTGAGAGCTGCACAGTTTATAAAATATAGCGAGGCGAGGCTCTGAAAGTACGCGTGCATGTTCCAATAGGCGCAAATATTTGCAGAGAATTGAAAACGCGTGCTTTCTGTATCTATTTTTTAATGCACAAAAAAAAAGTATAAGTTGTACATGTAATGCACTTATTTATATGCAGAAGCAGGTATATGTGCGCATACTTGAAATCACCAGTTTGCTGATACCTCCATTAGTCCAGCCATCTCTAGTTCTCCAAATCACTGGTATATCATAGCACAAAAATGATCCCCCATTCTTCCTCAGTTCAGATGAGATTTAGTGTTCATATCTGCCCACAAAATTCTTAATTAAAGTTCCATCAGTACAGTTCTTTCCTTTTCCAATGGATTTCCACAAGGCTGTTGTGTTCCATAACTCTTCTGGGTTGCTGTGGGTACCACCCAAGAGCCTAGCAATGGTTCATCAACCTCCCATGGCTTCTGCTGGACACGGTTGACCAGCTGCCCTCCTAGAAACTGTGGAGCTTCCCTCTCAATCATGCTCTGCAGCAGGAACCACCAAGACTCTACAGCAGAAGATAATTCCCATCTTGAGCACCACCTTAAGTTAAGCCTAAGGGACCTTCCGCTTGTGGTTCTTCCTCATAGCACTCACGTAAAGGAAATACACCAAATACCTTTCATAAACATCTGCAAAAATGATTCATCACAATAATCCAATAAGAGAGGTTAAGTGACAGCCAAGGCATAGGTTTTAGTGATGCAGGCCTAATGCACGGCCCCTGTCACTTGATTAAATAATCCTTCTGCCAGATGTGTAATCTTGCGTAGTGTTCAGTGTTATAAAATTAAAGGCCATTGCAACAGCATAATAACTTATCATTCTAATTTTTAAAATAGTATAGAGATATAAAAAAATCCTATAAAATCAAATTATACTGCATGATAGGAATAAAACCTGCCTTGTTTTAAAATTTGGATTTTCTTTTAACTCATTACCATCCCTTGCATGCTTCCAGAAATGGATCAGTCCTATTGGTCAAATTAAGTTTTATTCAGAGGTACTGTGGTGGTGTATATTACATTTTAGACTTCATGAAACTTGCCCTTAGACATCTGAGGAATGGGGCCTTGAAAGCACATATAGAACAATATCGTTGAATAATTCTTGTATCGGTCTAATAAAAGATATCACAACCTGCAAAAAAATCCACTCTTGCAAACAAATAATCTGTATGTAATGTTTGCTGGTCACAGGGTCATCCCGCGACCGGCAGCACTCGACCCAGGATGCTGATGGCTTCTGAAGTGGCAGGGATGCCGCCATGATGCCATCAGCAATGCTGCTCCCTGTGCTCCCCTCGGCGCGCATGTGCAAGGCACAGCGCTTTATGAAAACCCCATTGTGGGAAACCCGGCTGCCAGCACACAGCAATGACATCCCGTGGCCGGGTATAAAAGGCCCAGCTGTGCTCCATAGCATTGCCTCAGCAACAGATCTCCCTGCTAGGTTGCACTGCGTGTTGCTCCTGCTTTGGTTCCTGATCCTGCCTTGCCCAGCCTGTCCTGCCTTGCTCAGCCTGTCCTGCCCCGTCCAGTCAGCTCTATCCTTGGCTTCCCTTCAATTCCAGTCCTTCTCCAGTCTGTTCAGTTCTGACCTCTGCCTTGTACCCGGATTTCCCACTTGCCCACTGCCTGCCACTGACCTCAGCTACGAACTCTGCCTACCCGCTGCTTGACGCCTGCCTCGACCTTCGGCTAGCTCCTGGTAACTGTCTCACTGCAGCCTGTCTAGACCTTGGCCTTGCCCCGGACTCTCTCTCTCTATATATATGATCTGTGGGACCCCTTCCTAAGTCCTGTCAGCCCCTGGAACCCAAAGGCTCAACCCGCAGGGAATGGGACTGGTATAGGTGAAGCTCCAGACCAGGGCGCATCCGTCAGCTACTAGTGTAGGCCTAGTAGGTTCACCTACTAGGCTACTTCAACCACACTGCAGCCAAGGATCCACTATCATTACACTGTAACACTGTACAGTATAAGGCAATTTTGTTGAATAAAGTAACCCAAATAATTTTTCTAATACATAAGTATAACAAGAACAGAAATTATATAAATAGTAAAAAAAAAACCCAACAACCCAACAGCACAATGCTTGTTTGTTGAGCTGTAGTTCATTGAGGTTGCTGTTGCTGCGCATCCTATAAACAGACCTTATAGGATGATCCCATGGCTCAGACTGCAGTGCTATACATTACAGTACAGGATGTTTGGATTTAGATTTCTAATCCATTGGAGCCAGCTGTTATTGTTTGTAAGGTTTTGGGTGGACCCTTGGACACTGTGGCAGCTGACCACGCCCACAGGGGGAAGTCCCATGAGGGGCCACAGGTCAGGCTCAGCTTTGGGACACACAACACAGAGTTATATCTTTCATTAGACAGAGTTGATAAGCCACCAGAGGTGGCAGTAGTGAGTAGAGATGAAGCCGGCTGGGCCAGGGTTCCTCAGGATACTGGAACAGCGATTCCCTCTATGGCTGTGCTGTAGTGGAGAAAACTGAGATAGTGAGTACAGTGGAGCATACACAGAGTTCTGGTATAGAGCCTCGTTGGTAAAGTTACTCACACAGCGGTTTCTCCCGGAAGGTGACACAGAAGCTGGAATAGAGGCAGGCCCTCAAGGAGCGAGTACCTGGTTCCAGGGAACAGCTCTGAGAGAATATAGATGGTAACTCACTGATGATGTAGGCAGCGGTTTCTTCCAAGCAGAAGCGATAAGTTCAGGCAGCGAGTCAGGGAACATGGGCCCTCGAGGCGCGAGTACCGGTTCCTGATAGTGACCTGAAAGAAATGAGAGAGGCCCCCGAGGAGCGGGTACCCCGTTAGGATAAAGTCCAAAAGTTGGAGAGGCAGAGTAGCTAGGTATGGAGAGCGAATCCCATCCGTAACGAGATCCCTTGCTAACTCGAGTAGCTAGCAAAAAGTGTAGGCTCTAGTATCCGGGATGCGTGACTTCATCACAGGGGGACGCCCCTGAGGTTCGCGTCAAAGAGAGAATAGAAGCAGGGCCGCGTGGTGCGCATGACCTATGGTACCTGGACAACATGGCAGGATGCAGTGCCCAAGCCGGACCGGGGATGCCGGAGAGGATGGCAGGCAGACGCCGTGGCAGCCAAACGTCCATCAACCGCGGGAGGAGTCGCAAAAAAGGTAAGGTGGACGGAGTGGAGACGTCAGGCAGCGACAGCGGAACACCAGCGGAGCCTGAGGTAGACCCTAGACAGAGGTAGATCATTTAATTCTGGAGTAGGAGGGAAGCTGGCCACCACCATGCCTGCCGTCCAGGAGGAGATGCAGCCTGAGAAGTGCAAAGGGCTTCCAGAGCTATCCAAGTGTACAATCTGGGGAGGTGAGTAAGGAGTGGGTGTAAAAATGGAGGTTAGTAAAAAGGGGAAAAGGCAAAAATAGGGACTGTAAATCATTTTTATGCTTTACCTATGGGTTTGATTACTGTACAAGAGAGACTCCCGAAAACAAAAAGAGCAAAATGAAATCTTAAAGCTCGTTTTCTCTTTGTGGAAGAAATAAAGCTGATGTTTAATCTTATAACACGTGCTTTGTGTTTACAATATTTTGTAAGTGCAATAATTTACCTCTGGGTGTGTTTTAAGACAGATATAACTGTATTTTATAGTTATTGCAAGGAAAAAAGTAAAAAGTGTAGGGGAAGTTTTCCTTTTGGCTCAACCGAGAAAAATGCACAGGACTCCAAGAGCAGGAAAATATCCTCTTTATTCAGATGAATCATCTGGAGAAACCCAGGTTGGCAGAAGTCGTACCAGGGTTCTGATATTCTTTGTAAGATTCAAATCTTATTTACTGTTCAAAGAACAGAATTGGCACAAAACAAGATCTCACAAGCAAAAACAGCTTCAAGCCTTAAGTTTTGATTACAATTTCCAGCTTGCAAGAACTCAGCACATCTTCCAAAGATAAGAGGAGATTCATATTTCTTGCTAATCTTTGAGACCTTGCTTAAGGTCGCCTTTCCTCTCCTTTAAGTCCCAGTTCTCAAAAATATATTTATCTATCAGTATCTTAACTGGTGACTCACAATGCCTTGTTTTAGGGTCTGCTGAAATACAATAATATTGAATTGCGCTTTAAAAAAATGTGCAACACTAAAAAGCCAGAAGGTCTGGTAACCCTTTCAATCCTCAACAATTCCATCATTTTTTACTTTAAGTACCATTCAGGGACCTACTAACGATTAGCAATAAGGAAAGATCAATTACACCTCTGTATCGTTCCATGGTGAGATCAAACCTTGAGTACTGTGTGCAGTTTTGGTCACCGCATCTCAAAAAAGATATAGCAGAATTAGAGAAGGTACAGAGAAGGGCAACCAAAATGATTAAGGAGATGGAACGGCTCCCTTGTAAGAAAAGGCTAAAATGGTTAGGACTGTTCAGTTTAGAGAAGAGACAGCTGAGGGAGGATATGATAAAGGTCTATAAAATCACAAGAGGACTAGAATGGGTAAATATGAATCGAAAGACTAGGGGGGCACTCCATGAAGTTAGCAAGTAGCACATTTAAAACAAAGAGAAAATTATTTTTCACTCAATGCACAATTAAGCCCTGGAATTCATTGCTGGAGGATGTGATTAGGGAAGTTAGTGTAGCTAGGTTTAAAAAAGGTTTGGATAAGTTCCTGGAGAAGAAGTCCATTAACTGCTATTAAGTTGACTTGCGGGCTGATTTTAAATGGCTAGTGCATGAAAAAAAACAGGGGTTACGTGTGTGGCTGGGCCTTGTGCGTGCCGCTCGTATTTTAGAAAGGGCTCAGCTGCGCACCCGTTACGCGCTGAAGTACCAGGCCATAGAAAAGGGGAGGGGCGGGGCTGGAGATGGCCGGTACAGCGGTCATTTGCTGCTGTACCGGGGAAAGGAATCCTGGTATGCGCAAGTTGCAACTGCTCCGTTGGAGCAGTAAGCAACAAAATAAAAAAAAAGGTAGGAGATAGGGTTTAGGGGGTGGGGAGAAAAGGGGAAGGGAGGTTAGGGTAGAGTGTAGGGAAGTTCCCTCCCAGTCTGCTCCAATTAAGGGGAAGGCCGCAATGCTTCACCACGTGAAACTTACACAAATCTACCCTCCTTGTTCGCGTGAATTACAAAATCTGGCACGCATGTGCGCACTGCCCAACAATTTTATAACATGCGCATGTTATAAAAGTATGTGCTGATACATCCCTTAAGTAGCTAGACACACTCCCTTTGGCCCTCATGAGCAAGAGGAACACTCCCAACCACTGGCATGGACTAACCCCTCACAAACTCTTAATGGGAAATCCCGTGTTAACTGCTAGTTTGCCCAAGCTGACAGGTCATAGAAACTTTATTCAAAATGAACTATTTATGCCTTTTGTTTCCCAGTTCCAACAACAAGCTAAGAAAAATTACCAGAGTGTGTCAGAAGCACTAACAGCCGCACATGTTATAAAATCAGCACGTCCATGTGTGCACGTCAGGAAGCGCGCACATATGGAAGTGTGCCCACACGTACTAAAATCTACCCCTTAGAGAATAGCTACTGCTATTTCTGGCAATAGTAGCATGGGATCTACGTAGTGTTTGGGTATTTGCCAGGTACTTGTAACCTGGATTGGCCACTGTTGGAAACAGGATGCTGGGCTTGATGGACCCAATGTCTGACCCAGTATGGCATCTTCTTATGTTCTTATGTTCTTACATTTTGTAACCCTTACCAATTCCCATAATGATCTTCCAATTACCACAGGCTATAGTGAATATTTCTTTTTTTATTTTTATTTTCAAATTTTTCAGTTACATTCAAGAATATATTTGTCAGGAAATACAGAAATAATTTATATAAAAAAAATAGAAAAAGTATACCAAAAATGTGTATCAAAAACATTAGCTCTCAAATCTTATTGAGAGGGGGAAGAGAAATATATAAAGGAAGATTCACAGGAACAAAAATGAAAACTTAAAGAAAAAGGCTTCACATAAAGATGGTCTGACTTATTATAACAGCGTCATTCAAGATACAACTGGGATACTCTGTACTCCTTCTTTCAGGTCTGAGTGTAAATGGGCTATATTAAAACAGGCCTTAGAATAGATGCCTGAGCAACTCAGGTGGCAACTCAGGTGGCACTGTCCTCAGGAAAGTTGATGCAGGTGCTGCTGCTGGAGAGGCTTAGGGTGCAAAGGTCTTCTTGCAATGGTTGGCATGCACTCAAAGATCAAGTCCTTGAAGTTTCAACACAGAACGGCTTACCGACAACACCTGGTAGGCCCATTCCACCTGGGAGTTAAACACTTTTTTTTGTGGTAATTTTAGAAGCACAGCTGGACATCGAGCACAGATGAGTTTGAAGGGGCTGTTAGAGCTTCTGACACACTCTGGTAATTTTTCTTAGCTTGTTGATGGAACTGGGAAACAAAAGGCATAAATAGTTTATTTTGAATAAAGTTTCTATCTACGGGCAGCTCGGGCAAACTAGCAGTTAACATGGGATTTCCCATTAAGAGTTTGTGAGGGGTTAGTCCAGTTGGGCATGTTCCTCATGCTCATGAGGGCCAAAGGGAGGGTGTCTGGCTACTTAAGGGTTGGCAATCTTTTTTGGCAATCTTGGGCCCAATATTCAGCACTGGCCAGTTTAGTCATATCTAGCTAAGTTACTTATCTGGCTAAGGTCCAATGTATATTCAATGGCATGGCTAAGCTGCTGAATATACGTGTATATGTGTGCATTTAGCAGGATAAGTCTACCTGGCTAAGTTTAAACCTGTTCTGTGGGGATCTAAACTTAGATGATAACTTATGCAGCTAGCTCATCAGTAGTTAGCTTTATAAGTTATATGGCTCACTTGCTCCACCCCCGATCTGCCCAGTACGTGCCTATTTTTTGTGTGTGTAACTTTAAGGGACTTTAGCGGCTAAGTGGTGGCTGCTGATTGTAGGAGCATATTCAGTGGCTGCTATTTAGCCACACAAGTCTAGCTTATCCAGCTAACTAGTGCTGAACGCGCTTTGGGACGGATTTTAAAAGCTCTACGCGTGTAAATCAGCTTATGCGCGCCGGGCCTATTTTATAAAGGCCCGACGACGTGCATAAAGCCCCGGGACCCGTCTAAGTCCCGGGGCTTTACTAAAGGGGCGGTCCGGGGCGGGGGCGGGGCCAGAGGCCTCCGTCACAGCGGTCATGTGCTGCGGTGTTGGAGGATCGTGTGCAGGCAGGCTGCCGGCGTGCGCAATTTGCGCTTGCCCAGAGGCAGGCGCAAAAGGTAAGACAAAGGTCAAGGGGGTTAGAGTAGGGATGGGGGAGGGAAGGTTAGGGGAAGGGGTGGGAAGGTCAGGCTAGGGGGGGAGGGAATGGGGGAAGCCTGTGTGCATCGGCGCGTGCAAGGTGCACTAGTGTGAACCCCCTTGCGCGAGCCAACCCCTGATTTTATAACATGCGCATGTCTGCGTGCACATGTTATAAAATCGGGCGTACATGTGTGTGTACCGGGTAGCGCGCGCACATGCACACCCGCGTACACTTTTGAAAATCTACCCCTTTGAATATTGGGTCCCTTGTTTTTAAGAATACCATGAAGTCTTTCAAATAGTCCAGAGGCCTGGGACCTATGAGGGCAATGGAAATTAAACTTTATACCCAGTGCTTTGCCTACATGTTGTGCCACTTCCCCTGTAAAATGAGTTCCCCTTCACTTTCAATATAGTCTAGAATATGAAACTTAGGGATAATGTCTTTGAGCAGCTTCTTTTCTACTGTAATAGCATCAGCATCCACCCAGTAAACATACATATTACCATGAGCGCATACTGGAATTGTAATTCCTTAGGCATCTACATGAAATCCATTTGCAATCTAACAAATGGGCCCTAGGGGCATTCAAAGGTGAGGGTGCAACCCATAAACCTTTCCCCCCCACATTGAATGCTGCACGTGTACTACATGAGTCATTTGTGATGCAATTTGGGATACTTTGGTAGCCCATCAATGTGAATTTACTTCATGTATAATCCCTCTTTTGCTTGCAAGGCTGATAGCATGTACCAGGCTGGCAAGATAAGGCAACAATGATGCAGGGGCAACAGGTAATTCATTGGGGCCCAGCCAAAGGTTGAAGGCTGAATAACATTGCCACGGGGCAAGCCGAGGAGGTAGGTACGTTTGTATCTTATTTCTGGGGATGTTGATTTCTGGAAAAGAAACCTGTAAAGACATGACAAAATAATTACCTTCAGAGGTGGGAACTCCAGAGGCGGCTACACAAGTAGTTGTGTCTCTCCTGGCATTTCCTCAGGCTTCAAAAGTATCTTTAGAAGTGTGAGCAGCACATTTAACCAACACCACTTGTTTGGGAGAAAAGAGAACTTGTAAAAAAGCATGCATAAATACAGCATTTTTAGTAGGTGTACTGGAAGAAGTAAGGAACCTCCGATTTTTTTAGAGAGTCCCAACTTAATGAACCACACTGAAGGTGTATCTGGAGTCAGTATAAATAGTTCACTGTCTGAGAGATTGCCAAAAGACATGCATGAGTGAGAACAAACAATTCAGCAATCTGGGCTGAATAAACATTGGGAATGAATGCAGCCTCTATAATGACTGAAGGAGAGCATACAGAATATATGGCTCTAAGAGAATCAGGAGAATCCCTAAGGCAAGAGTCATCTACAAAGAAAATCAGGTTTGAGTCTTGAAGGGGAGTTTCAGAGAGAACAGGGCAATCTTTAATATCAATATCAACCATAGCAGCACAATTATGTGGGTCGCCTTCATTGGGAAAAGACAGATGCAGGGTTAAGAGAGGTAGATCCATGAAGGTAAGGTTATGAGAATTTAATAACAGAATTTCATGCTTTATTAGCTAAGTGGACAATAACTGTGTCTTGGCATGAGACAAGAGGGCAGAGATGGAATGAAGAATATGTAAATAAAGAGAATTGCCTAAAACAAAAGTAGAGGCATTTTCTACCATCACTGTAGCTTTCAAAGAGTCAGAAAAGGCAAGAGCAATGGAGTCATGCTGCTAAGAAAAATAATAGGGCTGTGCAGAGGTAAAAACTTTGTTTCGTTTTTTTGTTTTATTTCGGGTGGGGGGTTTGCCCCATTAATTTTATTTTGTTTAATTTTTAATTAATTTCTTTTGTTTAAAAAAATGAATCAAACATTAAAAATAAATAAATAAATAAATAAATAAATAAATAAGCAAGCATGGCCTCCCAAGACCTACCATCCCCACTACCCATTCTGTGCGGTCCCCACTTATCCGGTCTGAGGTGGATCTGCTGGCAAGACCTAGGCCCAAGCCGAAGCTTCGGCCTTGCATAGCATAGGCCGTGGTAGGTTGTCATGACCTCACCCTAGACCATTCACAAGACTGAAGCTTGGAAGCCTGGTCCCGACGCCTCAGCCTAGGCCTGATGCTAGGGTATAGGCCAATCGCTGGGGCCTATGCCTCGGCCTCAGTTGGGTACAGATTCCTGGGCCTCAGCCTAGGCCTAGGCCCAGAGGTCAGAGGGCAGGTCTTAAGTCTTAAACTTGTGTCTTATTTCTGTTGCCTTCTTCTTAAAATGATGCCATCCACTGGGGATGCACTGGAGGATGCCTTTTGCTGAACAGCTTGCTGTACTGAAGACTTTGAGGCCTGGGCTTTGACCTCCGGGCCTGGGACTGACCCTGGGCCCAAGCCTAGGCCGAGGTATCGGGACCTGGCCTCCGGGCTGGGCCTGTGTTGGACCTGAGTCTGGGTTTGGGTCGGGGCCTTGAGACCCGGCCTCCCTGTTTTGGCTTGGGCTCTGGCCTAGGCCGAGGCCCAGGTGCTGGGACCCAGCCTCCAGACCAGGCCCCAGCATTGGGCCTGGGATTGACCAAGGCATGGGATCCCCAATGGATCAGGTAGATGGGGGGGCAGGAAATTTCTTAACATTGGCAACATTTTTCAGGCCTGAGCATAGGCCAAGACCTTGAGGCCAGAACATCTGCATCGGGGCATTGCCTATGCTTATCAAGGCCCCGTCCTCAGGCTTAGACCTAGGCAGAGGCACCTGCGTTGCGCTCAGGCATAGGCCACTAACTCTGCTTTGGGTCTCGGCCTATTACCTAGGTAACTTTTAAACACCACACAGGTGCACTTGTGCGTGCGTATGCCAGCTCGCACAAAGGGATACAGCCATTTTATAACATACTCGAGTATATGCACGCATGGTATAAAATAGACTGGATGCTCATAGATGTACGCACAATTGATATGGAATGCACATGTGTGCGTAAATGCCTCCTCTACCTCCTAATTGGGAATTTTATAAGGGACATGGCCAATGCAATTACCAGTTTCCCGAGTTTGTTCCCAGTTTGCCTAGGTGTTGCAGTCTGGGAAGCTGCGGTTCGAGAGTGGACCCTTGAGCCGAACCACCCTGGGTAGAGTAGCTCGGGAGGCGGAGCCACAGGCACAGGTCTTCACCCGGGAACCAGGAACCCCCCAGGAGGAGCCCGTAGGGTCCCAGTCCCTTGGGACTTCTGCACAGTGTTAGTCTCTCTAGGAAGGCCTGGACAAGGAGTGAGTACAGAGTCCAGTAGCAAGAGCCAATAGGCCAGGGGCCACAGAGCAAGCGGAAGCAGGAACAGAGTCAGTAATGTCTTGACTGGAACTTGCAGGGTGCAAGATGGGAGCCAGCAGCGAGTAGGCCAGAGCCTGGCAGGAAGTAGAAGGTCTCCGGACCCAAGGCAGTCTGGCAGTAGTTCCAGCCCAGGCCTGCAGGAGGTACTGTCCGGAGGACAGGAGCGTAGCAGCTGCGGCAGACAAGCCGTGGACTGAGGCAGGCGGCAGGCAGCGGTCGAGTCAGGGAACGAGGCAGAAGTCGGTGGCTGGCGGCAGGCAGAAGCAGAGTCAGGAACAAGCAGAGGTCGGTGGCTGGCGGCAGGCAGAAGCAGAGTCAGGAACAAGCAGAGGTCGGTGGCTGGCGGCAGGCAGAAGCAGAGTCAGGAACAAGCAGAGGTCGGTGGCTGGCGGCAGGCAGAAGCAGAGTCAGGAACAAGCAGAGGTCGGTAGCTGAAGCAGAACAACGGAAGTGCAACTAAGAACTACACACTGTAGCGACCCTCGTTGCAAGGCAATGAGAGGACTGAGGAACGCCGGTTATATCGGGCTTGGGGCGTGGCGCGACCAGCTCAGGCGGGGTCAGGCTTCCGTTGAGCGTACGTCCATAACGCGTGTCCCCGCGTGCGCGCGGGGCGGCAGCGAGACGGCCCAGCAATGGCGAACGCCCTGAATGCTCAGCAGAGCCGCGGAGGCGCCGTTCCCGGCCTCGGAGGTGAGCCCTGAACACAGCTAGCAAGGGGGAAGCGGTGGAGACCGCAACACTAGGTTAGGACTTTCTAAGCCTCCCTAGTTTATATAGGCTCCCTTTTACCCTGCTAGCACCAACCCTTAAAACCCTGCTGACTAGCCTATTTTTGGTTTTTATTTTCTTTCTTACATACTATCCATAGCAGTAGTAAAGTTACACGGGAGGGGAAACTGTCGCGTGCGTGTTGCATGTAAATACTTATGTGCACATTTCATGTTAAAGGCCCAGAAAGCCCATGTCCCACCCATGCTTCACCAAGATCATGCACACTCCCTGCCCCTTTTTGCAACTTTGTGTGCGCACAGGAGATACACATGCATGCGGACGCCTTTTAAAATCCACGGGGCTCACACTGGCCCGACTTCCGCACATATCTCCTGGCTTTGGCATGCTCTGGGCTTTTAAAATTCACCCCAGCCCCTTAGTGAAAGAACTCATTTGATCAAAGCAGGATTGCACAATGGTGCAAACCTCTGAAGGAGGCTTTGATGCCCACCCTACACATGCTGACATGACGCGATCCTTCAGACAGGGACTCTATATAAAAAATGAAGTCAAAGTTAGGGAGCATTTATAAGTGCATTATTAACACCTGAGCAATTTAAAAACAACTGTATAATCTGCTAAACTATTCAGCAGGGTCTTCTGATGCCCCCATTTTATTAATGTATTTATTTATTTAACAAGTTTACAACTCACTTTATCAAGAATTTGGGGATCTTATCCTAGTCAGGCTTTCGGGGACAAAGCTCTTACTTGAGTGTCAAATGTCAGGCCAGAGGCTAGAACCTGGCCATTTGGTGACCAATGTGTGTTACGACTGTCGCTGCCCGACGTCTCCACTCTGCCCTCCTTACCTCTCTGGCGACTCCTACTTCGGTTGACGGATGTTTGGCTGCTGCGGCGTCTGCCTGCCGTCCTCTCTGGCGTCCCCGGACTGGCTTGGGCGCTGCCTCCCGCCATGCTGTTCAGCTGCCTTGGGGCGTGTGCGTCGCGCGGCCCTGCTTCAAGTACCTTCAGTGGCGCGAACCTCAGGGGCGTCCCCCTGTGATGACGTCATGCATCCAGGATACTTAAGGCCTACGTGATTGCTAGCTAATCGAGTTAGCAAAGGTTTCCGTTCCATGTTTCCAACGGATGGGATTCGCTCTCCGTACCTTGCAACTCTGCCTCCTTCGGACCTACTCTATTTGGGGTACCCGCTCCTCGGGGGCCTCTCTCTCTTCTTATCTTTCAGGTCGCAGTCTGGAACCGGTACTCGCTCCTCGAGGGCCCATGTTCCTGGACTCGCTTCTTGGTCTCCACTTCTGCCAGGAAGACACCGCTGCCTACAACATCTGTGAGTTACCATCTTTGTCTCTCAGACCTATTCCCTGGAACCAGGTACTCGCTCCTCGAGGGCCTGCCTTCACTCCAACTCCTGTGCTCCTCGCTGAGAGACTGCTGCGTGAGTACATTACCAGCGAGGCTCTGTTCCTGAACTCTGCATATCCTGCTACTACTCACAATCTCAGTTCTCTCTATTACAGCGCAGCCTTTGTGGGATCACTGTTCCAGAGCCTGAGGGACTATAAGCCCAACCGGGCTACTTCCAGCTCACTACTGCCACCTCTGGTGGTTCACCAATCCTGTATAATAAAAGAACTAGTGTGTGTGTGTGTCTCCTACGCTGAGCCTGACCTGTGGTCCCTCATGGGGTCTTCCCCGGGGGCGTGGTCATCTGCCACTGGTCCAAGGATCCACCCACAACTCTCCTAAATACAACAGATTGCTAACTACTCACAGAGAACACATCAAATTCCTAACTTCTATCTGATTGCTCCTCCCACCAGATAGCGGTTTCATTACAAATTGCTAACTCCTATATGATTGCTCCTCCCACCAGATAGAGGTTTCATTACAGATTGCTAACTGCTCACGGAGATTCATTATACAAGGTCCGGTGCAGAAGGCCTCTTTCAAGGCATGGAAAGCAGATTGAGCCTTGGGGCTCCATACCTGAAGGTTACTACCTTTCCTAGTCATGGCCGTGAGTGGAGAAGCTAGTGTGGAGAAGTTAGCAATGAAGTTCCTGTAATAGTTTGTAAATCCAAGGAATCTTTGTAAGGCACGGAGGCCTACTGGTTGGGGTCAATCCCGAATTCTTTGAAGTTTCTCAGGGTCCATGGTGAAACCACGATTGGAGATAATGTAACCCAGAAATGGAAGACGAGTCTGTTCGAAAATACACTTCTCTAATTTTGCATAGAGATGATTGTCTGAGACGTTGGAGAACTGTTTGAACATTTGAGCGGTGGGACTTCAGGTCTTTGGAAAAGATCAGTATATCGTCTAGATATACCACGACAAATGAGTATAGTAGGTCCTGGAAGATCTCATTCATCAAGCGCTGAAAGATGGCAGGGGCATTACAAAGTCCGAAAGGCATTACTACGTAGTTGTAGTGGCTGTCCCTCGTATTGAAAGCTGTCTTCCAGATATCCTCTGGCTGGATTTTTACCAGATTGTATGCCCCTCTGAGATCTATCTTTGTAAAGATCTGGGCTCCTTGTAGTTGATGAAAGAGTTCGCTAATGAGTGGCAGAGGGTAGTGATCCTTGCAAGTCATGGCGTTTAGCCCACGGTAGTCAATGCAAGGACGTAAACTGCCATCCTTCTTCTTCACGAAGAAGAATCCGGCTCCTGCCGGGGAATCGGTGAAGTTCCTGTAATAGTTTGTAAATCTAAGGAATCTTTGTAAGGCACGGAGGCCTACTGGTTGGGGTCAATCCCGAATTCCTTGGAGTTTCTCAGGGTCCATGGTGAAACCACGATTGGAGATAATGTAGCCCAGAAATGGAAGACGAGTCTGTTCGAAGATACACTTCTCTAATTTTGCATAGAGATGATTGTCTGAGACGTTGGAGAACTGTTTGAACATTTGAGCGGTGGGACTTCAGGTCTTTGGAAAAGATCAGTATATCGTCTAGATATACCTTGACAAATGAGTGTAGTAGGTCCCGGAAGATCTCATTCATCAAGTGCTGAAAGACCTCAGGGGCGTTACAAAGTCCGAAAGGCATTACTACGTACTTGTAGTGGCTGTCCCTTGTATTGAAAGTGGTCTTCCAGGTATCCTCTGGCTGGATCCGTACCAGATTGTATGCCCCTCGGAGATCTAGCTTTGTAAAGATCTGGGCTCCTTGTAGGTGATCAAAGAGTTTGCTAATGAGTGGCAGAGGGTAGTGATCCTTGCAAGTCACGGCGTTTAGCCCACGGTAGTCAATGCAAGGACGTAAACTGCCATCCTTCTTCACGAAGAAGAATCTGGCTCCTGCTGGGGAATTGGAGGGACTTATGAATTCTTTATTCAGATTCTCCTTAATGTACTCAGACATTGCTTGAATTAATGGGACAATTAAATTCTCGGAGTGGAGGCAGGATGTCAGCATTTTGTTTGGAGAACACATCTTTGAAGTAAGAATACGGAGCAGGTAACCCGGTGAGGGTCGTAGAGTTCAGAACGGTGACTGCTGGAGACACCTGTCGCAGACAGCAGTTCTGACACTGGGGTCCCCACTGGATTAATTGCAGGGATTGCCATTCAAAGTGAGGCTCGTGGACCTGGAGCCAAGGATATCCTAGGATTACCAGATGCATAGAACGCTTCAGGACGTACAGAGATATCTCTTCTTCATGGAGGGTTCCCACGAAGAGGCGGAAGGCTCAGTGAGATGATAATGCATCCAGGAAGGTGCTCTCCCTAGATTGATGCAAGGCGGAGAGGTACTTCCAGAGGTTGAAACGAGATCTGGAGTAATGTGACAATATCGTCCAGAATAAAGTTGCCACTCGCCCCAGTGTCCACAAATGCGGTGGTGGCAAAGGAGCATGATTCCCTGAAGAGGGACACAGGGAGTAATAATTGGGGGCCAGGAACAGTAGCGCCCAAGCTCGGACCCCCCTCCCCCCCCCAGCTCAGGCTCTGCAGTTTTCCCGGACATACTGGGCAGGATTGCAGAAGGTGTCTGGAACCGCCACAGTATAAGCAAAGACCTTCCTTCTTATGTTGAAGGCGCTCTTCAGGAGACAAACGTCCACGATTGATCTGCATGGGCTCCTCTGGTGATTGAGGCGGTGCCGGTAAGGCCTTCAACTGGGGACTTGTAGCATGGACTGCGCGTGGGGCAGAAGGCCGGGAGACTTTTACCTCCTGGTATTGCTAACGTAGTCGGTGATCAATCTTACCAACCAGGGAAATCAGGTCATCTAGAGATGTGGGAATCTCACGAGCAACCAGCTCATCCTTGAGGGCAGGAGACAAGCCATCCAGATAGATTGCCCATAGGCAGTCCTCTTGCCACCCCAGTTCTGTGGCTAGTGTACTCAATTCTACTGTGTAATCGGTAAGCGAGTGCGAGCCTTGATGGAGATGGAGAAGCTGGTGACCCGCAACCGCCTGTCGGCCGGGACCCTCGAAGGTCCACTTGAAAAAGGAAATGAAGTGGGAGAAGTCATGGAGGATGTCACCAGAATGCTTCCAAAGTGGAGTAGCCCATGCCAGGGCTTTCCCCTCAAGGCAAGAGAGGATGAAGGTGATCTTGGTGGTTTCACTTGGAAACAATGCAGGCTGTAGTGCGAATTGCATAAAACATTGGATGAGGAAGCCTCGGCAGAGGCGCAGATCCCCATTAAAACGGGGTGGAGCTGGAAGGGCTAATGATGCCCGTGGAGACGGGGTTTAAGCCCAACCCCTTGAGTTGGCCATAACAGAATCCTCAAGTTGAGACTGTAGTCTCTCCACAGATGAAGTCAATGCTTCCAAGGTTTGTTGCTGTTCTCGGACAGGAGCAGCTAGGCCAGCGATGGCCTGCAAGGCGGGAGACTCCGCCAAGTCCATGGCCTTGGCAAATTGTTGCGCTGGAGGTGGACCCTTGGCCTGGTGCAGGACTGGTACGGCCCTTCGGTCGGACCTGGAGAGCGCCTGGCACCAGGAGGCGGAGCACAGGAGGAGGCAGAGGCTAGCTGGAGCTTCGCCAATAGCAACCCAGGCTTCCATCAGGTTGAGTCCTTGGTTACCCGGGCCGCCTGGTCTTAGGTGGGCCTCGCAGGGTCTCCTAGAAAGGAAGCACAGGGGAGTGCCCACCACAAACAAGGGTGCGCGGTCGATGTTCAGGCACGAGAGTTCAGATGTCGCAGGAGGCCAGAATAGAGTGTCTGAGTGGATAGCGAGGATCAAGGCCAGAGTATCAGTCCAGAATAGTCAGCCGAAGCAGGGGTCAGTACCTGCAGTCAATCCGGGAGTAGTCAGGTCAGGCAGAGGTCAAGTTCCAGGCAGCGATCAAGAGTAGTCAGCGGACAGGCAGAGGTCAGTTCCAGGCAGCAATCAAGAGTAGTCAGAGAACAGGCAGAGGTCAGGTCCGAGGAGCAATCAGGAGTAGTCAGGAGAAAGCAAAGGTCAGTAAGTACCGTGAAATCAGTCCGAAGGGTACTACCAGGGATGGAGAGATAAAGGAACAGAAGACGCTGGAACAGGAGACACTGGAACAGGAAAACTAGAGACACCGGAGTGTATGACCCGATTGCCAAGGCAAGGAAGTGGTGTCTGACCACTTCCTTAAGTACTGCTGTCAATCAGAGCGCGCAGCGGAGCTGGGATCCACCCCTTGCCCTTTAAGAGGCTGGGTGGCCTGCGCGTGCGCTTAGGGGCGGGGCCAACGCCATGGAGAATGCCGAGCCCTGCCGTGAGGCCTGGATGGGAGATGGAAAGTGGGGAAGCCGGGGATGCTGCAAACTGGCTGCGGCTGTGGAGTGGGAGAGCCAGTAGATCGTGGACAGCCGGGAAAGGTGAGCATGCCCAGTTGCGGAGTGGATGCGGCCGGGAAGCGCAGCACCTAGTGCCAGTGATTCCTCTGTATAACCCATGTGTGTCACATTTTGGCCCCAGTAGATTTGTCAGTCCCTGGTGCACCCCCTTCTATCCCCTAGATTGCTCCTGTGTTCACTCACAAAGAGAAGCCAACCCGCCAAATGCCAAGTCAAAAATCAAAATGAAAATTTACACGTGTGTGTAAATAAGCAGTAATACATGAACATGTATTTATTGGATGACGTTCGCTAGTATGTCGCTTTTAAAATACCTCATTACAGGCGTACATGCTAACCCCACCCTGACATGCCCCTGAGGCACCCCTTTTTTGCACGTGTACTTTTGTTTGCACGTGTGAATATACACGCGTATGTGGCCCCATTTAAAAATACATATTACATGCGCTTAGGACACAGACACACATATGTGGACTTTTTAAAATGTGAAACCTTTTGAAAATTCACGTTTAAGGATATATTTTGCTCCTACATTTAATGATTATATATGCTACATTCAAGCACTGTGACCTGAATTGTGTTGCTGGCACTAGATGCCGTTAGAGATTGGCTGCTTAAGATGTTTTTTTAAACATTAGGAAGAACAATTTTTGATCAGGGTTTTTCCTGATGTTGGCAAGGCTATGCAGAGAAAACGAAGGCAGTTTTTTCTGAGGTCTACTTATTTCATCGGGAGCATCCTTCATTTTGAGGTTTCCATGTAAATGTCTAGTTAGATATAAAATCATCTATTATATTTTTTTCCCCTAGTCAATTAACATAAGAAATGTCATGCTGTGTCAAACCAAGCTCCACTGAGGCGAGCTTCCCTTTGCTGACAGAGGCCAGTCTGGTTCACAAGTACCCAGCAGGTCCCAAAAAGTAGATCTGTTTCTTGTTACTCACTCCCAGGGATGGCAATAACTTTCTTTTTTCTACTTGGCAAATAATGTTTTCTGGACATTTCTTCCAGGGGCTTGTCAAAACCTCTTTTAAGCCACTCTATGTTAGTCGCTTTGACCATGTCCTCGGGCAATAGATTCCACAGCTTAATAGTGCGTCTACTGAAAAATTACCTTCTACAATTTGTTCTAAATATGCTGTTTGTTGGTATCATGAACTATCCCCTTGCTTTAGTATTATTTCAAAGGATAAATAACCATCCTACTCATAATTTTATAAACTTTGATTACGTTCCCTCTGAGATGTCTTTTTTTCCAAGCTGAAAAGCCATAACCTGTGTGGCCTGTCCTCATAGGGGAGCCATTCTATCGCCTTTATATTTTTTTCTGCCCTCTGTAGCTTTTCTAGTTCCGCTATGTCTGTATTGAAATTGTCTTACCAGAACTGCACACAATACTCAAGGTGTAATTGCACCATGACTCAATACAGAGGCAATATCCATGCCATTCCTAACATTCCATTTGCTTATCTGACCTCCCCAGCACACCTAGCTGAGGATTTCAATATATTGTCCACAAGAACTGAAAGAAACATAGAAATATGATTTATTTATCTATTTATTTGGTGAGTTTTATATACCGTCATTCGGTAGAGCCATCATAACGGTTTACAAAAATATACATTTTTCTTAGCAGTTGTGCAACAATTAAAAAAAACAATGATGGCAGGAAAAAACTGCTTGGCCCATCTAGTCTGCCCTTCCACCCAATTAGGGGCAGATTTTCAAAGCAGGGGAGTTACGAGCGCCAGGCCTATTTTCAAAAGGCCCGGCGGCGCATGTAAAGCCCCGGGACACGTGTAAGTCCCGGGGCTTGAAAAAAAGGGGCGGGGTGGGGTGGGGCGTCCGGGGCGGGCCGGCCATTGGCCAGTGCGCGCAACCTATGCCTGCCCGGAGGCAGGCGCAACTTATAATATAAAGGTTGGGGGGGGGGGTTTAGTTAGGGCTGGGGGGCAGGTTAGGTAGGGGAAGGGAGGGGAAGGTGGGTGGGGGCGGAAGGAAAGTTCCCTTCGAGGTCATTCTGATTTCGGAGGGGCCTTGGAGGGAACGGGGAAAGCCAGCAGGGCTCCCCAAGGGCTCGGCGTGCACAAGGTGCAATATTGTGCACCCCCTTGTGCGCACCGACAATGGATTTTATAACGTGCGCAGCTGCGTGCGCATGTTATAAAATCGGGCTTACATTTGCGCGCACAAATGTACGCCCGCGCGTAGCTATTAAAATCTGGCCCTTAATGTAACATTATAATTCCCATTACTCCCTTAGAGATCCTCAGTGCTTTCTTGAATTCTTGATCCTCATGCTTTTTTCAATTCAGATACTGTTTTTATCTCTACCACCTCCTCTGGGAGGACGTTGCATGCATCCACCACCCTCTCCAAGGTCTTTTCCTGGGTGGTGATTACCAATATGGAACCCAGCATTGAATAACCTTAGCTGGGATTATTTTACATCAATTTGTACTTTTCCACATTAAGTTTTGTCTGCCATTCAGATTCCCAGTCTCTTAATCTCAAAAGGTCCTTCTGTAGTTCCTCAAAATCTGCTGCTTTTTTAACAACTTTGAATAATTTCATGTCATCTTCAAATATGATCATCTCATTCATTGTCCCCTTATCTAGATAATTTATGAATATTTTAAACTGTACAGGCCCCAGTACTGATCCCTGTAATACTCCATAAGAACATAATTGCCATACCGTGTCAGACCAAGGGTCCATCAAGCCCAACATCCTGTTTCCAACAGAGGCCAAACCAGGCCACAAGAACCTGGCAAGTACCTAAACATTAATTAAATTCTATGCTACTAATGCCAGTAATAAGCAGTGGCTATTCACTAAGGGTATATTTTTTAACTTAGGCACGTGCGTCCATGTGCGCGTGCCTCCATGGACGCAGCTATTTTATAACATGTGTGTGTCGGCGCATGCGTGTTATAAAATACCAGGGGCGTGCACAGATGAGTGGCGGATTTTAACATCCATGCGCACATGTGCGCGTGGCCTGTGAGTCGCGTGCGCAAGGGGGTACATTTTTAATTTACGTGCGGTGACGCGATAATCCCTTTTCCCAGTTTCCTCCCAGTCTGCTCCAAGGACTGGGAGGGAACTCCAAGGAGCGGACTGGGAGGGAACTTTCCAAACGACCTAACTAACCTTCTTTCCTCTTCCCCTCTCCTCCCTGCCCCCTATCCCTATCCTAACCCCCAAAGTGTTAACTTAACCTGTTGCTTCTCTCCCAGAGCAGTAGTAACTTGCGCGCGCGCCCATAACCCCCATTTTTTACACGTGCAGAGGAATAAAAATTTGGCCGTAAGTCAACTTCATTAATAGCGGTTTATGGACTTCTCCTGCAGGAACTTATCCAAATCCTTTATAAACCCAGCTGCACCGCTAACTGCCCTTACCATATCCTCTGAAATTGAATTCCAGAGCTTAAAAAACAATTTTCTCCAATTTATTTTAAATGTGCTACATGCTAACTTCATGGAGTACCCCCTAGCCCTTGTATTATCTGTAAATAATAAATAACTGATTGTCATTAACCTGTTTTAAACCTCTCATGATTTTACAGACCTCTGTCATATCCCACCTCAGCCATCTCTTCTCCAAGCTGAACAGCCCTAACCTCTTTAGCCTTTCCTCATAGGGGAGCTGTTCCATTTCCCTTATCATTTTGATCGCCCTTCTCTGTACCTTTCCTAGTGCAACTCTACATTTTTTTGAGATGCAGCGACCAGAACTGCACACACTGCTCAAGGTGTGATCTCACTGGTCGGAAGACTGATCATTTAGTTCTTCCCTCTGTTTCCTGTCACGTAACTAATTAGCAATCTACATTCGGACACTGCTTTCTAACCCATATCTTATTATTTTCGTGGGGAATTTTTCATGGGGGACTTTGTCCAATGCCTCTGAAAATCCAAATATACTATATCAACTTACCTATATGTTTAGTTAGACCTTCAAAAAAATCCAATAGATTTATAAGGAAAGAAGTTGCCCATTAAACCATTTCTATCCATATGGTCAGTAATTTTGTTTTGTAAGAATAGCTTCTACCATTTTGCTTGGCATCAACATCAAGCTCACCAGTCTATTGTTTCCTGCATCATCCCTGGAGTCCTTTATTTACCCTGGAGCCCTTTTTAAAATTCAGCTTTATATTAGCCCTCAGTCTTTAGGTATTTCTGGCTGTGTTAATTGATAAGTTACAAACTACTAGAAAATGATTGGCAGTTTCATGTTTGAGATCTTTTTGGTTGCTGGGATGGATGCCATCTAGTCCTGGTGATTTGTTACTCTATAGTTCATCAATTTGATTTTTTACAGCCTTCATTATGTTTTAATTGCTAAGAATCATCATCATTAAAGTATGGGTATGTTCCCAACATTCTTCTCAGTAAAGACTACGGTAAGGAATTAATTCAGTTTTTCTGTAATTTCCTTGCCCTCCCTGAGCACTTCTTTTACCCCTTTAGTATTTCGTAGCCCAACTAACTCGCTCACAGGCTTTTTACTTCAAATGTACTTAGAAAAAGGGTTGGTTTTTTTAGCTTTTGCTTCTATGGCAAGTTTCTTAAGTTCTCTCTTGATCTGGTTTTCTACAGTTTTACATCTAACTTGCCAGTTTTTATGCCATTGCCTATTTTCTTCATTTGGGTCCTTTTTCCATTTTTTGAACAATGTCCTTTTAGCCTGAACTGACTTTCTCACCTCACCATTAAACTACGATGGTCTTACTTCAGTCTTTTTAATGTATGACATGCATTTTATTTGGGCTCCCGAAATGGTATTTTTAAACAGTGCCCATGCCTCATGCAAACTTTAAAGCTTTGCAATGCTCCTGTTAGTGTTTTATTGACTACTTTCTTCATTCTCTCACAGTCTCTCTTTTAGTTAGATGCTCCTGCAGCATTTTAATGTCCTCCCACCAGTAATTATGTCAGATTTGATTGCATTATGATTGCTATTGCTAAGCAGCTCCACTACAGTAATCCCTTGCATATTGATGTTGTTTTTGAGTGATAACATTGTGCAGGAGGGATAGAACTTGGCTCAACCCATACCCACATTGAAGTATCTATAATGTGTCTCTGCATATGTAAATGAGTATGCTCTTATGTATGTCTTTCCTGAATGGATGTGATACAGTTTTTTTCTTGGGCTGTGACTCTGACTCCTTTAATAATTAAGGACTTGAGTGAGCAAGTTAATAGATGAAGTTATTGCTACTTATTAGTTTTCATTTTTTCTCTATTTTGTTAACTGATATTGCTTTTCTTCTCAAATGTGTACTTGAAGTTATAAGAAAAATGTAATCTAAATTAAACCTTTAAAAGAATAGTTCCCATAAGCTCCATTGATCTAGTACCATCTAGATTTAACTTATATCAAACAGTTCTAACTTGAATGTGAGGGTAGACATTCAGTGTTAAGAGTGCAGCAAGGCCACACGTTTTGTGCACTCTTTTCATTTCTGTTTTATGTCTGTTCTAATTGGATAATTAGTCTTGAAAGTTCCTGGCTGACAGAGTGAGTGGTGAAGGTTAAGGTTATTAGACAGCATGCTCCAGAAAGTACAGAAGTCATGCTGTAAATGCAAGAAGAAGATGTGACAGTGGATCCAGGAAAAATGAATGTCCCTTTCAATAAAAAAAAAAAAAACAAACAGGCATGACGCAGTAGGGGACATGACAGCTCTTATTAAATGCCTTCTGTAAATACGCTCTGGAAATGATCTACAACAAACAGCAGTGTATACAAGAGTCTGTTCAGACTTACAGAACAAAATACCTTGGTCAGACATCTTTCATAACCAAGAAATATGGAATATCTACAAGAAGCAAATTGCCATCTAAAACTCAAGTCATAAAATATGTATAGAATGACAAAAATAATTGAATAATAGGGCTAAACCAATTTGAAAAAGCTTGTGTCCTCTTAATGTGCTTTCAGATTGACCAGATTAAATATTAACTTGTAAAAAAATTATATTTGGGACTGGGATCGCTCAGGGAAATGTTCACAGTATTAGAGTCTTTCATCTCTAGGCCATGGGTTCCAGTCCTTGTTCAGATGGCCCATGTGAAATGAACCAGTGACCTTAGTCCAATTTTAGAGGACAAATGTGAAAGCGTTAACGTCATAGTTCCTGTCCAATTCCTAGTACTTCATAATTTATACTGCTTACCTCTTCACTGACCGATGACAAGGATGCAGTGAGACAGAGAAGTAATTATAAATTCAAACTAAAGTTATTTATATTTTTAAGAACCAATAAAAGTGCTAACAAATAATTACATTTTTAATATCAGCAGTTTTTATTAAGAAACTGTTAACAAGGTGTCAGTACTGGGCAGGCCATTGTAGATACTCCCTGAAAAGGAATGGTACAGGATTTGAGGGGTCTTCGCCTGTCCTGCCACCTCCCCCTTAGGTTGGGCCCACAGATGACTGGCAGGACTTCTCTGGCAGGGACAAGGCAGGTCGTAGCCAGGGCAGGCAAGATTCAGGCAGCGTCACAGAACAGGCAGGGGTCAGGGCTGGCAGAGTTTTAAGTGGAGTCGTAGAACAGGCAAGGATCTGTGGCAGGAAGTCACATTAAATCTAGAGGAAGAGCAAGGCAGGCAGGTACAGGATGGGCAAAGCCAGGAATACCTTGTTTTACCTAGTGGCAGGACAGTCACTAGTAAAACAAGGAACAAGGTAAGGCCACACTGGCAGAAACAGGGTAAGGCACACAGGCAGGAACAAGGTAAAACAAGGGCGAAACCCTTTCCCCCCCACCCCGTCATTGAAGCGGAGAATGATGTTGCAGTTGCACCAAAAGCATCAAGGCTAATCAGTTACTGGAAGTAATCCCATGCCTTCTGATTAAGGGTAGAAACTGCCATTCCATGCAGGTTACCCCCATGCATCTGTTTCTTCATTTCCAACCTCTAACATTTAGGGATTTACAGTGTTTATCCCATGCCCCTTTGAATTCTTTGACTGTTTTTGTCTTCACCACCTCTTCCAGAAAGGCATTCCAGGCATCCACCACCCTCTCAGTGAAGAAATATTTCCTGGCATTGGTTCTGAGTCGTCCCCCCTGGAGTTTCATTTCATGACCCCCTAGTTCTACTTATTTCTTTCCAACGGAAAAGGTTGGAAGTTCATGCATCATTAAAACCTTTCAGGTATCTGAAGATCTGTAACATATCTCTCCTGCACCTCCTTTCTTCCAGGGTATAGATATTCACATCCTTCAGCCTCCCCTCATAAGTCTTCTGATGGAGGCCCCAAACCATTTTGCTCACCTTTCTCTGGACCGCCTCTATCCTGGTCTCTATCCTTTTCGAGATAAGGGCTCCAGAACTGAACACAGTACTCCATGTGATGCTTCACCAAGGACCTGTACAAGGACATTATCACCTCCTTTTTCTTACTGGTTATTCCTCTCTCTATGCATCCTAGCATTCTTCTGGCTTTAGCTATCACCTTCTCACATTGCTTCACCACCTTCAGATCGCCAGACACTATCATCCCTCAGTCCCTCTCCCAGTTTGTGCACATTAGTCTTTCACCCCCCATCACATACAGCTCTTTTGGATTACCGAACCTCAGCCGCATTGAACTTCTTGGCATAGAATCCCAGCTGCCAAATCTTCAGCCACTCTTCAAGCACTCTTAAATCACTTTTCATTCTCTCTACTCCTTCAGGTATGTCCACTCTGTTGCAGATCTTAGTATCATCCACAAACAGGCAAACTTTACCTTCTATCCCTTACGCAATGTCGCTCACAAAGATATTGAACAGAACTAGATCCAAAACAAAAATTACAAAGAATGTGCCAATTTAAATGACTTCATCATAGAATCTGAATTATTTTTCATATGCATACAAAAAATTAAAACTGAAAATAAAACTGGGATTCTGAAAATTGTTTTGGCCATTTGGAGGAATATTACATTTTTCTGGCAATGTGAATGCCTTTAGTCATGGCTAAAGTTCATTTTAAGAGAAATATTTTGGGGGAGGAGATGGAGTAATTGTGCAATAGTAATTATGCAATACAAAGTGATTTTTAAAAGCCTAAGCATGCTGAAGCCAGGAGATTTGCGCAGAAATCGGGCTGTGCGGATTTTAAAAAGCACATGAATACATGCGTATCTCCAGGTATGCACACCGCATTTTTTTTTTTTTTTTTTACAAAAAAGAGACGGGGCATAGGCATTCTAGTAAATATGAATGAAACCAGCACGTAAGCATTTACATGCACCAGCGTGCGCCGGGGTCCCTATCCATGTAATTTTACTTCTGCTATGGATGGTGTGTAACTAATGAAACAAACAAACAAAAAAACAAAAACAAAACCAAGGCTAGTTAGCGACACTTTAAGAGTTGGGACTAAAAGGGTAAAAGGGAGGCTTATTAACTTGGGGGGGGGGGCGGGTTAGGAATATCATATCTTTTAAGTGGGCAAACTGGGAATGGACTAGGGAAACTGGTAATTGCAGTGGCACGACTATGTACCAAATCCCCCCTCCCCCCCATTTACAGAGTAGAAGTTAATTGCACACGTCCATGTAAAATTGTGTGCACAAGTATGCCCGAACAGCCTATTTTATATCATGTGTGTTTATACACGCGTATATTATAAAATGGCTGCGTCCATTAGCGCGAACTGGCATATGCGCTGCCGCTTACATTTACATTGCGGTTGTTTAAAAGTTAACGTCAGAATGTTAACTTCCTATAGACCTCTCAGCTTTCTTCCATTTGGCATCTTTTGCCAGCCGCAAAGTCAGATAATTTGGTGGCGTATCTTACATCATGATATATCTCACATTAATACTATTTCACACCAATGGACTTATTGTACTGATGCAGCTGACCATGATACATCTATCAAGAGCTGCTGCTGTAACATAGGGATTCATTGTCTACAAAATAGCATCACTAGGCACTGGGAATGGAGCTTCCACAGTGGCATCGCGCGGAGGCCCAAGCTCCAGAATTCTGCAAAGCCTTCCCAGTATTTTAGAACATAAGAACATAAGAAAATGCCATACTGGGTCAGACCAAGGGTCCATCAAGCCCAGCATCCTGTTTCCAACAGTGGCCAATCCAGGCCATAAGAACCTGGCAAGTACCCAAAAACTAAGTCTATTCCATGTAACCATTGCTAATGGCAGTGGCTATTCTCTAAGTGAACTTAATAGCAGGTAATGGACTTCTCCTCCAAGAACTTATCCAATCCTTTTTTAAACACAGCTATACTAACTGCATGAACCACATTCTCTGGCAACAAATTCCAGAGTTTAATTGTGCGTTGAGTAAAAAAGAACTTTCTCCGATTAGTTTTAAATGTGCCCCATGCTAACTTCATGGAGTGTCCCCTAGTCTTTCTACTATCCGAAAGAGTAAATAACTGATTCACATCTACCCGTTCTAGACCTCTCATGATTTTAAACACCTCTATCATATCCCCCCTCAGTCGTCTCTTCTCCAAGCTGAAAAGTCCTAACCTCTTTAGTCTTTCCTCATAGGGGAGTTGTTCCATTCCCCTTATCATTTTGGTAGCCCTTCTCTGTACCTTCTCCATCGCAATTATATCTTTTTTGAGATGCGGCGACCAGAATTGTACACAGTATTCAAGGTGCGGTCTCACCATGGAGCGATACAGAGGCATTATGACATTTTCCGTTTTATTCATCATTCCTTTTCTAATAATTCCCAACATTCTGTTTGCTTTTTTGACTGCCGCAGCACACTGAACCGACGATTTCAATGTGTTATCCACTATGACACCTAGATCTCTTTCTTGGGTTGTAGCACCTAATATGGAACCCAACATCGTGTAATTATAGCATGGGTTATTTTTCCCTATATGCATCACCTTGCACTTATCCACATTAAATTTCATCTGCCATTTGGATGCCCAATTTTCCAGTCTCACAAGGTCTTCCTGGAATTTATCACAATCTGCTTGTGATTTAACTACTCTGAACAATTTTGTGTCATCTGCAAATTTGATTATCTCACTCGTCATATTTCTTTCCAGATCATTTATAAATATATTGAACAGTAAGGGTCCCAATACAGATCCCTGAGGCACTCCACTGTCCACTCCCTTCCACTGAGAAAATTGCCCATTTAATCCTACTCTCTGTTTCCTGTCTTTTATCCAGTTTGCAATCCACGAAAGGACCTCGCCACCTATCCCATGACTTTTTACTTTTCCTAGAAGCCTCTCATGAGGAACTTTGTCAAACGCCTTCTGAAAATCCAAGTATACTATATCTACCGGTTCACCTTTATCCACATGTTTATTAACTCCTTCAAAAAAGTGAAGCAGATTTGTGAGGCAAGACTTGCCCTGGGTAAAGCCATGCTGACTTTGTTCCATTAAACCATGTCTTTCTATATGTTCTGTGATTTTAATGTTTAGAACACTTTCCACTATTTTTCCTGGCACTGAAGTCAGGCTAACCGGTCTGTAGTTTCCCGGATCGCCCCTGGAGCCCTTTTTAAATATTGGGGTTACATTTGCTATCCTCCAGTCTTCAGGTACAATGGATGATTTTAATGATAAGTTACAAATTTTTACTAATAGGTCTGAAATTTCATTTTTTAGTTCCTTCAGAACTCTGGGGTGTATACCATCCGGTCCAGGTGATTTACTACTCTTCAGTTTGTCAATCAGGCCTACCACATCTTCTAGGTTCACCGTGATTTGATTCAGTCCATCTGAATCATTACCCATGAAAACCTTCTCCATTACGGGTACCTCCCCAACATCCTCTTCAGTAAACACCGAAGCAAAGAAATCATTTAATCTTTCCGCGATGGCCTTATCTTCTCTAAGTGCCCCTTTAACCCCTCGATCATCTAACGGTCCAACTGACTCCCTCACAGGCTTTCTGCTTCGGATATATTTAAAAAAGTTTTTACTGTGAGTTTTTGCCTCTACAGCCAACTTCTTTTCAAATTCTCTCTTAGCCTGTCTTATCAATGTCTTACATTTAACTTGCCAATGTTTATGCCTGGTCTGCCCAGTCAGGTACCTAATACTGTCCCTCCTCTCCCGTGGTCTGGGGTCCTTTCCCTCCTCCACTTATCTATGGCCCTCTACTCCACCATCCCAGGTCCCTTCCCTTCCTATTCCTCTTCCTCTTTCCCTCCCCTCCTCCACTCACCTCAGAGCCCCTTCCTGGATTCTCACTATCCAACCTGGGTCCCATTCTCTTCCCCTCTTGACTCCTTGCACAATCCCAGGTTGGGGAGCAATGAGAAGGGGACAGGGCCCAACATAAATTTACACAACAAAAAGCTTGCTACCTCCCCCCAGTGATCCTCGAATTACATTTATTTTTTTAAATGCCTCATTTTAAAATGTCTTACATTTGATCATTTTAGTCTAGGGTAGAGGGACACATCTTATAGTTTAAAGATGGAAATATAGAGGATAACAGCAGAAAAGTACAGAAAAGGGCATCCAGAATGATACATTTACATTTACATTTTATTGCATTTATAAACTGCCTAACACTAAAAAGGCCTAGGCGGTGAACAAAATGACATACACAAGTTAAATCAAGAACAATACAAAACAACATGCATTTAAAATCAAAATAAAGATGTGTTGCATAAAACATAAGACCATAAGAACATAAGAAAATGCCATACTGGGTCAGACTAAGGGTCCATCAAGCCCAGCATCCTGTTTCCAACAGTGGCCAATCCAGGCCATAAGAACCTGGCAAGTACCCAAAAACTAAGTAAATAACTAATTTAAATAAATAAAAACAGTAACTTAAAAAACATAAAATTAAAATAAATAATGATTAGAAAGGTAAAATGATTATAATAAATGTAACCATAGGCTAAATTAAATAAAAAGGTCTTGATATTGATAAGTTTTCTGAATTGAGGAAGTGAGTCGCAAAGGGGATGGAATGATTCCTCCATGACAAAGGCTAAACAGGTTAGGACTCTTCAGCTTGGAGAAGAGATGGCTGAGGGGAGATATGATAGAGGTCTATAAAATAATGAGTAGAGTGAAACAAGTAAACAGTAATCGGTTGTTTACTCTTTCAAAGAGTTCAAAGATTAGGGGACATGGAAGTTACTAGGTGATATGTTTAAAACTAATAAAAGAAAATAATTTTTTACTGAAGGCATAATTAAGCTCTGGAATTCATTGCCAGAGGATGTGGTGAAAGCTATTAGTGTAGCTGTGTTTAAAAAAGGTTTAGATGAGTTCCTGGAGAAAAATACCATAAACCATTAATAAAGTTGAGTTGCAGAAATCCACTTCTTATCCTTGAAATAAACAGCATGGAATATTTCTAAACCTTGGGATCCTGTCAGTTATGTATGATGTGGATTGACCACTGTTGGAATAGGATACTGGACTTGATGGACCTTTGGTCTGAGCAAGTATGGCAAATATTATGTACTTATGACCTTTGGTCCACCCAGTCTGCGTATGTGTGCCTGCCTGATGTGCTGTCATTGGTTTAATTCAACCTGTGATCTTTTTTCTGCCTCCACCTTTATGGTCCCTTTGTGTCTATCCTATGTGTGCAGGCTTGAATTCTGCCACTTTTTTTGCACCTATAACCTCTGTTGGAAGTTTGTTTTAAGTGTCCAAACACCCTGTCATGCAAAATGTATTTTCTCATATTCTTTTTAAGATTCCTTCCCTTCAGCTTTATATGGAAAATTCTGTCTTTTGGTAATTTATTAAAGCCTGGTAGATAAATTATATGTGGATAAAGTATACAGTCCAAAGACTTCAATAGAATTATTCAAGCAGAAGACTTTCTTGCTTTATTATTATTTTGTAAATGGCTGCTCCACAGGCTCAATACAGTATACAAAAGTTCTCAATCAGGTCCCCCGACACGGACCGTGTTTCGCTCAGAGCTGCATTGGGAGGGACTAATGCAGTGTATAATTTCAACCACTACAAACAAAATGAAAATTACTTATTAGATAAAGCATAACTAAGGACTGTAGATAAGGGCTAGTTAACAAATAGCGCCAGGATTCATAAGCATTGTCCAGATTCAGTTCTATGGAGAGCAAGCAGTGCAAACAGAAGCGGAGATTTAAAGAGCTGTGTTTGGGCGCCAAAAAAGGCGCCAATGAGAATGCACCAACACGGAATACAACAGCCAATCAGAAAGCATCAGGAAACTTAGATGGTGCAGTCAAATAAAACAAAACCATTCTATTTCATTATTCAGTCCCTTTGGAGATAAACAGTCCAATTTATATATCCACTTCTGTTCTCTATGTATTAAAATTTCAGAAAAATTACCACCCCGAGTTGGGGGTGGAATAACATCAAGTACAAGAAATTTAAGGTCAGATTCTGTGTGTGCATAGGAGATCCAATGAGGAACCAATGGTGCTGTTTCGTGACCGGTCCGAATGTTGGACCGGTGCTCAATAATTCTGGTACGTATTGACCTAGAGGTTTTGCCCACATACAATTTAGGGCAAGGGTAAATGATCATATAAATGACCCCTCGTGAAGCACAACTAGCAGAGAAGTTTAAATTACAAGAAAACTGAGAGATGGGATTTTGAAAAGTAGTGCTGGAGAGAACATGTGGACATACTGAACAATGTCCACAGGGAAAAAAACCAGAGTGAATGGCAATGTTGGAGGGACTAATGTCAGTGAGATGGAAGTGTACTAATATGTCCCTGAGGTTATGGCCACGACGAAAAGTGAACCGTAAAGGAAAATTAAAACAATCATGTAATACCAAAATAGACCAATGACATTTAATAATGGTTGTAAGATCACGAGTATGGGTTGAAAAAGTTAAGATACAATTGATCCAACCTTCAGAAGACCGAGTTTGAGGAATGAACAAAAAATCATGGTTGGTAAAAAGTGCTCGTTTAAAAGCCCTTTGTAAAATTTGACAGCGGTACCCTCTTTCTTGAAACCATAGGATCATCTGCTTAGCTTGATTAACAAACTCAGACCAAGATGAACAGAGGCAGCAAAGCCTTAGTAGCTGTACCACCGGTATTTTCTTTCTTAAATGGAAAGGGTGATGACTGTTAACATTTTTTTTTTAATTTTATATTTATTGAATTTTTAAATTTTCAAATACATTGAAAAAAACAATTTCTACAGAAAATAGGAAGTCAAAAACAAAGCTTTGATTTAAACTTTCAAGAAAAACAATATTATATTGTAATATTTCTTCCATATTATAAGCAAAGGTAGGGAGATCCGAAATACATAGCGGTTTTAAAGGCAAAATTACATCATTCATAAATACTTAGGGGCGGATTTTCAGAGCCCTGCTCGCCTAAATCCGGGCAGATTTAGGCGAGCAGGGCCCTGCGCGCCGGTGCGCCTATGTTCAATAGGCCTACCGGCGCGCGCGCGCAGACCCCGGGACTCGCGTAAGTCCCGGGGTTTGGCGAGGGGGCGTGTCGGGGGTGTGTCGGGGGTGGGCCAGGTCGGCGCAGCATTTTTGGGGCGGGCCCGGGGGCGTGGTTACGGCCCGGGGCGGTCCGGGGGCGTGGCCGCACCCTCCGAACCCGCCCCCAGGTCGCGTCCCGGCGCGCTAGCGGCCTGCTGGCGCGCAGGGATTTACGTCTCCCGGGAGGCGTAAATCCCCCGACAAAGGTAAGGGGGGGGGTTTAGACAGGGCCGGGCGGGTGGGTTAGGTAGGGGAAGGGAGGGGAGGGCAAAAGAAAGTTCCCTCCGAGGCCGCTCCGATTTCGGAGCGGCCTCGGAGGGAACGGGGGTAGGCTGTGCGGCTCGCCGCGCGCCGGCTATACAGAATCGATAGCCTTGCGCGCGCGCCGATCCAGGATTTTAGCGGATACGCGCGGCTATGCGCGTATCTACTAAAATCCCGCGTACTTTTGCTTGCGCCTGATGCGCCAGCAAAAGTATGCCAATTCGCGCGGTTTGAAAATCTACCCCTTAATGTTGACACACCGTGTTTATGCAGTTTTAAATTTAAATTAGCCTTCCCATCTAGAACTTATCGGGAGTGAGAGTCCAGGTACAACCGTAGATGTTCTATCTCAGTAACGGGCGGATTTTAAAAGCCCTGCTCGAGTAAATCCGCCCGGATTTAAGTGAGCAGGGCCTTGCGCGCCGGCGTGCCTAGAACCCCGGGACGCGCGTAGGTCCCGGGGTTTTTGGAAGGGGGCATGTCGGGGGCGTGTTGGGGGCAGGGCCGAACGACGAGGCATTTTGGGGGCGGGACGCGGCGTTTCGGGGGCGGGCCCGGGGGCGTGGTTTCGGGCCGGGGCGTTCCGGGGGCGTGGCCGCGCCCTCCGGAATCGCCCCCGGGTCGCGTCTTGGCGCGCCAGCAGCCCGCTGGCGCGCGTGGATTTACGTCTCCCTCCGGGAGGCGTAAATCCATGGATAAAGGTAGGGGGGGGGTTTAGATAGGGCCGGGGGGGTGGGTTAGGTAGGGGAAGGGAGGGGATGGTGAGGGGAGGGCGAAAGAGTTCCCTCCGAGGCCGCTCCGATTTCGGAGCGGCCTCGGAGGGAACGGAGGCAGGCTGCGTGGCTCGGCGCATGCCAGCTGCCCAAAATCGGCAGCCTTGCGCGCGCCGATCCAGGATTTTAGAGGATACGCGCGGCTATGCGCGTATCTTATAAAATCCAGCGTACTTTTGTTTGCGCCTGCTGCTCAAACAAAAGTACGCGATCGCACTTTTTCTAAAAGTCTACCCCTAAATATATACTTATCATCATGATATACCAAAATACAGCGGCAAGGATATCTCAAGTAGAATTTGGCTCCTCTGGTCACAATTTCATTCCTCATGGTCAGAAAGGCTTTTCTTTTTTCTTGGATTCTCTTTGTAATATCCGGAAAGACTGATTTGAAAACCGTAGAATAATTCAGACTGCTTTCTAAAAGACCTCTTCAAAACTTCATCCCTATCTGATGTTTGCAGGAAAGTCACAAATACTGTTGCCCTTTCTTCGATTTTAGCTTCAAATGATTTCTCTAAGAAATCTGTCAAATTATCCATAGAAATATTTCTACCCAACTGCTCTTCTTGCTGTTCTTTCTCTTTTTCTTGTCTTCCAGGTAAATAATAGTCTTGAAATTATTGGAACTGTAGTTTCAGTATAAGCTAAAATATTTATAAGATAACTTATAATTAAATCTTTTAGCGTCATCCATTTTGTTATTGGGAAATTCATAAATCTTAGATTATTTCTCCGAAGCTGATTTTCCAAGAAATCAATCTTCCGATTAGCAAAGGACACAGATCTTATAAGGTTAACTTGTACCTCTTTTATATTCTTAATTTCCTTTTCTGCACTTGCCAAAGATTTTTCAACCATTTGAATTTTAATTTCTATATTATTAGACTTTTCCATATTTTGCTTCACAACATTTGTTAAATCTATTATAGCCATATTCATTGTGGTCAGGGCCTTCCAAATTTCTTCAGAGGTTATTTTCTCAGAAATTCTTAAAGGATAGTTCAAAACTACATGTATACCTTTTTCCTCTCCTCCCTTGTCCGAGAGGCCTTCCTTGCCCAGCTCTTCTCGCCGCGTTTCAGCGTCTCCCCTCCTGTAGCCTAAGATTTCATGGCTCTCCGAAGAAGGCATGGATTCCATACCTCTTCTCTGTGGGTCCGATGTTATTTCTGAGGGCTGACTCGACGTACCTTCCAGCAGGTGTTCCGTCCCCTCTTCCAGCAGGGGTTTATAGGCAAGAGAAAGAGTTGTTGGCTTGCAGGGGCTAAGAGATATTTCTTCGACCAGGGTGTAGCATCTGCTCTCCGCCATCTATGCCAGCAGCCCCGCTCTCCGATGCAAGCTGCACTCCACGGAATGCTTCCTCTATCCGCATTTGTCGAAAAGGCACATCAGACGTTGAGGTAAGAATCTCTTGGATCCTTGCCTTCCATTTAATGTGCGGCATGTAAGATATGGTGAAAAAATTTTAAAAAGGAAATTTTGGCAAGGTTTTTAGGAAAAGACACGGAGCTCGGTCGCTTCCGTGCTCACGGTACGGCAGCCATCTTGGATCTCCGACTGTCAAATTTTAACAATGTATTGCGGTCTGTGGTTTTTCTAAAAATAGTAGTGAAAAAAATACCAGATGATAGAGAAATTGTAATATCCAAAAATGCTTTGCTGTGGGGACTGATACAAAAATTAATCTGTAAGTGCCTATTGCATGAGTTAAGCCAATCAAAAAACATGTAGAACTGTACGTCAGTGCCCGTCCAAATCAAAAGGACGTCATCAATATACCGCTTCCAAAAATGAATAAAAGATGTCCAAGGCGAAGGGTAAAGAAAAACGTCTTCAAATTTATTCATATAAAGACAGGCAAGGCTAGGCACCATGGTGGTGCCCATGGTGGTGCCTTTAACCTGTTGGTACATGACGGATTCAAATAAAAAATAATTTCTAGTTAAAGCCAATTGTGACAGTGTTAACAGAAATGAAATAGAAATGCGAGTCGGGGTAGGACGTAAATTCAAAGTTTCTTCAATCACAGAGCTTCATCCTGAGGGATATTGGAATACAGTGATATTATATGTAGAGTAATAAAAAAACAAAAATCCGGAGGGGTAGGGGAATCATGAAGAAGAGTCATCAAATGATTAGAATCCTTGATATATGAACGACCTGAAGAAATGAAAGTTTGTATAAATAGGTCAACGAACTGTGGAAGAGGTTCTAATACTGAACCTATACCGCATACAATGGGTTGGCCGGGGGGATTCTGTAAGGACTTATGGATTTTTGGAAGAATGTAAAAAGAAGGAATACATGGAAAAGCAACTTGTAAAAAATCGGCTTCACGGGGGGTGATTTGATGTGAGTCAATAGCTTGTTGAACAATGTTTTTAATCAATGACTGAGGTTCTACAGTAGGATCGTTAGATAAGGGGAAGTAATATTCGTTATCCTGAAGTTGGCTTATTACTTCATTAATGTAAGTGGAGCAATTTAAAACCACCACTCTACCTCCCTTATCTGCTGATTTACTCACCCCAACCCTTTCCCTTCCACTCCCCTCCCCCACATAACTTAAATTGTTGTTTTTCTTTAGCCCCGATTACAGGCCCAGATCACGGTGGTAGCATCCTACCATGATCTGGGCCCAGTGCTTCTGATGATGCTAGACTTTGACAATCCAGTGCTGAAGAGAATCGCTAAGTACTGCTTGGGGAAATTTTAGAACTTAAGGGGTAGATTTTAAAAAGTGTGCACCGATTTTATAACACGAGCATGCTGGTGGACTGGGAGGGAACTTCCCTAACCCTCTGCCTAACCTTCCTTCCCTTTCCCCTTCCCCTCTCTTCCCCACCCCCTACACCTATCCTACCTTACCTCTTTTTTTTCTTTTATTTTGTTACATGCTGCTTCCTCCGGAGCAGAAGTAATTTACATGCACCGGCTGGCTGCCGGCTCGTGCTTCCCCAGGACAGCAGCTAATGGCCGCTGTCCCGACCGGGGCCTCCATCCCGCACCACCCTGCCCCTCCCCGGCCAGTCCTCTTTTCAGGCTCTGGCACTTATTCGCGTACTGGGGTTTACGCACGTGGCTGGGCCCATTTGAAAATTTGCCTGGGCGCAAAAGGCCCGGCCACGCGCATAAATCCAGGATTTACGACCGCCGGATGTTTTTAAATCTACCTGTAAAAATATTGGGGGAGAAGTAAACTATTGGGGTATCTTCTTTAGTGTGTTTTTGTGCCAGTATTACATAGCTAGTCAGAAGGCAGGCAAAAAACCCCCAGGAGTTTTGTATGTTTGTATTAAATAGCTAGTCAGAGGGCAGGCAAAAACCAGGAACATAAGAAATTGCCATGCTAGGTCAGACCAAGGGTCCATCAAGCCCAGCATCCTGTTTCCAGCAGAGGCCAAACCAGGCCACAAGAACCTGGCAAGTACCCAAATACCAAGATGATCCCATGCTACTGATGCCAGTAATAGCAAAGGACATTCCCTAAGTCAACTTGATTAATAGCAGTTAATGGACTTCTCCTCCAAGAACTTTTGTGTGATTTGTATTAAATAGCTAGTCAGAGGGCATGCAAAAAAACCCAGGAGATAGTGTGTTTGTATTTCCCTCTCTCTCACCCCTAGCTCATACCTTGATGTTTAGGCAGGTGACATTTTCACACACACAAAAAAAATAATCAGCCTTTTAATTTAAATTCAGAAATTCACCACGCTTTATCAGGAGTTTAATCATCTCCTTGTAAGTCACTACCAGATAAATAGTGACTACATTAATATATTTAAAGGACACTAATTGTACACATTCCTACTCCCATAGCAACCTAAACTTAACTAGGAATGAACAAAATTAAGATGAAGGCAGCAAGAGTGGGTCCTTCTACTCTTTTGCATTGAGTGTCACATGTATGACATTTTACCTGCCGGTGAGAGATTGTATGTGAGCACTCGGTGCAAAGAGCTCCTGTCTCTCAGAGAATGAGTCCAGTCTCTGGAGACTAGAGTGGCAGACCTGGAGGAGCAGACAGAGTGGTATATAGATGAGACCTTCAGGGACATAGTAGCCAAATCCCAACTCCAGTCTGGCAGCCCTGGTGCTGCCTTGGAGGAGGAAGGTCCCCTGGTCAGAAAGCATCAACCTGGTGCAGTAGGAAATGATCCTGTAGCAAAGACCTACTCTCCAGGAGTTGCATTGTCCTCTTGCACCAAGGATGTGCCTCCCAGGGCTACTGCCTAGGAGGGAAGGGTTAGGTCGGCTGTCATAGTGGGTGATTCGATTATTAGGAATGTAAACAATTGGGTAGCTGGTGGGCATTAGGATCGCCTGGTAACATGCCTACCTGGTGTGAAGGTGGTGGACCTCATGCATCACCTACATAGGATTTTAGACAGTGCTGGGGAGGAGCTGGCTGTCCTGGTACATGTGGGCACAAAAGACTTAAGAAAATATGGGTGGGAGGTTCTGGAAGTCAAATTTAGGCTCTTAGGTAGAAAGCTGAAATCAGAACCTCCAGGGTAGTATTTTCTGAACTGCTCCCTGTTCCACACGCAGGTCCCCAGAGGCAGCCAGAGCTCTGGAGTCTCAATGCATAAATGAGACGATGGTGCAAGGAAGAGGGATTCAGTTTTGTAAGGAACTAGGGAACTTTTTTGGGAAGGGGAAGTCTTTTCCGAAGGGATGGGCTTCACCTTAACCAGGGTGGAACCAGGCTGCTGGAGCTAATTTTTAAAAAGGAGATAGAGCAGCTTTTAAATTAAATCAAAGGGGAAAGCTGACAGCAGCACATTGTTCAGAGGGAGATATCTTCAAAGGATGCTAATTAAGCATTAGAATTAGGGCATTATCAGAGAGGTTCCAATAATAAGAAAAATAGTCTATGTGCCTATAATTAAAGACTTACCTCGGCTAAAAGATTCCAATTTATCCCTGTCAACTGAAAAGCAGAATGTTAATATAAACAAAAAATACACTTTGAAATGTTTGTATGCTAAAGCCAGAAGTCTAAGAAGTAGATCGGAGAGATAGAGTGCATAGCAGTACATGATGATATAGACTTAATTGGCATCTCAGAGACATGGTGGAAAGAGGATAACCAATGGGATAGCACTACACCAGGGTACAAATTATATCACAATGATAGAGAGGAGCAACTTGATGGTGGGGTGGCGCTTTATGTTCAGGATGGCATAGAGTCCATCAGGATAAAGATCCTTCTAGAGACTAAATGCACAGTCGAATTTTATGGGTAGAAATCCCTTCTGTGTTGGGGAAGAGTATAGTGATAGGAGTATACTACTGTACCTGGCCAAAATGATAAGACAGACAGTAAAATGCTAAGAGAAATTAGGGAAGATAAACAAATTGTTAGTGCAATAATAATGGGAGATTTCAATGACCCCAATATTGACTGGGTAAGTGTAAGATCAGGACTTGCTAGAGAGATAAAGTTCCTGAATGGAATAAATGACAGTTTTATGGAGCAATTGGTTCAAGAACCAACAAGAGAGGCAGCAATTTTACATCTAATTTTCAGTGGAGCTCAGGATTTGGTGAGAGAGGTGTGGGGCCGTTTGGCAATAATGATCAGAATATGATCAAATTTGAATTAATGACTGGAAAGGGACAGTAAGCAAATCCACAGTTCTAGCACTAAACTTTCAAAAGGGAAACTTTGATAAAATGAGAAACATAGTAAAATAAAAACAAAAAAACTGAAGGGTACAGCTGCAAAGGTTAAGAGTGTGCAACAGGCATGGACACTGTTAAAAAATACCATCTTAGAAGTGCAGTCCAGATTTATGCCAAGCATTAAGAAAGGTGGAAGGAAGGTCAAACAGTTGCCGGCATGACTAAAACGTGAGGTGAAAAAAGCTATTTTAGCCACAAGATCTTCATTCAAAAATTGGAAGAAGGATCCATCAGAAGAAGATAGGATAAAGCATAAGCACTGGCAAGTTAAATGTAAGATATAGATAAGACAGGCTGAGGGAGAATTTGAAAAGTAGTTGGCCACAGAGGCAAAAACTCATAATAAAAACTTTTAAAAATATATCTGAACCAGAAAGCCTGTGTAGGAGTCGATTGGACTGTTAGATGATCGAGAGGTTATAGGGGCACTTAGGGAAGATAAGGCCATCACGGAAAGACTAAACAAATTCTTTGCTTTGGTGTTTACTGAAGAGAATGTTGGGGAGTTACCCGTTCCAGAGACGGTTTTCAAGGGTGATAAGTCAGATGAACTGAACTAAATCATGGTGAACCTGGAAAATGTGGTAGGCCAGACGAACAAACTGAGAGTTGTAAATCACTTGGATCAGATGGTATACACCCCAAACACTGGAAGGTGGCCAATGTACCCCCGATATTTAAAAAGGGTTACAGGGGTGATCTATGAAACTATAGATCAGTGAGCCTGAGTTCAGTGTCGGGAAAAATCGTGGAAACTTTTTTGAAGAAACAAATCACAAAATATTTATATAGACATGGTTTAATGAGACACAGCTAGCATGGATTTACCCAAGGGAAGTCTTGCCTCACAAATCTCCTGCATTTTTTTGAAGAAGTGAATAAACATTTGGAGAAAGGTAAACCGGTAGATGTGGTGTTATGGACTTGCTAGGGAGTTAGCAATCTGTTATGGACTCCTCCTATAAAAGGGAGGAGTTAGCAAACTGTTATGAAGCGACTCCTGTAGAAGGGAGGAGTTAACGCAGTCTGTTAGAAACTCCGTGAGGAGTTGGCAATCTTGTTATGAACTAGCTCCTGTGGAGGGAGGAGGTATGCTCAGCTCCTGTAGAGGGAGTAGTAAACAATCTGTTAGGGTTAAGACTGCGGAGTAGCAAACTATTATGAATCTGTTGCTGAAGACTCCTGATGGAGAGAGTAGCAATGTTACCAGCGGAGTGCTTGGAGAGGGCACTCAGCTGTAGAGGAATGTAGATAGGTGGCTCCTTGGGCCGTTGGCAGAAGACTGCGCCCCCAGGAGGATATCCTGAGAGGGACCACTGGCTAGGCTTGGGTATGGAGACAGACACAGATAGTTCTTTTATTAGACAGGTTAGTAGAACCACCAGAGATGGCAGTAGTGAGCTGATATGCCCGGCAGGGCTGAAGTCCCTCAGGTACTGGAACAGCGATCCCAGGGTTGCTGAGCTATAGAGAAACTATAGATAGTAAGTAGACAGGGTATGCTGTGTTCTTAGCCAGAACTAGATGACAAAACTCACATAAGGTCTTTAGAAAGCTCAGTAGCTGGAAAGGGTTAGGCCTTCGAGGAGCGAGTACCTGGTTTCAGGGAAAGTCTGAGAGAGCGGTGGTAACTCACAAATGTCTGTATCTGCGATAGCTTCCAGGCAGTAGAGAATCTTCAGAATGTTAAGGAACATGGACCCTCGAGGAGCGAGTACCAGTTCCTATTGGCAATCTGAAATAAAGAAAAGAGAGCGAGGCCCCGGAGGAGCGGGTACCCCTGGTAAGTCCGAGGAGGCAGAGTAGCTTGGACAAATCCTTGCTAACTCGATGTGTTAGCAAATACTGAGACCTTTTATATTGGAAGTGGATGACATCATCTCAGGGGGACGCGCCTGAGGTTCACGCCCTTGCTGGTACATCAATCAGAGCGCGCACGCCTACGTCATCAAGAATATGGTAGATCCACAGCGTCGTGCCAGTTCGGGGACGCTGGAGGGAGACGGCAAGAAGAGGCCGTGGCAGCTATTCGTCCATCAGACACGGAGGGAGTCGCCACAGTGGTAAAGAGGGCGGAGTGAGGGCGTCGAGCAGCGACGAACGCAACAGGTGTATTTGGATTTTCAGAAGATATTCAAAAAAGTCCCTCATGAGAAGCTTCTAAGAAAAGTAAAATGTCATGGGATATGAGACAATGTACTTTTGTGGATTGCAAACTGGTTAAAAGACAGGAAACAGAAAGTAGGATTAAATGGTCTGTTTTCACAGTAGAATAAGGTAAACAGTGGAGTGCCTCAGGGAGCTGTATACGGACCGGTGCTTTTTAATATATTTATAAATGTTCTTTATCTTTTATTGAATTTCTTAATCACCTATATCCTGGACAATGTACATAAAATCAAACACAGCAGTAAACATCAAATCAAAATCAACAAAAACAAAAGATCACAAAAAGACACCAAAGACCATCTGTAGACTTAGTAAAAAGCTTGTCTAAAAAGACAAGTTTTTAGCTGGGTCTTAAACGTCTTAACACTGTCTGCTGTGTGTAAGGCTTTGGGAAGAGAATTCCAAATCGGAATGGCCACAGAGAAAGAGCAGTCTCTAGTTACACTCAGCCTGGTATTCAGGGGAGAGGGTACGTCTAGCAAACTTCGTTGTGTAGAACAGAGCTGACGGGACAGACAGTAAAGCCATAGAAGAGCATTGTTCCAGTGTGAGGCATCAGAGGAAATTAGATTAAAGGTGATCATTGCAATCTTATATTTAATATGTTCTCCCATTGGAAGCCAGTGTAAATTGGAGAGTACTGGGAAAATGTGCCCACGCTTGTTGGTACCCGTAATGAGTCGTGCTGCAGCATTTAGCAATAATGGGAGAGGTCGAAGTGTGACTGCAGGGAGGCCTAGGGGTGTGGAGTTACAATAGTCTACCAATGGTAGAATAGAGGCCTGTACCACAATTTGAAAATCTGCCTTCTCTAGCAGATGTTGAAGGCCACAAAGCACATGGAGTTTGTGGAAGCCAGCCCTAAGTCTATTTTTAACAAAAGGGTGGAAGGATAATGCGGAATCAAATAGAACACCCAAATACGAATACAGGAATTCAAAGCAAAGGGGATTTGATCAATCAAGATGGAGTCATGAGAGGGTTTGGACAAAGAGCAATGAATTAATAAGCATTGGGTTTTAGGAAGATTTAGTGACAACTTATTGAAAAATAGCCAGCTTTTCATGGTGGAAACACACAGATTTACGAGAACGACTGTATCAGTCCATGAGGGGTGAACACAAAAAAAACCAACTGGATATCATCCACATACAGTTTGTATCCGCCATACTGCCTGGCTAGCACTTTACACAGAGGAGAAAGATAGATGTTAAATAATATGGCTGATAATGCTGAGCTTTGTGGCAAACCAGTAGTGATTTCAGCCCATGAGGAGGACTGATTATTGAATTTGACACACTGAGATTGCTGGGAAACAGACAAGTTGAATCATTGTAACACAGGTCCAGAAATACCACAGTCATGAAGATGATGTAATAAGATTGAGTGATCAACGGTATCAAAAGCTGCGGTGATGTCTAACAACACCAAAATGAAACTGTGACCTGAGTGAAGACCTCTTCTAAATTACTCAATAAGAAACAAAATTAATAGTTCGGCACTTAAGGATTCCCTAAATCCGAACTGGTGTGTATCCAAGATTTGATGAGATGCAATGAAGTCGGTCAATTGATTGAGGACACTAAATTCTATTAATTTGGCCAGAAACAAAAGGGAAGAGATGGGTCTAAAATTGTTAAGGTTTGCTGGATCTAAATTGCTCTTTTTCAAGAGGGGCTTACTACTGTTTTCTTCAAGGAAATGGGGAGAGAACCCTCAGATAAAGATACATTGACTAAGACACGTAGAGCTGGCAATAAAGTGTCTTTTATCCCTTTCAGTATTGTAGCATTGCAGGGGTTCAGGGAACAACAGGATGGATTTATTTTAGAAATGATCTGTCCTAGTTCTAGAGAGGAAACAGGTTCAAAATTATTCCATAAAGTTTCAGAAAGAGATGCGTCCAAATGGGACCAGTTGGGCACAGAAGAAAAAGAAGCAACAAGAGTGGATATCATACCCACAAAAAGGGGTAGATTTTCAAACACGGCGCGTTCGTGTACTTTTGCTGGCGCACCAGGCGCCAGCAAAAGTACGCGGGATTTTAGTAGATACGCGCGTAGTCGCGCATATCCGCTAAAATCCTGGATCGGCGCGCACAAGGCTATCGATTACGTATAGCCGGCGCGCGCCGAGCCGCGCAGCCTACCCCCGTTCCCTCCAAGGCCGCTCCGAAATCGGAGCGGCCTTGGAGGGAATCCTCTAACGCCCTCCCCTCACCTTCCCCTCCCTTCCTCTACCTAACCCACCCCCCCGGCCCTGTCTAAAACCCCCCCTTACCTTTGTCAGGGGATTTACGCCTCCCGGAGGGAGACGTAAATCCCCGCGCGCCAGCGGGCCCCTAGCGCGCCGGGACGCGACCTGGGGCGGGTACGGAGGGCGCGGCCACGCCCCCGAACTGCCCCAGGCCGTAACCACGCCCCCGGGCCCGCCCCCAAAACGCTGCCGACACGTCCCGAAAACGGCGCGGCGCTCGGCCACGCCCCCGACACGCCCCGACACGCCCCCCTCCGAAAACCCCGGGACTTACGCGAGTCCTGGGGCTCTGCGTGCGCCGTAAGGCCTATGTAAAATAGGCTCACCGGCGCGCAGGGCCCTGCTCGCCTAAATCCGCCCAGTTTTGGGCGGATTTAGGCGAGCAGGGCTCTTAAAATCCGCCCCAATGTGTCAAGAAATCAGTGTAATTGAAATCACAAGAAGGAATTGAGGAGGTGTAAAGTGCATTAGCAGAGGTGTTGGTAAGGGATTTAGCTTTCCTAAACAATTCCTTGGGGTTAAAACCGATGTCGTGCATGCGTTTAGAGTAAAAAGACAAATAGACTTAGTTTTTGGGTACTTGCCAGGTTCTTATGGCCTGGATTGGCCACTGTTGGAAACAGGATGCTGGGCTTCATGGACCCTTGGTCTGACCCAGTATGGCATTTTCTTATGTTCTTAGCATCCTGGATCGCTGTGTGGAAAGAATCTAATAAAGAACAAAAGCTCATTAGGGAATCAATAGAATGAGTTCTATGCCAGCAGCATTTACTGCATCTTAGCTGTACCTTCAAAGATTTAACCTCAGTGGTAATCCATGTGGAACATTTTTTCCTCGATTTATGTTCAAAACTAGTAGAGCTACCTTATCGAGAGAGTCTTCAAGAAGCTTTATCCAGCTAGTGATGCCTTCCTCAATATTGGAAGGGCAAAAAGTACAGAAATTAGTTTTGACTATTTTACTCAGTTCAATGATGTTAATAAAACCTCTAGAAGTAAATAGGGCATTAGGAACGTCCTCAAAATTCCTTAAGTTTGATGTAATAGCGCACAGAAGCAAAAGCTGATCAAAAAATGGTCAGATCAGGCCACCGGATTCACTGTAACCGATTTGGAACAAGTATCCAACATAGCATTATTAATAAACACAAGATCTAAGATGTTGCCTAATTTATGGGTTGGGGAAGAAATGATCTGTTCCCATCCTAAAGAGGATAGAATATCACGAAAGATGGCAATTTGAGGGGAGATGGAGGTGTCACCAAACTGTAAATTGAAATCGCCTAAGATGACCATGGTATTCAAGCTGGCTTTAGAAGTAACAAGCTGCTCAAAGAATGGAGATAGGTTGGTAGATAGCAGCATGGGTGGGCAATAAACTAGACATAAACTAAGCCAATCCGAAAAAAGAACCAGACATTCATAAGGCGAATTGTCACCGATGTTTTCATGTGCCATCTTGAAAATATCATGATATGTGATTAGGAGCCCCCCTCCATGACCCTTTTTCCTTGGTTGGGAAATAGCTGTGTACCCTAAAATAGAAATTTGGTTTAATAGAACTGCATCAGATGGCAATAGCCAGGATTCAGTGATGCAGAAGAAATCAGGGTTGATGTCTCTGATCAAGTCAAAGAATAAATGGATTTTCTTTCTAACTGCCTGAGCATTAATAAAATATATCTTTAGTAGGTGTGATTGAGGAGAAGAAAGAGTGGGTAAGTTAGATAGAGGGATGGTGATCAAGATGGCGGGTGATTACCTCAATGACGCTGTACCAAGATTGATATAAAACAATAGAAATTGGGAAACTTGAAAACGATTGATGTTTGTCCGCAGAGAGCGCCGAGTCTAGCATATGCTGGGCTCAGCGCTACTCGGCATGCATGAAGGAGCACACAAAGGAGCTCCTTTGTTGTGCCCCTCTAGAATGCAGCACCTCTGTTGACCACCAGTTCTTCCCCCCCCCCCCCCCCCCCCCCCCCCCGGTGTGTGTGCTATCATCAGGGGAGCAGGGCTAATACCTGATGTCATCTCGGTCAGTGAAAAACACGCTGGGAAGCAACTGCTCCATCTCTCAGATGCAAAGCCAGCTGGAAATGGCTCGGATGTCCCGGAGAGAGTCAATCTCATAAACACGGTCCCACAGACTGGAAAGGGGTACAACAAGTGAGGTGATCAAATTTGCAGATGACATACAATTATGCAGAGTAGTTAAATCTTAAGCAGATTTTGATAAATTGTAGGAAGACTTGTGATACTGGATGACTGAGATTCCAAATGGTAGATGAAATGTAATGTGGACAAGAGCAAGGTGATGTATATGGATACAAATAACCCTTGCTGTAGTTACACAATGTTAGGTTCTATCTTAGGAGTTACCACCCAGGAAAGAGATGTAAGAGTCATAGTGGATAATACATTGAAGTTGTAGGCTCACTGTGCTGTGGTGGTCAAAAACGCAAACAGAATGTGTTCAACAGGCATGGAAATTGTTTAAAAATACAATCCTAGAGGCACAGTCCATATGTATTCCACACATTAAGAAAAGTGGAAGGAAAGCAAAACGATTACCGGCATGGTTAAAAGGTGAGGTGAAAGAGGCTATTTTAGACAAAAAAAACTTCCCTCAAAAATTGGAAGAAGGATCCATCTGAAGAAAACAGGATAAAACATAAGCAAAAACTCATAATAAAAACGTTTTAAAATATATCTGCAGCAAGAAACCTGTGAGGGAGTCGGTTGGACCATTAGATGACCGAGGAGTTAAAGGGGCTCTTAGGGAAGATAAGGCCATTGCAGAAAGACTAAATGAATTCTTTGCTCTGGAATTTGTTGCCAGAGGATGTGGTTAGTGCAGTTAGTGTAGCTGGGTTCAAAAAAGGTTTGGATAAATTCTTGGAGGAGAAGTCCATTAACTGCTATTAATCAAGTTTTCTTAGAGAATAGCCACTGCTATTAATTGCATCAGTAGCATGGGATCTTCTTAGTGGTTGGGGAATTGCCAGGTTCTTGTGGCCTGGTTTGGTCTCTGTTGGAAACAGAATGCTGGGCTTGATGAACCCTTGGTCTGACCCAGCATGGCAATTTCTTATGTTCTTAATTATTAGGAAGGGAGTGGCAAATAAAACGGTGGATGTCATAATGGATCTGTATCATTCCTTGGTGAGATTTCACCTTGAATACTGTGTGCAATTCTGGTTGCCACATCTCAAAAATTATATAGTTGCACTGGAGAAAGTGCAGAGAAGGGCATCAAAATGATAAAGGGCATGAAACGGCTCCCCTATGAGGAAAGGCTGAAGAGGTTAGGGCTGTTCAGTTTGGAGAAGAGACAGCTGAAGGGGGGATATGATAGAGGTCTACAAAATCATGAAAGAATTTTATCTGGTTAATGTAAATTGGTTATTTACTCTCTGAGATAATAGAAGTGTTGCTCCTGTTGGTCGTAGATCGCTGCCACCTCTGTTGCTCACCTCCTTTTTTCCTGCACCAGTGATTCTTGGAAGAATGGCGGCCTCTGCTTGCAAATGCCACTCTCCTCAGCATTGCCTGGATGGCGTGGGTGATCCCATCCACCATCTTGAATTGGGGATTACCTAGGGCATGCGCATGCCAGGCCACTTCTAATACACATGGCGGAAACCTCGGGGGCGACCCCTCCACATGATGTCACCTGCCAGTGGATTTAAGCTATCCGGCCTATGCTTCCTACAAGTTAGCAAGGACTTCCTTCCTGCTGAATTCCACTCCACTCATAGATGCTTTGCTGTTGCTACGCTGAACTCGTTCCTGATCCTGGGACTTGAGCCCCTTAGGTACCCGCTCCTCGGGGGCCTTTTCGCATTCTGGCTATCCGCTTCTCTGAGGGCCTTCCTGCCTGGAGACATCACCCACACATGACCAGGATACAGCCTTGTTCAGCCTTGTGAGTACTCTATCATCTTGCTGATGGAACCTCCAGTGTACCCCGTGCCTCGGGCCACTACCGTGCTCGCCTCAGCAAACCTCCTTCTACACTTCAGAGTGAGTACCATCATCTACACAGCTCTACTGATCTCCTGCACTTCTCTTACCATCGACTGTATGATTCTCGGCGTACCCCGCACAACGAGCCACTACCGGATCTACCTGAGAGGTGTGCTATCTGAAGGAGGAGTTCCCCGCCGTACCCTGCTCCACAGGCCACTACCGGAGATATCATCACTGGGTAACCTTACTACTCTGGACTGTGACTCTTCTCCCACTTGGTGGGTACTTCATCTACTTTCCAGTATAATAAAGTCTCATTACTATTTGTGTCCGACTCAGTTGAGGCCACGCCTATCGTAGTGAGTCCCCACAGGGCTCCTCCCTGTGGGTGGAGTCATCTCTCACTATGATCCAGGGTCCAACTGTACCAGCATATAACAGACCAATTCATCAAAACCATAACAAGAAGGACTAGGGGGCATTCCATGAAGTTAGCAAGTAGCTCATTTAAACCAAATTGAAGAAAATTCTATCACACTCAGCTCATAATTAATCTTTGGAATTCATTGCCAGAGGAAGTGGTTAAGACAGTGTAACTGGGTTTAAAAAAGGTTTGGATAAGTTCCTAGAGGAAAAATCTATAAACTGCTATTAATCAATAATGAATAGTAGCTTGAGAGCTATTTCATGTTTGGATACTTCCCAGGTACTTGCGACTTGGATTGGCCACTGTTGGAAACAGGATGCTGGGCTTGATGGATCCTTGGTCTGACCCAGTATGGCATGTTCTTATGTTCTGTTGTTCTTCCGCTATTACAATGGAAGACTATACATTTTATAATATTATACATATTTATTAATTGATACAGCTGGTTAAAATGCTTATAGTCGTTCTACAATTCTTCCCCTTTCATATCCAAGTTATCTTTCCATGTTTTTTGTAACTTTCTCACATCCAAAATATTGTTATAATATTTGTTAAGTTTCATACTATATTTGTTCTTGTATTGGGAAATGTTCTTTACTTTGTTACTCTCTGCCTTTACTCACATTGTTAATTGTAAACCGGGTTGATGTGATTCCTATCATGAAACTCGGTATAATAAAAATAACAAATAAATAAATAAATAAATAAATCTAGCTAACTTAGCCAGTTATAGTTGAAAATCGGCTAAATTTGCCAGATAACTTTGTCATGCCCTTGAACACCCCCTTTTTTTTTTATCATGCCCCTTTTTTAATGTAGCCGGATAATTGGCTGAATATCCCAAAGCTTGCTATTTAGATGGATATTTAACTTTAAATTATCCATCTAAATGTCTTTTGAATATTGACCTACTCATCTGTGACTTGTAATACAGCAAACACAATGCAGATACAGAAATCATGAAACAATGAGGGATAGAAACTCACTTAAAGATAATATTATGTTGTGATGTCATATAGGTAGTGCTAAATCACTATATCAACATTCTAACATATAGGTAGTTAAGTGTAACCATTCATCTACCAAAATATATTTTAAATATAAATTTTTAGTTTAAATGCCTAAGCATTATCAGAGAAAAACTAACTTATCTTGCACTTGATATCACCCCACAAATCCAAAATAGTTCCTTTTGCTGGATTTAAGGAGAGGAAGTGCATAAAATGGCCTGATGCTAGCATTTCACTAAACCATAGTCCCCTGCTTCGGGGGTAAACTTCTCAACTGTCTCCACAGATGCTCATGTTCATAGCATGAAGGAATTGATGATGTTTAGTACAGCATTGTCCAAACATGGGCAGAACATAGCCCCCTCATACTTCAATTTCTTGTAATGCATACTTCAGAATCAGTATAACATGGCCTCTTCACACACTGATTTCTGGGAAAAGAACACATACAGTGCATGAGACATTTAAAGCATAATGGGCAGTATCATCTGTCATATGATTGGATGAATAATAAATCAATCAATACATCTAGAAGGTTATATCAAGCAAAATAAGTCACACAATGTTCTAATCGCTGCTATCAATTACAGAAAAACTATAAAATCCAACTTATTGTTCAGACCAGAGGGAAACATCATGTTTAAGGAGAAAATCCATCATTGTTCATGTTGTAACAATAAATGATTATTACCCTCACCCTCCACCCCCGTTTCCTCTTCTGCACAACCTCAATACATGTAATTGTAAAAATCAGATCTTCAAAAACATGTCCCTTTTGTAAACCATGTGAGACTAAAGGAGCCTTCTTGCATTGTCTATGTAAGCAACTATAATGTTCTTTCATTTGTGTACTTTTCCCCTCATATAACAATTGACAAGGACATTTGGTGATACAAACAACTCCTAAAGTAGCATATGGACTAGAAAACTTATTTATTTATTTTATAGTTTTTATATACCGATAACCATTTTCACATCGTATCGGTTTACAGGGAACAATGATACAAATTGCCTAAGTATGTGGCAGAACAATTACATAGAACGCATATTTAACAAGAAAAAAATTAAATGGAACGCATACGTAACAAGAAACTTCATCATATAATAAAATAATTTTGTGGACCGTAAGGAAACAAGGTATAATGGTAAAAAGAGCATTAAATCAGTATGCCATTAAGCATGTTAGGGGGAGGGGAAAAGAGGAGAAGCAAGCATGACTATGTACAATTTAAAAGCAGGAGCTTAATAGAGATTTGTTATGCTTTTTGTGGCGGTGGGTTGCGTGTGGGTTAGGAGAAGGCCTGTTGGAACAGCCATGTTTTTAATTTTTTTTTTTTAATTTCGATGTGCGGGATTCTGTGCGGAGATCAGGGGGCATAGTGTTCCAGCTTGAGGGACCTGCTATTGAGAAGGCTCTCTTTGTTGTGGAGGCGAGTTTTGTGAGTTTGTGGGAGGGTGTGTGGAGGGTTCCTTGGTAAGCAGTTCGTGTAGGTCTGTTGGAGAAGTGGAGTTGGAAAGGTTCATGAAGCCATTGGGTGTTTTCGTTCACTAGGGATTTGTGTATGAGGGATAGGGTTTTGAATTGTATTCTTGAGGTGATAGGAAGCCAATGGTGATCTTTTAGTATAGGCGTAATGTGGTCATTTTTGCTAGTGTTGGTTAGGACTCGGGCTGTGGCGTTCTGTAGAAGTTGTAAGGGTTTGATGGTGGAGGCAGGGAGGCCTAGGAATAGGGAGTTACAACAATCGATTTTGGAGAAGATGATGGTTTGAAGCACGGTGCGGAAATCGGTGAGGTACAGGAGGGGTCTTAATTTATTCAAGACATGTAGCTTGAAGTAACAGTCTTTTAGGGTGGCTTTGATGAATGGTTTTAAGGATAGTTGGTTGTCAATCGTGATACCTAGGTTTCGTGCATGTGGGGAAATGGGTTTAGGAAGCAGGGGGAGGCTGGAGTAGGAGATAATGTTGGGGGACATGGCAATTTATTCAGTTTTATGGGGGTTGAGGGCTAAGTTCATTTTTGTGAGGAGTTGGTTAATGGAAGTGAGGCAGATGTCCCACGACTGGAGGGCTTTAAGTAGCGAGTCCTTGAATGGGTTGAGAATTTGGACGTCATCCACGTATATGTAGTGGGTGATGCCTAAGTTTGAGAGGAGTTTGGAAAGAGGTGACATATAGATATTGAAAAGGGTAGAAGATAATGCGGAGCCTTGGGGGACACCATGGTTGAGGCCAATAGGGTCAGATTCATGGTTACCTAGGGTGACCTTGTAGTGTCTGTTTTTTTAGGTAGGATTTTAGCCAGAGTAGTGCTGTTCCTGTAATGCCAATATCCGTAAAGAGACTAATGAGGATGTTATGGCTGATAGTATCAAAAGCAGCTGAAATGTTGAGCATAGCCAGGAGATAGGAGTTGCCGCTATCAATCCCTTTGAGTGAGTTATCTGTTAAGGATAAAAGGAGCTTCTCTGTACTGAGATGCTTATGAAAACCAAATTGGGAAGTGAATAGAATCTTGTGATGGTCTAGGTATTCAGTTAGATGGATGTTGACTATTCTTTCAGTGACCTTAGCTAGGAAGGGCAGATTCGAGATGGGTCTAAAATTGGAGAGATTTGAAGGGTCAAGGTTGAGTTTTTTGAGTATCGGCTTGATGACTGCCTGTTTTAGAATGGGGGGGACGCTGCCTTGTGTTAGGAAGCAGTTGATTATTTCGGAGATGGGCTTAGCAATTATGTTGGGAATGGTGAGTAGCAGTTTGGTGGGAATGGTTTCAGTGGGATGAGAGGAGGGTTTAGTTTTCTTTAAGAGGGTTTCTATTTCGGTAGAAGAGGTTGATTCAAAAGAGGCGAGTGATGCGGAGGAGTTGGTAGGGAGGAAGTTGGAGTTAGAGGTGTCTGGAGGAAAATTAGCTGTGAGGATGGATATTTTGTTTTGGAAGAAGAGGGCTAGGTCATTGCATTTGTTTTTGGAGTCTAAGTCAGGAGGGTGTGGGGATGATGTTTTGGTGAGGTCAGAGATGATGGAGAAGAGGGCTTTGGCATTATACTGGAGGTTGTGTATTTTACGGGCATAGAAATCCCATTTTGTTTTTTGGATGGCGGTCCGGTAGTTATGCATGGCAGAGTAATATGAGGCTCGTAAGGTTGGTGTGGGGTGTTATTGCCAATGTCTTTCTTTGTTTCTGAGGTCATTCTTTTGTTTCTTTAAATCAAGAGTGTACCATGGTTTTCAATTGTTGTGTGCAGGGTTTATGGTTTTAGAGGTGAGGGGGCATAGATGATCAGCGATGTCTTGGGTGATATCGTACCATGATAAAATGGCAGAATCAGTGTTTGAGAAATCTATTTTGTTGGCGATATTAGTGCATGCAGATATGAGGTCATCTCTGGAGCAAGTTTTCGGTAGGTAAAGGTGTGAATGTGTGTGGGGGAGCGTGTGGGTTTTTTGGTTTTTTTTTAGGAAAGAGTTGTGTTTATAAGGGAATGGTCGGACCAGGGGATGGGGGAGCAGGAGGGGGGGGGGGGGGGGGGGGGTCAGTGTTGTGGATTCTGGAGTTCGTAAATATCAGATCTAGGGTATAGCCTGCTTTCTGGGTAGGTGAGTGGATGATTTGGTTAAAAACCCATGGCTTCGAGTGAGGAGATGAAGGCCTCACAGGTAGCAGAATGGGGGAGTGTGTTTACATGGAGGTTGAAATCACCTAATAGAATGATGGATAGGTCAGGGTCAAGGTTATCAACCAAGAATTCAATTAGGGTGGAGGCGTTGTTTTCAAGGAGACCAGGGGATGTGTAGATAAGGCAAAGTTGAAGGGATGAAGATTTGAAGAAGCCAACTTCATATTTGGGAAGGATGTTGACCTTTTGGGAAGTAAGGTTAAGTTCTCTTTTGGCAGCAAGGAGTATGCCGCCACCTCTTTTTTTGGGCCTGGGTATAGAAAAGATGTCGTAGGAGTGTAAAGGCATTTGGTTAAGGAGGGAGATATCAGAATGTTTCAACCAGGTTTCAGTAATAGCGCAGATGTCAGGCTTACAGTCGGAAAGAATATCGAGTAATTGTATAGCCCTATTTTGAGTTACTGGAAATAATGTACCAGAAGACGACTGAGGGCATACTGTGTATCTACCACAAGGTGAATGACCCAATAGTAAAACCTGTGTGTCAATTACAGACTGGAATTCTGCTCTTACTAACCGATGGCATAAGGTTTGTGCATGACAAAAGGCAAAAATCAGAGGCTTTTCGAAAGAAGGGTAAACACATAATACAGAACAAAGTTTCATAGTAGACTTCACTGAAAGGCAAAACACACACTAGCCAGTCCGAAGCTTCTTTAACACCATGGCACAGTAACAAATCTTGATTAGAATATATGGCTGTTTTATATGCAGAATTAACAGTGCAGGTGGGATAACTGCGCCGAAGAAAACAATTGCCAACGTGTTTTTAAAATAGGCCAAACTGGATCAAAGACAGCATAATCTAAGAAACTGACCCATATGAAATTTTTCTTTTAAACGGTTAAAGAAGTAATGCAATGAAGTAATTCTGTCTAAAGTTTCCAATATATAGAAAATTAAAATTGTCCACAGTAGAAATCACAATATCTAAAAAAAGACTAGAGAGGGCACTCCCAGTATGTGTAAGCTTCAAATTAGAATTCCAGTCTGTAATTGACACACAAGCTTACAATCAGGTTGTTCTCCTTGTGGGAAATACACAGTATGTCCTTGGTCATCTTCTGGTATATTATTTCCAGCAGCTCAAAATCAGGCTATACAATTGAAGTTTTCTAGTTAATATGCTACTGTGGGAGTTATGTCATCAAATGTCCTTGTCAATTGTTATAAGTAGGCAAAACTGCACCTATGATTGAACATCGTAGATGCCTACATTGGCAATGCAAGGAGGCTCCTTCAGTTTCACATGGTTTACAAAAGGGACATGCTTTTCAAGATCTGGTTTTTACAATTATTGAGGTTGTGCAAAAGAGGAAATGGGGGGAGGGGGGATTATAATTGTTTATTATTACAATCTGAACAATGATGGATTTTCTCCTTAAAAGGGATGTTTGCCTGTGGTCTGAATAATGGGTTGGATGTCATATTGTCTCTCTCTCTCCCTCCCCTCCCTCCCTCCTTGTTCTTGACGTGTGTACTTCCCGACTTTTTCAAATTTGCATTGCTCGTGCGTGGCCCACATACGCGTGTTAGAGATGGCTTTTGCACGAGCAACGCTCTTAAAATCTATCTGGCTGTCTACTAATTGTAAAGGAGTCTGTGATCCCTTTTCTAGGTCTGTGGTTTTCCCAGCAGAGGACATATTGAGATTTATAGAGAAGTAAGTGGACTAAACCATTTCCTATGGCACTCCCTTCTAGGAATGGCCACCATGACATAGGTGATCGGAGCAAAGTTATCACTGAGGCCATCCAGCGCCATTTTGAAAATGGCTACAGGACTGGGTCAGGGGGCGCTTGGAGTCCTGCTGGATCATAGGGCACTTAAAGGTGATCAACTGGAGGAGTCAGTGGGCCTGGGAGAGAGGTCTGAGGGAGGGAGGGATTTAGGACAGAGTGTGGGGCCTGGCAATCACACTGCCATGGACTCTTTCAACTTTTCTGCCTTATTTTTATTACTTTGGCTGCCTCAAGAGGCAACTGGGGGTGGGATGGAGGGGTGATGGGGGGGTGGTATGTCTTAATAAATCCCCACTAATTTTGACACAACTGGGGTGGGGGAGTTTGTAGTCTCAGGCCTCATCAGCCCCTTAAAAAAATCCCAGGAGCATCAGGATGTGCATTAACATACTGATGCTCCCAGAAAATGTTAGCTACATTTCTTAAGGTTTAGCTAACGTTTCATAAAATAACATGACTTGTAAATTTTGATACAAACTGTGTTTTTTATTTGCATTTTATTTACTAATAATAAGCAGATTTTCATGCATTTGCATCAGATCAGCTCATTACCTCACCTGCATTGCACTGAGTTTTTTGGGGTGAAGATAATGTGCGGTATTTGAAATACTGCATATTGGGGCAGATTTTAAAATGTACGCGCATGGCCTACATTTGTGCGCGCTACCCAGAGCGCACAAATGTACGCCCGATTTTATAACATGCGCACAGAGCCGCGAGCATGTTATAAAATCAGGGGTCGGCACGTGCAAGGGGGTGCACACTAGTGCACCTTGCGCATGCTGCGCCTTCGGGGAGACCAGCTGGCTTTCCCCTTCCCCCCCCCCCAACTTCCCCTCCCTTCCCCACCTGTCCCGCCTCCCAGCCCGAAACCCCCCCATACCTTTATTTTACAAGTTATGCCTGCCAGAGGCCTCTGGCCCCGCCTCTGCCTCACCCCCGGACTGCCCTGCCCCTGGACCGCCCATTTTTTCAAGCCCTGGGACTTACATGCATCCCAGGGCTTTATGCATGCCACCGGGCCTTTTGAAAATAGACCCGGTGCGCGTAACCCCACTCCTGGATTTACGCGCGTAGGGCTTTGAAAATCTGCCCCATTATCACTGCGTTAAGCCTGCTGTTACTATGCGGTAAATCCCTAATACAACTTAATAAATTACCCCCTTTGGATTGTAATCCCTCTGGAGTCAGGGTAATACTTATGGTAAGTGAATGTAATCCACGTTGAAGTGGCTGAATAATCACAAAAGGTGGAATACAGATAAAAAATTTAAAATTGCTATTTTTAGTAACTTTCCCAACTTCCTTGTTACACTGACTGGCTACGTTGAGGTCATCAGAGGCAACTGCTAGTTCTTCATCTCCAGACAGGTATTTGGATCTCAGTGACTGTAGTGCATTTTTGTTGTTGTTAAGATTGTCAGTGAACTCTGTAATTATTTAACCAAGGAGGCTGTGATCTTGGAAACAGGGCCTGTTTTAAAAATCTGCCTTCTCTTGTTTTGTATTTTTCCGCATGGTGCTTGTAATTGATTCTAATAAGTTGCAATGGGCCTCCTGGTGACAGTAGGAATGCCACTCCATCCTCGGAGCTGAAGTGATGTCACTGCAGGAAGTTCCTGCTTGCAATTGTGTTTTAAACAAAAATCGACCTGCTACAGTAAGGAATTACAGTGTTCATTTACAGCAGTATTCCTCACAGAAATCCATGATGGTCCTCTTTAAATATGGTCATTAGTTACCTTTAATTAAAGAAGGACTTTGAGACATCTGTCCTGTATCTAGTCAATTGTTCTTGTGCCAGTCCAGTTGTTATATGAATTCTGAATTATACATTAAAAAAAAAAAGAACAATATGTTGGCATTGGCTTGCAAGGGTTTCTGGGCACAAATAATGCTGCAGCTCTGTAGTGAATTTATTTGTCTCTTAACACTGTTTCAGAATTCCATTTCATTAAGGTAGTAAATTACTTTAGAGCAGGTGCTTTGTGGTAGATATTGTGAATCATTAGAAGTCAACCTGCATTGCACCACATAACACAATAATTGAATTCTGACAATATTCCCTGAAGCAGTTTTCCATATCGTGTTACTTAATTATGAAATGGATAATGGAAGCCAAGTAACCCTACTGATTTTGAGAACTCTAAGTATGCTTTTATTTATAATATTTATTTATTTAACCATATTTATAAATCGCTTTACAGATTAAAAATCACCCAAAGTGATGCAGAACATTAAAACACAAAATTAAACATAATCCAAAAGATGTAACTACATAACAACATAACATAAGAACATAAGATTTGCCATACTAGGGCAGAGCAAAGGTCCATCAGACCCAGTAACCTGTTTCTAACAGTGGGCAATCCAGGTCACAAGTATATGGCAGGATCCCAAAAGTTTGATAGAGTCCATGCTGCTCATCCCAGGGATAAGAAGTGGATTTCCCCTAATCCATCTTAATAATAGTTTATGGACTTTTCTTTCAGGAACTTGCCCAAACCTTTTTAAACCCAGCTACAGCAACAAATTCCAGAGTCTAATTATGTACTGAATAAAAATAATATTTTCTTCTGTATATCTTAAATGTATTACTTAGTAACTTCATTGCATGTCCCCTAGTCTTTGTACTTTTGGAAAGAATAAACAACCAATTCGCATTTACCCATTCCTCGCCACTCAGTATTTTATAGACCTCGCCACTCAGTATTTTATAGACCTCTCCCCTCAGCTGTCTCTTCTCCAAGCTGAAGATCCCTAACCACTTTAACCTTTCCTCATAGGGGAATTGATCCATTACCTTTATCATTTTGGTCACCTTTCTCTGTACCTTTTCTAATTCTTCTATATCTTTTTTGAGATGTGGTGACAAGAACTACACACAATCATCAAGATGAGGTCGCACCATGGAGCGATACAGAGGCATCATGATATTCTGTTTTATTCTCCGTTCCATTCCTAATAATCCGTAGCATTCTATTTGCTTTCTTGGCTGCTGCTGTACACTGAGCAGAAGATTTCAATATATTATCCACATTAATGCTTAAATCTTTTTCCTGGGTAGTGACTCCCAGATACACAGATTTGCAGATACACATACCCAAATAACTTTAGGACTTCTCTCTGACATGATGAGATTTACCCTGATACCTGAATGTCATAGTTATCCTGCTAAGTTATCCGGATAGCTTTGCTCTGTCCTGGAACACTCCCAGAATGCCCCTGATTTATCCAGGTAAAATTTGGATGTGTAGAGGTGTGTGGAGGGACACTTATATTTAAACCTTGGGGTTTTTCCAGATAACTCAAGTTATCTGAACAAATGCTATTTGAATAAGAACATAAGAAACTGCCATATTGCCCATTACCCTTTGCCTTAGAAACTTCCTCTACCACTGGATGTTTAAACATTATGGGCCAGATTTTAGTATCTACGCCCGATTTTATAACATGTGCACGCAGCTGTGCGCATATTATAAAATCCGGGGTCGGCGCGCGCAAGGGGGTGCACACTTGTGCACCTTGCATGCGCCGAGCCCTAGGGGAGCCCCGATGGCTTTCCCCCCATCTTCCCCTCCCTTCCCCTATCTAACTCGCCCCCCAGCCCTACCTAAATCCCCCCCTACCTTTATTTTATTAGTTGTGCCTGCCTCTGGGGCATGCCCCCACCCTGCCCCGGCCTGCCCTGCCCCGCCCCGCCCACACCCCAACCCTTTTTCGAGCCCTGGGACATACGTGCTTCCCAGGGCTTGCGTGTATCTCCGGGCCTATGCAAAATAGGCCCGGCACGCGTAACCCCCCCTACGCGCGTAAATCCACCTGGATTTACGCACGTACACTTTGAAAATCTGCCCCATATGCTGTAGGCATTAAGCATGTTTTTAATTTCTTGTGAAATTTCATCAAGTACCTTTCCTCTCTTAACTCCAAGGGAAGAGCATTCCACCAACTTGGTATTGTAGTAGAGAATTACCTATTCTGCAAGCATGATTGAGGAAACACACTAGCGGATGGCAGCTACAATAGATATTTTACATTAGATCTCAAATTTCTGCCAGTCCCATGCCACACAACTGATTCCTCAAATGAGGCAGACCCATCCCTGTCCTCATTATAATACTACCATTGGACAGAGCTAGCCAAAAAGCTCTTGGCACCTAGCCTCTTTGATTGAGAATACATACAACAAACTGTGAAACTATCCTTATCTAAGCTTCTAAAAATCAAGGGAAGCCATGCTTTAAGGATTTCAGGCAGGGCCGATTAAAGAGTATTAGGTGCCTTAGGCAAAGCTTACAGCCATGCAACTCTCCCAAGCCCACCCTCCTGCCACAGCACTCTCCACATACAATTAAAAATGATGCATTTATAATGACATATTTGTTGCATGCCCCGTTTGTGGTAGGCCCGCGACCGGGCATACTCACCCTTGCACTGCTGCTCCCAGACCTGGACCATCTTCGCTCGCGGCTGTCGCCCCTGAGCATCTATCGCCTCCTTGGCTGTTCCTGTCTCCTCCGTAGATCTCCCCAGTTCCCGGTGGGTCTCCCCGCGTGTGCCACAGGGAGACGCTGTCACTCAGCCCCCTGTGGGCCCTGTCCTTAGGTGTGCATGTGCGCGCATTGTTCTGACCTTTAAAGGGGCCGTGGTGGGAATCTAGCCCGTGGCCCCGGATGATGACATCACCGGGCCCTGGTATATAAGCCAGGGCTCCGTCACTAGTTCCTTGCCTTGGCAGCAGGTCTCTACATTTGATCGTGTACTCGTTGTCCATCGTTCTTGGTTCCTGATCCTGTCCCTTCCTTGCTTCGCTGAACTGATTCTCTGGCTTTGACCCTTGCTACATTGGACCACACTCAGGATTGCTTCCCTGGCTTGACCCTTGCTACGTTGGACCACGCTCAGGATTGCTTCTCTGGCTTTGACCCTTGCTACGTTGGACTACGCTCTGGACTGTTACCTTGGCTTTGACCCTTGCTCTGCTCTGTCTCTCAGTACCTTGTCTGCCCAGCCACCTGCCCTGACCTCAGCTTGCCTTGACTATGCCTGGTATCTACTTGGACTTGGCCGCTTCGGCTGCTATTACTCGGGCTCCCCCTGTCTCTGCCATGTACCTGTTGGCGCCCGGGTCTCTGGATCCCTGCCTCATCTGGACCTACATCGGTCCCTTGATACCTCTGCTGGTTCCCGGCAACCCTTGCACCTTCACTACTGGGAGTCATCACACAAAGGCCCGCCTAAGACCAGCCGGCCCCGGCACCCAAGGGCTTACAGATTTTGTGGTGGACTTTCCACCATCCAAGGGGCAGATAGTCATTTGGGTCATCATAGACCGATTCTCCAAAATGGCTCATTTTGTTCCTCTGCCTGCCTTACCAGCAGCTCCGGAATTGGCACAACTCTTCTTTCAGCATGTCTTTCACCTTCATGGTCTGCCCACTGATATCATCTCGGACAGGGGTCCCCAGTTTGTTGCCTGTTACTGGTGCTCTTTATGTAAGAAGTTTGGGATAACTATTAACTTGACTACAGCTTACAATCCTCAGGCCAATGACCAGGCTGAGTGCACAAACCGCTCAATTAAGAACTTCCTACGTGCCTACATGAATGACTAGCAGGACAACTGGGCCGAGTTGTTACCCTGGGCAGAATTTTCCCAGAACTCCCATATCGCAGTAGCCACTGGAATTTCCACTTTCTCCATTGTATATGGCAGACAACCTCTGCTACCATTTCCGATTCCTCTGTCGGTACCCTCACCAGCAGCTCAGGCCACAGCAGATGCTTTTCAAGCATTTTGGACTCAGACGAATAAACGCCGCCACCAGGCTGCGGTACATGCTAATAAGTCTGCTGATGCCCACCGTCGACTGGCTCTTAAACTCCCTTCGTAGAGGTTTGCACCAATATTCATTGGCCCATTCACTGTTACCCGGCGTATCGGGCCTGTCACCTACTAGCTCAGGTTACCACCGACCTTAGGAGTACATAATTCCTTTCATGTGTCTCTGCTCAAGCTGGTGGTAGTACTCTCGTGGCTTTCTCATAAGGCTCCCTAACCTTCTCAGCTTACCATGGAAACTGGTACCACTTATTGGGTTCAAGAAGTCCTTGACTGTCGTCGGAGAGGCAGCCGTTGGGAGTATCCTATCTTGTGGGAAGGTTACTGTCCTGAGGAGAACTCCTAGGAGCCTGCAAGTAACATCTTGGACAAGGGACTCCTCCTCCGTTTCCATCGTGCCCATCCAGGCAAACCCAAGCTTCCAAGAGGGGGGCGTAAATGGCGGGGGGGGGATACTGTTGCTTGCCCAGTTTTCGGTAGGCGTACTCACCCTTGCAGCGCTGCTTCTGGACCCAGACCATCTTCGCTCGTGGCTGTGGATATCCGCCTATGCCCCCGAGCATCTACCGCCTCCTTGGCTGTTCCTGGCTCCTCCGAGGACCTCCCCAGTTCCCAGTGGGTCTCCCCGCCTGTGCCGCGGGGAGACTCCGTCACTCAGCCCCCTGTGATCCCTGTCCTTAGGAGTGCGTGTGCGCATCGCTCTGACCTTTAAAGGGAATCTAGCCCGCATCCCCAGATGATGACGTCACGGGGCCCTGGTATATAAACCAGGGCTCCACCACTAGTTCCTTGCCTTGGCAACAGGTCTCCACGTTTGATCGTGTGCTCGTTGTCCATCGTTCCTGGTTCCTGATCCTGACTCCGTTCCTGGTTCCTGCTCCTGACCCATACCTTGGTCCCTTCCTTGCTTTGTTGAACTGCTTCTCTGGCTTTGACCCTTGCTACGTTGGACCACGCTCAGGATTGCTTCTCTGGCTTTGACCTTTGCTACGTTGAACCACGCTCAGGATTGATTCTCTGGCTTTGACCCTTGCTATGTTGGACTGCGCTCTGTACTGATACCTTGGCTTTGACCCTTGCTCTGCTCCGTCTCAGTACCTTGTCTACTCAGCCGCCTGCCCTGACCTCGGCTTGCCTTGATTACACCTGGTATCTACTTGTACTTGGCCTTTTGGCTTCGGCCTCTATTACTCGGGCGCCCCCTGTCTCTGCCCTGTACCTGTTGGCGCCCAGGTCTCTGGATCCCTGCCTCGTCCAGATCTACGTCAGACCCTGGATACCTCTGCTGGTTCCTGGCAAACCTTGCACCACCACTACTGGGAGTCGTCACACGGAGGCCCGCCTAACACCAGCACCCAAGGGCTCAACCTGCGGGGAACGTGGGCTGGTATTGGCGAACTCCAGTTGGCCTCCGTCTCCTAGTCAGCTCCACCTCCTGATGGTGGGGACCCATAGGGTTTGCCCTACGGGTTGCATGAACCCCACCTCGGGCCAAGGGTCCAGCGCAGTAATATTTTAATGAAAAAGGATATTAAAGTACAGTCTTCAGAGGTAAAAATATCATTTCCCATAACATGTATTTTATATTTCATATTTACATGCAATGCTGTGATGCTAACCTAAAAACCCTGCAAAAAAAGCAAAAAGAAAATAAAATACTGGAAGCCCATATGGTATTAGGTCTATTTTAACACGTGTTGGTGTAGGCTTGGCTCTCAGAAAACAATGAGTAATCAGAATTACAATTACAATACAGTAATCTTCCCATATCAAAACAGCACTGACTGCCAGCATTCAGACAGTAACAACATTGCAATTATTACACCTGCTCTTAAAACACCAATAAACCTCCTATTAGAAAACAGAATGAGCCAGGCTGCTATAGGACCCAACACAGGAACTATACACTAGCAGAATATCTCACTTTGGTCACACATACAGAATACAAATACAGAATAAAGAGACAATAAAGTATACATAGAAATGTGCAGACAAAAACTGAACTGGAAAATGCAACAAGCTAGACTATGTATGCTGTGCAACAATGGAAAATCATACATTAACATTCCTCATAAAACATCAAACAATAGAATCAAGAAATATAAATTAGTTATAATAGTAAAATCATAATAATAAAAAATAAATATTTCAAAAGAGCAGATGAATAGAATAACATCAAATAATTAAAATGTTTACAAATTTTCCAAACAGCAATGAAATATTTCAAAATAGTAAAAATTATCAAACACCCAATAATTAAAACTGAAAAGGATTTTAAAAATCCCCCACTTTCCATATCTGGGAACTTTTGACTTTCAGTCACCCTGAGACTGTCATGGATTACTATGTGTGTGACTGTAGTGTAGGGGGAGGGAGCACTGCACACAAACATTCCCCTCTCTCTCTTTCTCATGTATACATAGACTCTTACATTCATATGTTCATCCTCACACACTCATGTTCATTCTCACATATATACTCTTTATCTCACACACATGCTCCTGCACATGCTTTCATACTCTCATATGCTCACACACATACTCTCACACACACACACACATGTTCATTTACACATGTATACTCACACACATGCTCATACACAAACATGCTCACTCTCTTTCTCTCACACACATACTCACTTACTCTTCACCCCCTTCAAAATGCACAAATGGCAACAACCTCCTCCTCCTTATTTGGGCTATCCAGGCTGACACTGCTCCTTCTTCTTTCTTATAGCCATGTGGGCTGATGCTGTAACCTCCTCCTACTCCTGCTGGCTGGCCTCAGAGATTGTGCCTCCTCCTTGCCTGCCTAGGTCCACATAATATGAATTCTTTTTCTGGGCTCGCATAGCCAGAAGAACAAGGCAGTATAATTTTGGTTTTAATAATATTACACATAGATTTTTACATTTTATATTGTGTAAATTGAATTGTATAGTCAGTGTAAGATTGAATTATGATTGTAGTTTATGATGTAAAATGCATAGATTATTATATTCTACATAGCACAAATTTTCAAAAACATAAACATAATTGTTGCAATCTTGCACAACTGCCTACTTTCTTCTGGCCCTGCTTCCAGGTGTTCAGGGGTAATTTTCAGCTATACTCAGTAGCTTGCAGGCCAACAGATTTTTTGCTGGTCAGCTAGTGCAGCGAATGCAGGGAAAAGCAAGAGGAAGCAAGATTGGGAATTTCAAAATGAAATCTCCAAATATACTTCTACCATCCCTCCCCAGTTTTCCACAGATAAACACCTGTTTACCTGTCTAAATCCTTTTGATTTTCAGGACGTCAGGGTTGCAAGGAGACCCTAACAGGGGTAATTTTGGGGGGGATTCTCAGATGTGCAGGTCCCAGAAAGTAGAATCTATTAATTCTGTGTGGAATGCTTTGTTTTTGAATTGAGGAATGATCTACGATTTCAAAGGAGCCAGCAGGAATATGAGGTTAACTTTCAAAGACAGATAATTACTATTATGTCTGTCTGAAAACTGTCATCCCTCAATCCAGCTAAAAGTGTGCATAAAGTGCTATAATGTATGCAATTTTAGGGAAAACTATGAGGAGGCGTTCCCAGAAGCATGTATAGGTTAGAGGAAGAAAATAATGGGCCATATTTTAAAAGCCCTACGTGCGCCGAGCCTATTTTATAAAGGCCTGGAGACGCGCATAAAGCCCCGGGTAGCGTCTAAGTCCCGGGGTTTTACAAAAGGGGTGATCTGGGGTGGGCAGGGGGCAGGGCCAGAGGCCTCCGGCACAGCAGCCATTTGCCGCTGTATCAGAGGATTGCCGACAGGCGCAAAAGGTAAGGCAGAGGTCAGGGGGGGTTAGAGTAGGGCTAGGGGGGTGAAAGGTTAGGGGAAGGGGTGGGAAGGTTAGAATAGGGGGAAGGGAATGGGGGAAGGCTGCAGGCATCAGTGCAAGTAAGATGTACTAGTGTGCACCCTGTTGCACACGCCAACCCGCGCATGTTATAAAATCGGGCATACATGCGTGCACGCCGGGTAGCGCACGCACATGTATGCCCGCGCGTAGGTTTGAAAATTTACCACAGATTTTATTTTCTAATCTATATGCATTAAATAATTAATTATTTTATTAGTTTGTTAAATTTCTAGCCACTATGTGGATAACAATAAAACATTCACAAGATAAAACATATCAAGACAAAAATCTACTAACAAAAAAAAGAAACAAATATACAATAAACATCAATAGTAAACCAATCTGCAGCAGCAAAATATACCTGAGAAGCCAGTCTTTGGGATATGTAGCCCAGAGATTTTTGGGTTTGTTTGTTTCTTTGTTTTGTGGGTGGTGAAGTGTTCATTTTTTGCTTTATTTATTAATTTATTTATTTTGAGTTCGGTTGTTTAGCCCATGTCAGCTGAACAATGGATGCTCGACAATGACAACCTGACATTGTGTTGTCCAAATCTCTCAATATCCAGAGTGCTTCTAATAAGTCTGGGTTCCTTCGTGACACAGTTCTTCTGAAACACGGTCTGTGTCAGAGGACCTTTATCTGCATGTGAACACTTCTGGGCTACATGCTGACACCTTTTCCACTGTTTCGAATAAAAGTTGTTGTGAGTACTTGATGAATTATATGGACATTTACAATACGTCTATCCTTCCACACTAATTCTTTGATTAGTTGTGGAAGAGGCCATTTTTGGTTCAAAAATGCCCTCATTTGCCTTGTTCAATGCATTTGATCTAAACAAACGCACAATCCCTACTCTTTTGCACTGACATTCCACCCACATAAAGAAAACCAGGTGGAAAGTCTATGGGTACTTTGTGCCTGTGGATAGTTGTGAAAAAAAAAAAAAAAGTAATATACATATCTTTCTTATGAAAAGTAGGTACAAAGACTGCCCACCGCCTTTATAACTAGGCAGAGAGCTTGAAAATTGGCCCCATGGCGTGTTTACGCACAGAGTAGGCCCCTGAGGAAAATTGCTTCCTCTTACATCATGCAGTCGCCTCCCTCTGGGGAAAGGAAACGGGTGAGGGTGGGTTTGTGTGGGGAGGAATTTATTTTTAACTCTCCTTGCCTGTGTCCAGTTGGAAACTTTGCACCCCTAAACACTGTGGATACACAGGTACCCACAAGCTTCTCTGACAAAGGAAATATCAGTGGGACGTCAGCAGGCTCAACAGGGAGCCTAAGAATAAGCCTTCCCATTCATATCTGGAAGTTATGTTGTTATATACAGACTTCTTGAACGCTGAAGGCACAAGGGGAAATGAGGAGGGGGGAATGCTTTTGGCTACTTTATAAGAGGAAATGATGTCAGAATAGAAAAAAAAAATAGCAAGAGGAAGTTTAATGAACTTTTAAAAAACACGGTGATTTCTGTTTTAGGTTTCCCCGTGTGAGCGGTGTCGTTGTGAATCCAACGGTGAGGTGCTGTGTACAGTGGCGGCCTGTCCGCAGACTGAATGCGTGGATCCGGTGTATGAGCCTGAGCAGTGCTGTCCCATCTGCAAAAATGGTATGTACCACTTAACCTAACGGAAAATCACTGCAGCCGATCCAGCTTCTTTTCAAAGCTTTCCAGCTGCATTTGCTTTTCAAACCTGTATGGAAAGCCCAGTATATACTCGGCATTAATTCATTTATTTTAATGCAGCTTGTGACATAATTACGCTGAAAAAATGGAGTTGTATATGGATTTTTAGAATTTCTGTGGTACTGTAACTTACATTAACAACATCACAATATGCAATAGCAGGAGAATGTGTTGTGTAATGAATTGCAAATAGTTTATTTTCTATTTTTTCAATTATTGTTTTATTAATGAAGATCTACAAATCTATAAAAGGAGTCGGAGAACAGAACTAACTGAAGAAAACAGTATCATGTTAAACTGTATTAAACAGATCGATAGCGAGAAAGAAGATTAATAGACAAGTTGGTACTATTGTAATTCATAAAAAAAATTGTTAAAGGATTCAAGGAAAACATTACAGAAATAAGAAAATACGTTTTGGACATAGTAGCAGACCTGATGAGAGGATTGTAAAGAGAGTATAGTTGTACTGAAAAATAACTAGTAAATGTTTAGAAAAATAATGATAAAGTTAAGAAATAGTTACCGAAGTGTCTACGAAATTTTCTATCAAAATATAATAAACCCAAGTAACAAGAAACAAGTCTCATAAGTATCAGTTAAATATTAACATAGCAAACGCTCTTGGACTGTGACAAACATATACATACACAGGTCTGAGATATAATTTGCTTGTCATGACTGCTGCAGATCTTCTCAAGGATTTTCTAGTGCTTCAGTGCATGGTTTGTAATGATTTTCCCCTCTCGTGGTGATTTGGATATCTAGCAGGGAAGCACAGATACTCATATAACCTTGACCAAAGAAAAGTACTTCTTCTATCAGAGAAGGCATCATCTGTGACCACAGCTTCCAGAGGGAAAAATATGGAGCTGTAAGGGAGGAAGGGGTTACCCACTCACCCAGATCAGTTTAATCAAATTTAGTGATCACGAAGGTCACAGATTTCACAGGCAGATCACTTTCACATCCCAGTCATGATGTCTTGAGGGTTTTGTGGTACTGTTGGCACACTTTTCCCCTCATTTGGAGCCTTGGGGTATTGGGGTCACTGTGAGTGCTGCTGTACTCCTCTCATAGTGCCGTGAGGAGGTGTTCATGCCACGGTTTGTGCTACTGTGCTGGTCTTTTGATGCCTTTGGCTGTTCTTTCCACTGCTGTTGGTGTCTTTGCCCCTCTTTTGGAGCCTTGGTGTGTTCTTGGCTATTTTTGGTGCTGCTGTGCTCCTCTCACAATACCTTTTGAGCATTGATGCCTCTGTTTGGACTGCTTTGACCTGTCACAGTATCTTAAGAATATATGAAATGCCGTACTGGGTTTGACCAAAGTCCATCAAATGCAGCATCCTGTCTCCATCCTTGGCCAATCCAGGTCAGAAGTACCTGGCAGGATCCCAAAGAATCGATCCAATCCTTCTTACTCATAATCAGTGCTAAGCAGTGGCTTTCCCAAGTCTAATGGTTTAGAATAGTTTAAGGGCTTTCTTAGCTTCAATGCTGAATTGAACGGATATGTGTGGAAAACCTTTTGGTTCCGTTTATTCATTCAGTTTCTTTGGTTCAGTGATTCGTTTCATTCGGTTCATGGCCAAAAAATGTATTCATTTTTTTCATGTCATTTGGTCATTGGTTTTCTACTGAAGTTTAGTGAAACTTGCAGACAGACATCAACAGCACAAGGAAGAGCACTCCTGAGATATCAAGAGGTCCATATTCAGAGGCATTTACTAAATAATTCAGAAGTTATCTGGCTAAAAGAATATTTGAAATATATCAAAATGTACACCACAAAATACAGCGAACTTAAGAACGAAACAAAACAATCTTGAGCGATGCTCAATCGCTGTCAACAGTATCAACTTCAAAATGTAGTTTGTACTAATTTTAAATGTGTTAAATGGAAAATATATCCCTACACAACCTGTGGCAAGTGTTTTGTTTAGAATATATTAAAATTTGTTCTTTTAAATAATATATGGAGTTAGAGAAAGGTTTCATACATATAGTGTAGGTGCCCAGCACCACTGTTGGGTGGTGTTATATAACACCACCCAACAGTGGTGGGCACCTACACTATATGTATGAAACCTTTCTCTAACTCCATATATTATTTAAAAGAATATTTGGCCATTTATCCAGCTAAATATTAGTTGGATATCTTATTATCTGGATAATTTAGGAGCGTTCCAAGGGAGTTTCAGGGAGGAGTTACATTAGCCAGGTAAGTTATCTGACTAACTGTGATATTCAGAGTTAACCGATAACTTTTCTGGCTAAGTCTGGTTGCACCAGAGAGCGTCCTAAAGTTAGCCGAATAAAGTTATTCAGCTAACTTTAAGATAGCCAGCTATATTCAATAGTGTTTATCCAGCTAACTTTGCTATCCAGACAGTGACTCAATATGGACCTCTAAGAGTAGGGAAAGTGGCAATAAATAATCCAATCATGATGAGAAGAGATTGCTGAAAGGAGATATGATTGAAGTCTATGAAATCTTGAGTGGGGTGAAACAGGTAAACTGGGAATGGTTATTTACCCTTTCATGTAGTAATAGGACTAGGAGACACTCCATGAAGCTAATAGGCAGCACATTTAAATCAAATCAGGGAAAGTTTTTTTTCACAGCACACATTTAAACTGCGGGATTTGTAGCTAAACAATGTGGTGAAAGCAATTTGTATAGCTGGGTTTAAAAAGGTTTTAGTCATGTTCCTGGAGGGAAATAAAAGCACTTGAATACCTAAAGATTTTTAAATGGCAGGCTAGGAAAAATAAATTGCAGTTTGAGTTTTAATAAATGGTAAGGTTGGCATTGGCAACAGATTAAATAAATATAGATAATGGGACAAGGCTATATTTGCCAACTGGCTCCTTATTTTCATTACAGGTTGATGCAATCCTGGTTTTATTCCATTGCATGCAGATGGTTGTAGTTCTGATTTACTTGTTGTAGAGTGTGGTCAATTCTGGTTCTTGAGCCATAAACAGGCCTAGTTTTCAGAATATCTACAGTGAATAGTCATGAGACAAATTTGTATATAATGGAGGCAGTACATGCAAATCTATCTCATGCACATTCATTGAGCATATCCTAAAAATCAAACCTGTTTGTAGTTCTTGTGGATTGGCGTTGGCTACCCCTGCCCTACTGGAGTGGAGGAGTAGCCTAGTAGTTAGAGCAGCAGGCTCCTTGTGACCTTGTGCAAGTCACTTTACCCTCCATTGCCTCAGGTACAAACTTAGGCCTGGATTTATTAAAATGCACTAAATATTGACAGGAAAAGGGTTGTGTTTTATGGTAATAGGCTGTTTATTGCAAAGTGTGCTTTCTTAGTGCTTCACACAGAGAGAGGGAGAGAGAGAACCTAGCCATAATGCCCTCTTACTAGGTAGGTATTTATACCTCTATATGAGGCCCACCTAGTTACTCGAAGTGAGGTTTAGGTATTAGTGTAGGGGTTAGGGGCCACTTTGACATTCAGAGTGAGACATACAAACAGAACAGTGCTCTCTTGTGAAGATTTGATGACCTTCGGAGTGAGGAAACTCACCCAAAGATGAGATTTGTGCAATGTTCTATCAACCTAGCTTGATGTTACCCAGGTAGAGAGTCCATATGGGTTTGCAAAATTGTGAAGCCAGCCCACTTGGCTCCAAACTCCTCCCCTTTTTTCTGATTTGCATCGCACCATGCGTTATGGTGTTTTCGCATGTGTTAAGGCGTTTTCGCATGCGTTAAAGGTGCTTAATGCATGCAAAAACGCCATATAGCACTTTGATAAATGACCCCCTGGGGATAGGGAAATACCTACAGTACCTGAATGTAATCTGCTTAGAAGTTCTGCAAAAAGTGCTGCAAAAAAGTGTGAAAAGCGGAATATAAAAAATCTAAATAAATAAATAAATACTGAATTTCCTTTGAAAAGCAATACTACAAATTCCTACGTGCTGTAGTGTAAAACCAGGACTGGATCAGCCTGTCCTGAAAACTTGCAACTGATTGGCAACCCTTGATAGTGTCCCAGCACACTAGGGTGCCATATTTCTTCCAATGGATCTGCATAATAATAGCATGTATAAAGTAAATGGGATTCTAATCTAAACTTCAACGCTCCCCAATTGCAACTGTGACTTTGTGATGGTGGAGTTTGAAACCCTTGCTTATACTGTAGTGTGCCCAATAATTCTTCAGTGCCAGGCTACTTGCAAACAACCATCTCTGGATGTTGAAAGCAGCTATATTTTTCCACTTGATCAGTATGAGTTCTCAACAGCATGTTCATGATTTTTTTAGTTAACATGTGACAGTATTGTAGAATAATATATGTGAGTTTTATTGTGGAGTGGTTCAGAGGGAAAGTTTGTCTTTTTATGGATGATGCTAAGATCTGCAACAGAGTAAACATGCTTGAGGGAGTAGACCATATGAGATTAGATCGAAGAAATCTCAAGAAATGGTTGACAGCTTGGCAGTTCAGTTTTAGTTCTAAAAAATGGAGTTATGAATTTGAGATGCAGAAATCTGAGAGAGTGGTACATTACACAGTGGTGGGTTAGATACTGATGTATACAAAGCAGGAAAGAAACTCTGAGGTGACAATATCTAATGAATTCAAGGTAAAGAAAAAGTGCAACAAAGTGGTAGACCTCAAGAAAGTCTCCTAGGGCCTGGGAAGCCCACCCTTGAGTCCCAGGCACCCTGTCAGGATAAAAGAATGGAAGAGCAGAACATAATCAACTACCGTAAACAGAAACCACATAAGACTGTTCAGAAGCAATTATTGGGAACCAAGATGGCAGCGTTCCGCTGGCGGTCTTAAGCTGCTCCCAATTTTCCTTCTTATTGTCTAAAAAATGTCTCCCAAACGTAAAGGGAAGATTTGGGGTTTCCCACCCCCGATACCCTCCTTCCTGGGCAGCAGCTTATTCCAACTTACATGCCCACTGGACATGTAAGTTGGGACTGAAAAAAGCTCCATTATGAGACCGGGTGAGGGAGCACCCATCTCGCCAGGGGAGGCATCTTTCAGTTCCGAGAATCTTTGGCTTCCTCCATCAGGAAGACTTTCTGCTCCACCTCCTTTGGAGGCACATACTGACGACATTCTTCTATCTCCTCCATCAGCGGGGGCTGTTGGTGGAGTGGCTCAGGAGTGTTTTTTTTCCATCCGTGCTGCTTGGTGAAGTCAGAGGAGAGACCCTTGTAGATCCCTTGTCTTCTTCACCATTGTTGGCTCAGGGTGAGCCCCTTCCAGCAAGCTTGCAAACATTGGTGAGCAGCTGAGTGCCGCTCTTGCAACCTTCCTCCGATGAGTCCTCTCGTTTGATTAGAAAACTGGCTGTAGTAACTTTGGATGATATCTGGATTCTGTTGGGAGACCTTGGTAAATCCCTCACAGTCTCTAATAATAAAATTGACTTTTTGTCTTCTAAATTTGAGGTTTCTAAGAATGAATGTGACTCTCAGTTTCTGAATATTCAAGGAAAGCTGGCTAATGCTGAAAGAAAGATTAAAGACTTACAAGCCTTTAATGATGTAGTTGTTAAGGACTCGAATATTCTATCTCGATGAGTGGAACTTTTGGAAAATGAGGCCAGACACCTTAAACTTCGATTTCTTAATTTTCCTAAAGTTTTTGGAGAGTCCTCACTCACTATGCTTAATAAGTATTTTGTAGAAAATATATTACAATTTGATTCAGCGAAAATTCCCCCTATAAATAAAGCTGTTTTTTCTTTCTTCATGAAGAGCGAGCACTCAGAATCTTCAACAAACTTCCTTCAACTTTATTGAAAAATTGTCTGAATTTCTTGAAAGTTCTGAGATTGAGATTGTTGAGTATTCTACTCTGTTGGTTTCTTTCATTTATGAGAAGGATGTTAATGAGGTCATGAGAATAATTTTTAGGCATCTTTCTTACTTTTTTTTTAGGTCAGACAATTCGTATATTTCCTGACTTTGCTCGTTCCACCCAAGAACGGCACAAAAGTTTTATTGCCTTTTCACTCTATGGGTTACTCCTTTATTATGCGTTATCCCTGTAGATGTATTGTTAAGGATAGAGATGATTCCATTGTTTGTTTTTTTTCTTCCTGAGCATCTAAAATCCTTCTTAGAATCCAGAAATGTACCATCATCGTCCCAAGGTTTTTAGTAGGAAACTACTTGTATAGATCAACTATATTGAGTGCTGTGTAACACGTAAAGTCAATTGCCTTGGGGTTTTTTTTCTGTTTCTTTTCCTATATTCTCCCTAAGAACTTCAGTTCCCCTTTCCAAATGTTTCTTAATGGGGATGTATTTGAATTTGTAATGTTTTCCTTTTCTCTCTTTTTCTTTTACTTAATGTAATCATTTTTCTAAACTTCTGTTTTACATATGCAATGCTTTTGCTTTCTATATAAGTTGAAATTTAATAAATATAAAGTTTAAAAACTTAAAAAAAAAGACTTCAGAATTTTTTTAAAAAAGAATTTAAGAACATAAGAGCATAAGAAATTTCCATTCTGGATCAGACAAAAGGTCCATCAACCCCAGCATCCTGTTTCCTGCAGTGGCCAATCCAAGTCACAAGTACCTGGCAAGTACCCAGACATTAAGCAAGTCCCATGCCACTAATGCCTGTAATAGCAGTGGCTATTCTCTAAGACAACTTGATTAATAGCAGTTAATGGTCTTCTCCAACAATTTATCCAAACCTTTTTTAAACCCAGCTATACTAACTGCACTAACCACATCCTCTGGAAACAAATTCCAATGCTTAATTGTGCGTTGAGTTAAAAAGAATTTTCTCCGATTAGTTTTAAATGTGCCACATGCTAACTTCATGGAATGCCCCCTAGTCTTTCTTTTATTCGAAAGTGTAAATAATCAAGTCACATCTACTCGTTCAAGACCTCTCATGATTTTAAACACCTCTATCATATCCCCCCTCAGCCGTCTCTTCTCCAAGCTGAGCAGCCCTAACCTCTTCAGCCTTTCCTCATAGGGGAGCTGTTCGATCCCCTTTATCATTTTGGTCGCACTTCTCTGTACCTTCTCCATCGCAACTATATCTTTTTTGAGATGTGGCAACCAGAATTGTACACAGTATTCAAGGTGCGGTCTCACCATGGAGCGATATAGAAGCATTATGACATTTTCCGTTTTATTCACCATTCCCTTTCTAATAATTCCTAACATTCTGTTTGCTTTTTTGACTGCTGCAGCACACTGAGCTGACGATTTTAAAGTATTATCCACTATGATGCCTAGATCTTTTTCCTGGGTGGTGGCTCCTAATATGGAACCTAACATTGTGTAACTACAGTAAGGGTTATTTTTCCCTATATGCAACACCTTGCACTTGTCCACATTAAATTTCATCTGCCATTTGGATGCTCAATCTTCCAGTCTCACAAGGTCCTCCTGTAATGTATCCCAATCCGCTTGTGATTTAACTACTCTGAATAATTTTGTATCATCTGCAAATCGATAACCTCACTTGCGTATTCCTTTCCAGATCATTTATAAATATATTGAAAAACACCAATCCACATACAGATCTCTGAGGCACTCCACTGTTTACCCTTTTCTACTGAGAAATTTAACCATTTAATCCTATTCTCTGTTTCCTGTCTTTTAACCAATCGCCTCCTGTCCCATGACTTTTTATTTTCCTTAGAAGCCTCTCATGAGGGACTTTGTCAAATGCCTTCTGAAAATCCAAATCCAAATCCATCTATAGGTTCACCTTTATCCACATGTTTATTAACCCCTTCAAAAATTGAAGCAGATTTGAGAGGCAAGACTTGCCTTGGGTAAATCCATGTTGACTGTATTCCATTAAACCATGTCTTTCTTTTTTTTTTGTATATAGTTTTATTGGAAACGAAACATAACAATCTAGAACATTATGAAAAAACACATAAGCATTTAGATAATCCAGTGTAATGCAAAAATGCCATGGAAGAGAAGTATACAGTATAACATTTTAGATATTTCACATTATACCTTGCCGATTGAACAGGGTTCGAGTTATCTAAAGTCACATCGAACAAATAAACATTTACAACTTTATGGCGCCGGCTGTACGGCAACACCATTCGACTGCAGGAGGTCGTTCCGGACCCCCGCTGGACTTTTGGCAAGTCTTGTGGGGGTCAGAAGGCCCCCCCAAGCTGGCCAAAAGTCCCTGGGGGTCCAGCGGGGGTCCGGGAGCGATCTCCTACGCTCCTGACGTCAGGGGACAAAAAAACAAAATGGCACCAGCGCTACCTTTGACCTGTCATATGACAGGTCAAAGGTAGCGCCGGCACCATTTCTACAACGCACGGAGGTCCGAGAGTAAAAGATCACACCGGGACCCTTCCTCTGGACCCCAGGTAATTTAAGGCATTTTGGGGGGGTTCGGGAGGGTGGGGGATTTATTTTAAAGGGTCGGGGTGGGTTTTAGGGTTGTTTTAGTGTGCCGGTTTTCCCGCCCTCCCCCTTCCCCTCCCCCTTCCCCCGATTTACGATTTTTTAACGATAAATCGGGGGAATTGTTATTGTATTGCGGCTCTAACGATTTTTGACGATTTAAAATATATCGGACGATATTTTAAATCGTCAAAAAATGATTCACATCCCTACAAAGCAACAGTGCTAGCTAGATTGCTTGCTTCTTGCATCTCTTCAGCTCTGCGTGGTGTTTTCTTACCTTTATTTATTCTGCACTGCCCTGATTTGTTGAGATTCATAATGATGGCAGGGGAGAAGTTGGAGGGACTTTCAAAGGCTTGAATTAAAACCAACTGTACTGCCTGATCAATCCTTTCCTAGCACCACTATTTTAAATCGGAACACTGAATCTTGAGAATAGTCTTAATAGGTCCCATCAATCACTGTCCCAGGGTTGGTTTGTCTGAGCTCCGTTAAATCTGACACTGCCATAACTCAAAGTCTAAAAAGAAGTGCAAGGAATTTTTTTTTTAAAGGTAGTAAAGGCAAGACTTTGAACCCTTATATAGAACTGCCCATGTCCATCTGTCTGTCGTCACTAAGCATGCCAATCAAAAGGTACAGAAACAAAGCTGGGAAAGAAATGAAAGAGAGATGCATTCTTTTGCCCTGCTAAGTTCCTCCTTCCCCGTCACCACCAACCTCTCACTTCCTTTCACTGCACTACTAAAATAGTATTCCCTCCTTCTTCCACCCGCCCCCACACATTCTCTCTTCCATCCTTCATTCACACTACAAAATAAGAGCATAAGAAATTGCCATGCTGAGTCAGACCAAGGGTCCATCAAGCCCAGCATCCTGTTTCCAACAGAGGCCAAAAACCAGGCCGCAAGAACCTGGCAAGTACCCAAACACTAAGTAGATCCCATGCTACTGATGCCAGTAATAGCAGAGGCCATTCCCTAAGTCAACTTCATTAATAGCAGTTAATGGACTTCTCCTCCAAGAACTTATGCAAACCTTTTTTAAACCCAGCTACACTAACTGCACTAACCACATCCTCTGGCAACAAATTCCAGAGCTTAATTGTGCATTGAGTGAAAAAGAATTTTCTCCAATTAGTCTTAAATGTTCTACTTACTAACTTCATGGAGTGCCCTTTTTAAATATTGGTGTTACATTGGCCACCCTCCAGCCTTCATGTACAATGGATGATTTTAATGATAGGTTGCAAAATTTAACTAATAGATCTGAAATTTCATTTTTTAGTTCCTTCAGAACCCTAGGATGCATACCATCTGGTTCAGGTGATTTGCTACTCTTTAGTTTGTCAATCTGGCCTACTACATCTTCCAGGTTCACAGTTATTTGGTTCAGTTCATCTGACTCATCACCCTTGAAAACCATCTCTGGAACTGGTATCTCCCCAACATCCTCATTAATATAAACAGAAGCAAAGAATTCATTTAGTCTTTCTGCAATAGCCTTTTATCTTCCCTAAGAACCCGTTTAAACCCTCGGTTATCTAATGGTCCAACAAACTCCCTCACAGGTTTATTACTTCGGATATATTTATAAAAGTTTTTATTATGAGTTTTTGCCTCTACGGCCAACTTCATTTCAAATTCTGTCTTCGCCTGTCTTATCAATGTTTTATACTTACCTTGACAATGCTTATGCTTTTTCCTATTTTCTTCAGATGGTTCCTTCTTCCAATTTTTGAAGGATGTTTTTTGGCTAAAATAGCCTCTTTCATTTCACCTTTTAACCATGCCCTTAATTGTTTTTCCTTCCTTCCACTTTTCTTAATGCGTGGAATACATCTGTACTGCGCATCTAGAATTATATTTTTAAACAATGTTCATGCCTGTTGAACACATTTAATCTTTGCAGCTGCACCTTTCAGTTTTTTTTTAACTATTCTCCTCATTTTATCAGTTTCCCTTTTGAAAATGTAGTGTTAGAGCTGTAGATTTACTTATTGTCCCCCTTCCAGTTATTAGTTTAAATTTGTTCATGTTATGATCACTATTGCGAAGTTGCCCCACCACCAAATCCTGCATTCCACTAAGAATTAGATCTAAAATAGCTCCCTCTCTCATTGGTTCCTGAACCAATTGCTCCATGAAGTAGTCGTTTAATACATCCAGGAACTTTATATCTCTAGCATGTCCTGATGTTACATTTACCCAGTCAATAGTGGGGTAATTGAAATCTCCCATTATTACTGCACCACCAAAGTGGTTAGCTTCCCTGAGTTCTCCTAGCAGATTTCTACCCATATAGATTCTACTGAGCATTTAGTCTCTTGTATGATCTTTATCCTGTTGAATTCTATACCCTCCTGGACATAAAGTGTCACACCCCCACCAAGTTGATCCTCCCTATCATTGCGATATAAATTGTACCCTGAAATAGCACTGTCCCATTGGTTAGCCTTCTTTCACCAGGTCTCTGTAATGCCAATTATGTCAATCCCATGATTTACTGCTATCACTGTAACTCTCCCATCTTACTTCTTAGACTTCTGGCATTGTCATACAGGCATTTCAAAGCGTGTTTTTTGTTTGTATTAACAACCTGCTTTTCAGTTAATAGGGATAATTTGGAAATATTTAGCTCAGGTGATTTTTTATATATAGGCACATGGACTACGTTTGCTTTTATTGGAACCTCTCTGTTGGGATGCCCTATCTCTCCTGTTGCATTAGTATCTTTCAAGGATACATTCCTCTGAACCATGCACTGTTGAGTGAATGTCGATTTTCCCCCTTGTTCTAGTTTAAAAGCTGCTCTATCTCCTTTTTAAAAGTTAGTGCCAGCAGCTTGGTTCCACTCTGGTTAAGGTGGAACCCATCCTTTCAGAAAAGTCTCCCCTTCCCAAATGTTTCCCCAATTCCTTACAAAACTGAATCCCTCTTCCCTGCACCATCATCTCATCCATGCATTGAAACTCTGGAGCTCTGCCTGCCTCTGGGGACCTGCACGTGGAACAGGAAGCATTTTAGAGAATGCCACCCTGGAGGTTCTGGATTTCAGCTTTCTACTTAAAATCTTAAATTTTGCTTCCAGAACCTGTCTCCCACATGTTCCTATGTCATTGGTGCCCACATGTATCATGACAGCCGGCTCCTCCCCTGCACTGTCTAGAATCCTATCTAGGTGATGCGTGAGGTCTGCCACCTTTGCACCAGGAGAGCATGTTACCAGGCAGTCCTCATGTCTACCAGCCACTTGCTATCTACATTTCTAATAATCTATGATGGCCGGCCTAACCCTTCCCTCCTGGGCAGCTGCCCTGGGAGACTTCTCCTCAGTGCAAGAGGACAAAACATCACCTGGAGAGCAGGTCCTTGCTACAGGATCACTTCCTGCTACACCAGGGTGATGTTCTCCAACTGGGAGACCTTTCTGATCCAAGCCAGCACTGGGGCTGCCAGACTGGATTTGGGACTTGGCTACTATGTCCCTGAAGGTCTCATCAATGTACCTCTCTGTCTGCCTCAGCTCCTCCAAGCCTGCCACTCTAACCTCCAGAGATTGGACTCGTTCCCTGTGAGCCAGGAGCTCTTTGCACTGAATGAACACATACAAATTCTCACTGGCGGGTAAAAAATTATACATGTGACATTCAATGCAAAAGACTGGAAAGTCCCCCTCTTGCTGCTGACTGCTGTCTTCATCTTAATTTTGTTGAGTTCCTAGTTAAGTTTAGGATACTAAGGGAGTTGGAATTAGAGTACTTTAAATTTACAGGTGTAAACCCACAAACATGCTCTCTGCCCTCCCACCACCTGGCACTGAGGAGCTGCCCATCCATTCTCTCTTCCATACTCTTACATCGATGTGTTGCCTACTACACCCCCCCCCCCCCCCCACTGATGTACCATTGATCCCTCTTCCTTTTCTTCCTCCTTTACTGAAATGTCATCCACAATCCCTTCCCTCTCCCATACTTCACTGAAGCTATATCTATATACCCACACAAACACCATGGATGTATCCCCAATACTGATTTGCCATCTAGTCCTTCTCCCTCTCATTCTCCCTGCACTGAAACTCTGTCTACCTCCCCTCCGTACCCTCCTACCATGAATTTCTGCACACTGAAGCTACAATTAATCCCTTCACATCGACATGCTGCCCACCCCTTCTCCTTCCCTCCTGCATTGACATGCTGTAAAGGAGTTATGCAGCCTATGAGTTGGCATTTATGGGGGTTAATAGTTCTTCTACCCAGGGGTCAGAGTGCAGCTGATCTGCACTTGCAGGAGAGCTAGGGGGAATCAGACAGAGCACCACAGGCCTTGCTGGAAGCTAGTTACATTATTCTGAGAATAAATATATCTGTTGGAAGAAGTGGCTCAGAAGTTGTTGTTGATGTTGTTCCCAAGCTAACAACAGCAATGAGCTAGTTGTCAATCCAGCAGTGTTCCTAGGTTTGTCCTCTGCCACTATGGAGCTTGTTTTTCAGCCTCATGCTGAGTCAGGCTATGTTCTCAGGTGTGAAAAGTTTATGTTGGCTAGAGAGATATTGCAGCAGAGACCCACCAGAGACCCCCATCTTTTGTCCTCACTGACAGACTTGCTGGCTCCTGCCTCCCCAGTAGAGATTTACCTGCCAGACATTTCTATGGTATCCAGGTGTCACTTTGAACCACACCAGAACATAGCAATGGGGATCAGTTCAAGAACATGTTTTAAGAAAAGAAATTGCTTCCTTCTTTCCTGAGTCCCCCTGCAAATATCAGGAAAGATCAACACCTTTTGGCGACAAAACAAAGTACTTTTGTACTTAAAATACTGACCAAATACTAAATCCTGATCAGACTCAAGGACAAGGATACAATAAATATAGCACGGGAAGTAATATTTTCCTGAGATGTCTATAAAAAATGAGACATATCAGAACTGTCAAAGGAAGCAAATAAATCAAGAGACCCTTCTTGAGCATTTGGTGTCTTCCTAGCACTTGAAATTTAATAGGAATTAGAAATCAAGAAACCTTTTTTAGAGGAAAATTACAACACCTCAACCATATACTGTTAAAAAGCTCTATTCCACATAGGAACCGTGATTGTGAAAAAGTAAAAAATCTGATATTTTTAAATCTCATCTTCTCAGTAAGTTCCTGATAAAATGCCAGTTCAAACTGTCTTTAGTCACTACAACAACATTAGTTTTCAATAGATCAACAGCAGTTGAATAAAACAAAAGTGTTAACTCTGCATTACTAGTTCTCAAACCTAAATTAGAAAATGTATTGGATGCCTCAGAAGTACATGTAATTGAGCTACAGGCAGGGAGATCATGGATTTAAGGCGGGTTACCACCTTCCATATATCATGCAATGAGATATCTAAAGGTTCAGAGGAACCTTCTGCATGATCATTTAAAACAGGAACTTTTATAGAAGTAACTGCAATAGGGACAGGGACCTGTTTGAAAACCTAAGCTTCTGATAATAAAGTAGAAGACAAGGCAAATTGTCCTTCATTGGTAGAATTACTGGGAGAAGACACTCCCAAAGGAGTGTGATCATCAAATATTCCATGAGTCCAAGTTCCTGGAGTTCCAACCAGAAAGCCCGGACCATCTTCGGAACTAATCTTCCCAGATTTTAACAAATGATGTTGAGTTAACACTGGTATAGGCATAAATCTGGCTGGACTAAGAGAGGTCTCAAAAATCTCAGATGACCCAGGCATTAAAGGAGCATTTTAGGAAACCACAAGTAAGTCCACGGAACCCCTTATTGAGAGAGACACCATCGGAGAAGAAACAACTTTCCCCTTTCTTTTCCTTCCCATTTGTGCAAAGGGGCGCAACATTTTGGAGTGCAACTTCGGCGCACCAGTGGCGATGCACCACACTATTACCGCTTTTGTATGGGTATGTCATCAGTGCGCTTTTGTATGGTGATGTCATCAGTGCGTGACCAAACAGAAGTGTCTCCTCACCACCTCCTCCTGATCTTGGGGAAGACGTGAGCCATCTGCAGACAAGATGCCCCAGTGATTCACCGCACTACCGCTGCTTTTGAAGAGGAGTCCCTAGTGGGCAATGTCATCAACACATGACCAAACAGAAGTGCCTTCTCTCCGCCTTCTCCTGCACTCTAGGAAGACATGGGCCATCAGCAATAAAGATGGCCCCAGTGATTCACTGCACTACTGCCGCTTTTGTAAACGAGCCCTCAGTGGGTGATGTCATCAGTGCTCAACCAAACAGGAGTGCCTCCTCACCACCTCCTCCTGCACTTTGTGAAAACATGGGCTTTCAGCAGGCAAGATGCCCCAGTGATTCACCACTGCTTTTGTAGGGGTGTCTCTAGTGAGTGATGTCATCAATGTGCACCAAATAGGAGTAACCCCTCACACTTTTCCTTCTGCACTCCGGGAAGACGCAGGTTATCAGCAGGCAAAATGTTCCCAGTGATTCACCGCACTACCACACCTTTTATATGGGAGACCCCGACAGGTGATGTCATCAACATGCAACCAAAGAGGAGTGTCTCCTCACCACTTCCTCCTGCGCTCCAGAAAGATGTGGACCGTTAGCAGGCAAGATGTCCCCTATAAACAGCTTTAACCAATCTACATGTTGTTGCACATATAGGAGTTCCCAAAATGAAATCCCTGGCCCAGAGTTTTATCTGGCATCCTGATCTAGATACAGATATTGAATCAGTCAAGGCTTGATGGACCCTTGGTCTGACCTAGTATGGCATGTTCTTATGTTCTTGTGTTCATATTACACTAGATATGCATGACTGCCAGTTTCCAGCGCTGAATTCGGGTGGGTGGAAGGAGAGTTGCCGATTCCTCCCTCTGATGTCACTATCATCACGCCAGTGTCCATAAAGAGCTGCAGGCCAGAGGAACCCTTGGGAGTCCCAAGGAGGTGAGATGACTGCCATCTTCCAGCGCAGAACTCAGGCGAGTAGAGGGAGCATTGCTGACTCTTCCCCGCTGATGTCACAATCAATGCGCCAGTGTCAATAAAGAGCTGCAGGCAAGAGGAACCCTTGGGAGTCCGAAGGAGGTGAGATGACTGCCAGCTTCAGGCACTGAACTAGAGCAGGTGGAGGGAGCATTGCCGACTCCTCTCCATTGATTTCATCATTGCACTGATGCCTATACAGAGCTGCAGGCCAGAGGAACCCTTGGGAGTCCTGAAGAGGTGAGATGACAGCCGGCTTCCAGCACTGAACTCGGGCAGGTGGAGGGAGTGTTGCCGACTCCTCCCCACTGAGGTCACCATCATCGCACCGGTGCCCACAAAGAGCTGTGAGTCTATGGTGTGCCGCTGTTGGCACGCAGTCCAAGGAGCAAGCATAAGGAGCTTTGCCCCTTGTGAGCCCCTTGGGCAATCCCATGGGGATCTAGCAGGGTTTTAAGACTTCATTGGCAGTTTGGTTCTCATCTTCTTGTCCCAGAGTTTTATCTGGCAGCCAATCAAGACCTAATACACCAGTTGTGCACTTTATCAAAATGTAACCCACAAGACTACTCCCGCATCCTTGTCTCCAGCAAAACTACCCTGGGAACACTTACATGTGGATTTACGTGAAATTGAGGGGGTACAATTTATTATACTCCGGGATGCTTTCTCTTGCTGTCCAGAAAAAACCTAGCTGTATGATAGGACAACAGCCTCAGTAGTACATCGATTGAAGGGGTGGATGGTATTCTATGAATTGCCACAGATGATGGTTTCAAACAATGGTCCCTTGTTGCTTCTAAAGACTGAATAGACCTTTTGTATTCGAATGGGATTCATTATTTTACTTCGCCACCATTCCATCCAGTCTCCAGTAGTGGTGTTGAATGACTGGTACATTAATTTAAGACTATTTGATGATGGGCTGGGCATTCCACGTTCAAACAAAATGACTTTTTGCAGAATTTTTATGTTTTTCTATAGAACTGCTCCTTACTCAGAGACTGGTCAGACACCTAAGGAACTCTTTATAGGGCGACAGATGTGCTGCCCCCTAAAAAAGGAAGTCATAATGCCCCTGTACAGGTCATTGATGAGGCCTCACCTGGAATTCAATTCTGGAGGCTATATCTCAAAAAGGATAGAGATAGATTAGAAGAGGTCAAGAGGAAGGCAACAAAAATGGTGTAGGGTCTGCACCAAAAGCCATATGGGATGAGACGGTAATACCTAAATATGTAGACCCTAAAGGAGAAGAGAAACAGGGGGAATATGTTACAGACCTGAAATGTATTAATAGTGCACAAGAATAATACCTTTTTCTAGTGGAAAGGAAGTTATAGAACTCCAAGGAGGTAGACTCAGAAGCAATATCAGGAAATATATTTTCATGGAAAGGGTGGTGAATGCCTGGAATGCCATCTCAGAAGAATTGGTGAAGATAAAAACTGTAATGGAATTCAAGAGAGTGGGATAAACACAGAGATTCCCTGGTGGCTAGAGGATAGCAATGAAGAAGCGGGTTAACTTATGGCAACTTTGGTGAAACATTTCTACATGAGGATAACATGCATAGAGCAGCAGTTACAACCAGCCAATGATGCATTCAAGGAATACATCTGGGCATATTTAACAGTTAACATATGGCTAGCTATCTAACTGTTACAGTCAATAACTTTGATCAAGTTCACTCATGAAAATGGTCGGTCAGGGGTTCTACATCTGGGGCAGGCCCTCTGTGCACTGTAAGAAAGAATGAATAAATAAAGTTGGAAGGAGAAGGTCTGGCCATCAAGTGCTTTTACAGTTGGGATGGGCCTCATTACCCTAAGGGTAACCTGCATGGAAAGGCAGTTACAAGCCTAAAAACCTTGCTGGGTAAACTGGTTAGACCACTTTGGTCTTTGTCTGCCATCATTTACTATGTTACCCACAAATTCTGTCTCCCATTACAATCATCTTCAAAGTGGACCTCTGGGATTCAGATGTGGTTCTGTCCTTTTTTCTGGGGTGTTATGTCTAGGTGGTGCCATGACATAGTCACTTGCTTGTTGGGACCTGTAACATATGTGGGTCCTCTGGATGATGGTGAACACTGCAAAGTTCATGTGGATCACCTTCAGCCTTTGAGGTGAGAAGAGAAGGCACTCGGGATACTTAACTCACCTGTCTGTGGCCAGCTGGTGGGCTTACTACATAGAGGGCTGGATTTTCAAAAGGTTACGCATGCTGGGCCTATTTTAAAAAGGCCCGGCGATGCGTGTAAAGCTCCGGGATGCGTGTAAGTCCTGGGACTTTACAAAAGGGGCGGGGCGGTCTGGGGGCATGGCCAGAGGCCTCCTCATGGCCGCTGGGCCGGGTATCTCGCGCCGGCAGTTGGCCGGCACACGCAACTTACTTCAGCCCCAGGGCTGAAGTACATTTTAAAACAAAAGAAGAAGCTGAAAAAGGTAGGAGGGAAAGGTAGGGGGGAAAGGGCAGGGAAGGGAAGGTGGGGTGGGGGGCCTATGAAAGTTCCTTCCGAGGCCGCTCCGATTTCAGAGCGGCCTGGGAGGGAAGGGTGGAAGGCAGAGCGGCTCCGAGCAGGCTCGGTGCGCGCAAGGTGCACAATTGTGCACCCCCCTTGCACGCGCCGACCCGGGATTTTATAACATGCGCGCGACTGCGTGCATGTTATAAAATCGGGCATACATGTGTGCGTGCCGGGTAGCGCGCGCACAAGTACGCCCACGCGCTCCTTTTTAAAATCTACCCCAGAATGTTTAGTTGTCTAGGGCACATAATGCAGCATCTGAACTGGAACAGTTCTGCACAAGTTATGCGGTCACTTGCAGTTGCAAGCAAAAGGTGGCTTGGTTTGTTAGATGGACAGTTCCCTTGGTTCTGATGACACTTTCTCGTGTTCAGAGGGGATGGATGGTGCAGAAAACTGTGGAACCAGAGAGGTCCAGCAGCAGGATTCATCTTATGAAAAGCAGTTGCCATTCAAAACCAATTAGGCAGCCTGCTCAAAGTCTTACTGAAACTTGTTGACAGAATGAGGAATGTAAAGGAGTAATGCAGCCCAGGAGTTGGCATTCATGGGGTAAATAGTTTCTTACCTTAGCGATCAGAATGCAGCTGCTCTGCATACGCAGGAGGTTTAGCAGGAGCTAGGTGGGACACTACAGGCCTTGCTGGAAGCTGGTTATGTTATACTATGGCGAAATATGCCTGTTGGAAGTACTGGCTCAGAGTTTCTTTCAACTGCTGGGCCAAGCAGTTTCAGAGCTATCATCCTCCTCCAACCAAACCCCCTGCACTGATGCACTCCCAACCCTCCTAACTACAGCACACATGCCACTTACGTCTTCTCCCTCCCTCTGTCTCTCCACCCCCACTGCAATGATGCCAATGGCCTTCCTACCCCTCTTCACTCATATTACTCACTCTTCAACACTGATTCTCCACTGCTAACTCCTCCTCCCAACAAATCCTCCCAAAATGACTCCCTACTCCCTCCCATCTCTTCTCATATTCATGCCACATGACACTTCTTTCTTCTCACTACCTTGATACCAATGCCTTTTCCACCTCCCCATGCAGTCACATCACACACCACCCTTCCTCCACTACTAATATGCTGTCATTCCCTCCTCCTTTCTATTCCCTTGCACACACACTACCTTCATCCAAGATCTCACTTTGACTTCTCTGCCTTCCGATCCTCAATTCATGCCACTTACCCCTCTTCCCTGTCCCTACCTTCTTGTTTTGATATGCTATTGTTCTCACCTCATTTCCACCCCTATCTGCACTAACACACTCAATATTTCTCCCTACTACCATCCCTCTCTGCTAACATTCCTTCTTCCCTCCTACCCCCTGCACTCGTGCCTGTTTCCCTTCCTTCCATCCATCCAGTGCATTGATGCCCTCCCATCACCCCTCCACACTGATGATCCTCACTCTGCATCTCTTCCCCGTGACACCTTCCTCTTCTTGCTGTTCTATTCATCTTTCTCTTCCTTTCCTGCCCTTTACCCCCACCCTTCTGGCGTTCATGATGATCTTCCCCCTCCCTTTATGCTCACTTCTCCCAATTTTGACATTCCTCATCACCATGGGTATGATGTACTTTATGGGCCTGGAAATGGGAGACTTTCAAAATCCTAAAATGTGCCTCACCCATGGTGAGTACTTTTAACAGTTGTTCCTGGAGCATATAAAGAAGGGGAGGGTGGGTAGTTGTATATGTAGAGACCTTTCGGTTCTCTACCAGTTCAGTCTGTACCAAATTCGGGTTTGGGGGGAAAACTGGATGGTAGTGTGGGTGGTTAGCTCCCCCGAGTGGAGAAAGTGAATGCTAAGGTCTATGCTATAAGAACCCTTGCACACCATTTTTCTGTGGGGAAGCTTTATGTTACCCTCACAGGGGCAGCCTGGTATGGTTGCCCATGGTTTGTTTGTTTCAAGGATGAGGCCTCTGCTGGCTAAGAGAACGTGTCTGGTCAGATGGGGAGGCAAATATTGTATCCTTTATTTCAACACTCTGCTTATAAAATGTTCTTTTTATTGAGATGTGAGTTGTTTTCCACCCTCCTTGTCTCAATTAATTTTTCAATATATTATATTATATAGATTAAAAAATCTCCTGAGTTTTGCTGGGTTTTCCGTATTCTAGGGAAGCAGAATTCATTTATAACTCACAAAGGAGGGGTTCCTTCGCTGGGAGGAAACCTAGGATGGTTTACAGTTATCCAAAGGGAAGAAAGAAAGAAGAGAAGAGTCATTGTGAATCCCTTCTCAGGGTCACTTATATCTACTGAAGATAATTGGAAAAGGAAATACAATCAGTACTATCCAAGTGCTTTGAGATGGGAGAAGAGGGGAAAGGTTCATTTAGAAAGGTAGGAGTCAAAACACTGTTGCCCGGGATTGAATTTTATTGGATTATAATTTAAGATTTCCATCTACATGGGAGGGAAATTTCAGTCTTGCCCAACACCATGCAGGAAGAGAGGTGGATTACATTCAACACTGGAGAATTGGCTAAAAGGATGTCATAATTTGATAACAGCAGAGAAGTCACAAATGTATTAAGATTAACATTATGATGGAGAAATACTGCTGTGAAGAGTATTTAACCATCACCCATAGTTTCAGTAAAGATGTTAGAAACCAGTATAGCTTCCAACTGCAGTGTGCATTTCAACGAGATCATCGGTGCTGTTTTTCCTAAGCTGATAACTAGGAGATGGAAAAAAGCAATGCAGAGGGCCTAGAAGATCCCTCTGCTTAGAGAATAATGGACACTCAGATAGTTTGACATTAAGGGAAGACTGGACTGTGAGAACTGATTTAAATTGTGAAACCCTGGGTCCATTGTCAGTGATTTTCAGCCTAGGGGTTACATACATTTGCCATGTGACAAAAAGAAAAGCATAGAAGAATTGTTCTTATGAAAATTAAAATATCTTAGATTGGGATTATGATTCTTTTGTTAAAAATACTTAGTAGTCCCCTTGAACTTCTCTGTGCCAAGTTATACATTTTAGTAAATTGTAATTGTAGGTTTAGTCTAAATAAATAGTTAAATGCTGAAAACGATAGAGGAAACGTGTTTTATGCATAGACAGAGAAACTTTTCTTTCACAACAAATAGTAAACAGCCCAATATCATATATTCCTAAATTCTAAGTCATGTGTTTGATAACTGTGTCTGAGGTGCTGATGCCAACCTCTTCTTTTCATCATTAGCACAGCTGGACATGAAATGCCTCAGGATCTAAATTTCCGTGCCATCCTTGTGTTCTTTGGAACTCTTAGATATTTTTCTTTGGGGACTGAAATCACATTGTTTTTGTGAGAGAGGTTTCTTAAGATTTACTGTCTTAAGGAGATGTGATCTTTTTCTTAGAAATATTGTTCTATATTTTCCATTACTTGTGACTTGATGGTGTTGAACTGGAAGCTTGGGTTTGCTCCATTAAACTATGCACACTGGCTTAATGAAATGAAGGCTCTCATACCATACAAGACCTTTTTCAGAGTTTGGTTGTTTGTGCCATACATCATAAACTACTTTAACTTATTGACATACATATCAAGCAACTGAAGCTTACTATAACAGGTTAATTTCAGGTTTTAACGGCATTATTTGAAATAAAGCTGCAATCTCTCAATTTCCAAAGAGGAGAAGAAATACACAATATTTTATTACTGGAGGTTGCAGGGAAGAGTGAAGAAGGTGCATTCCAGTTGCCTAAATTTACCACTTTATTGGAAACAATGATTACTGCTGGGTAATAAAGACACATGGCAGAGCACTAGGCATAGTGCAGCCTAGTGAGTGCAAGATGTTAATATCGGATCCAGTGCTGTCAGATAGGGTTGACAGTATTTCTTATGTAATAGTGTCACTGCACACGTTTGCTACAAGGATTTATGCAAACAACGGAATACAACCTTACCCTACTCAAAGAACTCTCAGATCCACCAACACTGGCCTCCTAGCCGTACCCAATCTCAAATCTGCACACCTCAACGTCACCCGCAAACGAGCCATAACAATAGCGGGCCCCACCTTATGGAACTCCCTCCCCACCTGTCTCAGAAATGAACCTTCATTGCAAGTCTTCAAAAAACACCTCAAAACATGGCTGTTCCTAAAAGCTTTCCCACCTGACACGTAACCTACCCAAATGCAACTGCAACACACCATGCCCCCTACACAAGCATCTCGCACTACCATCTTCCCTCCCTTGCACCACCTTCCTCCCACCTATCCCCCCCCCCTCCCCCCTTTCAACCCTCCTTGCCAACCTTAACCTTAAAATATCCTCATCAACAAGTCATTTATGTACATATGTTATATACTATATCAAATGTTCCATGTAATCCTGTTATTTCTGTTACAATTCGTTATATTTTATTACAATGTTATAATTTATTATATTTATTACAATGTTATAATGTAAAATAGGGCTGTTACTACCCTATTCTTTTAGTTATCTGGAAACCGATGTGATATCTCGATCGAACGTCGGTATATAAAATAAATAAATAAATAAATAAATAAATAAATGCTACACATGAGACAGCGCTTAAGAGAGAGCGTTACTAAAGACTAAGACAGCACATTCATAGTGATGGATGAGAAATTTGCATGTATACTGCGCATCTTTTCTCAATCTTTGTTAAAACGTGCTGGATAGGTTTCACCTTATTCAGGGTAATTCTCTCCATTCGTCCATAAATCCCAGTTTGAGTATTCCCTGTAGGAGTGTGACGTATACATTTTATATCCATTCCATACAGTTTACAAACAAAAAAAAGAAGCGTTTCAACCCTATTGACAGGGCACATATCAAAAAGCTTTGCACTGCTGCATGTGGTGAATTGCTGATGCACTGCATGTCTCACCCTCACTTCTAAATAATGATTGCATTGTTAGTAATAAAAATGGATGGAAAGGTCAAAAGCATGCTAGAGGTAATTTGTCAGAATTAGTAATACACTATTAAAAGTGTATTTTACAGCACTCATAGCATACTTCACACTGTATGAGCAGGCTGCAAACCATGACTCCTGCCCAAATAATTAGCAAATTAAAATCTAAACAATTACAAAGTATTATATATGTGTTGCTGCAGTATTATAGAGTGTGTGCATTAAACCGTAATAAAGATGGTCACATTTCCATGTTCTCTCACCAGTTTCATCACAGAAAAAAAAAATCTACCTTTTTCATAGTATGTACTAGGAATTAATTACGCAATATTGTTTAAACTATAAAAGATCATTTGAATGTCTTAATTGCAAGGAAAAGTAAAAGAAAACACAATAAAAGAGATCACTTTTTTTATGGCTTGACTGGTAGGCACTGCCCCCCCGACCCTTCTGTGATTCAGCCTGTAGAGAGTGTTGGTCCGGCATTTGGCCCGATGACCTCAAGCAGAGGGGGAGGGGCTCATAAGCCTGGAAGCCCTTTCTTCCTGCCCTCAAGGAATTGCACCTCCAAACAGTTTCTGCAGAGTAAAACATTTCTGCTGTCTAATAAATCACAGAAAACTTAAATCTCACAACAATTGGGCATTTGCTTTAAAATTGATATAAGTAGAAGAAACTGCTGTAGTACATATTGCACATTTATCACACTGCTTTTAGGCACAATAAATATACAATAATGGTTTAGTACCTAGGACTGTAACATGTTTTTGGCAAATATATGCATTTCCCAGCATAATTGCCTTATCAACCTTTAATATATATACACACACCCTATGATGTCATCTGACATCGAATGTATGCCAATAGCTCACTGGGCAACAAATTTTCACAAAAGTCATGTTACGGAAATGAAATTAGTCAATTCTTATAAATTTCCATGTGCTAAACATGAATGTGACTGTGAAAATGCAAAATTGGCTCATTTTTTTGTAATATGCAATAATATAATTACATCTTGAATTGTATGCCAATAGTAGGAGACCTACGGTTAATACCGTTTGAAAAATGAAGTCATAGACTACGTCTTAGATTTCTTTGCTTGTCTCTTGTACACCTGTTCGGGAGCATCTCTGCAGAGTGTCCACCAGTAGTCAGCCAGCATGAATATTTCAAATGCTCACCCTTTCTGACTGGGCTTCATATAGAACACTGCTGACATCAGCTTACTCAGCAGCAGCATGGCAGTAGAACTGCATTGCATCAGAAAATGATGTAATAAACTCTACAGAGTAGGACATTTTTAGGTCAGTAACACTTTCATTGTTGCCCAGTGAAATCGAACGGGCACACCGCATTCCATCGCATAAGCCATCTCATGCTTCACACCAGTGGCCCATCGTTCTAAAAGTTTTGGGATACCCGCAGGTTTTAGCAATCCTGGCAGCAGCAAAAGCTAAATCACCAATCACCTTCGATACCATGCGTCTTACCTTTGTAGCGGATCTCGCAAAAACCATAGCAGCATGCTCAAAGCCTTTCTGGGCCTGCGACAGTACCTTCGCGATGTGGGAGCTCAATATGGCCTCCTATTCCCAGCTCGGATGCAAGTGGCTCACAACTCCACGCGTTCCTATGAAGATCCATCGGAGCCGGCTGCTTATCTTGATGGCCTGAGATCTTCTTCTCCAGTGGCCACATGAACAAAGACCTGTGCCATCACTTTCTTTCTGCTACCATAGTGGAGTCCTGGTGCATCCCTTGAGATGGACTTGGTCAGCCATTTTGTTCTGACGGCATTTTGTTTTTCACTTTTTTGCTCAAGTCTTTATTTCACCTTATGGCACCGCGATGATACTTACTATAATTGTATTTCCCTGGAAGCACTTGGATAATGTCTCCCCTCCTTTTTAGTCTATTGGCAGCAATGTCTTTTTTTCTGCTGTCATGCATCTTTATTTGCTGTGTCACAGCTTCCCTGAATCACCTAAATATTCAAAACGGTGTTGCTGCCCATCTCAAACTTTTCAAAGTGAATTTATGAAAAATGTATTGTGAGGATGAATGGAAGTTTCATAAAGTTTGCATGGCACTACCCATAATGCCTTCTCTGATTTAATCATTAACTACCATCCAACCTCCATTTTTTAACCAAATGATCCCTTTTAATATTTTGAGTGTGGCCTCAACCACCATGTATTTCTTTATTTTTATTTTTTGTAAACTTTTATTCTTCTTTTCTTTAAAAACTTATCTGTGTGTGCACACCTCTTAAATTTCTCACCGTCGAAATCGCCCAAAATTTTATGTTTATTATTATTGCAAATCACCGATGACAAATTCTGCATTCATAATGCTTAAAAGTTCTAAATATTTTCAAAGTATGCTTAATCTTTAAATGTCTCTGGCAATGCCGTTATTAAATCTCTTGATTCCTTGACATTAAAATATCATTCTTTGAAAATCATCGATGTTGCTATTACATTCAAAATCCAGATTTTGTTTGTTCAAAATAAAGTATTTACTTAGCTTTACATTTTTCATAAATCCACTTTGAAAAGTTTGAGTTGGGCAGCAACAGCGTTTTGAATATTTAGGTGATTCAGGGAATATTGAGTTATACATTGAAGGGCAACCTGAATTAATTATCTCCATTAAGATACAGTGGCAATGGCACTTCGACTTGATTTTTTCGATCACTACCCAGACATCTATTATTATGTGGACTCTTATTGTGGCCTTGTTTATCTGTGTAATGTTATATGACTTTGCAGACATCTGCTTTTTTCAAGGTTCTTCTTATTGTGTATTCTTCCTACTGGTTTCTCCTCAAGGGGTTTCATTTTTGTTGCATTAAGCATATTGCTGTATGGCTCGGATAGAGGCAATTGCCATTCCCATGGGCTTCATCTTTACATTGTTGGTTTTTCATTCCCAAATGAGGGCAGTAGTTTACATTTTTTCTTTTGCATATTGGAGGACTGAGCGGCCTTTTCCTTGCCTCACCACCTCCGTCTGAATTTCTGAAACCCCCACCCCCCCCCTCCCTTCCCTCCCCGGAGACTGCTAAGCGCACTCTTTTTATGTGCAGTGTTTTTCTTTTTTCTGTTATTTTTAAATATTTTTCCCCTCGGACCCCTGAAGCTTCTATTTCTATGTTTTCCTGATACTTTCTTAATTCTCTGTTTACTTCTGCTTTTTTTTTTTGTACTGGTCATACTGCAGCTACACCGTGGTTTTTCTGAACCTAGGTTCATAATTTTGCTATAAATTTTGCATTAATAGTGCCTGTGTTTAAAAAAAAAAAAAAAAGGTGTGGTTAGGGAAGTTTTTAAGATACTGCAACACATGCTATTTACTGTAGTGCATAGGTATTTTATTGCAACGTGTGTTAAATTTATTCCACCTGCTGAGAAGCTGGTGAAGTGCCCTGGCAGGCATTTCCACATTTTAGGCTGCTTCTAGCAAGAGAGAGAGAGAGGGAGACTTTATAAGGCTTTCATATAAGTAAACTATTTATACCAGTGTAGGTGGATCAACTAGTAACTCAGGGTGAGATTTTGGTGGTGGTCTAGGGTTTGGAGGCAGTTTTACATGCACAGAGCAGCACATGCACAGAGCAGCACAGTAGACATCAGTGAAGATTTGATGTGATTTGGAGAGAGGAAAGGTACACAAAGATGAGATGTGTACATTGTACTCTCTACCTAGTTTGATGCACTCTCTATCTAGCTGCTATCAAGCTAGGTTGAGAGTACACTGTACACATCTCATCTTTGTGTACCTTTCCTCACTCCAAATCACATCAAATCTTACCTGATGCATACTGTGTTGTATGTACCTCTGATTGTGCATGTAAAACTGTCCCCAAACCCTAGACCACTACCAAAACCTCACCTCGAGTTACTAGATGACCCTCCTACAGTGGAACAAATAGTTGACTAATATGTGTGCCTCCCCAGAGTGTCTCTCTCTCCCCACCCTGAAATGGGATGTTTACCATAAATCCCATTTGGAGCATATCGCATAACATAACGCCAGGAAAAAAGGTGTAGTTATTTCCGGCATGAAAACATGCAATAACATGTGTTACACTATTGCACACAACATTAAACACCCCATGTTTTTATAAACTCCTCCCTTTTGATTCAGTTTTGAAAATTTGCATACGCATCTCGAGATGCATTTTTTATTGCAGGTATTTTGGCATTATCACGGGCATTAGGGCCCTAACGCCCGCGATAACACCCTAATGCGATTTGATGAATGACCCTGCTGGTTTGCGATGGCAGTTGATTTACACCTTTTTGCTTTCAATGTGAACAACCTCAGTCATTGTATCAAATGTAAGAAAATGCTCACCCCCTTTAAATCATTGCGTTTGGATATTATATTTTTCAGGAAACCCATTTGTCTCATACTGAATCACTCAAACTCAAACGGGACTGGGTTGGCCAAGTTTTTTTTTGCTCCTGCAGTCCGCAGGAAGCATGGAATGGCCATACTAGTTCATAAATCATTGCCTTTGCAACTTATTCAATACGATTCGGATCCAGGGGGTAGCTGGGTGGCTGCAATAGTGTCCATCCTCAATAATAAGGTATTGTTGCTAATGTTTATGCTTCAGATGTGGATGTTTCTGTTTTTAAGACTGAAATTTCCACCTTGTTATGTACTTATGCTCACATTCCTGTTATTATGGGTGGTGATTTTAAGTAGCCCATTGATTTAATACTAGATCAACAATCAACAATAGGTTCTCTATGTCTCATGCAACTGTTCAGAATTTCATTTCTTCTTACCATCTGGTCAAACCCTGGAGGCTGTTCTACCCCACGGATAAAGATTTCACCTTTTTTTCTTTTCCCCATCATTCCTATTCCCGCATTGATTATTTTCTAATTTCTATCTGCTTAATGTTGTCTATCTTCTCTTCCACGATTTCAACTATTCTATTGTCTGATCATGCTATTGTTTCACTGTTCCTTCATTGGGATCTCCCATCTTCTGGCGTTCCTAATTGGAAATTTAATGCAGCTCAATTGGATGATCTATCCTTTAAGTCCAAAATTGCTGCTTTTATTGAGGAATTTTTTACCTTTAATAGCTCCATGGATATTTCCTAACAAACTGTTTGGGAAGCCTTCAAGGCTGCCTTGCGAGATGAAATTATTGCTTTCTCTGCTCACTCTCATAAGGTTTTCAAGGCTAAATTCCTAGACTTGGAGGGCCAGATTTCTCGCTTAGAATTAGCACATATCTATTCCCTAGCAACTCCCTCCTACAATAAATATATACATTGAAATATCAAAATAACACTATTCTCAGCCATCAAGCTGGTAAAGCTATATTTCTCCAAATGTCTAGATATTATTCAGAACAAAATAAGTCTGATAGACTATTGGCCAATTAACTTCACTCTCATAAGGAACGCCAGAGGATAGCTGCTCTCAAATCTAACATAGGGGCGATACTTTCCACTTAAACTGAAATGCTCCATACCTCGGAATCTCTTCATGATCCCATTCTTATTTCTTCTTTTCTCCCTACTCTGGACCATCCCACAGAGGATCGGGAAAAGCTTGACTGGCCAATCACCCAATTTGAAATCCAGTGTGCCATAACATCACTTCATTCAAGGAAAGCACCTGGCTTAGATAGTTTGTCGGTAGAATTCTATAACGCTTTTCTCTCACCACTCATTCCTCATCTGGAGTTACTATATGTATCTATGCAGACATCTGGCATTGTAGCTCTTTGCTTTAATGAGGCCAAAATAGTAATTTTCCCCAGACTGAATAGGGATCCTCTCTTAGTCTCAAATTATAGGCTGATTTCCTTACTTGATGTAGATTACAACATTTTTGCTAAATCATTAAACTTGCATTTTAGTGGCGTGGTGGGTAAGCTAATACATATTTCTCAGTCTGGTTTTATGAAAGGCCGTCTGATTACGGACAATGCGTGGCTTTTCTTAAATCTTTTACATGTATGCAAAGAAATTCCAGAGCCCTTGGTTGCACTATCACTAGATGCTGCAAAAGCCTTTGATCATGTAGAATGGGTTTACCTTTTTGATGATCTGTGCTGGTTTGGCTGTGATGACTCTTTTCTCTCCCTTACTAACTACTATACCATTCTCCACATTCTTTTCTCTCTGTTAATAGTATCCTTTCGCAACAGGCTTTGTTACAGAGGGGGATGTGTCAAAGTTGCCCCTTTTCCCTTTACTTAGTTAACATTTCCTTGGAGCCCTTTCTGTTGGCCCTATGGCAAGGCCCTGTTGTTACAGGCATTCAATATAATGGAACCAAATCTAAACTTCTGGCTTATGCTGATGGACTTCTGTTCATCAGTAAACCTCTTGTCACCATTCCCAAAATAATGGAGCATATCTCTTTCTCGGATATTTCTGGGTATCATGTTAATTGGGCCAAGTCCATGCTGATGCCCATGAATGGTCAAGCCTTGCCAACTTCCTCCATTTCGTTGACTCCCTGATGGTATAAAATACCTTGGTATACATTTTTAAACTTCTTTGTCCTTAACTCTCTCAAAAGCAGAGAGTCGAATTTTCTCCCTCATATATGACAGTATAAATAAAGAGTCGCCACTCTACATCTCTCCTGATGGGGCCGACTGAACACGATCAAGATGGTGTTAACTCCCCAGATTAATTTTATGCTTGGTATGCTGCCGATGTTATTCACTTCTCAATTTTATCATAAGATTGACAGTTTGTTATCTTGTATTTTGTGGAAAGATATGCTTTCCTGTATTACTCTCCACACACTTTAGTTACCCAGAATGTTAGGGGAAGTCAGTTTCCCTGACTTTAGGTATTATCATTTCTTTCTACTTCAACAGGGTCTTGCCTGGGTTTCTGAACATGTCCGCTCCTCCACTACCACAGTCTGGCTTCATGCAGATGTGGATGCATTGGTCCATCTGCTTATCCTCTCTACAGTTCCAGGATTGGCTATGACGACTCCCTTCCACTCCCACCTGATACTCTTGGCTACTTACACTGTTTTTCATGCCTTTGAAAGTGTTATTCCTCAGTTGTCCGTTCCTTGGAAATCATCAGCTTTAATACCTTTGTGGCTGAACCCTAAATTTCAGATTGCTCACTGGTCCATTTATGGGCCTAGCTGGCAGTTAGCTGGTTTATGGTCTCCTAATCATTTATTTCGGAATGGTAATTCCACAACTTCAAGACAAAGTTCATCTCTCCCTGTCACAAGTTTATTATTGGGTACAGATGATCTCTTGCCTGAATAGATACCCATTTGCTTGCGCAATTACAGCAAGCGCTAATGATCCTTCGTATGCTGACCCTTAGTGGTCATAGTGCCTTTCAGATTTATAAATATTTTAAATTACATTCCTTCCCATGTTGCACTGGCTTGGAGAAGGTTTGGTCCCATGATCTGTCAAGTCCTGATGGTTTCCCCCTGGAATACATTTTGGAATAAAACTGTACATGGTTCCCTTTCCTCACACCTTGCCCAATCTATGTTCTTCTTGGCTCTCCATGCAATTTGGACACCTCGGACTAAATTTAAAGCCGGGCTTTCAGCTACACATCATTGCTGGACATGTAACTCTCATAAGGCTGCCTTATCCCACCTTTTATATCTTTGCCCACTTACTAATAAATTCTGGCATGCTGTTTGGGATGTGATTTCTGCCCCCCCCCCTGACACCCTCTAAGAAGAAACTGTTAGATTTCTTTTTATCTATAGTTGTTAAGCTTGCTTGAATGTTACTTTTTGGTGGCATGCTATGTGTTTGTACTATCGATATGAGAAGGAAGCGGCCAGAAGATATCAACGGATGCACAGATGGGTCGCTCTGTGGAAGCCGGTGGACCACTTTTTTGCAGGCATTCCTAAAGATTGCGTATTTTCTTTTCGTTTTTCTGCGGTCTGACCTCGCTCTCGTGTGTTTCAAGTAAACATTTCCCTGCATTGCATTCCGATTGCTTTCTTCTTGGGTCCGGAGCACCCCTCCCCCACACCCCCCTCCTCTCATCTTTTTGTTCAGTTATCTGTTTATTACCATGTACCATGATCTCTGGTGTACATGAGAACCACTGTACCCCAGAGGAATATTCCTTGTTATTTGCATTACTATATAATAATAAAAACGGTCTTGAACCAAAAATGTTTGCATGGCACCGGACTCGGGACCAATCCTGAAACCCTCCACTTCTAGCCCCGTTTTTCACCTTTGTCCCAGTGCCACTTTCTAATAGGGATACATTATCATTTTAAAATAGCAAGGAAATGCTGGCATAATGGATGCTTCCAAACCAAAAGACAGTCTTAAAAAAAAAAAAAAAAAAAAAGAAGTTGTGCGGGCCTGTTAACCTGATTCCCAGCTCTCCACTCAGTGTATAAAAAACATGCCCTACGGGGCTGAGTTCCCCACCTCAAACCCTCCAATTTCTATTCAAAAAGAAAACTAGGATGGGGGCAGCCACCAGCCACCATCTGCCTCCCCCCTCCCTGGTTAGGCAATATCTGAAATCAATGCCCGGGTTCTTTTCATTTCAAAAAGGACATGGAAGGGTTTGAGGGGATGGGGGGGAACTCGGCCTGGTGGGGCACTTTTTTATACATTGAGTGGGGATCTGAAAATCGGGACAACAGGCCCACATGCCTCTTTTTTTTGTTGTTTGTTTGTTTTTAAGCAGTTTCGCCACTTAACTAGCTCTATTTCTTTTTGAACATAGCTGGTTAAGCCTTACGTTGTGCAGCTGCACATGGGTCTAATAACTTTAGGCCTGCTCTGAGGTAGGCGTCTGAGCCAGATAAGGCCGAAAAGTGGCTGAGGTATCCAGATAATTTCTCTCTGCCCTGAAATGCACCCCCCCCCCCCCCCCCCCCCGAACACCTCTTTTTAAAATCTGATAAATGTTAGCTAGATAATGATTTAACTTCCCCAAATTTAGCCAGATAAGTGTTTCTAGATGTTCAAAGGTAGGCGTTTAGCTGGATCACTTGCAACTTATCCAGCTTTATGCCTTTGAATGTGAACCTTTTTCTTTTTGTAGGTTTTTCAAACAAGCAATACATTTCTGCTGGTTTTTCTACAGCTGAATTCTCCTTCTTTTCAGCGTGGCAAATACGTAAAGTAGCAGTAGTATCTTTAAGATGTCTGATTATAGTAAAACACAGAGCTGTCTTCTATTGAAACATTTTTTTTTTTTTTAAATTTGGTATTCTAGCTTCATGCGTACGTCATGCGTACGTCATGCGTACGTCATGCGATAATCATAGAAACATATGTTTCTATGATTATAGTAAAACACAGAGCTGTCTTCTATTGAAACATTTTTTTTTTTTTTAAATTTGGTATTCTAGCTTCATTTGCTAATTCATCCCATTTGTTGAATTTTGTTGTTATGCCCTCTGACCGTGCAGCAGGAAAACATCTCTGTGGCCCAGAACTGAATACCCTTGGGGCAGCTTGTAGATCTTTCTTGCAGTGCGAGAAAATTTGCCATGGGCCAGATATCTTCACTTTTATTTTCTCATTTACACAGACTTGGATTATTTTTTTTTTCAGCATTAATGCCTTCAAGAGGCTAAACAGAAGAAATAACTAGGGTTTGTGCTGACTGCAACCCGCACTGCAAACATAATCACATAAATCTGAGCACCACTTATCTGCCTGCCCCAGATTGTGAAACTGTAAAGCAAGCAGCTAATTATTTCCTAGAGGTGACAGTTTGTTAGCCGGATTTCTTGTTAATGAACTGATTAAACACTGGTTTGGCAATACTTTTTGGACAACACTTATGACTGGTTCTTCTTCGTCCTCCTTAGATTCAGGCTGCACTCTGATTTGAATGACAAGCAGGATCAACTCTTTCAAAATGACCCACATAATGCATCACCCACTGCTCCCCTAGTGCCCCACAAAGTGCTCATTATCAGTCAGGTCTGCCTCCTGTAGGAAGTGGAAAAAGAAACCATGCCATGTTGTAGAAACTGACAGCAGGAAAAGGCCCTTGGGCTTGCAGAATCTGTCAATAGTTGTACACTAACAAACCCTGCTGGATCCAGTTTGTTTTCTCACTGCTTAGACTAGCCTTGCTTTATATGACTTCTTTTATTTGTTTATTTAGTTTTTGGAAAATCTCTAAGCCTAGCTCGTGCTCTGTTTGCTTCACATATTTTTGCACCTTTCTGGTAACTCGGGATTTTATCGGGTCTTGTTCCTTGTCAAAAGGAATGCGATGCCAGAGATCTCAGCGAGGCCAATTCATAATACTTGTATGACTGCATGCCAGCAATGCATCACTGCAGAACTGGCCAGTCATGGTGATACGATTTGGCTGTGTCTGTAGAACGTTGCCAAGATTGGTTGGCAAGAGGGTGCAGCCCAAACAGAACAAATCAATTCTAAATCTGCTTCATTGACGATATTTGTGCTGTCCTTCAGTCGCTGCGACGAGACATATCCACCCGCTGCTTGATACTGTCTGAGAACGTAGAGAAAAAATGGGAAAATTAATTAAAATGGGAACTGTTTGTAAACCATAAACTGGATTTGACTTAAGGAGGGTAATTTTCATTAGTGTGCATAACTCAACACATACGCACATAACTAGGTGCACCTAAAGCTATGCCTTTTTTATAAAGTGTGTGGCGGGAGACTGACAGGGTGGTCTGCATCTCCCAAATAAGAGAGATGTAATATGGCATGCATACTGAGATACCTTAAAGTCTGGATTTGTAAAACTTCTCATTAGGTTCCACTTGAGTTTGAGAAAGGTCTAGCTCATCCGTTACAATTCCATTTTATTATCTATGCCAAACCTTCAGTACTCTCGATCCCCTATAAACGAATGAACTATTTGCATCCATCAGGACCGCATAGAAATATCTTTGCAAGGGGCTGGATCACAACTGGAGAGAGTCTTTGCTTTTACTGGTTATGCTCAGTTTTCCCCAGACACATAGAACATAAGAACATAAGAAAATGCCATACAGGGTCAGACCAAGGGTCCATCAAGCCCAGCATCCTGTTTCCAAAAGTGGCCAATCCAGGCCATAAGAACCTGGCAAGTACCCAAAACTAAGTCCATTCCATGTTACCATTGCTAATGGCAGTGGCTATTCTCTAAGTGAACTTAATAGCAGGTAATGGACTTCTCCTCCAAGAACTTATCCAATCCTTTTTTAAACATCACTATACTAACTGCACTAGCCACATCCTCTGGCAACAAATTCCAGAGTTTAATTGTGCGTTGAGTAAAAAAGAACTTTCTCCGATTAGTTTTAAATGTGCCCCATGCTAACTTCATGGAGTGCCCCGTAGCCTTTCTACTATCCGAAAGAGTAAATAACCGATTCACATCTACCCGTTCTAGACCTCTCATGATTTTAAACACCTCTATCATATCCCCCCTCAGCCGTCTCTTCTCCAAGCTGAAAAGTCCTAACCTCTTCAGCCTTTCCTCATAGGGAAGCTGTTCCATTCCCCTTATCATTTTGGTAGCCTTCTCTGTACCTTCTCCATCGCAATTATATCTTTTTTGAGATGCGGGGACCAGAATTGTACACAGTATTCAAGGTGCGGTCTAAAATCTTTGCTATTGGAGCCTCTAAGGGGATACAGCCACATTGTACAAGTGGCTAACATTGAAGGAGGGATCTTTCATTTTCAGGATGTAAGAGAAAAATATAACTCGGACCAAAGGAACTGATTTGCATGTTTACCACTGAGGCACTGTGGGGTAGATTTTAATAAAGTACGCCTGCTCGTACTTTTGTTCGCGTACCAGGCGCGAACAAGAGTACGCCGGATTTTAATAGATACACTCATACCGGCGCATATCCTTTAAAATCCGGGGTCGGCGCGCGCAAGGCTGTGCAAAATCGGCAGCCTGCGTGCGCCGAGCCACACAACCTACCACCGTTCCCTCTGCGGCCGCTCCGAAATCGGAGCGGCCGCAGAGGGAAATCTCTCCAAGGCCGCTCCGAAATCTCTCCAAGGCCGCTCCGAAATCGGAGCGGCCTTGGAGAGAACTTTCCTTCCACCCTCCCACATCTTCCCCTCCCTTTTCCTACCCCTAACCTTATCTAACCCCCTCCCCACCTTTGTTTGAAGAGTTACGCCTGCCTTGGGCTGTGCGATTCCCCGGCCCGGGAGCAGTTTCGGAGGCCTCGACCACGCCCCTGAAACACGACCCCACCCCTGGATGACGAGCCATGACACGCCCCCCCTCCCCCCCAGGAAAGCCCTGGGACTTACGCGCGTCCCGGGGCTTGCCAACGCCGCCGAGCCTATTCAACATAGGCTTGGCGCTCACAGGGGGAACTTGGGGCAAGTTTTTGGGGGGTACGCGCATATCTTGCGTGCGTACCCCTTTGACAATCTGCCCCTATATTTTCACACTAGGTAAGGACAACCTAGCAAATTAGAATTTCATTTCAAGGTTCAAGAAAGGATATCTGTTTCAGTGATGCACAAGTCTCTTGCAGAACTGAGTCCTGAAAATGAACATAATGATTTACTAGGTAAATGGAAACAGAAACTCCCAATTAATATCTTACTGTGTCTCAAATATCTAAGAGTTTTAGAAACATTCCCTAGCTAGTGAGTAGGGCTTTTTTTTAAAAGAAACCCAATATTAAGGAGAGCTTATATGGTACCAACTCAGCCATGTTGAGCCAACATTGTAGAAACATATGCCAGAAGTGTGAAAAATATAAAGCTACTCTGGGACAATTATTTTGGTTATTCTCCATAAACCAGGACTACTGGGTCAAGATTACACGATAGCTAGAATTTTTGGTGAGATAAAGAATTCACTTTTCTGCAGAAGGGGTTCTTTTTGATGACTCTGCTTTGTTAGGGATCAAGGGGGAAAATGTGTCTTTTTTTGTAGTTTTCGCTTGTTTAATAGGGAAAAAAGGAATTATTTTAGCTTAGAAAGAGCAGGGTATGAAATGCATGGAATAATGTGTTTTATACCCGATATGGATGGAAAATGTGTAATCCATACAATCACCTAAGCGTAGGAGAATTTTTTTTGGCTACCTGGGATGTATATAGCTACCTTTTTCTAGAGCTAGAAGCATTGCTGTCAATTATCCATAATAAAGATCTTTTTCAAAGCCTCATTATGCAACGATAAATTATATAAAAACCTATTAGAGGCTTCTTCAATGTTCTGGACAAGACGTTAATATTATATGAATTTCTTCTGAAGATATCAATCATTAATCTTTACCTGATAAGCACAGAGGCTTGGAGGTTGATTAGGTGGGTGGGAGGAAGGGAGGGGAGGTGGGATGAGGAGTTTGGTTTTCTTATTCGAATTTTGTGCATTTTAGTTTTGTTCTAATAGTTTGGGTTAAAAATTGTAAACATACCCAACTTATGCAATGCTGTTGCTTGGTGTGCAGAAGAACTAGTGTACAATGAGTGCTTGTTGTTCATATTTTTCTTTATTTCAGTAAAGTTTAAACTTGAAGGCAGGATTCACATAAAGGTAGATTTTCAAAGCTGCGTGCTGATTTTATAACATGCGCACGTCACCACGCACATGTTATAAGATCGGATACCCGCGCTTGCATGCACGCAGGATTTTAACATCCGCACGCACATGTGCGGGCGGATCGCGACTCACCTGCGCAGGTGGGGGAAATTATATAAAGTACGCATGGCAACGCAAGTAGGCCTTCCCCAGTTCCCTCCCAGTCCTCTCCAATTAAGGAGCAGACTGGGAGGGAACTTCCCTAAACCTAACTTTACCCGTCCTATCATTTACCCTCTCCTCCCTGACCCCTAACCTAACCTTACCTAGTCCCTAATTTTTTATTTTAATACTTACTGCTCATCTGGAGCAGAAGAATTTTCTGGCGCTGTCTCCCCACCCTGCCCCTCTCCGCCTCCCCCACCCAGACCATGTCCCCAGGCCGCCCCTTTCAGCAGGCCCGGCACTTCGGCGAGTAAAGGGGCTATTTGTAAAATGTGCGCAGGGCGCGCAAGACCCAGCCACGCACATAACCCCCCAAAATTCACACGCGCATGCCCTTTCAAAATCGGGCCTATAGTTTATATACCTATTTTATGAAAGTACACACCTATATTTTACATGTTAAATAAATGTAACATGCACGTAATAACCCTCAGTTTATGCTGATAAATGTGCATATCTTGCCTATGTAAATACTTAACTTGTGCGCGTACTTCCAGGCACCAGTTCACTAGGACTTCCACCAGTTGACCCAGACCTCCACCAGTTTGTCCACACCCTCCAACACTTGCTCCTCACCCAAAATCTCATACAAAAGAGAAATAAGAACATAAAAAATTACCATGCTGGGTCAGACCAAGGGTCCATCAAGCCCAGCATCCTGTTTCCAACAGAGGCCAAACGAGGCCACAAGAACCTGGCAAGTACCCAGACATTAAGCAAGCCCCATGCCAGTAATAGCAGTGGCTATTCTCTAAGACAACTTGATGAATAGCAGTTAATGGACTTCGCCTCCAAGAACTTATGCAAACCTTTTTTGAACCCAGCTACACTAACTGCACTAACCACATCCTCTGGCAACAAATTCCAGAGCCTAATTGTGCATTGAGTTAAAAAGAATTTTCTTCGATTAGTCTTAAATGTGCTATTTGCTAGCTTCATGGAGTGCCCCCTAGTCCTTCTACTATCCGAAAGTGTAAATAATCGATTCACATGTACTCGTTCAAGACCTCTCATGATTTTAAACACCTCTATCATATCCCCCCTCAGCCATCTCTTCTCCAAACTGAACAGCCATAACCCCTTCAGTCTTTCATCATTGGGGAGCTGTTCCAACCCCTTTATCATTTTGGTTGCCCTTCTCTGTACCTTCTCCATCGCAACTATATCTTTTTTGAGATGCGGCGACCAGAATTGTACACAGTATTCAAGGTGTGGTCTCACCATGGAGCGATACAGAGGCATTATGACATTTTCTGTTTTGTTAACCATTCCCTTCCTAATAATTCCTAACATTCTGTTTGCTTTTTTGACTGCTGCAGCACACTGAGCCAACAATTTCAAAGTATTATCCACTATGATGCCTAAGGGCCTCATTTTCCAAGCACTTTACCGCGTGCGATAACTACAACCTCAACTTCACGTTATGGACTGCGCTACGGGCCAGAAAAGGATTATCGCCATCCACAATAGGTCCGGGCAGGCTCTGTGTGTGTGTGTGTGTGTGTGTGTGTGAGAGAGAGAGAGAGAGAGAGAGAGAGAGAGAGAGAGAGAGAGAGAGAGAGAGAGGAGAGAGAGGAGAGAGAGAGAGGAGAGAGAGAGAGAGAGAGCGAGAGTAGAGAGAGCTAGACCTCCCTATATCTGAGAGAGAGAGAGAGAGACTTACTATAGTGCATATGCCCTACATAGGTATTTGAATCCATATGGGAGGGCTACCTACTAACTCGGGGTGGGGATTAGATATGAGCGTCGGGGGTTGGGGGCCACTTTCGCATTCCACATGAGACCTACGGACAGAACAGTGGTCTCTAGTGCAGATTTGCTGGCCGTCGGAGTGAGGACGCTCACTCCAAGAGGAGATTTGGGCAACATTCTCTCCACCTAGCATGTTGTTGCCCAGGTAGAGTGTCCATCAAGCTAGGTAGCCCTCCCATAGGGATTCAAATACCTATGTAGGGCATAGGCACTATAGTAAGGCTCTCTCTCTCTCTTTCTCTCTCTCTCTCTCTCTCTCATCGCACACTGGGAAAACATCGTGTGCGGCGCTAATGTTTTCGCGAATGGCGAAAACATCGCCGCACGCGATGTTTCCCCACTGCACGAAAGAAGCCTCATTTGCATTGGTAACGCCCCCTAATGCGTTACCAATGCAATATTGGAAAATGAGGCCCTAAATCTTTTTCCTGGGTGGTAGCTTCTAATATGGAACCTAACATCGTGTAACTACAGCAAGGGTTATTTTTCCTTATATGCAACTCCTTGCACTTGTCCACATTAAATTTCATCTGCCATTTGGATGCCCAATCTTCCAGTCTTGCAAGGTCTTCCTGTAATGTATCACAATCCGCTTGTGATTTAACTACTCTGAATAATTTTGTATCATCCGCAAATCTGATGACCTCAGTTGTCGTATTCCTTTCCAGATCATTTATAAATATATTGAAAAGCACCAGTCCAAGTACAGATCCCTGATGCACTCCACTGTTTATCCTTTTCCACTGAGAAAATTGTCCATTTAATCCTACTCTCTGTTTCCTGTCTTTTAACCAGTTTGTAATCCACGAAAGGACATCGCCTCCTATCCCATGACTTTTTAGTTTTCTTAGAAGCCTCTCATGAGGGACTTTTTTTCCACCACCTTCTGAAAATCCAAATACACTACATCTACCGGTTCATGTTTATCCACATGTTTATTAACCCCTTCAAAAAATGAAGCAGATTTGAGAGGCAAGACTTCCCTTGGGTAAATCCATGTTGACTGTGTTCCATTAAACCATGTCTATCTCTATGCTCTATGATTTTGATCTTTAGACTGGTTTCCACTATTTCTCCCAGCACTGAAGTCAGGCTCACTGGTCTATAGTTTCCCGGATCGCCCCTGGAGCCCTTTATAAATATTGGGGTGACCTTGGCCACCCTCCAGTCTTCAGGTACAATAGATGATTGATCAGATATAATATCCATGACTTAATTAGTAGGTGTAAAATCACAAATGCTTGCGCCATTTATAAAACACGTAAATGGACATAAACTTCTAAACCCCACCCCTGAACACTCTCAAAACATCCACTTTGTTATGTGCAGACTTTTCTGTGCAGCAGCAACAGTACACGTGCATTCCTATCCTTCTGAAAATGTGCTTACTGTGCACGGAGGCCACCTACTTGAGAAAATGCCAATGTTACATGCACAACTCCCATGTAAGTCTTTGGGAAGTACCCCCTTAAAGTTTTGACACTGACTTGAATCTAATGTGCACCAATCCATTTTTTTTCAAAATCTTTTTAAAAGTAGCCCTTTCCCATCCATCTGAACTGGAATTCCATCTGTTCAGAGCCCATTCATGAATGTGCACTGTATAGCTTTTATGTTTGCCAGCCCGTGGGACATCTCCGCAGGCCGTTACACTCACCCCTGACATCGCAGATAGCTAGGCCTCCTCACCGCGGTGGGTCCCTGTTGGAGTTCACGCGTATGGCAAGACACCACCAGGACTGCTGATGCTTCTCCTTAGGCGGGTGCATGCCAACTTTACTTCATTTAAAGGGCCTGTGGCAGGAAAAGGCCATTGCGCCCTTAGATGATGTCACTAGCCACTGTTCTGCTCAGCCTCAGCAACAAGTCATCTGCATCCAGAGTGTAGTGTGAGTTGCTGCTCCCTGATTCCCGCGTGCCTAATCCTGTGCCTGCCTTCTCTCTCCAGCCTTGCCTGCTTTGTCTGCTTCATCTCTACAAACCAGCCAGCCTTGACTTCTCCAGCCTTGTCTCCCTGTCTGCCCTGCTGTTTCAGTCCTTCTCCTTGACTCAAGCCTGCTCTTGGACTGATTTCTGGATCTGACGCTGGCCTGGTCTTTGACCACTCTTGTTCGTTGCTTGCCCTTGACCTTTGCCTGGATACTGACCACACTTACCTGCCACCTGCCACTGACCCTTGCCTGGACATTAACCTGTTGAATATGGAGGCAAAGAAGACACTTCAGGCAGCTTTCATGGCAGGCAGGTAAAAAAGGCTTGAGCACAATTCAGCGCTCTCTTTTATTGTACATTCATACAAAGGCAGATGATGTGTCATTACATGATTGGCTACTTTCCCCATAGCAACAGACGAGTCTCTACACTATTGGCTTGGCTCAGGGGGTGTGCACGGATCATATCATTGGCTGCTGAAATCTATACCTCCTGACTTTGTCCTGCCTCTGACTAGGGAACACCCAGCCCCTCCCCCAGGAATTCAGGGCCAACAGGTATCCTTTCCCAGGCAGAGACTTAAGCACAAGTGATGCTTTTATTCAGGCAAAGGTCAGGGAGAAGGGAAGTTAGTGTAAAATCCTGAAATGGCTTGCTGGCAAAGCTTATAATTCCCACATTAACCCTTCTAGCTTTATGCCCGCTTCTGACCCTAGCATGGCCCTGAACCCATCCCTACACTGCTACCCTAGAGACTCTTGCCTAAGACCTGCTGGGCCCCGGTTCAATCCAAGGTGAAAGATGTTGGTATAGTTGAAGCTCCTAACTGGTCTGTTCCTTGCGTAGCTCCGCCAGCTGTTGGTGAGGGTCCCCATAAGCTGAGTCAGCCTCACCACAGCAACAAGCGTCCACAAATCTTACAATAGCAGTGCATGCTGTACACATTCAACACCCGTTTATTGTAATTTCCTCCTTTCAGTTCATTGTAAACCGGCATGATGTGTTTTTACGAATGTCGGTAAAGAAAAGTTCATAAATAAATAAATTAATTAAATAAATAAACAGTGTGCAAACAACAGTGGCCGCCCCGGTGATCTGGAACTCTTTTTCTGAAGCACTGCGTATGGCAGACAGTGTGACATCCTTTAAGACTCTACTAAAAACATATCTTTTCAGACAAGCATTCTACTAAATTCGCAGAATGTCCTTGTGTGTTTTAACTGTTTGTGATCATGAACTTTGATTCTAGTGTGTATTGTACTGAAATGCTATGATTGTGCCTATGTACATCGCCCAGGATATGGGCGATTAATACATTCAAATAAAGATAACGCTTCTATTAAGCAGCCACAGGAATTTGGTGCCATTGGTACAGAGTGAAAAAGCAATGAAGACATTTTCATATCATCCCCCTGGGAATCTGCTAGAAATTAAAAGCCTCGGAGGTTCCCATATTTAATTATCGCAGTACTACCCGCAGCAAAAGCATGGCTATTTTAGAAAAAAATGTCTGTTCCCGCAGTGCTTCATCTAATTCTTAAATGTTCTGAAAGGAACATAAAATATGTTTTGTTCCCATAAAATAATTGAGACATATCTATAAATTCATCGGGCAGGATGTCCTTTATCTTTTGCAAAGCTGCTGTGTTCCATTAGTGACCCTTGAAACAACACTAAAGTAAAAGATAGCAGCATGATAGGAATCCGATAGTCTTGATCCACCCCCCCACCTTGTATTATTACATGTATTTTTGAGCTATCTAGAGAGATTTAGCTAGGCCTGTAATTCTGTTGTAATCAGGCGTTTGGGCTATTTTTTTTTTTTTCGAACAGCAAGGATTGTATCTCATCAACTGAGTCCCACTGCAAAATCCATGTTAAATCAGCACTAACCATGGAAAACATGTTTTGTTTTGTTTTTACTGATCTAATTAGCAGTTTTAACAAAGGCTCCTTTTAAAATCATCATCACTCAAGCTTTTTTCTCCATCAAGGTGATTTAGATCCTGTTAGGGGCCAGAGAACTTCATCCGAAAGGATGATTCGGGGGGTTTTTTTGGGTTTTTTTTATTTACCCTTGTTTATTCCTGCTGAAGATACAAGACAGCCCTTAATTAAGGACTGAAACAGGGCCCAAGTCATGGAAAGGGGTTTATTCTGATTCTTATTGGATTGCGTAGGGAACGTGAGAGCTTGACATTCTGAATGCTCCTCCTTCCTCCTCCTCTCCTAGCATGGTAGAGCTATAGTACATTGAATGAATCTGGATGCTGCTTTGGGGATCTTCTGCAGTAACCGAATAGCTCCAAAATATAAGAGAAATGTACGCGGACAGGACCAGAGGAATCTATGACCATATGACCATGGATATCGTATTGGCTGCATCTGTTTTCCTTTCTTAGCCCGGTTTGCAAAGGAAGAAAAGTAGGCCTGGTCTGTGTGTGTGTTCTTGTTCTGTCCTGCCTCCATCCTCTCCCCACACCCCCCAAAAAAACCCAAAATTTGCATTTGGTGCCCTATCCATACTAAATCTTCAGGGCATGCCAGGAGGTCCAAGAGGATATTGACAGGGGGTATTTTATTATCCACATATGCACGCGGATGCTCCTGCTTACACGCGTCCGGGGAAGCCAGCGCCACTAGATCTGCATGGACCTCCTTCTGTTATTCCTTTCTGACTATTGAAAGATTACTGAATTCTGGCCTTAAAGAAAAAAGAAATTGAGGCCATATCTGAAACTGGGGGTGCAGACGCTGCTCTGAAGTTGCTAGGATAGCCAGGTTTGCTCTTGCTTCTTTTCGAAATCCTTGTGTGCTTTGACAAATGTAGTACTGTTCCTTCCCGGAGGGCTGATGTGTTGATACACTTCAAAAACACCAATGCACTCTGGTCTGGGTGAGTCAGAACAAGGCTGACAGCTGCTGCACATGAGATCTGTCAGCTTCTAAACCAGCAGCACAGCCCGCAGTCTTCCAGATACTAGCTCGCCTATTCCTTGGCGGTGTGCAGCCTACTGTGTGTTTCGTTTCTGTTTCTGCTTTCATTATTATTTGTTGTAAACCTATTTTATTTCTTACATATTATATTATTTGCTTTGAATGAAGGATGTGCTTTAAACAAAAAAAAAAGCAGCAGAATAGAAGCCTTAAAGGAAAAGATGTTTATAACAACAGGGTATTTGCCATAACCAAAAATCACACTTTGTACTCCAAGCAAGTATTAATATGCAACATTAATTAGAAAACATCTCTTGACGGCATATGTTGTAATAATGGGAGCCTGAAAAAAATTGAGAAGGAAGTGTCTGGTTATCATTGTGCCTAAGTATAGCTGAAAAATTAGAGCTGGCCAGTTAACTTCACTTGATTGTCCTGCCCTTACCCGTCTGATCACCCAGATTTTAAGTGGCTAAAACTAGCCGTGTAGTGAAACTAGAAAGCTAGATATAGCCACAGATCTTGCTGACTGACTCTTAACTGTCACCAGGGAACAGAATACATATGGCTTTGCCATTCCAAAAAGTCCAGTTGGTCTCTGGTGAAGGACTAATTTTAAAGATCAGGCGGAAATCCCACATTATTATTTTGCACAACTTTTTCTGGGAATTTTGTCCCCCTTCCAAAAGCAGCAGTAGATTAAAACCTTGGGCAAAAGATATTCTAATTCACAAGTGTGCAAGCTAAATATCCTGCAGGTTATTTGCACTTCCTTTAATAGATAACTTGTCTGTTAAAGCCTGAGGCAGTCAGAGCTCCACCAAGGTGTCTGGCATTTCCGGAAGCAAAGAATAAGAATATTATAGAGGCATTGCTTTGCTGTTGCTTTCTATAGACCACAATGCCAACATTCCACTGGTGGTCTCTCATCTTGGTATTAGCCAACACTAACCCTGCTTAACTTTTAGCTGATAAGGTCAGGTTCTTTTAGGCAGTGTTGCTGGGGAAACCTTTTTTTGTAACCTTTTCAAATACCATCCATCCATGCTTTGCCTTATTTGTTGTTAAAATATTACGCAAATGGAGGCTTTTTCAGAGTTTTGTGGCCATTCAGCCTTCACATTTATTGCAATATGATTGCAGACTTTCAAACCCTGGAGCCAAGCTTGATTTTCTGGAACTGAGGCAGGGTTTAGGGTCATGATTAACCCATCACAATAAGTTTGATTTTCTCCGTATACCACTGAGCTTGAGAGCAGACACATACCCAACTGCACTCAGAGCTCTACTAATCAAGTCTGTCTGAATGATTCATCATCAGTAACAGTTAGAGACCTTCCTTTTCAGTTTTTATTTTATTTCTTTCCTGGGATTTTTTTTCAGTATTTACTACAACAAATAAAAAAAAAAGGGAGAAAAACGATGGCTATGACTCAATTTTTCCTACTGATTTTTCTCTTATTTTTGCTCGTTGTAATAAGCACTGATAAAGTCCCGGGAAAAATAAAAACTGAAAACAAAGGTGTCTAGTAATAGTTCATGGTTCAGTCTCGTAGTGGCAGAACTGTAACTCAGAACTGAACAGTCAGAAATGGTAAATGCCTGCAGTATGCATTTGAAGTCCCACGGGTGGTTTTTAGGACAGCTAGGATGCTTATTAACGATGGCTTGTCTCTATTAGAAAGTGGTTAGCGACTGGCGTGCATGCAGTGAAAATTGTCTTTTCTATTGTGCAAATCGGTTTTATTGCTTCCCAACCCAGATTATATTGCTATGTTTTAGAACCCCCTGGCCTCTAGCACAGTCCGAGCTCTCCGCTCCTGCAGCCTGAGTTAATGACAAATTGATTTTTTTTTTTTTTGAGCCACCTAAGTGGAGAGCCCAGGCCGTCGGCTGCTTTTCAGATTGGATGCCAGTGAGTTTCACCTACTGCAGCAGCCCAAGCAGAACTGCCAGGAGGCCACTAAGTCACTGCAAAATAGATTCAGCTTTCAGAGCCTCTCAATAATCCTGTCAAAACTCTCCAATGATTTCATCATAACAACTTCCCTTTGAAGTTTGGTAAAATGGATTCATTAAATTAAGACAAAGTATTACCATGTTTTATGTTTACATTCTGTAATTTAAAATCCTAAAGTGATTTCACTTACGTATTTCAGAATTCTTGAAAGTGCAAACTCCTATTTTGGTATTTAGGGATTTCTAAAAACATGTTACCAATAAATTGTTGCTTTGGTATTGAACGAAGACCAGAAAAAAAACATACTTTTAGAGCCACTTGTTTCAGAGTGTACAAATAAAGGTTATGAAACAAGTTATAGGTCCAGGACTAGGTAACACCAGTCCTGGAGTCCCAAAACAGGTCTGATTTTCAGGATATCCACAATGAAGATTCATGAGAGAAATTTGCATGCAATGGAGGCATGCATGCTAATATAAATCATGCATATTCATTGTGGATGTCCTGAAAACCAGACTTGCTTTCCAAGACTGGAGTTGCCTGCCCCTGTTACAGGTCATACTCTTTCATTTGACTAACTTCATCATGTCAGTGCAGAATGAGCTAAGTGTGAATTTGCCCAAATGAACAAGTAAAGTGTAGGATAAGTGTGTTTGTTAAAGGCGTGATGATTTCTAGGGTAAAAGGTTTTTGGATAAATGAGAAAGGTGAGACAGACAAACAGGATGTATAGCTATAGGAGGAACATAGGGACTATACAATAATGTTTAATATTCCTGTTCTATAATATTTATTTATTTATTTAAACATTTTTTATATACCGGCATTAGTTGTGGACATCATGCCGGTTTACATCAAAACTGGTAAAGTATGGAAATTACATTTTACATTTTAACAGGGAATTAGAAACTGGGAGGAGGGTAAATAATTAAATAGTATAGACGAGAAATAACAGTAACATTAACATTAACATGGTTCCTCGGTGTGAACGAGGAGAGAGGATACAGTGAGTCCTTAATATGCACATTAAGACAGTCCCCCAACACGTTAACATGTAGGTGCTAAAATTTGGGCCTGCATGAATATAAATGAGGGAGCATCATATGTGAAGGAGGCTTCAGGAGGCTCGTGGTAAATAGCATGGTGTGCTGAGCTTCATTCACTATTAACTGTGGGCCTATTAAAGCCAGCAGCACTGCAACTTGAAATCTCATGCGCCAACCATCCCTTTCACTTAGGGACGGTTAGCGCAAAGGATCTAGGGGATTTCAGTTCCCCCTGAAATTCAGCAATGAAAGCGTGCCCCTTTCCTCAACCCCCACCTCCCCAGAGCATCCTCCCCTCTCTGGCAGGGAGTGGCATTCACACCTCCCCACTCCGGGATCCATTGCATTCCATTCCCTGATGCCGTATGATAGGAATGAAGTATCCCTAGCAGCACGAGTCGGCAGCTGCAGGTGTGTGGGTGGAAGGGCTCCGCCATCCCTCCTGCCTGTGAAAAGCCTGAGTCTCTGGAATGGTAAGCCTTCATTCTGGAGGGATGGGGAAGGGCTTCATGTGGGGAGGGAGGTCAAAGTCTGCTTCAGGGGTTTGGGAGTAGGAGGCTGATGGCTGCCAGATGAGTTATTTTGCTTATTGGGGATGGGGGCTGATGGTCAGCAGGGGGTGTGAGGGTACTTCTTGAGGGAGGATGTGACAGTATATGGGATGTTGGTGCATTCTGGGAGTGGAGGGTAAGCGTGTTGGATAGGTGGTGATGGTTCTATTGGAGGTGATGACCTTGGGGGCAGGTGGGTGATGCCTAATGAGGGCTGTGATGGCTGTGGGGATTGTGATGTTTCCCAGAAGTTGTTGTGCTTGGGGGTATTGGGGAAAGGGACTGTTGGGGCTCAAAAGGAAGATGAAAGGGCCAGGTAGCATGAGGGATTTCCCAGAAGCTAGTATGGATGTTCCATGTTTTTTGCATTAATGTCTTCATTAGTACTAAGGTCACGATACTGAGGATACATTTTGGTGTGCCCTGGCTAAAATTTATTGCATAGCACATTAACAGCCTGATTTAAAAATACGCACGCAAATACTGAGGGGTTACGCGTGTATTTTCGAAGGGGCCCGGCCACACGCGTAATCCCCGGTACACGCCAAAGTGCCGGGCCTCTAGAAAGGGGCAGGTTTGGGGACGGGCCGGGACAGCGCCATTAGGCCCTGTCCTGGGGAAGCATGCACCAGCAGCCTGCCGGCATGCATAACTTATTTCTGCTCTGAAGGAGCAGGTAAGTGTACAATAAAAAAAAATAGGGTAGATAGGTAGGGTTTAGGGATCAGGGAGGAGAGGAGAAAAGGTCGGAAGGGTAGTGTTAGGGTTAGGGAAGTTCCCTCCCAGTCCGCTCCTAAATTGGAGAAGCCTGGGAGGGAATTGGGAAAAATAAAATTGCATCACTGTGTGTAAAGTAAAAAATATCCCACCTCGTGCGAGTAGTGGGCCAATCACGCATGTGTGCACGGATATCGAATTTTATAACATGCATGCGGCACCGCATGCATGTAATAAAACCTGCGCGTCCATGTGCGCACATGGACACCCGCATGCTCCTTTTAAAATCTACCCCTAAGTTCCTTGTTAATGTCTACATTGAAATTTTACTAAGATGCACACAATTTTTTTTTTTACCCTTACCCTTTTAGCTTGTTTCAAGGGTTTTTAATCCTTTTAATTTCAACTGTGTTATATTCCTGGGTAGTTCTGACATCTCCTTTTAATATCCTGATCATAATGTCATTAATGGAATGGTTTGGCCTATAAATCCTGATCCCCCATAAAAATAGTTAATTTTTTTTCTCTCTTGTGATGTGTTATCTTGTGTTTGTAAAGGGGTGGCTTATGTTCAAACTTGGAGCCCATAAGTACAACATTTGCAGAGGCCAATCCTGTGGATTCTTCCCATTGAATATGGGGAGTCCTCTTCTGAAGTTGTGAGCAGAGCAAGCAGAGGAGGTCCCTCCAAACATCCAACTTGCCCCCTCAACCTTTGCAGCTGGCCTGCTAATCTCTACACATTTAAAGGCAAAAACATCCCATCTGATTTCTTTTAAAAGTGTGGAGGCTTATGGGTTGGTGAAAGGACAGTGACACATACTATACAATCAGGCTATGGGCTGTATCTGCCGATGCCTAGCAACGATCCTGCTCTCTCCCCCCATGACACTTCTTGGGTCCTCGCCAGCCTAGCTTCCCTTCCCTCCATGCTCCCTTCCCTGGTTCTCTCCCTCCTAATCCCTTAATGCCCCTTTTACCTAGTCCTCTTTCTCCTATGACTCTCCCCCCCCCTCCACCATGGCCCTTTCCAGGTCTTATTCCTCCTACCTCCCCCAGGGTTCTTCCTGGGCCTTCTTTCCCACCCCCACTCCAGCCCTCCCCTCATCTCCCCTCATGACTTTTCCTGGCTCCTGCAGCAGAAACAGGAGCAAAAGTGGGTATGGTGCCCATGAGTTGGCATCTGTTCATAGGCTGTGACTCAGCCCCCCACCCTTTGCACGGGATGCCTTAGGAGGCTCATGCGAGAGGAGGGTTTGAGGTTGCCACAAGGCCTACGAGTGCACGCTGGCTTACAAGGCCCTCATGCTGATTTTGATTCCTATTGCTGCAGGGCACTGCTAGGCACTGGCCTCGTTCAGCTGTTCTAGGGTCGGTAGCCACCAACCTCTTTCTTGTGTGGAAGGAATTTATGCCCTTGATGTAAAAGATTATTTTTGTCTTTAACTTCTGACATACGTCACCAGTATAGCATCTCTGTTCACATTTTCTGCCCTAGTTAATATGCACCACATTAAATATGTCACGTTCCTCTCAAGTTCACCTGTATATCTGCCACCATGTCTGGGGGGGGGGGGGGGGGGGAGGGGAACAGACACACAAGAAAAAAAAATCCCCCTGGGCCCCCTTTTGGTTACAGTCTCAGTGGGTTGCAAGTTTGTGGGTATCTGGGGATAGAGGGTGCCTTTGTGCCCTGGCAACTTAGGAGTAACACTCTTTTATTCTGGATCCTCCTCAGATGAATACCTGAGTCCCCAGTCAGAAAAATACAGTCAATGGGGAGAAAAACCCCCCAAGATTTTACTTAGCAAGAGGAAGAAAGTGAAAGAAAAATCATGACAGAACAAAAATTCCGATGTGTATACTGGGCTAGCATTCCTTCACAGGACCCCCAAGGACCACACCTCAAATAGGGTTTAAACTGACAAAGGTATCTCCTGATGTTAAACCTCTGTGAAAGTCCAAGAATCCCGGTCAGAGGATGATTATCTTCTAGACCCTGGGCGTTGCTCAGTAGTTCATTAAATATCAAAGTTGCCTGTATAAAGCAGTAACAATCACGCTGGGAGCAATTGATGGTTTCCAACTTATCTTTTACTGCTTAAAAATGGACGAGGGTATTAAGTTACAAGATCTTGGTATTTACAAACCATTTTACAGCTTCAGATCACAAATCCATTCACAACCAAGAGATGCAATGGTTTTCTGATCAGTTTATTTTTCACACTTCCAACAGACCAATTAGAACTATTCTCCAAGCGAAACTAACTGCTCATCCTCTAAAACACATTAAACATGTATCCACCAGAGACCGCTCATTCTCCATAGCTGGTATCAAAATCTGGAACAACATGCCGTTGGACCTGCGTCTTGAATCCTGTCACAAAACTTTCAAACAAAACCTCAAAACATGGTTGTTTGAACAAGCCTTCTATCAATGATTTATTTCTATCCTAAAACTCAGCAATCCCATTTTTCTTATTCCCTTCTATCTCTTACCTGATCCCTCTTACCTCTCCCCCTGTCTTACAAACTAGGTATATGGACTCTAATGTGACATAAGACTTTGCCTTCGACAGTTTATTGATCCTGTGTAAATCCTGAAGTTTAAAATATTATGGTTATTATAGCTAATGAAGTTAGCAGATTTCCATTGAATGCCGTTATTTTATTATTTGTATAGCCTGTTGCTGTTTAATGTAAAGCCTGTTTCTGATATTTGTTCTACTGTGTAAACTGTTATATGTAAAGCCTGTTGCTAATTTATTGTTTCCCTGTAAACCGAGGTGATGTATAGCTATACGTACCTCGGTATAAAAGAATCTATAAATAAATAAATAAATAAGATAAATAATGTGTTTGTGACTTTCAGCTTCCACTTCATGAATTCAGTTACTGATGTCAAATAAGTTTATCTCCAGTCCATTCCAACTAATGGAGTCATTTTTTTAAGCTCCCTCCCACCATTTGGTGAATGAGATGGTGACCCAATTTAGATGAATTAATTCGAAGCCCTTGTGACCTTGGGCAAGTCACTTTACCCTCCATTGCCTCAGGTACAAAAACTTAGATTGTAAGCCCTCTGGGGATAGAGAAATACCTACAGTACCTGAATGTAAACCGATGTGATATCTCAGATCAAATGTTGGTATATAAAAAAAAAATAATAACTAATAATTAGTCCAGTTGTTCAGTCATTCTCCTTACCTCCCTTGTTGGTAGCGGGAGGGAACCTCCACACTTTTCTTTCCAAAATCCTGATGATGTAGATGCACTTTACACCAGATGGGTGCCATAGATCTGCTTCACCTTCTCCTTCTCCTCAGGAACGAACTCAGATCCATTCCTCCACCAGGACAGACATTCCATCTGTGTTCCTCATCATGGCGTCCACTGAGCCCCTGGAATTTAGGGTACTCGGGCAGGTGATAAAACATAAATCTTACAAAAAAAAAATCAAAATCTGAGAAGGGAAGGGTGGAATGACTTCCTCCTCCAAAACCAAAAGGTTTCCAAAAAGACATAGCGAGGTTAGACAAAGGCATCTTTTCTACTTTCACATCCGCACGTATTCTTAGAAGCCCAGGCGTCCTTTCCTAAGAAAACTAAACAAAACAGGAAATGCTGCCCCTTCAAGGGATCACTAAAGGTCCCCACCCTACAGTGGTGGTTTCTATACTCTGGGGACTCACCATTCTAGTCTCCCATATAGGGGTACTGTGACCCACAATAATGCTACTCCTGTTCCCCTGTGACAAATGGAACAATCCTCTTTCATAGAGATACTTTAGAGCTCTACAAATATATAGATATCTCCAGTTCTAGTACTGACATAATATCTGCTAAGTACACATTTTTAGGTATCCCATTATAGAATTCCAATAGCATATAGAAAAAAAAGGCCCGGTATTCAGTGACACTTAGCCAGATAAGTTCCAATTTATCTTTCTTAAGTGGTACTGTTTGAATATTCGGCCACATTTAGCGCTGCCACTTAGCCAATAACTATTTATCCAGCTAAATAAATATCTGACTAAGTTATGAGTGGGACAGGAGCATAACAGGAAGGAGCTACTTATCTGTCTAAGTAGTGATAGTTAGATACGTTAGACCTGAATATATTTTACAATAGGTAGGAAATGTTCACGCCTTTAATAAATTGAAATACTTGACTTCAATGCATTGCATGTATTCGCGTGTAAGCATACATATACGCATATATTTTAGGGTAAAGATGTGTGTATTTTATATGTGTGTATGTGACATACCTGTATATATTTACACCTGAAAATAAAGCGAGACTCGCGTAAATCACTATATTTTAAAACATGTGTGTGTAAGTAAAATTACCAATTTCACCAATTACTCCTCTGGTTTGCCCCGTCCTTCTCTACATCATTGAGACTTTTCCAGTTCTTCAACCTGAACTTCACCCCCAGTTCACCCAGACCTCCCAGCTGGCCAATGGTACACAATAAATATGTTTCATATAACATACGCCAGTTAATTAGCAGGTGCACAAATACACAAGTAACCTTTAGGGCCTGATTTTAAAAAGCGTTTACTCAAGCAAGTGGGCTTTTGAACATTGCTGCAATATGTGCCATTGAATTCTCCTTAGGATTTACTCGCATAAGTGCACTCCACTTGAGTAAATGGCTTTTGAAAATTGCTATAATAGTAGTTGCATTTATGCGCATAACTCCTTTCGAAAGTTACCCCCTTTTTACGCACAGATATGTGCACTCGAAAGCAAAAATATGCATGTATGTTTGAGGTTTATAAAAATAGCACGTACACACGCAAGTCTTTGAAAATTCATCCCTCACTGGGATCATTTATCAGGAAGCCCAGTCTCTCCCTTTCTTTCCCCGGGAAAGAAAGCCGACACCAAGCTGACTCTCTACCAGCTGCAGGACCCTATGTAAGGTACTGTCTCAGTTCCCCGCCATACATCAGGAGGTAGCTTTCTTGTCTTCTGCTGAAACTCAGGTTAGAGCTTTGCCATAAGGCAGTCTGACAGGGCCTGGAAATATCGCTGTCCCTCAGTCGTGGGTTCTTTCCTTGTTAGTTGCAGCAGCAAATCCCTATGGCAGTGTAAACTCATGGGGACAGGGACTTGAAGCATTTGCTTTTTTCTGCGGGCGGCTCACATTCACAAGCACGGGTAGGGTCTTTTATGCTGAATGTCTTTTCTATGTGACTGTCGAGCCCTATTAAAGGCAGTAGTACAGTCCACAGTGCAAACACCTTGCGAGGTTTTCTTGGCTCTTTTTACCCTTTTTGAATTTGCGTTTGACGCTTGCCTCTCAACGCTTTCAGCTTCAGGCTAGGTGTTTGTCAAAAAGTTAGAACTGGAGGACCAGGGGACATTTCTGTCAGCCAATAGTAGACATTGCAGATAATTTTATGATTTCTTTTCTAGCTTTGCGATTAGTACAAGTGGCACCCATGCCATGGATTTCTTCTGTTTGCTCTCCAGTATACACTCTCCTGGTCTTTTAAATGACGATGCACTTTTCTTGACAATAATCTTAGCGATATAGCATTTTTGTTGGAATAATTTGAGATGTCGCTGGCACTGTATGGCCCAGTTGGGTTTAATGGAATTTTTGGTATGCAAAGGATAAAAACTGGAGCTGCGAAGGCTGCTGTATATCTTGATTGCTTTCCTTAGCGTAGATGTTTGCAAATACCTGCTAGGGATGTATGCATACCCGGGAACGTTTGAGTTCTGCACACCCTGGGATTAGCTGGGGGTGGGGGAGAGGGTGGCTCTACAGACTTTCTCTCTTCTTCCAGCCATCCTCCCCCCACCACCTGGGAACAACTTTCTTCTTAATTTATATTCTCTATCAGATATTAAAATAGTTTCCAGCCGTTGGTGTCTCTGGCTTGATTTTCTGGCTCCGTGTCTTTTTCCTCATTCTCTGTTCTGATCTCTGTGCCTTTCTTCGTTTTCTGTTTAGCCAGTGTCCTCCTTCCTTTTTCTTTTCTGCTCCAGTTCTGTCTGTTTTTGTCAGCATCAGATACTTTAATATTTTCTCTTCCTTCTTTTTCTCTCCCCTTCTCCTGCTTTTTTCCTTCTTTCACCTCTTCCTAGTCATCCTATCTGTTCTTCATCCTGTTTCTCCTAAACTCCCTCCTCCATCCCTTGTCCTCTTCCTTCTACATTATCACACTGGATTCCTTTCACAAACCTGCCTTCTCTCATTCTCCACTGCCTGCCATCCCTGGTCCTCACTGACACCACTTTCTCTTCCTCCACCCCATTCTTCACCTTCCCCCCTCCCCCTTACTCTCATATTTCCCTAATTCATCTCTCCCTCCTTGTTATTGCCCTCTCCCTCCCCCATCTTGCCCTCCTATTCTCTCTTTCCCCTTTCCCTCTCTCCCCCAACTCTAGTTGTCTCCTCTGGCTGTCCCTCTCACTCCTCCCACGTTCCTTTCCCGTTCCTTGTTTGCACCTCTTTCTTCCCATCCTTACTTTCCCCACTCACGCTCTGCTCTTTTCTCTCACTGATCCCCCCTCCAGGCACATATACTCATTTTTCTTTCTTCCCCCATGCTTCCATCTCTCACTCGCTCACTGACACATAAACACTTTCTCTTTCACTCTCCTTTACTGGGATCCATGCAAGTCTGGACAGGAAGGCTCTGCATCCCCGCCTAATTTCAATGTTGAGACTTTCAGAAAGATACGTACACTTTGTCACTTTATAATACAATCGGTTGTCATTCCGGTGTCCATGAATTGACATTTTTCTTTTACTTTTTGTTATACTATAATTGAGGGAGCAGCTAAGTAAGAGGGGCTTTTAAAATGTACTAAAATATAAATCAGAATGAAAAAGTAGATGGTAATGATTTTGCATGTTATAATTTACAAAGAGAAAACAATATTACTCGTACTGCTACCTCAATGATTTGAGAAATTACTGTAAGTGGTACAGTAGTAAAATGAAAATTTATGAACCTCGTAATGGGGAAAAAAAAGTGTTTATTCATTTATTTTCTATTTTATAAATTCCCAGCACACAAGGTTGATAATAAAACAAGAAGTTGGATGAACCCTAGCAATAAAATCTTGACATAAACCAAATTAAGAGTATCTTCTTTTCCAGCTATTTCCATTGGAATGCATTCAAATTATTTTGTTTGTATATGTGCCAGATAAATCAAAATAAGCCTCATAGAATTTCAATCACATCTCAGCTTTTTGGGTTCTAGAGAACAAATAATTGGAAATATTCATGTTTTGTTGAATACCAACTTTTAAAAAAGGGGATATTAAAGAGATATTCAGGGTGGTCAAAAAGAGATTAATCACTGTCAGAAATAAAATATTCAGTGATGTTTAGGAGGAAGAGCTATCATAGACTCTTCATTAACACCCTCCAGTCAGCTGACAGACCTGTTTGTAAAAACAATTCACCCCCACACGTAACACAGGACCCTACTGTTATCCACATTGGAAACATATTCAGCATAAAAATATGATAGTCTTGCTTTTCTCAAAATTAATCAATTCTGTTGTGCTGCCTAAGTTAAATTGCTTTTCAACAAATCTATCCAGATTTTTGACTGAAAATTATTCTAACTATAAGAGTGTTACGATCCGGCCTGTGGCTCCTGCCACAGGCCGCCCCTTCACACCCTTTTCTGCTTCTTCTGTGGCCCGGAGGCCGGCCTTGCTCTTTTCATGTGGCATGGAGCCGCTGTCAGAGATGCCGACCCGCGGCAGGGTCCCACTGCCGCGCTACTTCACTCCATGCGGCCCAGAGGCCGCCAGCACTTTCATCGCGCAGCCGGAGTCACGCTATCGCATCTCAAGTGGCCCGGAGGCCGCTGACACGCTCATTGCATGGCTGGAACCACTCTGCTGTTTTCTATGCAGCCAGGAGGCTGCCGACACCCTTCCCTGCGGCCCAGAGGCAGCCATCAGCATTCCAACGTGGCTCGGTGGCCGCTGAACATACCTCTGTTCCCTCCAGGGAGGAGGGCCCTCAGCCCCGGTCTTTCCTGCGCATGGAGCTGCTAGCAGTCCATCTTCCGCAGCTTGGGAGGGCGCTTCCAGTGTCAGGCCTGCTCAGGTCCTGTTCCTGCTTCTGCACAGAGTTGCAGCATGGGCGCTGTCCAGGGTCCTGCCCCTTCCTTCTAAGGGGCGAGGCCACATCTTCCTTCCCTTCTTAAAGGGACAGCAAGGGAGAGGCCCTCCAGTAATGTCATCTTGGGAGTCGCCTCTTCAGCCCTACAAAAGGGGCTCATCGTCACTTCAACCTTGCCTTTGCAAGGAGCCAGTCCTCCATAGAACTTCTCTTCATTTCCAGCTTCTCGTTGGCACTCTGTTCTTCGTGGGATCCCATGTCTTCGTCCAGATGTCTTCATCATGGTCTCTCATCTCGTCTTGTCAGTTCCACTTGTCCTGATGTTTCCTTCGTTCGTCTCATTGGATCTGCTGAAGTATTGTTCGTCAGATCTCCTGGAGTTCTCTTCATCTTCATTGTCCTCGTCTTCAGATATTGTCATCCTGCTTCTTCTCAACTCTGGATCCTCTCTGCTATGACAGCTTAAGCCTCCAGAGGGTTCTAGCTTTTATTGTACCCGCTCCGAGTCCCTCGTTGAGCTTTAAGCCTCAGGTCCTTACTCCAAGTCCACTCGAGCTCCCGCGCCGAGTTAGGTCCTCCAAGTCCTTGGATCCTGAACTTCTTATTCTACTGGACCTTCGGAACTCCTTTTGTCTGTTTCCATGCGGATGGACTCTCACTAATCCTTGTTTCGTTGATGTCCCCCATGCCTGACCTTGATTGGCTGTGCATGTGCGCCTCGGTGCAGGCCTCGTCTGAGTCTTCGTTGGATTCTTCTTTCAACCTATGTGGGGAACCACTGTGTGGTCCACAACCAGTCCTGACTGCCTATGTAGGGCGTGCCTGCTGGTGCTGGTGTGGTCCACGACCAGCCCTCATCGGCTGAGTAGGGCGTGTGATGTGGCAGTCCCTATTCACTATGGTGGTTTGTGACTCTGTCGGAGTCCTTCTCTTCTAGCAACTCTGAGTTCGTCTCAGTCCTTCATTAACTTTCTGTATTGATTCAGTTTCTTTAATCAACTTGCATCTCATCATCGTCTCCGTGAAGCTCTCATGTATCCTGTGTCTTCGTTTGATGTCTTCGTCCTTCAACCACTGTCCACCCTGTCGCAGTTGCTGCTCCTGTGCGGCAGGTCTGAAAGGGCTATTGAGTGGTCGGAGGACTACTCCAGAGACTAACATTGCGTTGTTGTGTCTCTTTGCTGTGTACAGGTTCGGCAGAGGTTAGAGCGCTACTTCCAGTACTTCTAGCAACACCAGCCCATGCTTGGACACTTTTCACCTGCCTCGGCACTTGCCGGAGCTCCTCTGCGGCTGCGTCGTGGCCCAGGGGCACACAATTCTTCAGAAATGGAATCACCTCCAGCGTTTCCACAACAAAGAGGCTAAAACAGTCATCTTGAATTAGGGCACCATGTCCTACTTCTAGATGAAGTAGAATTTAAGACCCACGTGCAGGCACAAATGTGTGTGTATTTGACAGTGCGCGCACTTGGATGCAGCGATTTTATAACATGTGCATTTGTTATAAAGTTGGCTATATGCATGTACATGATTTTATGTTGATGCGTGCATCTGCACGCAAATGGTGACTCAAGCACCTAAGTGGGGGGAATTTTAGTAGATATGCGCGCCAACGCAATTACCTGTTTCCCCAGTTCGCTCCCAGTTCACCCCAGTAAAGGAGATGACTTCCTAGACCCCTAGCTAACGCCACCCTTTTACCTTATTAGTACCGAGCCTTAAAACCCAGCTGACTAGCAGAAGTAAAGTTATATGGTAGGGGACCTCGGTGCACGATTGTGCGCGTGAATACTTACACACATGCCCTACCCAGATCACACCCACACCTCACCCCTTCTGGTGAAACATTTTTTTTATGCGAATACAAGCAGATATGAGAGTACCCGCACAGGTTTTAAAATCCATGCGGCGCACCACACACCAAGTCATGCACATATCTCCTGGCTTCGGCACGCATTGAAGTTACAGAATCTACCAGTTAGTCTTTGGGCACCCAAATTTAGCTAGCAAATGCTAAACGTCAGTGCTAGCTAGCTAAATCCTCCCCTGCCCGTTTAAAAATCTACCATTGGGACCAACAGCCCCCCCCACCCACTCACCCACCTACCAACTCAATGGAAAATTAAATTATGGGTTTGAGGACCTTTGGAACCCTCCTACCACCCACCCACCAAAAGAATAAGTGTAGTAGAATGAGGGTGCCCTGAAACTCCTCTGCCACCTGCCTCCTCAAAATATAAAGCGGGAGATTCCCTTAACTGATATTTCTCTTCCTACCTGCCCAAATTCAAGTTACTTACATGCTACACCATCAGCCCTCTCATCTCACCCATCCACCTGCCCATAGTAAAATAGTGGCAGCAAAATCCCCTATTCTGATCTCTCTCCCCGCAGTCCCTAGAACTCACCCATAGTTCTCTAAGCTTAGCTGGGAGGCTACATGCTTATGTCCTCCTAGCCAGGCATCCAATATTGCTATGACAGCATGTGTTCTCCTGGCTAGGTTTAGGGATCTTTTGGGTGAGTGCTAGGGAATGGAGCAAAAGAGATTGGGCTTTTGGCACCATTATTTTGATTTCAGACAGGTAGGAGGGAGGATGCTTAAGGGGTTGACAGCATCCCCCAGATTTATATTTTAAGGTAGTGTATAGCAGAGCTGGATGTTGGGGGCTGGCCCCTCCCAGCTTCACTTTAAATGCCATGGGAGCTAGGGCACCCACCCCCTCCAACTCCTAACCTCTCCCCTTCCCTCTCCCCCACCTACTTTCCACCTCCTTTCTACCCCCTCCCTCTACTTAAAACTTCCTCATCTCCCTTACCTCCCATAAAGCAAGTTACACCTGCTGGAAGCAGGCGTAACTTGCTCGCACCGCCTCAGCATCCCCCGGCACAGGCCGCAGTGCCGGGGGACTCGGGACCGCCCTCCCGGCCTGCCCCCGAACCATCACCACACCCCCGGACCCGCCCCCTCCCACCCCTTTTACGAAGCCCCAGGACTTACGCGCGTCCCGGGGCTATGCAAAATAGGTGCGCCGGCGCGCGAGTGCCCTGCGCATGTAAATCTGGCAAGATTTACGTGCGCAGGGCTTTTAAAATCTAGCCCACCACGTCTTATAAAATTATTTGCCTTTAACCACCTTCTAAGTGATACCTGGACAAGCATGTGATTTGAAATACTTGTCGGTAATGGGTTGTTTTTTTTAATTTGAATGTGTGCACTGTAATGTGAAGGTTATGTTTGTCTACGTTCATCTATTAAATACCATATGTCTGTACTATTCCTGAGAGAGCAGATTATAAAGACTGAAATCTCATTCATAAATGAGCTATGTATGTTTTCTGATGTCCCACAGAGGTTAATTATAACCCCATTTTTGTCCCAGGCCTCTCCTGCACTGTTGTAGGTTACCCCCATGCTTATCAGTTTCCCAGACCATAAAAGTCAGGGCACAGAAACATAGAAATGATGATGATCCTTTCCTAAATGATGTTGAACCTATATGTCAAGTTTATTATTACTATTTGAGTTATTTTCTGAGCCAGTGTCTTGTTTGCCTTAGAATTGTCATTTTTATCCTGTTCTTTCCTCTGGTTTAGGGGAACATACATGTTTGAGCAGATTTTCCAATAAGGCAGTGTGGTGATTCAGATTTGGGCAAGCGTTTATTGGTATCTCTTCCTGAGTTTACACTGACATCCTACCATGAGCGTATTCATACGCTTCCAACATCATATTCCAACTGTTGATGAAATCAGAAGATTGACCTTGCTTGTTCAAAAAGGGATATCATAGAAGCTGTACTTCCACACATTTGCCTCAGGTAGCAAAGAATGGTGCTAAAACTGTATATTGTTTGTCTAGGGATGGTTGCAGAAAGAATAACTGATTTAGTTTTGAAAATATTTCAAAATTTAAAAAAAACCACAAAAATCTTTTGGATATGAACTTTGTAACCAGACTCGCTTTGCCATTCAAGCCAAGAATACATTACACTGTTTCCTTGCACAACAATGCACTCATTATCATCTAATGATTTAAGATCATTTATGCAGGTGCTTGTACTCAACTATCTGCAATTAATTCTCAGTTTGGTATATTTGGGACCCAGCAGCCACCACTAGGGCTCTGCATATAGTCCAAACTGCTGAGTTGCCTCTGCGCAAGGGCACATGATCATATCATGCCTTTTATGGCTGATCTAAACTGATTACCAGTTTAGTATAGAGTGGCATTTAAGATCTTAGTTTTGATTCACAAGGCCTTAAGACCTGAAGCACCCACAACTTTTAATTCCTTGTTAAACCTGTATTGGCCTACTCCCACATTTAGATCATCAGGTCAGACCTTTTTGGATGCACCATCTTTGAAGTCTGCACACCTAAGCGAGATTTGTGAAAAGAAATCTTTTCTTTTGCGGGATCATCTTTATGGAACATCATTTCCCCTTGCCTGAGAGTAGAAACTTGTTTGGCAACGTTTAGGAACTACCTTAAAGCATGGCTATTTGTTTAGTTATTTGGGCAACAGAGTTAAGGTTACGAACAAGTGAATTTTCCAAGGAGTTATGCATGTAAATGAAACATACTAGCACAGCGATTTTCCAAAGTCATTTACCTGTGTAAAGTGCACTTACACATGTATAACCTATGGATAATTCAATGGTATATACTGTAGTAATTTTCAAAAGCTCTCTTACACGGCTAAAATGCAGTTATACATGTAAAACCCAGTTTTAAGTGTGTGAATGCTTTTAAAAATCAGGCTGTTACTGTGAGCAAGATTTTTTGCTGGTCAGAATGTGCTGAGGGTCTTAATTATATTATCTTTTAGGAAACATTTGAGCTACTATATATTGACAGGATCATTTGTCATGCAATGTGCTGTTTTTTAGGCAGCCATTAGTGTTGTATGTTTGTAATGTGTAAATATTTTCTTTATGTGCTTTATGACAGGTTTTCTGTTCTCTGCTTAGAATTTTAGATTTGCAGTTTATAAGTAAATAAATAAATGTACATGAAACAAATATTTTGTTTTCAGATTTTATTTTGCAGTGAATTTATCAGTGCTCATTATACTGAACAAAAATGGGAGAAAAGCAGAGGAAGAAATGACTCATTTTTTGCCAATTATGTTCTCCCATTTTTGTATATTATAATAAAACACTGAGAAATTTCCAGGAAAAATAAAATAGAAACTGAAAATGAAGGTTTTCATGTAGAAAATAGACCTTTATTTGTGGTACACAACATACACACAGAAAACACAAGCAAAAGTCCATTATTTTGATGGGACAACTTCAAAAACTATAAAAATTGAATTTATTGATGCAGTGATTTATAGATATGATCATCATAAACCTGAGAAATTTCACATTCAGCTTGACTGTGGGTGCTTTAGAATTGTGAGGATTTCAGACATAAATAATCATATCACGCTGAAGAGAGTTCCAACCCCAACAACCATCTTTTAAATAATTAGAAAAACATTTCACCCAAAATTATTCTCATACGTTTAATATAATTTATTTATTTATAATGAGAAATTCTCATGCATCCTGCAATCTCCTTCAAGCTAGAGAGAGGAAAAACTAGCTTAGACACTGAAGAGGATCCATTAGCATATTAATTCCAACACAGATTCTTCTTTGCTCACTCATACGGTACATGTTTACAACAGCTTCAACAAGGAAGGTTAAAATGGGCACATGATGTTGCATTCCATCTTTCATGGCCAATAGCATACTGCCACATGTAAACTAAGACCACACCCCCTTTAGTTACATCATCAATAGCCCTCATGAGTTGATTGGTTGCGTAGGCATTAACAATAGCTATAAATCCTTTGTCCAGCTGAAGCTGTAGAAGTGCAATTGCTGCCCCCACCACTAAATAAAAAAAAATCCATTCACAGGATGCCATTCCCATTCAAAATGCATATTATGAAAGCAAAACTAAAGAGCCAGACATGAGAAAGTAATCAGGAAAATAGTATTAGAAGAAATGATGACACACAGTTTCTTCATTATTTCCATGTAGATTCGCTATATTGATGTAAACATCCCAAACTAATCTTGTGGTTGTAATAATTGTCCCCTATCTTCACCATGTTGATCCAAGTGAATCAAATCTATAATGAAAATATTTAAGTTCAGAAATGTGTATCCTGAGAAAAAAAAAATTAAAAAAATTTCTATTATTGGTGCTTCCCATTTTAAAGTTAAGACAAATTTTAAGTTGCACCATGGGTACATGTACCCGTCTAGTGTTTTTTTTTTTCTCATATAAAGTAATTGAAATGGACAAATAACCACACAAATTGCACATGCAGAGACCCAGTTTGAAAAATGCTGGAGATGAAACTTTTTAGTGTTGGGATATACAAATGAAGCTGTTTATAATGACTTATATATATGGAATAATTGTCACAGTTAAAATGCCCTCTCAGTAGCATAGCATTTTCAGCAGCATTCAATGAGGATCATGTACTAAGCCATGATAAACATTCACATGCAAAAAATAGCATTTATTGCGCGATAATTGCCAATTGCAACAATACCACACAATGGGGCCGATTTTAAAAGGAGTGCCTGCGCGTCCCTGTGTGCGCGGTTCCCCGTGCGCGCACATGGACGCGTCAATTTTATAACAAGCGCACCAGCATGAGCACGTTATAAAGTCTCATGGCTGCACATGTGCGGGCGGCGCACGCAAGGGGGTGAATTTTAGTAAACTACACACGGTAACACAATCGCGCCTCCCCCAGTTCCCTCCCAATTCACTCCAATTAAGGAGCACATTGGGAGGGAACTTTCCTATCCTTAGCCCTGACCTAACCCCAGTTATCCCCATTTTGTTTTGTTTTTTTACCTACTGCTCTGTCGGAGCAGAAGCAACTTCCGCGCACCGGGCGGCTGCCAGCACACGCTTCCCCGGGACAGCAGCTAATGGTGTTGTTCCGGCCTGACCCCGCCCCCTCAGCTCGCCCCTTCTGACAGGCCCAGTACTTGTACTTGTATTGAGGCTAGCTTGATGGACTCTCTACCTGGGTAACATCAAGCTAGGTTGAGAGAACATTGCCCAAATCTCATCTTGGAGTGAGTTTCCTCACTCCGAAGGCCAGCAAATCTTCACAAGAGACCACTGTTCTGTTCATAGGTATCACTTAGAATGTCAAAGTAGCCCCTAACCCCCTACCCTCTTACCTAATCCCCACCTCGAGTTACTAGGTGGGCCTACCATAGGGATACAAATACCTACCTTTGGGCCATGATATTATGGTCTCTCTCTCTCTCTCTCTCTCTCTCTCTCTCTCTCTCTCTCTCTCTCTCTCTCTCTCTCTCTCTCTCTCTCTCTCTCTCTCTCTCTCTCTCTCTCTCTCATGGATCCTTAAAAATGGTCCCCCAGTGGTTGAATGCAGGAAATACAACAGGTCTGGCACTTATCACAGAATCTGCAATGGTATTGCAATTTGCACTAACTTAGCCCTTTGCAATAAATGCTATATTAGCATAAAACACACCCCTTTTGCTATCGCATGCGGTACTTACCACATTTTGATAAATCTACCCCATAGTCAACAGTTCAGGCGCCGCTTGATGACATCATCAGCACAGCAGGGCTTCAATCGCAGCAATCTCAGCTGGATAGCCTCAGGTTGTAAAAGACTCCTCTCCTCCGACACAGCCCAAATGGCAGCACTCCCCGCACATATCCCCCAGATCAGTCTTTTTTTGTTTATCAGAACTAAAGTTTTAAAAGATGAATAAGCATTGACATGAAAGACTTTGGATTTTTTTTTTTCCTGTTTAAAATCTGATTTTCCAATAGGTACTATGTAGAAAAAAGAAAAATGACTGCTAATATTCAAAGCCGACTTGAAGGATTTACCTTCATGCGTGAAGTAACTGCTGATAGGGATGTGCTTTTGCTTGAAATGAATGGAAAAAACATTGTGAGGTCGATATTTAAAAGCCATTTATATGGATAACTAGTTATCCGGATAGAATTTAGCTGCATAAGTCAGGGGCAATCTAGGGGCAAGTGGGAGGCGATTTGGGGAGAAGCCGAGTTAACTGCCTATGTTAACTGATATTTGAAGATAGCTGATTAACTTATACAGCTTACTCTAGTTGTGCTGCTGACCTGCCTAAAGTTAGCCAAGTAACCATATCTGGCTAACTTTAAGATAGCCAGGTATATTGAGCGGTGCAACTGCGCCACTGAATGTACTCTTCCTAGTTAATCGGATTTGTTTATCCGGCTGAGTAGCTGAGCCTCTCAGCGGCTGAATAATGCCCCCAATGAATGTACCCATATTTATTTCATTTGGGGCCTCCCAAAACAAACTGAGGGATTCCCACAAATAAAACAAATATTCTTTGCCCCATTTGTTTATGTTAACCATTCATTTCTATGGCCAATTGAAGTCTATAGCTGTGTATTGTGGAGAAAAAAAAGAGACTGGTAACTATAACAACCAGCTCTTGCGTGTGTGATCTGACTACCTTGTCAGAACCATGTCAGATGTGAAAAAACAGGAAAGAAGACCGACACTTTGGAAAGGAGATTTATTCAATAGTGCAGTACCTGCCCGACTCTGGCCAAGTTTCACCCTTACTGCTGCATCAGGGGCACTAAAAATACAATAAATATATACTTTAATGGATTTTGTTTTTAATTTTGTTTTGAGACATTCATTGAGCACAACACATAAATATAACAAAGTTATTTTACTGTATCATTTATGACTAAATATATAACTTATGTGTCCTTCTTAATTCGATTTTTAATTTTTAGTGCATACTTCCAAAATTACACATTGTGTCTGAGTATATAGTCTAGAAACTATTCAGTCTCAAGGTAATATTGACTCATACACCTCTTAATTGTTTTTCTCTGTTCTTATTTGATTATTATTTTTAATATTTAGTATTATTTTTACAAGTTTATTTTATGGGTCCTTTTTAATTTACTTTTATTTTTTATTCACTTTTGTAGTGCATTCTTCCAAAATCACACATTGTGCCCGAGTACACACTCTAGAAACTATTAGTTTTCAAGGTAATATTCATTCATATATTTTTTGAGGTGCTTTTCTCTGTTCTTGATTTTTATATTGAACATGTTGTCTCCTTTGCTCATCAACTTTGATATATGTAGCATTTATTATTTTTTTAGATTTTATTTTATCTTAATGTGTTTTATTTTATTTTATTCTTATTGGGTTGTTTTATTAATATCCATAATATATCGGGCTTGGTAGTGTGTCCGTCAGTGCTCACGCATGTTCCCCAGCCCGCAGATAGATGGCGCTATAATATATCGGGCTTGGTAGTGTGTCCGTCAGTGCTCGCGCATGTTCCCCAGCCCGCCAATAGATGGCACAGGTGGCTCCCTGGCCACCTTGGAGGCTCAAACACGCCAGAGGTACGAAGGACAGCGGCCATTGCGGGACAGGCAGAATATAGCAGAGGAGACACTGGCATGCCGCGAACAGAGCGTGTCCCGCGGCACACGCTCCATTTGTGGTGAGGATGAAGGCCTGGCGTGCCATTCGCGGTGAAAAGGGAAGGCCCCCGTGTGCCGCAATCGGCATGCCCGGGCCTTCATCTTTGCCACGAATGGAGCGTGTGCCGCGGGATGTGCTCTGTTCACGGCATGCCGGTGTCTCTGCTGCTATTTTCTGCTCAAGGCAAAAATGGAAGGCTCCCGTGTGCCGCGAACGGAGCGCTGGGCCTTCATTTTCACTGTGAACGGAGCGGCCTCAGAGGGAACTTTCCTTCTGCCCCCCCCCCCCCCCCCCCCCCACCTTCCCCACTCTTCCCCTATCTAACCTGCCCCCCAGCCCTACCTACCCCCCAACCTTTATTTTATAAGTTGCGCCTGTGAATCCAGGAGGATTTACGCGCATAAGGCTTTGAAAATCTGCCCCTTAGTTATTTAAAATACTTATTTTGCACCTATACCATACCAACTGTGCTGAGCAGATTACAATACAATCAAACAAAATTGTAAAATTCAGTCAAACAGGACATACTGTGAAACCCCCCCCCCTCCAATGCATAAATCAGGTAACAACCTGCAAAAATTAACCGGTTCCAAAAGCTTCATGGTATAATAAAAACTTCAATTGCTTATGAAGTTGTGAGAGACTGTCCAAACTGCCAGAGATGCTGGCAAACTGTTCCATAACGATGGTCATAGGATCGAAAAAGCTCATTTCTTTGTTTCAGTTAGATGACCAAATTAACTGAAAAAATTAGTTGGTAGCCGCTTTCCTTGAGAATGAAGAACCACAGAAGAGTTATAAATGTAAATCGGCCAAATAAGAGGGATCATCCATTTTCATGGCTTTAAAACCAATTTCCTTGAATTGAACATGTCGCTGGACTTGAAGCCAATGTAATTGCTGAAGCAAAAGGGTTACATGTTCCCAAGGTCTGCCCCTTAAAACAAGTTGGATGCCCGAGTTCGAAGAACTTGCATGGCTTTTAAATTTAACAAGGGAAGTCCAGCATACAAAGATTTTTCAGTAGCCCAGTGTTGGAGGAACAGAAGCCTGAACAATAGTACAGAAATGTTTTTGGTCTAGAACATATCGCAAATGGTGTAACAACCATTAAGTTAAAATAACCTGAACATAAAAAGAGTTGAATTTGTGGCTTAAATGCTAAACGAGAGTCAGATTGAAACCCTACATTTTAAACAATATCTTTACCTTGAATTACATTACCATTACTGGGCAAAGAAAAATTACTAGGACTGGGTTGGTGAGACAAATAAAGAACTTCATTTTTTGATAGATTCAAAAGTAGTGTCTTTCTTAAACAATTTGAAACATGGAAAAGTTCAGAGGCCGGAGAAATCTTCACAGGAAAATAAAGTTGCATGTCAACTGCATGTGACCTTCATATAAACGCCTCTGGCAAACTCAAAATGCTGTGCAATTCTACGCCGTATTGTTATAATCATAGGGCAGACTCAATAGAACAATCGTCTGTTTTTAAGCCTATTTTATATCCTTGCAGGTAAAAAAAAAATAGAGAGAGATCACTTATCTCAAACTGCATCCGACACTGGCAGTGTTTCGGAATTTGGGAAAAAAAAACCTGCTTCAGGGGTGACAAAGCTTCAAGTGTAAGCTCAAATACAACATTCCTGCAAGAGAAACGATGAAAATCTGTTTAAAAAGTGTCAAATTGTTAATACATGAAAAAAAAAACACTTGCTTGACATTCAATAAAATATTAGAAAAAAAATAATGTCTCATGTTATTATAGCTTCAAATAAAGAAATGTTACTGGGAAATGATGTACGCCTACTTGACACATATGTGTGCAAGGAAGGAAGCTGCTGTCAGGGAAAGTAATTTTAAACTTCAAACTGTGGGGAAAACCTAGCTAATCAGAATTGAGATCGGGAAAGACAAAATGAACTCATCAGACTGCAAAACCAGGATAACCCTACAAAGTAACTCAGCTGTTCATAACATGTACTAGTTGAATTTTTCATTAAGTTCTTTAGGGAAAACAATATTCAGATGAAATTTCCATTTATTCTCCAGAGCATTTAGAAGCGATGTTGTGTCCCCACTCCTGAGGGAAGAGGATAGCTGATCAATAATAATCCACTATAAATGTTCAAATAGGAGTAGATTTTCAAAAATATGCACCGGCGTACACGTGTGCGCGCTATACGGCACGCACACGTGTATTCCCGATTTTATAACATGTGCGCACAGGCGCTTGCATGTTATAAAATCAGGGGTCGGTGCACGCAAAGGGGTGCACACTAGTGCACCTTGCGCGTGTCGATGCCTGCAGCCTTCCTCCATACCCTTCCCCTATTCTAACCTTCCCATCCCTTCCCCTAACCTATACCCCCCCCAGCCCTTTCCTAACCCCCTCAAATTGTTATCTCACCTTTTGCGCCTACCGGCAGCATGCCAGCACAGGATCCTCCAGCACAGCGGCAAATGGCCACTGTGCCAGAGGCCACTGCCCCTTTTGTAAAGCCCCGGGACTTAGATGTATCCCGGGGCTTTACGCGTGTCGCTGGGCATTTATCAAACCGCGATGTGGCTTTATTGCTTTCATTAGAGCCTTATAGCAGGCGATAACGTCCTATTGTATGAGATAAGAACCACATCTCGGCAGTGATATTTAAATTTGGGAAAGGGGAGGGGTTTAGGCGGGCTTAAAACATTTTAATTCTTCTGCCCGTATCGGGGGTTATGCGCTTGGCCAGGTCTATTCTAAAATGCGTGCGGTGTGCGCAAGGCCTGGCCTTGCACGTAAACCCCATTTTTTTACGCGCGTGGGCCTTTTAAAATTGGGCCAATCATGTTTTTCTACTATTTCATTGAATGTCATCATGAGCAAGGTTTTTTTAAAATGTATTAACAGTTTGTATGATGACACTTTTCTAACAGATTGATTCATCGTTTCTATGTGAAGCAACATCGTATTTGAGCTTACACTTGAAGCTTTGTCTCCCCTGAAGCAGATTTTTTTTACACATTTTGAAACACTGCCAGTATCAAGTGCAGTTTGAGATAAGTGGCCTCTCTATATTTTTTTACTTGCAAAGATATAAAATGTGCTTTCAGAGAAAGACGATTGTTCTAAATAGTCTGACCTATGATTATAACAGTACGCTATAGAATTGCACAGCAGTTTCAGTTTGCAAGAGGTATTTATATGATGGTCAATCTGTAAAAAATGCTATAAATCACAGCAATCTTAATATGTGGGATTTTTTGTTGTTTCTTTAGATTTATTTTTCCAAACCAGAGGTTTAATGGCGTATTGTATTGTCATCTGCATATACCATAAAATCAATTTTTAATTGAACTAATAAAAAGCAAAGAGGCCTTAAATAAATACTGAAGAGTGCAACTGACAATACGGATCCCTGCAGGATCCCATACTGTAAGGGAAAACAATCATATTGTTTATCATTAAAACTTACTTGTTGATACCTCCCCTTAAGGTATGACACAAACCATTAAAGGACACCCCCCCTCCCCCAATATCCAGACTTCTTAATTGACCTATCAAAATCAGATGATTGATTGTACTGTATGCTGTGGTGATATCTAAAAATACGGTAATAACTGATCTACCGACATCCAGCTCTCAAAGAACCAGATCGGTGATTAAGATAGAGTTTCCATACTATGGTTTTGTCTGAAACCAAATTGACAGGGATGTAAAATACTTTTTTTTTTATTAAAAGGTATCCAGTTGAGACTAAATCTTTTTGAGACATTTCCCCATAGTAATAAGGTTAGAGAAGACGGTAACTGGAGGAGCAATCCACAGATAAATTTCCCTGTTTCAGTATGGCCCATATTAGGAGCCCTGCTCTCATCCAAAGATAAATTAATCAATATAGGCAGTGTGTTTAAAAATTCATCTCAACAAAGATATAATATTGAAAATTGACAGAGGTTCAGTGGACAAAATAAATTTTTTAGGTGACATAAAGAAGACTCATCCTCTCGGTCCCAACTCTTGAAACTTATCCCAACTGATAAAAATGGAACCTGGGGGTATGGTCATGTTATTACGCCCGACACTAAGGTTCAAAATAGGCTTGGTGTTGCTCACATTTCCTTGTAATTTACTGATAACTGAAGAAATTTTCTTCACCCACAAAATCTTGCGGACTAAAAGACAGCAGGAAGTTAGATGTCGCAGATCCATTAATTAAATCATTATTAAACCAAGAAACCCTGTGTTTTACCTGATTATATTTCCATTGTACTGAAGGAGAAATCCTTTGAATAATCCCCAAGAAAGACTCTCTAAAAGATACTGAAAGAAGATCCACTGATTCAGTGCTGAAGGTTTTTTTAATCTGCTTCCACTCATCCCTAAACTCAGAAATGTTGCGAGCGCAGCCTTCAGGGGCCGATGGAGCGAGCTCGGCGATCGTCACTTAGCTCATAGGAGAGCGGAGCCCTTGGGCCATAGGATCTAACCTTATTACTATGGGTAGAGACGTGAGCCGCACCCATGGTGAGGTGTGTGTGTGCAGGATGGGCGGCACAGGAGCAGAGCTGGATGGAGCTTGGAACACAGGGCTACAATGTAGGTCTCTGGTTAGGACTAGGAACTTGGAACATGGGAAAGTTCAAGGAAAGCTTAGAGCACAAAGGGTCAGAGAAGGGCTTGGAATGTGGAACTCTCGAGGAATACGTCATGGAGCTTGGGACTCTCGAGGAGTCTGGAGACTTGGGATGTGGAGATTAAGAGATGAAGACTTGGAACTGAAGAGATGAGGAGATGAAGACTTGGAACTGAAGAGACGAGGAGATGAAGACTTGGAACGTAGACTTGGAACATAGCCTTGGAACATAGACTTGAAGACATGGAGACTTAGATGTGGACTTGGAGACGAAGACTTGGGATGTAGACTTGGGCAAGGAAGGCAAGTCCCTCAGGCGCCCTACACAGCACGTGGGGCTGGTCGTGGACCACACTGAAGACTCAGGTGAAGACAAAGAGACATGGAGACTAGTCGTGGACTTGGAGACATAGACTTGGGACGTAGACTTGGGATGAGGAAGGCGAGTCCCTCAGGCGCCCTACACAGCACATGGGGTTGGTCGTGGATCACACTGTAGAATCGGAAGAAGAACATAGAACAAGTACACAGGCAGGGATGAGCAAGATCTCAGGCGCCCTAAACAGCATGTGGGGCTGCTCGCAGACCACACTGTCCCCTACGCACCCTACACAGCCGGAAGGCTGGTCGCAGACCACGAGGAGATCAGGACAGGCTCAGGAAGTCTCATAGTGCAGGCTAGTGGAAACCCCTCTGATCCTCCGGAGTCGGAACTTGGGAATAGATAAAACCTTGGAGCTAGAAAACTCAGAGTAAAATCAGGGAATCTCCAGAGGCACGGGTCCCACCAGACCTGGAGCATTAGGACCGGGACAACATCAAGAAGGGAACAAGGGACATCACTGGAGAAGGACTCACAGACATCTTGGAACTAGGAACATCTTGGAACTAGGAACATCTAGGAACATCTTGGAACGGACTGCAGGACTTGGAACATGGAACAGCTTGGATCATGGACTATCTTGGAAAATTGGACATCTTGGAACACGGGACATCTTGGAACATGGAACCGGATCTAGGCTCATGGACATCCGGACTTGGAACCAGCATCAGGATCTGGACTCACGGACATCCGGACTTGGAATGGACATTGGGATCTGGACTCACGGACATCTGGACTTGGAACAGACATCCGGATCTGGACTCACAGACATCTGAACTTGGAACGGACATTGGGATCTGAACTCAGGAACAGACATCAGGATCCGGACTCAGGAACAGACATCAAGCTGAAGAGATGTCTTCAGGAGCATCTGGATAGATGCGAAGACAAGGGTGGAATGAAGCAAGGCCCTCTTATAGGGCTGAGAGGGCAACTCCCTGGGAGGAGCTGCCTGGAGGACCACACCTCCTGTCCCGTTAAGAAGGGAAGAGAGCCGCGGGCCTGCCCCATAGGAGGAGCAGGAAACAGGAAGTCCAGAACCCTGGACAGCGGTGTCCCTGTCGCTGTGCAGGGAGGAGACAGAGCGGAGGAAACTGGGCCTCCGGGCAGGTTCCAATGACGTCGACGGCTTCTTGCCGCATCGGGGAGGAGAAGGCTGGGCCGCAGGCAGACCCCGAGGAGGGAGGCAGCTTCCAGGTGAGGTGAAGATGACAGCGGGCTGCGGGAGCACCCGGCGTCAGCCACCTCAGGCGAGGCCCCGGCTTCAGCTGCGGCCTCCAGGCTGCGAAGAGCAGCGTCGGTGGCAGCATAAGGCTGCTGCGGTAAGGCCCTGACCGCGTGAAGCGCGGGCAGGGGCGCAACGAGAAATGTCAATTAGACTACATATGATCCTCCTAACTCTTCAGCCAGTATCTGGGGATTAGTTAATAATTTAATTTAACTTAAATAAAATAATGATCTGACCATGATACAGCTCTCACAATAAAATTGTCAACAACATTAATTTTGGCATATTGATCAGAAATAATGAATTGGTGCAGAATATGTCTGACTTTGTTGGTTAGAAATGTAAATAATAATGTGAGATAAAAAGCCACCAATGAATCTTGAAAATCCTTGAAAATATTACCGTACTAGGTTTACTGTGCACATGACTGTTTAAACCAGTGGTTCTCAATCTTTTTCCCATCGTGACAAACCTGGCAGATCACATTCACATGTGTGACACACTGCTCATTGCAATTCACGGCGGAAATAAAAACTAAAGGTCCGGTAATTATTTTTATTATTAAGAATGACACAGGGAAAAGATACGTATTCTGTCTGAACAGAAAATAGTAAACAGCCCACATCAAAACAGCACCAATTTCCAGCATTTAAACAGTAACCACCTTACCTAAGAAAAGGCAACACTGAAAATATTACACCAGGCAATACATCTCCTATTAGGAAAACGGACCAAGTCAGGCTGCTATAGAGACCTACACAGAAACTACACGCCAGCTGAAAACCTCACCTGAATCACATGTGCTGACCCTCATCTAACAAAGAATAAAGAGACCAAAAAGCATAACTAGAAGCATGCAGACAAAAACTGAACTGGAAACCGCAACAAGCCAGAGTCTCTGTATGCAGTGTAACAAAGGAAAAAAAGAAACATCACCCATCCTTATAAAACAAATCAAGAAATATAAAATCAGTAGCAGTAAAACCATACTAACAAAAAGAACAGATTATTTTGAAACAGCCGATGAATGGAATATCCAATAATTAAAAACTCATATCAAAAATTTCTAGATACCAATAAAATATTTCAAAATAGCAGACACAAAAACCCAGTAATGAAAAATAATAAAGATACAAAAAATGTTTTGCTCTGCATACCTGGGAACATTTGATATCCAGGTGCCCTGAGATTGTTTTGAATTAGCAGGAGGAGGGGTGGTTTGCTTGGAACTTTCTCCTCTCAGTCACACACCAGCGCTCTCTCTCTCACACTGGCTCTCAATCACACACATATACACATGCTTTTTCTCTCTCACTTATATAGGCTTTTAATTACACATTTACACACATTGGGGTGGATTTTATAAATTTGCGCGAGCGTGTACTTTTGTTCGCGCACCAGGTATGAACAAAAGTACGCTGGATTTTATAAGATACGCACGTATCTTATAAAATCCGGGGTCGGCGCGCGCAAGGGGGTGCACATTTGTGCAACCTGCGCGCGCCGAGCCCAGCGCGCGCTGCCTGTTCCCTCCGAGGCCGCTCTGATTTCGGAGCGGCCTCGGAGGGAACTTTCCTTTGCCCTCCCCCCACCTTTCCCTCCCTTCCCCACCCCCCGGCCCTATCTAACCCCCCCCCTTACCTTTGTTGGCAGATTTACGCCTGCTGAAAGAAGATGTAAATCTGCGCGCGCCAGCGGGCTGCTGGCGTGCCATCACCCGACCCAGGGGCTGGTCTGAAGGCCTCGACCACGCCCCCGGGCTGACACCACGCCCCCGGGCCCGCCCTCGAAATGCCGCGTCACACCCCCGAAAATCCAGCCCATGCTATCTTTTCATGCTTACACACACAGGCTTTCAATCGCACACATACATGCTGTCTTTTTCTCTCACAAATAGACTCTCATTCACATGCTTACAAACATGTCCTCTCTTTCTCTCATTTAAACACAGGCTCTCAATCACATACTCAGATGCTCTCTCACCTAAACCAGCTCTCAATCACACACAGACATACACGCTCTCTCTCTTACTTATACACACAGGCTCTTAATCATACATACATAATATCTCTCTCACACACAAAGGATCTCAATCACACACACATACTCTTTCAAACAGGTTTTCAATCACAAACTTACATTCATGCTCTCTCTCACAGGCAGGCTCTCAAACACAGACATACCGTACTCTCTTTCACATATACAGGCTCTCAATCACACATGCTTGCTTGCTCATTCTCTCTCTCTCCCTCCCCCCTCCCCCCCCCCCCCCGGGAACTAGCGGCAGCAGCAGCCTCCTCCCAACCCTAAAGGCAGCAGCAACCTCCTTCATTTTCAGCCCTCGCAGAGAGGGTTGACGTTGTTCCTCATTTTACTCCGAGCCGCGCTGCTCATCCTTCAGGCCGAGCCTCTCTTCTTTTCTTCGGGCCGATGCTGCCCGCTCTAGCATGGTCTCTTCTTCCCGTGCACGCACCTGCTGCTCACCACTTCCTCTTCCGGGCCGCGGGGGGGAGGGGGTGCAGGAAGAAGAGACCATGCCGGTGCCGCTGACTCCAGCTGTTCTGCTTCATTCCGCCCGGGCTGTCAGCATTTAGAGCCCGGGCGGAGGAGGACCGGGGAGCAGCTGGGTCAGCGGGGGACCGGGAAGTGAAGTGACACACCGGCGTGTTCTTGGCGATACACTGGTATGTCGCGACACACCGGTTGAGAACCGCTGGTTTAAACTACCTAAAAACGAAAGTACTTTATTGGATTTTATCAAAAATGAAGTAAAAAAATATAAAATTGGGACTAAGTCTTTATAGATTATATCTGGAGCACAGTAAAATAGGACTAAAGTCAAGTTAAAAAATGTGGCTATCAGGTTTTCACAACCTTTATCTAAATGAATAGGGGTATACTTTAAAGAATCTAGGGGTAGATTTTCATACCTACGCACAGACTGCGCTTGCATGTTATAAAATCAAGGGTCGGCGCGCACAAGGTGCACACTAGTGCACCTTGTGCGCGCTGACACCCATGGCCTTCCACCATTCCCTTCCTCCGAATCTGACCTTCCCACCCCTTCCCTTACCTATGCCCCCCCAGCCCTATCCTATACCCCCCAAATGTTTATCTCACCTTTTAAGTTGCGCGCACCGGCAGCCTGCCAGCACGCGATCCTCTGACATAGCAGCAAATGGCCGCTGTGCTGGAGGCCTCTGACCCTGCCCCGCCCCACCCCCAGACTGCACCTTTTGTAAAGCCCCAGGATTTAGACGCGTCCCGGGGCTTTATAAAATAGCCCGGCATATGTAACCCCCCCCCATGTAGGGCTTTTAAAATCAGCCCCATAATGTTTTATAAATTATCAGTACTCCATTACCTCTTCTATCATCCCTAACATACTGGGAAAAGGAGTAACCAATCAGGTATAACAAATTAAGCAGAGAAGAATCAGCATGGGTGAGCCTTAGGTTATTCATGCCACTTTTGGTGTCACTTTGATGCATTAGCATACCTTCACCCTTTGATGATGTCTACCCACCAGCTTTAATAGAATTGATTAGAAAACGCCAATTGTGGAGCCCAAAATTGATTGCAGTGCCTTCCCCATAGGCTTTGGTGGAAACAAACAAATAAAAAAATGTAATTGGTTTTTTTTTTTAACTGATGAACTGAATGGAGGTCCCTTCTGCACCCACCTAACTGCTGAGCTAAAATGTCACATTATAACTCCACTCTGTACAGTACTGTACTTTTAAAGGCTGGACTAACTTAGTGTGGCGCCCGTCGGTCGCAGACGGCTGCGACCTCTCATGCTCACCTCTTTTTTCGCTGCACCATCAAATCTAGGACGATTGGCGGCCTCTGCCAGTCACCGCCGACCTCCCTGGCATTCCCGGGACGGTGTGGGCGCTGCCGACCGCCATCTTGCTTCTGGAGTCACATAGGCGCGCACGCGCGCAAGGGCCAGCTATGTACACGTCATGGCAGGAACCTTGGGGGCACCTCGGGAGCGTCCCCTCCGGGTGACGTAGTCTCGCTACCTGTACTTAAGCAGACCGGCCCTATGCACTAACGAGTTAGCAAGGAGTTTCCTCTTTGCTGAATCCACTTCTCTTGGACTACCGGTTCCAGTTCCTGGCTTGCTGTGGGAACGCTCTGAGTACCCGCTCCTCGGGGGCTCTTCTGCGTTCCTAAGCTATCCGCTCCTCGGAGGGCATTCCTGCCTTGAACTCCTGTTTGTTCTATTTCTCAGGACTTCCCTTGGAACCACGTCTCATGAGTACTTTCTTCGTACTTCAACTCTACTAAGCCTTGCTGGGATTCCCTGCAGTGTACCCCATGCCTCGGGCCACTACCGCATCCTCCTCAGCAGGATTTGCTTCATCAAACCCTTCGCTGCAGATTACTGCCTTAACCTCTTCAGGAACCTTCTGAGCTTCCGTACCTCTGACTACCTCAGTCTCACCATCATTGTACATACATCCTCGGCGTACCCCGCGCTGCGGGCCACTACCAAATCTGCACACCTGAGGTAATTGCTTCACTACTGAGAAGGCTGCCTGGCGTACCCTGATCCTCGGGTCACTACTGGATATTCACATCTGAGGTACCACCCTGGGCACACCCCTTGCTCAAGAACTGTATTTCAACTGCAGTCTCCGCTCCACGGGTTCTGCTCTTTCTCCTCTATAATAAAGTCTCTCTTACAGCTGTGTCCTAAAGCCTCTGAGACCGCGCCTACCGACAGTGAGGCCCACAGGGCTCCTCCCTGTGGGCGGAGTCATCTCTCACCTCGGCCCAGTGTTCTCATCCTTACAAAATCATAACACTTAGCACTTCCTGATTCCAGATCATGTTCATTAACTACTCTTTCTTCCACAGAACTGGAATTCTAGGGGAAGGCATGAAAGCTGTGTAGTCCCTGAGCAAAAGATGAACCTAAAGGAGTCTAATTGCTGCTCCAGAAATTAAACTAACAATATGCATGATGTGCATATACCAAAATAATCATCTTGCAAATTAAATTAACTAATGTAGCCAGTACATATTTTCAAAACAATATTTAGAACCCTTAATTAAATCTTGGAAAAAGTGAAAGAAAAGCTTCACCCTCAAGTTACTCTATAATACATGTTGATAATTAATTTTAAAGCAATTTAATGATACGGTACTAATGATATTCAAGTCAGTGCAGACAAAGCCATAATTATTCTCAGGTTTCAGTATCTTATTTAATTTATTTTGTTGTAATTTGCATAAAAAATGCCTGATCCATTGAGTTTTGGAAGAGCGCTCTCATTACTGGTTTCTGCTGAGCTGAACAGTTGAAATTCACTAATTTAAGCTGCTCAGGTCTCTAGAGTAGGCTTTCTATGCTGCCTTTGTAATAATTGGGTCAAAATCATAAAAGATAAATTCTCCCTCCTCAGTTCATATTTCAAGCGCTGGAAATTACTGATAGATGGGAAAGAAAACTAAAGAAGTTGGAAGCCTGTTTCCAATGATATATGATCTAGACAACATAAACAGCTGAAGAGGGGGGACCAGTTTTATCATGGATGCCAGCATTTCATACCTGCTGAACTTAGTGTTCTGTTTCCTTCTGTCCGCTGTGTTTTAAATTATATGGTGCACCTGACAGACTGATATTAAACCCTGTTTGATGATGCTAGCCTTCTATCAAGCAGAAAGCCTTGAGAATAAAAAAAAAGTTTTTGCAAGTGAACAAATGATTTCTTTTTGACATAATCACACACTCATAGTAACATAGCCAAGTAAAGTGTCAATACATCAGTTCATGTGAGGATGAGAAGGAATAGTTCTTGTCTGAAAAGACAATGGAAAATAATCCGGGTGCCACATCTCAAAAATGATATAGCAGAACTGGAAAAGGAGCAGAGAAGGGAGACAAAATTGATTATGGGGATGAAATGGCTCCCTTATGAACAAGAGATCAATAGGTTGGTGACTTCAGCTTGAAGAAGAGACGACTGAGAGGGATATAACAGAGCTTTATAAAATCATTTGTGGGGTAGACAGATAAATAGTAGGCATGTACATTTGTTTGAAGACAGATGGTTTTTCAGAGTGAAAAAGCTTATAGACTTGCCTGAAAATACTAAAAAAATGTTTGGGAAATTTTAGTTTACAAAACCATTAAAAAATGTTTAAGAAAGTGGTCCCCAGGCCCCTGCCACCGCTTCCTTAGGTCCCAGAGCCTCTTGGAGTCTCTTGTGGATGCTCTGATCCCCTCCAACCACCCTACCCACTGCCAATAAGCCAAGCCAAGCTAGAACCTCCCCAGGCCTCTCCAACCCCATCCTCATCCGTCCCCTGCAAATGAGACAGGCGTACCCCTTCCATGGGGGTCTTCCACAAAGAAAGAGGCAGGAGTGATCCCCAGGCGCTCCTGCCCCAGCAGCATTCCTTTTAAAATGGGGCCAGCTAGCCCTCAGGCTGGCGCGTACGTTCACATCCACAAAATGGTGGCGTATATCCTTGGGACCAGCAGGTTGTGAGCACGGCTTCTGATGTGCATGTACAAACGTCTAAAAACTAATGTAAATGAAAATTGTCATTCTTCTCTGAACCAATGTGGCATGTCTCATGTTCTCAAAGGCATTGCTGATTTACCCCTAGATTCATCAAAATGCTATAATAACATTATAAGGCCTTCATAGTAGTTTACTATTTGTATCTCTATAGGAGGGCCAGCTAATAGCTCGAGGTGAGGTGGTTTAGGAGCCAGTTTTACATGCAGAGTGAGACGTACGAACAGCACAGAGCACCTCGGTGAAGATTTGAAGTCATTTGGAGTGAGGAAAGTCTCACAAAGATGAGATTTCTATAATGTTCTCTCGCCCTAGTTTGATGGACTCTATAACAGGGTAACTCATGTCACTGCTGTGTTGAGCTTTATCAAGACCTCATTCAGGCAAACCCCAGATACATGTAAAGGTTAATTTTCAAAGGCACTTATGCGCATAAAAACTGGTTATAGGAACATACTGTAAGTGACTCTTTGAAAATAACCATGGTGTGTACATGCGAAGAATTACTTGCGGAACACGATTTCATGCATGCTAAATAGGCATTCTGCGGGTGGAGGTGGCAGGATTGTGATTTACACACAACCTTTCAATGGTCAAAAGTATGGGCCTGATTTTCAAAAGCATTTACACGCTTAAAACTGAATTTTACATGTGTAAATGCACTTTACCCATGTAAATGGGCATTTGAAATTTGGCACAATATATGCACATATATGAAGTGCACTTAACGTGGGTAAATGGCTTATATGAAATTTGCTTTGATAGTATGCTACATTAACATGGATTGAAAATTCACCTGCTTGCGTGTAAATCCTGATGCAGAAAGTTACACCTGCTCTTCAACTAGTGTAACAACTTTATGGGTGCAAGCCGCATGGGCTTCCGCACACACCTGCAAATATTCAAAGCAGATTTATGCACATAAAAACATCTTACATATGCTGGATAAAGTCTGTGGGTAACAAGTAACTTCAGACTTTGCCCTATGTGGGCTCTTTGAAAATTGCCCTCATCAAGCATGAATTCTGTACTAACAGGTAAAATTGTAACTCAAGAAAGAAGAACTTTTCAAACTGAGGAGTGGGGATTTATTTATTTAGTAATTTTTATATACCAAATTTTTCATGCAAACATATCAAACCGGTTTACAGTAGATAACAAATATTCATTTAAAAAATTTGCATTTCCAAAAGAGAAAAGGAAGTAAATACATAGTTTTATAATATAAATAAAATAATATATTAAACTAAATAAAATATTAAACTAAATAATCATAATATTTAAACTGATAGAGAGGCAGTATAATAAGAGCAGAGATAAATTCAAAAAATATACATTACCTTGATATATATTCAGTAGTCTAAAATCGTTAAGTTAGTAGCTCCTGGTAGGCTTGTTTAAATAGCCATGTTTTAATGCCCTTTTTAAATAATTTAATGTCTATTTCCAATCTTAGTTCCTGTGGAATAGAATTTCATAGTTGGGGCCCAGCAATAGAAATAGTTCTTTCTCTAACATTATTTAGATGCACAATTTTTGGGGAAGGAATTGGTAACATTCCTGTACCTGTTGATCTGGTAGTTCTTGAAGGGATGTGGAAATGAAGTGATGAGGTTAACTATTCAATTTTATCATTGTAGAGCATTTTGTGAATTAGGGACAGGATTTTATGCTGAGTCCTGTATTTAACAGGCAACCAGTGAAGGTCCTTTAGTATTGGGGTAATGTGATCAGATCTTCTAGTTCCTGTTAAAAGTCTGGCAGCTGAGTTCTGCAGAAGTTGTAATGGTCTTGTGACATTTGCTGGTAGGCCTAGAAATAATGAATTGCAGTAGTCTAATTTTGATAAAACAAGTGCCTGCAAAACTGTTCTAAAATCTTTTGAGAATAGAAGTGGTTTTAATCTCTTAAGAACATTTAATTTAAAATAACCATCATTCATAATTTTTTTTAACGCAGGTTTTCATTGTGAATTCACAGTCTATGAAGATCCCTAGATCTCTTACTTCCAGGGAGATGGGGTAATTTTTGGTGGCTTCTTGAATTTCAAGTTCCTTTGCCTTGCTTAATTTAGGAGAGATGTATAGAATTTCAGTTTTCTTTTTATTTAGGGAAAGGTTCATTTGTGATAATACTTTTTCAATGGCAGATTGATATATATCCCAGAGCTTAAGAGTTAGTTCAATAGATTTTTTAATAGGAATTAAAATCTGAACGTCGTCAGCATTGATAAAATGTGTTAGGCCAAAGCCGGATAGAATTCTGCATAATGGAAGCATATAAATATTAAAAACGGTTGCTGACAGAGAGGATCCCTGAGGTACTCCATATTGGAGATCAATTTGTTGAGATTCATTACAGAGAAATTTTACTTTGAAGGTTCTATTTTTTAAGTAGGAGTCAAACCATTTTAGTGTGGAGTCTTTGATGCCTATTTCGTTTAATCTATCGAGGAGGATTTTATGATTAACTGTATCGAATGCCGCTGAAATATCTAGCATGATCAGGAAGTAAGTTTGGCTGTTATCAGCTCCTCTAAGAATGATATCTTGTAATGAAGTTAATAGGGTCTCAGTACTGAATTGTACAAAATGTACACGCCTTCCATTCCAAAAGACTAAAGCATACAAAAACAAACAATAATGTTTGGTTGCACACAAAAAAAGAATAGAAAGGAGGCCTAGGCATAAGACTGCCAAGGAGCTATAAAGTAGTTATCCTGTGGACTCTGGCTATTCATACGTCATCTTCCTCATCACCACATTTTATTTCTTTCTCACTTTCCCAAACAAAACGTGCAAGGCAAGTTACAGCAATATGGTACAATACAAATACACTATAACCATCAAAACAAAAATTAAATGTTACATCATATCTTATCAATGATAAAATGGTAAAACATACCATATTAATAAAACATTCCCAAATATGAGAGGAAATATCAAATACCTATTTTCCTCAGTACCTACTCAACATATCACTCCTCAGTCCTCAGTGTTCAGACATCTTTAATTGCCAAATGTCCATACTACTTTAAATGAGCAAAATCATATCTTAACATGAAATGCTATGACATGAGAACTCCTACTGAATAAGAAACTGAAGATCAGATAGTAAGAAAACATAAAATAAATACCCCATTAAAAATAGCATTTTGAAGGGAAGTCTGGCATTCATAATCATTGTGATTATAAAATGCCAATTTTCACATTGCCCGCTACAACAAAAGCTGACATGTTTCTCTACTTTAAAGTCTCTTTTTTGTTTTGTTAGTATCTGCACTGAATTTCTACCTGTCAACAGTTTTATTTGGTAAGAATAAATATGGTTTAATTACTGTAACTGCAGAAGCGAACATTATAATTACAGACCTAGGATGGTTTCATTTGCTCAGCCATCATGCCAGAAGAACACCACAACATATCAGGAATGTTTGAAGTGCTAAACATAAATGTGTCACTTTCTTAATGGAGAGATAAATAGGTTACGTAGGCTTTGCATGCCCAAAGTTTATCAGTGGATTCTTGCTGCTGGTGTACGGAAATGAGGGGAGCTTTCAGTCTTCAGATGCACATGCAAGTTGGCTGCAGTTATCAAAGGCAGGCTGAAACGGTAATTGCTAGTGGAACGCTGTGAACAATCCCCTCGGAGGATCTTACTCATTATGCCCCAGCCAGATGAGCTTGTCCTGCTGTTGGTAGAAGTTCCTGTAGCACTCCTTTTAAATCAGCTCCATTTACCTTAATGCAGTGTGTGAGTGCCACAGCTGTCAACCCACCCCCTCCCTCCACATCAGGCTGCACACACGGTAGTCGGGAAATATTTCCTGTTGCTCCTGCTCTTCTTACATATTTGCCATGTCTTCACTTTTTTTCCCCCCTCCTTCTCCTCTGGGTTCCTCTATTGAAATATTTCTAGGTATAACTTAACAGAATAAATCTTTATATTAAGCCTGTCTACATGCCTGACAAGACACATGGCAATCTGTAGGACAGACTAGAGAGAGACAAGCTTTTGGACAGAAAAATATGAACCTCCTTTGATCCAGGAGTTTTGGAAGATCATAAATTGCTGAAAATCCAATCCGCAAAAGGGAAGCACGGATAGGATCCTTTATAGTTTCAATTTAAAAAACAAGATGTGTGAACATTTCACGATGCCTGCTTTCCTTGTTTGATGCAGTAATGTCTATGGTTATGATTATTAACAAATGGCAGGGAAGCTTTCTAGATGCTGAATGTAAACCAATGGCAGAGCAGCAGCATTCTTCTTGTCTTCCCTCTGGCCAGGGCCAGCTGCAGTGGCAGCATCGTAGGTCTAAGCTGGCCCATGACAAGAACTGCTATATTGTTTGAAGGCTTTGATTTACTGCTTTAACTTGAAAGTAAAGAAACACTATGGAAATTTGGTGCACTGACCTTTTTTTTTTTTTTTGAGGTTGAGAGTTGAATTGCAGAATCCTTACCAGTAGGGCCTTGAAATCTGTGTTTTCCCTCCCATGGACAAGCGTCTTTGGAAAGTCCACCCCATACTACCTGAAAGCAAAAGAATTAAAGTAGATTGTCAACAGCCAATGCTAGGCGCATAAATTCTCTTTCATATTCATATTTCTCCTATTTATTTATTTATATATTCATATTCAATTAGCTAAAAAAACACTATTACTACACTAAAATTATCATCTGTTATGTCTTCAGTTCTGCTTTTATGTTTCTCTTACTCTGCATATGGTAATCTGAATAGCCATGTCTTAAAGGTCTTTTTTAAATTGCTTGTATGTAGATCGACAGGCATTGTGTTCCAACGTTTTGGTCCTGCAATTGGAAAAAGCCCTTTCTCTGACTTCACCTAAATGTGCACCATGTACAGTTGGAACTATAAGTAGGCCTTTATTGGCAGATCTTAGATTCCTGGTCGGGATATATAGATGTAATGAGGCATTCCGCCATTCCGTGTTGTTACTGTAAATCTAGTTGTGAATGATGGTAAGTACTTTATATTGTGACCTAAATTTAACCGGTGACCAGTGTAATGACTTTAATACTGGTGTGATTTGGTCATATTTTTTATTTACTGTTAAAATTCTGGCCGTTGCATTTTCTAGTAATTGGAGTGGACAGATTGTGTTTATCGGTAAACCCAAAAATAAATGCATTGCAATAATCAAAGTTGCTAAAAATCAGAGTTTGTAACACCATTCTAAAACCATTGTGTGAGAGGAGGGGCTTTAAGCGTTTTAAAATATTTAGTTGAAAATAGCCATTTTTTATTTTTTGGCTGATATGTTTTTTCATTAACAGGTTGCTGTCAATTATAACGCCTAGGTCATGGCCATGATCAGATATTTCTATTTTTGTCTGGTCACTCATTATTGCTATTGGGAATATAATAGGAATTTTTCTATTTAGTAATATTATTTCTTGTCCTAACCCTGCCTTCTTACCCATCCATTTTATAGGAAGCTAAATTTAGACATCTTGTGAATTTAGGGGATGAGCCGAAGGGGATTTTCACTTCAGCAATTCTAGGGACCTAAGTCCATTAGCTAGGCCCTTAGAGCTTTTGAATATCTAGTTCAAAGTGTCTTCTCTCCATACACACAAAAACCCATCTGTACAAAAATCTGTGCAAAGCTACAAGAGAACTACAATTATGGAAGTTTAAAACTGTGGGTTAGCTATGGACTCTACAAATAGTAATACGGGCATCCAGGACATCACTCACTCACATCCGTCCTTTACATTTTGCAATAATCACAGACAATAGGGTTTTGGGTTAACAAGGCCGCAGCTTTAATAACAACCTGGAGGCCCGAGCCCCGAACAACATTACAAAGTCAACAACATGCTTCTCCCAGCCGTCCGCCACCCCTCTAGCAAGACGACTCTAGCCCAGCCACTCGGCTCGCATTCGGCCTCCTCACCAGGTTCAGACTCCCCACCACCTTCTAGCAAAGGAGCCAACCTAGTGGGCCGCCGCCGCCAACCAGCAAGTAGCCAGGCCTGCCAGCTGACCCCCGCCGCCTTCTAGCAAGGAGTCCACCACCAAACCACTCCTCAGTTGCCCATCCTTCTCCCATCATCCCATAAATCCAACATCACATATATATATAAAACAGTGTACCGCCAGCCTTGGCTCGGGCCATCCGCTGCGACAGCCAGCACAACTTGCAACGCAACAAACATAACAATAAGGGCGGGTGGGAGGGAAAACGGCCTTCTGCTTCCTAGAGCAGCCGCGCCACAGTGGGGGACTGTGCCGCGCTGCTCCGGGACTACCCCTACCGCCGGCTGTTGGCACGGGCTCACTGGCCAATCGGAATTGGCCAGCACAGCCTCAGCTCCTCCCTCTGCCCCCAACCCTTGCTCTGTCAGTGTCCGCCTAACCTCCTCCTGACCCTGACCCCCTCCAACCGCCTGACCCTCAACTGACCCCTGCCTTCCAGAGCCCTCCACCTCTACCTCTGGCGCTCCTACTCCTCCCCAGGGACCGGCCGCCTCCCGAGCGTGCCTGGGCCCGCATTACCCTGGCCTACCCGTCATATCTACGGGCAGGCCCTTCATTCCTCTGGCTTTTTATCTGGACAGCAATAGTGCTTTTTTTTTTTCAAAATAAGAAAAGCCCTGATTTATAAAGTAGAAGAAATACAAGTATGAGAGGAAAGGGAGCTGCTAAGCCATAAAAAGAACTGGGAAGAAAGAAATGGAATAAACAGCACCACTAAATGCCATTTTTATACAGTCCCTTCACAGCATATTAAGCTGAGGATACATTTGTCCATTAAACTAATTATTTTCTTATTTCCACTATCCTTTAGCTGCTTCAAACTTCCCTTGTGTATAATTGAGTTTCCTATCTCAGGTCTTAATTTGTTCTCAGTTTTAAAACTCCATACTTCACTGAGTTATATTCTTTATTTCACCTCTGAAAGCATAAAGGATCCAGGCCCTGATGCATAGCTGGACCTCAGACCATGACTTGTTCACAGTACTCAGACCCAGGTGTCCAGAAGATGGTTGCCATCATACACAGCTGGCCCAGTCCCCACCCTGCCCCTAGATCAGGGGTCAGGAACCTTTTTGGCTGAGAGAGCCATAAACGCCACATATTTTAAAATGTAATTCCATGAGAGCCATACAATATGTTTAAAACTAAATATAAGTAAATGTGTGCATTTTATGTAAGATCACACTTTTAAAGTACAATAAGTCTCTGAAAATATTACACCAGGCCTTAAGACACCAATACATCTCCTATTAGGAAAACGGACCAAGTCAGGCTGCTATAGAGTCCTACACAGAAACTACACGCCAGCAGAAAACCTCACCTGAATCACGTGCTGTCCCTCACCTAACATAGAATAAAGAGACCAAAATGCATAACAAGAAGCATGCAGAAAAAAATGAATTGGAAACTGCAACAAGCCAGAGTCTCTGTATGCAGTGTAACAAAGGAAAAAAGAAACATCACCCATCCTTATAAAACAAATCAAGAAATATAAAATCATCAGCAGTAAAACTGTACTAACAAAAAGAACATATTTCGAAACAGCTAATGAGTGGAATATCCAATAATTAAAAACACATATAAAACATTTCCAGATACCAACAAAATATTTCAAAATAGCAGACACAAAGACCCAGTAATGAAAAATAATAAGGATACAAAAATTTTTTTGCTCTGCATACCTGGGAACGTTTGATATCCAGGTGTCCTGAGATTGTTCTGAATTAGCAGGAGGCGGGGTGGTTTGCTTGGAACTTTCTCCTCTCTGTCACATACCAGCGCTCTCTCTCACACTGGCTCTCAATGACACACCTATACACACATGCTCTCAGTGCTCACATATACACATGTTTTTTCTCTCTCACTTATATAGGCTCTTAATTACACATTTACACACATGCTGTCTATCTTTTCACGCTTACACACACACACAGGCTTTCAATCACATAAATACATGCTGTCTTTTTCTCTCACACACAGACTCTCATTCACATGCTTACAAACATGTCCTCTCTTTCTCTCATTTACACACAGGCTCTCAATCACATACTCACATGCTCCATCACCTAAACCAGCTCTCAATCACACACAGACACACATGATCTCTCTCTTACTTATACACACAGGCTCTTAATCATACATACACCTGATTTCTCTCACACACAAAGGATCTCAATCATACACACATACTCTTTCACACAAACAGGTTTTCAATCACAAACTTACACATACAGGTTCCCAATGGTAAACTTACATTCATGCTCTCTCTCTCTCTCACAGGCAGGCTCTCAATCACAGACATACTCTCTTTCACATGTTCAGGCTCTCAATCATTCACATACATGCAATCTCTCACTCTCACACACACACACACACACACACACACACACACACACACACAGAGGCCCCCCCGCGGCCCGGAAGAGGAAGTGAAGAGTATCGGGTGCCTGCGCGGCAAGAAGAGGCCATGCTAGTGCGCTCGGCATCGGCCCGAAGAAAAGAAGACTGCAGCGCGGCTCGGAGGAAAATGAAGAGGTTCAACCGCGGCCGATGGGACTCCGCCTCCGCGAGGTCTGAAAATGAAGAGGTTAGCGTTGGGAGGAGGCTGCTGCTGCCGCGAGTTCCCGGGGTGGGGGAGAGAGCTTGCTCGCTCATTCACTCTCTCTCTCCCCCACCCCGGGAACTCGCGGCAGCAGCAGCCTCCTCCCAACGCTAACCTCTTCATATTCAGACCTCGCGGAGGCGGAGTCCCATCGGCCGCGGTTGAACCTCTTCATTTTCCTCCGAGCCGCGCTGCAGTCTTCTTTTCTTCGGGCCGATGCCGAGCGCACTAGCGTGGCCTTTTCTTGCCGCGCAGGCACCCGATACTCTCCACTTCCTCTTCCGGGCCGCGGGGGGGGGGGGGGGGGGCGAAGAGAGCACGCCAGTGCCGCTGACTCCAGCTGTCCTGCCTCGTTCTGCCCGGGCTGACAGCATTTTAAGCCCGGGCGGAGGAGGACCGGGGAGCAGCTGGGTCAGCGGGAAAGTGTGGCGACTGTCTGCGAGCCAGATGCAGCCCTCAAAAGAGCCATATCTGGCTCGCGAGCCATGGGTTCCCGACCCCTGCCCTAGATGGAGGTGGACCATATTGCTGGTATACGATGGCTGGTCAGCCAATGCCGGTGAGCATCCCCACTGCTGGCGACCTGCTGGCATATCAGAGGCAGATTGGTGATGTGTAAGCCTATTTAGGCTGCTTTCCAGCTGTCTCTATCATCTTCCCTCTCCCTCTGGACCAGAAAAGAGCTTCACACACCCTCCTTGCCCCATTTCTTTGGATTTCTCTTCTGGGAGGTTGGCCTGGGTTTTCTTCACCCCTGCTGTTGTAATATATGGTTGGTTTTCAGACACCTGGTCAGCGTACATGGCTAAAACTAGTAGTATGTGGCAAAGAAACTAGGAGGATAACTTTCAAACAACTGTACACGGCTGCATATACGCCCATATGTGCCCATGAGCAGATCTATTCAAGTATTATATAATCCACATGTATCACAAAATTTGTGTAACTTTACCATGCAACATACAGACCTATGTAGGCTAATGCACGAATACATGCAATGCATTGAAACCATGGACTTTTCCTACCTATTTTAAAAACATATGTGGATAGATTTCATGTGCAAAAGTAAAGTAGGACTTACTCGCGTAAATCCCAGTTTACTCACATAAGTCAGCCAATTTTAAAACATTCGTATGTAAATGAAATTAACCAGTTAGCAATTACTCCACCGGTTCACCCAATCCATCTCCAACTCATTGAGACCTTTCTGGTTCTTAAGACTGAACTGCCCCTACTTCAACCAGACTTCCAACCCAGTCAGTACTATACAGTAAACATGTTTAATGTCACCTACGCAAGCAGGTGTAAAAATATGCCAGTAAGATGGCAAATGTACATGCATTAAGTGTTGTCCCCGACCCAGAATACCTCTAGATCTCCCTTTTTTATGAAAATATACGTGCATGTGAAAGTGAAAATACGCACTTAGGGGTAGATTTTAAAACCCTGCGCGCCTATTTTGCATAGGCCGCCGGCACACGCAAAGCCCTGGGACGCGTGTAAGTCCCGGGGCTTGCTAAAATGGGCAGTCCGGGGGGGGGGGGGGGCGTGTCTGCGGTCCGGGGCGGTCCGGTGGCGTGGCCGAGTGCCCCGACACAGCGGCCTGTGTCGGGGCCTGGCCAGCCGGCGCGCGCAAGTTATGCCTGCCAGCGGCAGGCGTAACTCCATCGAACAAGGTGGGGGGGGGGGGGATTTAGGTAGGGCCGGGGGGTGGGTTAGATAGGGGAAGGGAGGGAAAGGTGGGGGGGGACAAAAAAAAAAGTTCCCTCCGAGGCCGCTCCGATTTCGGAGCGGCCTCGGAGGGAACGGAGACAGGCTGCGCGGCTCGGCGAGTACAGGCTGCCAATTTTGCGCAGCCTTGCGCGCGACGACCCCGGATTTTAAAAGATACGCGCAGCTACGCGCGTATCTTTTAAAATCCAGCGTACTTTTATTCGCGCCTGTTGCACGAACAAAAGCGCGTGCATATTTTTTAAAAATCTGCCCCTTATTTTTTACTTTTATAAATTATTAATGCGTGAATAGAGGCTAATTATACATGTGTACGGTAACCTTTACACGCAAAGTTTTGAAAATTCACTCCTGAGAATGAGATTAGCCTAGAATGCTACCTCTAGCCTCTTGACATCAGCAGTCTGGTTGTGTGTTTTGTTTGGTTGTGGTGGCAGAGGATGGGGGAGGGGGGAAGCTGGCCCATATTTCAGTTTCAATGGTTAGGATGGGGCCATTCCCCTCCCCATCCATTGGCAAAAAGCATAATCGTGGAGAGACTGGGTCACTCTACTCTTTAAAAGATAGGATAGGACTTCCACTTATCCTGTGAAGGTGATGGTGCTGACTTGAGATGGACACAAGATAAAAAAGACAAGGGGATGGGCTTCTGACTTGGGATGTGCATTCGTTTTAGACAAAATAGACAATGGCAACAAAATTGTCTATTTCGTCCTGTTTTGGGAGTGCCCCGAAACAGAAAAAAAAAAGACAAAATTTCATATAATTAGTATTTTGAGTTAGTGCACACTAAGGGGTAGATTTTCAAAGTGATATATGCGTAAATCCCAGCCTTACGCGCACCAGGCCAATTTTCAAAGGACACTCGTACGTCCCGGGGCCTCAGGAAAGGGGCGGGGGTGGGGCGTGGACGGGGCGGGCAAGATGGGCCTAGAGATCCCCAGCACAGCGGCCATTTGCCACTATGCCGGGGGGATCGCACGCCGGCAGGGTGCCGGGGTGCACAACCTGCGCCTGCCCCAAGGCAAGCGCAAAAGGTAAAATAAAGATTTGGGGGGCTAGGTTAGGGGAAGGGGAAGGGAGATTAGTATAGGGGGTTGGGGAGTTCCCTCTCAGTCCGCTCCGAAATTGGAGCGGACTGGGAGGGAACTGAGGATGGCTGCGGGCGTCGGCGCTCGCAGGATGCACAAGTGTGCACCCCCTTGCGTGCACTGACTCCCGATATATAACAGTTATAAAACCAAGTGTACGTGTGCGCACGCCGAGTAGCACGCACACATGGATACGCACACGCATCTTTGAAAATCTATCCCTAAGTCCGAAATTAGGGAAACACAAAAAAAACCAAACCATTTAAAAAACAAAATTAAGCACAAAAAACCCAAAACGAAAACGACACAAAAAAACCAATCGGTGCACATCCAAACTTCTGACAGCTACCTCACCTGCAAATATCAGAGCTACATGGGCTGCCCTACTGAGGACAAGTGATATTTTCAGAGAGTCTGGGCTTTTACACCTACCCCTACTAAGAGCAATTGAAATGTAAGTTCCTTTGCTAGCATTTGTAGTAATCCTGAACATATCGATTATATGGCCGTGTTCCCCTGCTTTTAAAGGCTTGATCATGGGTGCCCTGTTACAGAACTGCTATATATGTTGCAAAGTCTGGTTAATCATATTGTTTTATTAATGTGGCATCAAAAGGACGGATTTTAAAAGTCCTGCTTGTTTAAAACCTGGGCCTTGCGCATGTCGTGTGAATTTTCAGAGGGTCTCAGTCACGCGCATAAACCTCACTACGCGCACGAATGCCGGGCCTCTTCAAAGGGGCGGAGCAGGAGCGGGGTCTGGGTGCCGGGGGGGGGGGGGGGGGTGGGCAGGCCGGGGCAGCACCATTGTATGCTGTCTCGGTGACTCGCACACTGGCAGTTGGCTGGCACAACTTACTTCAGCTCCGGCCCTAAAGTAAGTTGCAAAACCAAAAAAAAAGATAGATAGGGTAGGGGGTAAGGAGGAGAGAGGAAGAGGGAGGGAATTTAGATAGGGGTGTAGAGAAGGCCCGATTGCATCTCTGCGTGTAATTTTCAAAAGTTCATCCCCCTTGCACGTGCCGCCCGCACATGCGCGTACGGCCACCTGATTTTATGCGCACGCATGTTATAAAATTGGCGCGTCCATGCGCGCGCATATGTTTGAAAATTTACCCCAAAGTGGTTTGGGATTGTTAATCTTGGAATTCTGCTTCAATGTTTTACTTTTCAGAAATCATCCTTGGTATGGCTTTTCGGGGTTGAGGAGGGGTCATTGGCTCTTGGGAGGGCAGGGTGGGGTGGGATTGGGGGAGAAATCAGCTGCCTGAAAATTGTGCCACTAGCAGAATCATGACCCCCCTTCCTGATTAGAACAACAGCTAGCACATAGCAGATTATTCATATAGCAAACCACATCTCTTGCTTTGTTTTCAATCCAGTTGCCATGCTGCACATATTGACTCTAAACAGCAACATTCAGAATTTAAATAATTTTTTGTTCACCATATTCAAAGTTCGATAAAACAGATATTGTATGGGCTTTATCATGTACATTTAAAAAAATAATTATTATTATTACCCTTCAAGGTGACAACCTGATCTCCAGGGCCCAGAATGCCTTCAGCCTTCCGTTCCATACATTTTTTTTTAAGTTTTAGAAGATCTTTATCAGAAATGTTTCAGCTATTAAGTCATGACATATGTACAATGGGCTTTACATCTGCATGGCTCAGTATTGTAATATATTGTTATATTTATCCAATGTACAAATTTGAATGTAACAAACAGCATTAAAAAAAACTGTTTACTTTTTCCCCTGGCAATTGTGATTAAGGAATTCACAATAAATCTTGACTCTTTCTGTACACACAGACACTGATGAAGCCAGGTGGTGAAAGATACCACTTCTAAGAGGACAATTTTCTAAACAGCTTCTTGGACGAATTCCCCAGGCTGAACATATCTTTCCCCTCCTAGTCTACATGTATCTCAGCATGTGGACTCTGAGCCGTAGGGAGAAGGGGCGTAATGGCATACATGGGGCTTTCATTTTGAAACCCCATATGTACCCTGCCCCTTCTTTAAAGTCGGTGCAAAGTGCAAGGGTACTTCTGTACTCACAGTCTCCCCTGGCCCCGAAATTTCAAAGTAAAAGTCCTCAGGGAGTTTTCTTTTGAAAATGAGATTGCAGACCCATGGGTGTACGATTCCTGGGCGCTTCCAAAAATGCCTCTTTAAGTATTATCTTTGATATCCAGCTTACACCCTCTTCCTGACAAATTTCCTTTCCTAGGTGTATCTGCAGAATATTCAAAAGAATCCATATCAGAGGCATTTGATAGCAGTTCCCAAGCTTGTTTCCTTCTCCTACACCTCTGGAATACTCTCTTGTTTTCCCAACATGAAAAAGTGGGCAAGGGTAGAAATAATGTATATGATTGTGGTAACATAGGGGGTTATTTTTAAAAGGCTTATCGCAGCCATATTGCGTGCGATAAGCCTCTATCGCGTTTGAAAAGGCCCTTTTCGCATGCGATAGCATGCAAATTAGATTGAGGCGGAGTCCTGGTGGGAAGGGGTGGAGTCATGGCAGGGAGGGGTGAAGTCGGCAGTGGCTTCACTGCCGGCGCTAATGTTACTAACATTATCGTCGGCAGTAGCACGCCGAATAGCACCACCTTTCACGGTGGCGCCATTCGGTGCAAAAGCCAGCAGCCGGCACATCACGGCCGCCAAAATCGCACCACCATGGTATGAAGGCTGCGGGCTTTCACAGGCCCGCCCCCCTCCCCTGTTTTCTCAGGATTCATCATTCTGCGAAGAATGATGAACCCAGGCCATAGCCAGTTGTTGCTTAGGAAACAGCCGAGGAATAAGGAGGCAGACTCTGGCTGTTCCCTTAGGTACTAATTTATTTATAGTGCATAACAAAACAGGAATTAAAAACTATTGACCTTGCAGTGCTGGGTACAAACAAACTCAAAAATAGCTGATCTTTGCATATGCTGCTTCCTGCCTGCTTCCCAGGGCCTGCCTAAACCTGCTGAGCCCTGACTTCTCATAGTATGGTGAAGGGAACCTCCCTTCACCCTGAATTCCTTGTAGGGCTAATCCTTAAGGAGGACGGGGTTAGATAGCTGTGGCCGTTCCCTTAAGGTGATTTGAGGGAATTTCCTGCATACTCCCTCACAATGACATATTCTGATGTACAAGTAGTAAAATGTTGTAGATCATATTTTCACTGGCCTGCAGATTACTGAAATCTTTAGTTTGATAAATCTAAGTGCAAATAGAGCAAATCCCACACCTATAATGACCATGAACCTTACTCAGAATCTGTAATCTGGATACATTTATAGAAAGTAGTAATTTCTTAAATTTGGTTTATGAAACCAGATCCTTAACACAAGAATGTAGTTGCAAAACCAACTGGTGTCTTCTGATGATTTTAGTGATCTGAGTCATTATCGGTGAATATTGGGCAACAAAAGTAATAAATTTCTATTGGAAAGTAAAGCTTGCTTATATGCCTTTTTTTTAACATAGGCATAAGGATAGCCTTTTTAGATTAATTTGGCAGATAGGTGAGATGATGTTTTAAATTCTCTAATATCAGTACAATTTCTTCTTCACCTCAAAAATTGTGAAAAAAGTAAACTAGATTTCAAATGTGGAGGATGAAAGCCAGAAAAATGCAGGAATGTATTCCAGGCTGTGGGTTTTGACAACATCGTGGTTTTAATCTGTCCTGCTGTTTGCTGCACCGAGAGATCCAGAAACATAATAGAAGAATGATCAAAATTCATAGTAAATTGTATATGTTAGTCACATGCATTCAGTCTATGATGAAAGCAATGTAAACCACATTCAGAGCCTACCCAAAGGATGTAGTCCAAAATACCGGTCACAGGACACAGATCCTCCACATTGCTTCAGTAGTGGGCAGCAAGATCATTTCACCCAGGATTGTTCTGGGGCAAGAAATGGAATGACCCCACAATTTTGCAACTTTATTGACAGCCCCCACTTGGGGCTTCCACTTTGGTGGTTCCAGTGGAGCTATATGGCTCTCCCACGCAAGCCCGAATAAACTCAGGAAGCAAAAAGACTCTCATCCACATGGAGGGATCATCTATGATAAGATGTTGACCCTTGCCTATTGTTGCGTCCGTCGGTCTCAGACGGCTTTGACCCTTGTGCCTCACCTTTTTCTCTGCTCTCCCCGCTAGCCTTGGGAAGATGGCTGCTGCTGCGTCTGCAAGCCGCGTCCTCCGGCATCCCCAGAACGGCTATGGCAAAGCCTCACGCCATGTTTATCCTAAGGGCCTCCTAGGGTGTGCACGTACACGCCACCCACGTCTTTATCCACGTCATGGTGGGAACCTCGGGGACGTCCCGCTCGAGTGACGTCATGCCATCCGGGTATTTAGCCTACGCTGTTTGCTAGCTCGTTGAGTTAGCAAGGATTGAACTCGTCTGGTCTAAGCTACTCTGCCGCTTCCTTGCTGCCACTGGAAACCCTCTCTGCCCTTCGGGGTATACTCTAACCTGGGTACCCGCTCCTCGGGTGCCCTCTGCTTTATTTCAGGAGCCTTACCAGTATCAGGAACTCGCTCCTCGAGGGCCTGCTCTCCCTGCCTCGGTGCCTATTACCATCGACTTATGCCTGGTGGAATCATCAGCCTTACAGCTACTATCTAGTCAGTAATCTAATTCTCAGTCTATCTCATCTACATCTCTGCCGTGCTGGGAAAACTACACCTGGATATCCCTATACCATCTTGGTGAGACGGGTCTCCTCTGCCGAGGGTCCCTGGACTGCTACCTCTGGATCAACTCACTACTGTCACCTCTGGTGGTATACATCAGCTGTACAATAAAAGACAAAACTCTGTGTTTGTGCGTCCTGAGTCTAGCCCAGTACTGTGGCTTCCCGCGGGGCTCCTCCCCGGGGGCATGGTCTTCTCCCACAGTACCCAAGAATCCACTCAAACACCTCAAAACCATAACACCTATATACTTAATGACCAACGACAACACTTGACCAACTAGGTCTTGCTGATAACCCCAGCTAGACAAGCCAGCTTGGAAACATGAGTTATTTCTGATCTCCCATACCCTGTTGATCTAGGACAGGATTACCCAGAGTCTGACACTGTCTGGGACCAGGTGACAAATCACACTAGTTCAGCCCACAGTTTAGCTTTCCCATTGAGAGACCCAGACTTATACATCAGAGGATCTAAGATACTTAAACCATGATGACAACCCCAAGAAAAGAAGCACAGTGGTTGCCACCAAGAGAGGGCTTGGGCTAAAGTAGCCTTCCCAAGTATGCTCTGATCACTTAGTTGTCCCTCCAGAGAAAGATGGGGAGAGTAATCGGTATAGTTTTAGAAGTATCCAGGGAAAAGATAACTCATGTAAGTTTGCCCAGAAACATAGGGGAAGTAAGTAATAAAGCCAGTCTCTGAGTTTAAGAGCTATAACCCAATGTACCCCTTCCCTACAATGAAGAAGGAGAAGATGCCTGAAGTAGCTCAAGGAAATCAGGACAGTGAATCCCTTTAATGGGAAGTAACTCTTGTAGGAGCAGGCACTTGACCTGAGAATGTAAAGCTGAGGAGGGAGGAATATAAAGGATTCTTTATTTAGAAACCTCTTAAAAGACCAGGACAAGGCATTTCGGCTGGTCCACCTTAAGAGACAAACTAGGAGGGAATCCTGGGGACGGGGATTTTCCCTTAGCAGGGTGATAAGAGGGAGGGCCCAGGGGAACAGGCCCCAGGGAGCTGGATGATGGAGATAATATGCCAAGACTGCCTGTGTCTGACTGCTACTATTCTTGGTTTAAGCCCTGCTGAGGTAAGCAGGTATTTTTTCTGCCTTTGAGTTCTTATAAATAATAAAGGATTCTGGGAGGCAAGGCTAGAGTCCAAACTGGTCTATCCTTTGGCATCCTACTTAAGCCTCGGCTGCTCCCTATGGTACCATAGTCAATGATTAGTTATTCAGAGGGGTTTTCTGTGGCATATTGTGCTCTGTCTGGTCTCAGGTCCTTTTGTCAGCACCTCATGCTGTTAAAACATATCCTGCTTATCTTTTGGCTATGATATTTAAAGCAACCAAATTCAGATTTATCTCACTGCTCTTGTACTTTCCTTTCACCCACCAGGCATTTTGGTGGTTTCCTGCTGCTGCTTAAAGCTCTATGTAAAGATTTGCAGACATAAAGTAGCTATACTGCTAGAGAAAACAGTAAAAACAACTGTATTTTGTGCTTTAAATCCTATGTATACATCTATTCTGTCGATTCCATTTCTACATACATTAGCTAAAACAAGTGACCCCTTTCTGATCATTAACATTTCTATGAGTTAAAACAATTGCCTTTCTGAAGATGCTCATTCCTTCCTAAACCCACATTAGCAGATAGAGAGAAACTGACTTTAGAAAACATTTATGAGTCGTAGGTTGTTCCATGATGTTTGTAGTGAGGATAAAGAGGTAACAGAGAATTTATAGGAGCACTTCTGCCAAATGTTTAGTACATGAGCTAAAATGGACTTTGTAATAATAAACATTTTCTTCATCTAATAGTGAGCCAGAAGATGCCTATTGCTAGGCAACAGATCGCTCTCTTGCTATCCAGTACTTGAATGGGCAGTTCATACTCTCTTCCAGCACATGTTTTTATCTGAGATACATAGTAATGTATTGTAAGGCCTGCCAGTACCACACTACCCTTCAGTTTACTTTCCTAGAGACAAAACCTATTAACTCTGGGTTTCTTGCTCAGTCATAAAAAAAAAAATATTAGTTCTCCAATTTCTTGAATGATTAGGGCAGAAAGCATAGAGAATAGAAAAATATTAATTGCAATAGAAGCTCCCCTTCCTTCCCCTGAGAGAGTGTTCAGCAGTCTCAATCTGCTCAGTTTCCTAATATTTCAAATTTGACTGATTTTCTTGAAAATTACGGTGCTGAGATTATTGAGCGCTCCACGTTACTTGTTTCTTTTATTGCTGAACATGATTGAAGTGAAGTGATGAAAAGATATTTCCTCTTTGTATTATGGGCAGATGATCTGTATTTTTCCTGATTTCGCTGGTTCTACCCAGGAGAGAAGGAAAGATTTTCTTGTTCTCAGTGTTGCGGTCCCAGTCGTGGCAGCCGCGACTGGCCCCTTACCTCCTTGGCCCCGGTCCGTCTCCAAGGGTCTGCGGCCTGTTTCGCGGCATCCTCGCGGGGGGGGGGGGGGGGGGGGGGGAACGCCGCCGAGAAGCCCTGCCTGGATGCCTTCTCCCTAGGCGCGCGCACACTCCGCGCTTATAAAGGCCGTTTCCCGCCACTGGAAGCTCCGCCCCAACAATGACGTCAGACGCCGCGGCCTATGTAAAGCCGCCGTGGAGCCCAGGACTTTGCCTTGCAATGGGGTTCCTTGCAGTTCTCAGTTGCTCCATGCCCCGGAGTGCGCTATTGCGTTAGCGACTCCGTTCCTGCCTGAGACTTGTGTTCTCTCCGTGCTCAAGTCTTGCTTTTGTCTGGCTTGCTTGCAGTAACCTCTTCTGCTTCAGTTCCAGCTTGGGTCTGGTTCCAGTAGCCAGTCCTGCTTCAGCTCCTGTCTGGTTCCAGTAGCCAGTCCTGCTTCAGTTCCTGTCTGGTTCCAGTAGCCAGTCCTGCTTCAGCTCCTGCCTGGTTCCAGTAGCGAGTCCTACTTCAGCTCCTGTCTGGTTCCAGTAGCCAGTCCTGCTTCAGCTCCTGTCTGGTTCCAGTAGCCAGTCCTGCTTCAGTTCCTGTCTGGTTCCAGTAGCCAGTCCTGCTTCAGCTCCTGTCTGGTTCCAGTAGCGAGTCCTGCTTCAGCTCCTGTCTGGTTCCAGTAGCCAGTCCTGCTTCAGTTCCTGTCTGGTTCCAGTAGCCAGTCCTGCTTCAGCTCCTGTCTGGTTCCAGTAGCGAGTCCTGCTTCAGCTCCTGTCTGGTTCCAGTAGCCAGTCCTGCTTCAGTTCCTGTCTGGTTCTAGTAGCCAGTCCTGCTTCAGCTCCTGCCTGGTTCCAGTACCCAGTCCTGCTTCAGCTCCTGTCTGGTTCTAGTAGCGAGTCCTGCTTCAGTTCCTGTCTGGTTCCAGTAGCCAGTTCTGCTCCAGTTCCTGCCTGCTTCAGTCCTAGCCTGCTTCAGTTCCTGCCTGTCACCAGAGCCCTGCCTGCCTGCTTCAGCTCCAGCTTCAGTGATCGCCTAAGTCCCAGCAGCCGGGCTCCTACGGGCCCCTCCCGGGGAAGTACCGGCTTTCAGGGTGAATCACCTAAGTCCCAACGGCTGGACTCCTATGGGTTCCTCCCGGGGGAGTACCAGCTTCCAGGGTGAAGCTCACCTTCTGCTCCTGCCTGGTATCCGCCTCCCGACCTGTCACTCTCCAGAGACGATAGTACACCTCTCCCCAGTCTCTCACAGGTCAGCTAGAGGGTCCACTAAACACTTCACTCACAACACTCAGATCACAGGCTATTTCCTTAGGTTGTTCTTTTGTTCTCAGATATCCGTGTAAATGTGTTGTTAGGTATCAGAATTGAATGCTTTGTGTTTTTCCTTCCTGAACAACTCAAGTCTTTTATCAACTCCAGGAATGTTGTAGTCTTTCCTCCTGGATACCAGGTCTAGGTCTTGGGGGGGTTTTTATCCTTATTGATGTAACACTGCCGATGGCTCACGTTAGGCAGATTTTTTTGGTTTTGTTTAATTTCCTTATTTCTCCTAATATTTTCTGCGGGGAAGAAACAAACTTTTTGATAAAAGAGCATATGTATGTCAGCAACATGTGTACTTTTACCTATGTATTTTTGGATGTGTTTCTGGGATGAGATGAACTCAGGCGGGGGGTAATTCCACATGTGACTTTGAATTTATCAAAAGTATGCACATTTTTAGCCTGAACATATTAGCCATGCAGAAAGCAGGTACAAATTTGTATGGTTTATTTTTTTTCAGGAGGGAGGCAATAATCAGAGCCAAAGTACCTGCATAGTTTTGCTTTGACTATTTCAGCAAAACCCCATGGGTAAAAACTACCCACTGAGTTTGCTCAGACCACAGGTAGCTTGCTTGCGTACTCTTTAGTGCATCCCTAATCACGGCTGGGGAAGTAGTTTGGATTTTGAGATGTTTAACATATAGCCTGCTATTCCTCCCGAATCTTTCAGTGCACTCAGTACGGTGGGCAGTGAGTTTAGAGAGGACGAGTAAGGTGTCAGGGAAGAATGCTATCTCATGCTTGCTACATTCTCTGGGAACGGCCTTGACTTGCTTGTGCTAGCTGATCCTTTCCACTAGGAGTTCCATCACAATAGCAAATAGAAAAGCGGACAAGAACACTTTAGTCACTCTCTTCAAGTCAAATGATATGAATGTGATTCCAGTTATTCTCACGCCCACTTTAGGGTTCAAATGCCTACTTTCTACCCATTTTATAAAGTTAAAGCTCAGTTTTCAAAGGGTTTAGGCTCCTAACAATTGTGTGCTTAAATTGGGTCTTTTGAAAATGTAATAGGGCTGCATTCCTAAATTTAGTCTCCTAGTTGCACTAGGCACCTGAATGTAAGAGCCTAAAAAGTGGGTGGCTACGGGGGTGGAGTTAGGGCAAGGAAACAAAGGTGGTCGTTTTTCAAAATGCGATGGGCCGTTATCGCATGCGTTAGGGCCGTATAGTGTGCCATAATGCCCTAATGCACTCGATGACGACCGCATCGCGGCGATATCATTTCAATGAGGGAAAGGGGAGGGGTTTGGGCAGGGTTAAAAAAAATTGGGGGTGGGGGCCGGTTGCACTGCGGGCAATAACGTTTTACACATTATCGCCAGCAGTAGCACCGGAAATGGCTACACCTTTTGCAGGGGCGCTATGGGGGCGATAGTGTGTGACACGGTAGCAACTGCACTGAGTGCACACTATCGCACCCTCCCCCCCCCCCCCCCCCACGCTCCTTTTCTAGCCGCAGTTCTTCATTCTGCTATATTTATAGCGGAATGAAAAATCCTACGGAAAGTTAGGGAGTTAGCACTGATTTTCAGATATAGGCACCTAAATTACGAGCTGAAATCTAGGTAAATGAGTAGCAGGTCTAAATTTAGAAACCTAAGTTTTAGGCCCCTTAATTGATGTGACTTTCCAGCTGAATTCTTAGGCTTCTAAATTTGGCTGAAAATAGGTTCCTCTTTTAGGAGCCTAGATGTTTTTGGATCTCAGCCTCTTAGCATCTCAATACTTCCCTTAAATATGGCCATTCCATTTGATGGAAATCTTCTTCTGTATCCATAGAAAACATAATCTGGTTACCTTTATAGCTCAAGCTAAGTGGAAGAGATCCAGTACCATTCTGTTATTATCTGCTCCTTGCATTACTCTAATTAAGTCTGCCTGTTCTCTACCAATAATTTAGCAGGGTGATCATTCTAAGGAGTGGGTTAATAGCTTCGCTATAGTTTTCTCATCATCATTCAGCTGACAGGGTCTCATTAATGCAGCATGAATTTACTGTCTGAAGAACTGTCAGACTGATTTCATTGTGGATTTCTTTACCATGCCAGTGTTATTTGGGGAGAATTATGTGCCTATAGGAGATTTTAATAGTACTGTTAATCCTGCACTTGTAAAAACATGTTTAAGAGCTTTGCATTTTGTTAGGGATATAGGACTCTTTAAAAGGCATATATAGCAGATAAGCTTAATTAGAAAGATGGAAATAGAGAACATGGCAGCAGATAAGGACCTCAAGGTCCACATAGTCTGCCCAGCTCTATTCCTTCTGCACTGCCATAATCCCAAGTTCCTCTTTGACCTGTACAGAAACCTATACTATGCACTCTATCCTAGCCAATATAATGCATACTTCTTCTTTACTTGATATTCTGTAGCTAGAGTGCTGCTTTCCTTAGAATCAGCTGATAAAAATGGGGTCTTGGTCTGACCACCTACTCTTTTCTGCTTCCTTCCTTTTTTTGGCCTACTTCTAAAATGGAGTTTCTGAAAGAGCCTTTCAAGGGTACAGTAATAGAAAATACAGTGGGAAATAGTTTTAATTTATAGCACAATCTATTGAATAAAAATGCATTTGCTTTTAGTTTTGTTCGTCTGTTAGTGACACTGATACCACAAGCAAGCAGTGGTGTGCAGTCAGGGCCTTCAAGGGATACAGTGAATCCTCAGGCCTGGACCTTTTTTTTTTCAGTTGCACGTTTGTGCAGCCAATAAAAACAGCAGGCCTATGGCTGCCTGCAGGCTGCACCTTGTGGAGGGAGCCAATACAAAGAATGGGAATCCCAAAAGGGTTCCAGCAAAAAGTTTCCTTAGTGCAGCTAATAACAGATAGACCCTCTGGCAGGGAGCGCACAGAATAGGTCCACTTCAAAAAGCAAAAAGCCTGATGAAGCAGGGAGGCCTCACCAGGAAGGAAAACTCAAGACATTCTTTCTGCTCTGTCTCTAACCAAAAAAGTAAAACTATTCCCCTCCCCCTTTGAATTGCAAAATGATTGGGTTAAATAGTGGAAGGCAAGCAATCCTACCTCTTCAGGGAAGCAGAGGCCAAGGGGGATGGGAAGCTCCAAGTGTTGAAATACCTAGACTGGGACCTAGGGACATCTAGTGGCAGACTGGAGGGTTCGGCCACAGAAGTGAGCCTCAGATTTATAAGAGTGCGTTATATCAGTTGTGTTATGAAAAAGATATCCCAGATTTTTTGCTCCGGTTGTGGAATGTTGGAATGAAGATTAGAGATCGAGGGTTTCAGCTCCCGATATGGTACATTTCTTTGAGGTTACTAGTAAAATGTGTATTGATTCTAAGTTTCAAGAAATGTAATTTAAGCTTTTGGTATACTGATATGAGACTAAGGCTTACACAAATGGGCATTGTTTATTCAGATATGCGTGTTAAGTGTAAAATTGAAAGGTGATCTTTAATGCATAATTTGATGCTTTGTCCAAGGTTCTATGATGACTGGGAAGCAGTTTTGGGCACTACAGAAAAGATCACTTCCGTTGAGCCCCCATAAAAGGATTGTCTAAAGTTTATAAGAAATTTGTTTCTGTTGTTTTCCTGCTAGCCAAATTTTGTACACTAAAACAATGGATATGTGATAAACTCAGTGATATGCAACAAATGGCTGACTGGATACAATTGGAAAGACCTGATAGGAATGGATTTGCAAATTATCAAAATGCTTGGGAACACTTTTTATAGTCTTACACCAGCACAAATTCCACAACAACTTAAAGATCTACATAATTCACACGGGCCTAAGAGGTCTAAGAATATTATTGTAGGATTGGTGCAAATGGGTGTGAGCGGTTGTTTTGTTTCTAAGCAATCCTTAAGGCAGCTTTATATATATTTTTATTGCTGTTAAAATGTGATGAGATAGAATTATACTTTGGCTTGTTACAGTAAAGTGTAATTTTTGAGTTTGTATTGTATCTTATCTTAAACAAATAAAAAAAATTCTCTATGATCTGTACCCTACACTTAGGGGTAGATTTGAAAACGTGCACATGCGTGTCCATCTGTGCAGGCTTCCTGGCACGCACACATGGACGCTCCGATTTTATAATCCACACACGCATGTGCGGGCGGCGCGCACAGAGGGGGTGGGGGCTGAATATTGTAAGAGTATCCGTGGCGACGCAATCGGGCCTCCCCGAGTTCCCTCCCAGTCCAGTCCAATTAAGGAACGGACTGGGAGGGAACTTCCCTACCCCCACTGCCTAACCTTCCTTCCCTTTCCCCTCTCCACCCCGACCCCTAACCACTACCTACCTACACCAAATTTTAAAAAATTTTTTTACTTACTGCGCCTTGGGTACAGGAGCAATTTCTGCACGCCGGCCAGCTGCCGGCACACGCTTCCCTGAGCAGCGTACAATGCCGCTGTCCCGACCCGTCCCTTTAAAGAGGCCTGGCACTTGTTCACGTACCGGGCTTTACGTGCGTAGCCGGGCCTCTATGACAATTCGCGCAGGCCTTTTAAAATCTGCCCATTTGTTTGCAAGCTTGTGTTTATCTGTGAAGTGGTAGATGCGGGTAATTTTTACTGGTTGTCTGTATGGCCTCAGCAAAATTGGCCTGAGGAAGCCTGAACGCATTGGATTTTTGAAACAAAGCCAGGTGAGTCCTGATGAGACACCAGCAGAGAAGCCAGGTATTGCTGAAGTTAATGTCAAACCACAGAATTCTACCAAGCAGGTTTTAAGCACCATGGTGAGACCATGACTGCTGAGCCTTCAACACCCAGATATGGGTAAAATAACAGATAGGAAAAACAAACAAGTTGTTCCAGTGGCATCTGTCCAGGGAATAAGATATAGGTAAATCTCATCTCTTTTCGATTCCTGCTATATATGCAAATTATTTCCTCTCCTGTGATTTTCATTATTGCCCTGCCTTCATTTTAAGTTGGCATTTTCCTTTACCATTATCTAGAGATGTTTATTAAAAAAAAAAAAAGCAGTAGACTCCATTTTGGTTGGTTCTTAACTTTTTTAGTTAAGTCAGTCAGTGCTGGAGAATTATCAGAGCAAATAGATTGATCTCTTTTATTTCCACGAGATCTATATTAGTAAAGGGATTATCCTTTCCCACTCAACTGGAATCTGCTCAGATTACAGGGTACATTTGTTTTGAAACAACATGAAAATAACAACAAAATACTATGGAGTACATTTTCAAAAGGTTTTTGCACTTAAAGAAGCAATGTATGCGTGTATGTTTGACGTACGCATGAACAAGCAACTTTCAAAACAGGCAGCATGCATGTGTGTTCGTGTAGGGAAAGTGTGCGAGAACAAAGTGAGCATGTTTGTGGCGTGTCAGGATGTGGTTTAGAGATTTGTGCATACTTTGCTATTTTATAATGAATGTATGCACAAACATCATCAAGAATGCGCAGACACTTTTGCATCTGCTATTTAATGCGCCAAATTCAAGCCTGCATTGTCTTTTCTTGAGCTGGTGTATGGTGTGCTGGCTTCTCTCTGTGAGTGAAAAAGGTATCTTGTTAAAAATAGAGGCAGAGAAGGGGGGTGGGGGGGAGAGCTAAGTGGGAAATTGTTGTCCTTGTCCAAACTTGTGTTTGGCTATAATTTTTTTTTTTGTCAGATTTGTCCTCTCTGATACTAGGTTTGCTTTTATTCTTTCAGGATTCCTGCCATCTCTGCCATCTCGAGTTTCCTCACTCACTGCCGAGATCGATCTCTTTGCTGGGATGGCCATCTTAACCGCATGGCCCGCTTCCCGCAAGATGGCTGCTGCCCCCTCGACAGTCTTCACTTTAGAGGTGATTCCCCGCACTGTCATGACTAACCCAAAAGGGAAGAGCCATCTATATCTGATCTCTTCTTTACGGAGTGTCAAAGTGATTTCACGAAAGTCCATCCTCTTACGGAGTGTCACTGGAGATATATCCACAAAAACAGAGAGAGTGTGTGAGTCCCAGGCCCACGTTTGCTACTTCCGGGCGACCGTAAGCACTTTTTCCTTTACAGTAAAGCGATTGAAGCAAGCAATGATATCGTGGGGCTTATTTCCCACTTTTGGGCCGAGAGACCTATGTGCTTCTCTCTATCTCCACCTCTTGTTCAGCCGGCGATAACTCAGACCCTTGCTGCTGCCTCAGAAAAAAAGCGCACGACTTCTGAATAGTCACCTTGCAGTTGGAGAACTCTTCCGACTCCGAGATTCCACAAAACCGAAGGTTGTTTGTGCAGCTTTGATTCTCTAAATCTTATAGTTTAGACTGAAGCTCCGAGTTGTCCTGAGTAAGTTGATCAAATTGCTTTTGTAGTGATTCAGCTTTGGCTGACTGAGCATCCAGCCTCATATCACATTCGTCTACACGCCTTCCAGTGTTGGACATTTCCTCACGTATGTCTGACATCATGGTTAATAGCTCTTGTTTATTGTCTCTCATGTCTTTACGTAAATCACAGAACCATTGCCGGAATTCCTCTCTGGTTGGAATTTCATTAGTGCTCGGCTCCATGGTGTCGGCAGCCAAATCAGCCTCCGTCTCCTCATTAATTGAGAATGCCGCTTCTCTCTCCCCGGTAGGCCTGTCAGTATCAGTTGTTGTTTTGACATATGAAAATTGCTTGACATTGGGACCTTTTTTATTTTGTGCCATCTTGGCCGAGTATATTTCTTGAGGAGATCGAAGAGAATCCAAAATTATATCTGCTGTGCTGTGATTTCAATAATAATTGCTCGGGGGAAGCAGGAGCTTGGATTCAGGTGTTCATCTTGCTCTGTGGTGCTAGCACCCCCCTAAATATTATTTTCTAATATGTGTATGTAGAGTTGGTCAGTATTGCGTGTAAGAAATCCAAGACGTGTCAATGATTAATTAATTATCTGAAACCTTTTCCTAGCTTTTTATTGGACTTAGCTCTTCATCTCTATAGATGATATTTACTTAGAAAGGGTGATGTCCTGTAATCACCACCAAACACTCTTCTTTGCTACTGTATAGGCCTTGTATATTAGAAGACATCTAGATGTTTGTTTCTGGAGGTTTCCCTTTGTTGTATCTATCCTACATATGCCATTTACTGTAATATCTGTCTGGATGGGCAGCAGTTGAGGGATTGACAGTTCTGACCTTCCTTCAGGTGATTTTGCTCAAACTCTGAAGGGTTACAGGAGAATGAAGGGACAAGATAATGGTAACATCTCGGAGTCCCTAACAGCTTACAGCTTGGAGCTTCAAATATTCCTTTTGCCTGCATTTCTGGTAGAAGACAGGACACAGAGGGAACCTCAGAACTGAGAAGCTGACCTCCATTAGCTTGTGAGGCATCCATAGATGTTAATGTTGACAAGGCAGTGAAGAAATTTACAGCTGGAAACTAAGATCCTTGTGGTGGTTAGGTGTCTCCTACATGGGAGGAGAGCTGGTGTAATTTATTTATTTTTTTATTTATTTGGCTTATATTCCACTTTTTCAGGCAGTTCAAAGTGGTTTACATTCAGGCACTATAGGTAAGCAGAAAGAAGGTGAGGATTGGGCCTATAGTTACATCAGCCACCTGTTGAACTTCAGGTTGGCCTTATCACCATGGGGTAAGACTGAATTTGTGCTCTATTATCTTCATTGATACAACCAGCTTTTGGGAGATAGAGGTGGATGAGTAGAACTTGATGCAGATAGCTTCTGTTGAAAGGAATTCTTATGTGACATCTCTTCTTTGCTTAAGGATTTCTGTTAGTGAAAAAGCCGGTGAAAGGGCCACTAGATTTCTCCTCCTTGTCTCTCGGTTGTGTGATGTTAGTAGTGGTAAAGCAGACAAGGAGTATCCTTTTATAGGCTATACCATTGTGTGTGGCTGAGCTGCATTCATATCTCTGGCACTATGAGAAGGTCTGATCTAAGTAATAACTTAAAACTCTTGTAGGTTTCTGCCTATTGCAGCAAGGACATTCACAGGAGCTAAGTCTAGAATGCTGATGCAAATAAACTGGAGCTGAACTAAGGTAGCCATAAGGGTGGATGAGTGGAGGATAGAGATTAGAGGAAGAGGATGTATACCTAGCTACATGCCGACCAATGTGTGGGTGTTAGAAAGAGTGCAGTAGGCTGTCCTAAAAGGGGCTAGACTCAGAGATGACATGGAACATAGCATGTATATGAAGAAGACAAACACAAATGCTTACTCATTTAAAACTTTTGAAATATATTAAATATTTACAAACTTATAACAAACTTTAAATTAAAAAAGAGGGTAGGGGTGGCAAAATCTAGGGACATAAGTACATTTATTTATTATTTATTTATTTATTTAGTGCTTTTTTTATACCGACATTCATGATACAGATCACATCATATCGGTTTACAGAGAACAATGGGGCAATAACGTTAACATAAACAAATATAGCGAAAAGTTACAATAAGACAGGGGTATTCAAACTGGGAGGAGGAAGAGCCAGAGGCAAGAGTAACTCAGAACTAAATAATATCAGGTCATATACAATATCAGAATTGAGGTACATCGACTAGAGGCCTTGGAGTGTTCCTGTAGTTGGGGAGGTCCCAGATCAGGGGAAGGCTTGTAGAAATAGCCAAGTTTTGAGGTTTTTTTTAATGTCTGTAGACAGGGTTCTTGTCTAAGGTCAGGGGGCATAGCGTTCCAGATGGTTGGTGCCGCTATCGAGAAGGCTCGATCTTTGGTGGATGAGTGGAGTGTGGATTTGGCTGGATGAGGGTGAAGCGAGCCCTTGTAAGCTTCTCTGATGGGTCTAGAAGAGATGTGCAGCGTGAGTGGGTGGTGGATGTCGATGGGTGTTCTGTTATAAATAGCTTTGTGAATGATGGTGAGACATTTGTGTAGGATTCTAAAACTTACAGGGAGCCAGTGCAGATTTTTTAGGATGGGTATGATGTGGTCTCTTCTGTTGGAATTTGTTAAAATTCTGGCGGCCGAGTTTTGAAGCATCTGAAGCGGTTTGGTGGAGGAGGCGGGAAGGCCTAGTAGAATGGAATTGCAGTAGTCTAATTTGGAAAATATAGTCCTGAAAGTACAGAAGCAGTTTGAGTCTTTTTAGCACCAAAATTTGAAGAAGCAGTCCTTGGTTGTGTTGTTGATGAACTTTTTTAGATTTAATTGGTTATCAATTATGACTCCGAGGTCTCTTGCTTGGCTGACCAGGGTGTTGGTGTGGGTTGCTTGAAGGTTAACGTTGAGGTTGGGAGATATAAGGAGCATTTCTTTCTTGGACGTATTCAGAACAAGGTTTAGGTTAGTAAGGAGGAAGGTGATTTCTTGGAGACAATTGTCCCAGAACTTCAGTGTTTTGGAGAGGGATTCGGTTATTGGGATCAGGATTTGTACATCGTCGGGGTAAAGATAGTGTTTATGTTTTAGATTCGTAAGCAGCTGGCAGAGTGGAAGAAGGTATATGTTGAAGAGTGTGGGAGACAGAGAGGAGCCCTGTGGTACTCCTCTTGAGGAGTTGATGAGAGGAGAGGAGATTCCTTGTTATTGATCTTTACTTTGTAGCCTCTGTTCCTGAGAAAGGAATCGAACCATTTGAAGGCCGTACCTGTTATCCCGATGTCTGAAAGTCGTTTAAGGAGAATGGAGTGATTCACCGTGTCGAATGCAGCCAAGATGTCCAGAAGTACTAGAAGGAAGGAGTGTCCAGAGTCCATCCCCATGATGAGGTGATCTGAAAGGGAGATGAGGAGGGCTTCGGTGCTTAGTGATTTGCGGAATCCATATTGCGTTGGGTGGAGAATGTTGTGGTCTTCCAGGTATTCTGATAATTGGGTACTGACTAGTTTTTCCATGACCTTAGCCAAAAAAGGCAGGTTGGAGATGGGGTGGAAGTTGTTGGGTTCCCTAGTGTCTAGATTTGGTTTCTTGAGAAGGGGTTTGAGGGTGGTGATTTGTAGGACGTCGGGGAAGTTTCCTTGAGATAGTGAGCAGTTTATGATGTCCGCTAGGTACTTGGAGATGGTGTCTGGCACCAATAGGAGAAAAAATAAAAATTCAAACTCCATGAAAAGTTTTAGATTCGTAAATAGATTCGTAAATAGAAGGCCCCAAGATTCGTAAATAGAAGGCCCCAAGATTCGTAAATAGAAGGCCCCAAGAACCTAGGGTGCTGGGGAATGTGGTAGTCGCCACATGCCTACCAGCTTAAGAGCGGTCATGAAGCCATTTCACATAGCCTAAGGCTGATCCCCGGACTTTGACCCTATCACATCATAGGGACAAAGTCGGATCAATGCCATTTTGGAAAATGGCATTAACTGTGTCCTGAGCTAGGAGATGTTCTGAGACCCCAATATACACCAACGCAACTTCCTAGAGGTAGGGGGGCTGGGGGTGGGGTGGCGGTAAAGAAGCCCCTCCTTAGACCACCCAGGGTCTTTTTTTCTGGTTGGGGATGGGGAGGACCCATTAGACTCTAGGGATTATTTCATATGTTGACCGGGGGAAAGGAGCCAATGGAGAGATTATTGGATGGGAGGAGATTGTGCTTGGGATGGGGCAATGATTTTAACACCTAGTGGATGGGAGTGGGAAGGGGTTTGGGAATCACTGCACATTTTCATGGAGTTTGAATTTTTATTTTTTGGAGCTTGGTTGCCCCCATAAGCGGTAGGGGTCTGGCAGGGGTCTCAAAATTCTCTTGGGGGCACTTTAGCACATTCGGGGAGTGATTTTTCAGGCTGCTTGTCTATTTAAATTTTATCGCAGGATCATTAAGGACCTATGCTAGCATCCCAATGCTCCTGTGATAAAATAACTATACCTCCCTCAAACACAAAAAAAAAATAACAGGACTGATTTTATTCTAAGTCAGCTGCATTATTTAATTTACATAGGATTAGGTATGCATGAGCTGCTTTTCATAGATGTACAAAATTCATGCATTCAAATGCCTTGCAAAGCAGCTCATTGTAATAAGAGCGAGTTTCAGGCCAAAAAATCGCACAATTTTGCCACAATATGGCTATATTGCATGATATATAACATGTATCGTGCATTAAATGCTGTTTAACATGCATTGTAGCCATTTCAAGGCTTAGTAAATCTAGGCCTCAGATTGTTTCTGTGCCATCATTGCTGTTAAGCCAAGGCACACTGCCTGTTCCAAGTCACTGAAGTCCTGCCAAACCTCACCAGAGTGTTCCATCATGTTTAAGCTCTGTCATGATGTCAAATCTTTTAAATGTTCAAGTCAGCATTAAAAAATACAAAACATTCCCCCACTGTCAGTGGATTTTAAGTTTGCTAGAAGGGATGCGAGAGAGAACAAATGAAGATGCAATTTTTTAAGTCATTTCATTTACATGCACTAACTGCTGCCACAAACAGACTGTAGCAGCTTACAAATTACATCTCATAAGTGCAAACAAACATATGTCATTAAAACATTGTCATTTAAATATATTTATTTATTTGTTTATTTAAAAGTATTTCTTTCCCGCACTCTCCACAGTTCAAGGCGGATTACAATAATAACAGACATAATAAAATAGACAGTACAATCAATATATCCGTCACATCTCTCACTTGGGTGGGTTTCAATAATAAAAGACAAAAAAAAAAAATCATAAATACAAAATACAATATTGTCAATTCATGATCTTTAGTAAATACCATGCTAGTAAGGATCTAGGAGGTGCAAAGTGGTGTACCTGAAAAAGAAAAAAGGAGTTTACTCTCCTTCTGTGAACACTGTCTTAAAGAAATATGTCTTTAATGCCTTTTTGAAAACATGAGCATCTTTTAAGCTGCTCATTAATAGTGGTATGGGGCCTGAAGTGGTTAACACTCTTTCCTGGGTCATTGAAAGGCGAGCAGATTGAATAGAAGGTACATCAAGTAAAAACTGAGAGGAAGATCTTATAGTTCTCAAAGGAGTGTGTCTTTTTAATACTGAGTTAATCCAGGGCGGAGAGATATTATTCAGGAGGCTGTGCACAATTGTTGCCATTTTATAGTGAATGTGTTGTCATATTGGTAGCCAGTGTAGTTGTTGAAGAACAGGTATGATATGTTCATGAACTTTTGTGCCAGTTAAAAGTCATGCAGCATCATTTTGTATTAGTTGAAGTGGTTTGATTACGTATTGTGGCAATCCTGTTGCGCGTCCAGGCCTCGTGGGTGCCGCGACCAGGCCTGCTCACCTCGCGCTGCCCTCCACTAGCTCCAGTCTCGCTGTTGCTGCCAGCTCCCGGCGCCCCGACGCTCCCTGACGCTCCCCGCGGCCCTCTCCGGCTTCCTCCATGCCGCGGAGCTCCCGTTGGGGCTCCGTGTCTTCAGTCACCTTGGCCCTGCCCCTAGGCGTGCACACGCGGATGACATCCTCAGCTTTAAAGGGCCAAGCGCGGGAAACCCAAACCGGATGCAGTGTGATGACATCACCTAGTAGCCCTATAAATAGCGAGGCCCTGTCCCCAGGACCTTGCTTTGGCAATCGGGTCGACACCATGGTGTGCTAGTTTGCCTAATCCTGTGTTCCAGCATTCCTTGTTCCAGTGTCTCCTTGTTCCAGTGTCTACTTGGTCCATAGTCTCCTTGTTCCTGCATCTCCGTGTGCTCCTGTGTCCCTACTCAGGTAGTACCTTCTCAGACTGATCTCTGGTACTGACCTGACTACGATTGGACTGACCTTGGTATTGACCCCTGCTTTGGTTGACCACTTCTGGATGGATACTCTGGCTTTCACCCTTGCGCTTCACTCGGACACTCTCTTCTGGCCTTCTGTGACTATCAGACCGACCGGCTTGGATTCCACCGGCAGCCTTCACCTGACTAGACCTGCAGGCGCTACCTGCCTCACCCGGAGAGCCTTCCTGAACTGTTACCTCCCTGAGGTCTCCAGAGCTTCCAGTTCAGGTCTAGCCCATCCTCTCTGCCTCGGCCGCGCACCCTTACTCCTGGTGGGCACACCCCTCCGCTACCTCTCCGGGAGACTATCTGAGGCCCACCTAAGTCCAGGCGGTCCGGGTACCCAAGGGCTCAACCTGTGGAAACCCTGGACTGTTATTGGTGAAGCTCCAGCTAGCCTCTGTCTCCTTGTGTGCTCCGCCTCCTGGTGGCAGGCGCTCTCTGGGTCCGACCATAGGGCCGTACCAATCCTGCACCAGGCCAGGGGTCCACCTCCAGCGCAACAAATCCTATGTAAAGAGAATTGCAGTAATCGAGAACAGGATGAATTATTGTCTGAAGAACTGTTCTAAAGTCTGTGGGGTCTTAACAATGTTTTGATATGTCGAAGCAAACTGAGGTCTATAATGATGCTCACATTTCTGACCTCAGTTGCCAGTTTTGTTTGATAATTGTCAATGTTTAGTAGTATTGGCATATTTTCTGGTCTACTACACCCTAAAGAGAAGATTTATGTTTTTTTAAGATTCAGGGATCGCTCATTGTGGGAGAGCCAACAGTTGATAGTGGACAAGGAAATACAAAATCCAATAAAGCCATTTTGTTTAGAGATATGCTAACAGCCCTTCTCCCTTAAATGCATTTTAATCCTCAGTTATATCGTCACAGCCCCTACTTTCCTAGTCTCTTGTTGCAGCAAATAGGCACAGTGTGTTATAAGAATTAGAAAATTCTGCAGCTAGAAAGAACAAGCTAAGCCAGTCCTGAATTTTTCTTCATTACATGCGCGGAGACCTTGTCCTGTTTTTCGTAGCAAAATCAATTGGGAAATCAGAGGCACATCTCTATGTATGTGATGGGACAATAGTAATTAAGTCAGCTTGTTTCCCTTGTCATGGATCTATATCCATGCAAATATCATCTTGCAACCCCACTGGCTGCAAGGTCACATGACTTTCCATTTTTTCAAATCGTAGGCCCAAACATAATTCAGGAAGGACCGGGTAGGAAGGAAGAGAGGAGGCATGGGATAATATATAAAATAATATTAAAGCAACAGAAATGTACGGCTTATGAGGCAAAGAGGAGGCACTGTGAGTTAATTTGGAAAGAATGAATGGAACATCTATTTTATATTGGTGTAATATACAGACCTCCATCACAGACAGAGGAAATGGAGAGAAATTTAATGGAGGATATTCACAAAATTGCTATGAAAGGGAAGGTGCTATTGATAGGGGATTTCAGTCACCTGTATGTTGATTGGGACATCGTGGCTGCAGTGTCTTCTAGAAGCATTGAGATCCTGGATTCTCTGCAAGGAAAATTGTTCTGTCAGCTGGTAATGAACTCGCATGGAAGGGGACAATACTGGGCCTGGTGCTTACCAACAGTATTTCTAATCTTTCAGTGGGTGGTCATCTGGGATCCAGTGATAACAGGATGGCGTAGTTCAGTATTAGAGCACAAGAGATGAAGATTCATTAAAAAGCAAAAGGCAAACTAATTTTGTTAAAATGGGGAAGTACCTCAAGGAATCGTTAGCTGGTTGGGAAAACCTATGGGAAGTAGAAGAGCAGTGGGCAAAACTAAAAAGGAATATTATAAGGGCAACTAACCATTATGTTAGGGAAATAAATAAAGGAAAGAGGAAAACGAGGTCAGTCTGGTTTTCTAAAGAAGTAGCTGAAAAGGTAAAAGAGAAAAGTTAGCGTTCATAAACTACAAGAGATCACACAAAGTGAAAGACAGGTGACAATATCTGGGAAAGCTAAAAGAAGCTAGGAAAATAGTCAGGATATAAAAATTAAAATGGAAGACAAAATAGCAAATATGGTAAAACAGGGGGACAAGAACTTTTTTTTTTTTTTTAGATATATTAGTGATAGTAGGAGGTGCAAAAGTGGAATTGTGAGATTCAGAGGTGTAAGGGAGGAATATTTAGAGGCTCATGAGGAAAAAAATAAAATTGTTTAACAAATATTTCTCTTCTGTGTTTACTCTGGAAGGGCCTGGAAGAGGACCACATAAAGCAAATAAAAATAATATTGCAAGTAAGGTAAACTTCAATCGATTTTCAGAACTGTGTGTTCATGAGGAGCTAATTAAATTTAAAGTAGATAAGGCGATGGGGCTAGATTGTATACATTTGAGGATATTGAGGGAACTTAGAGAACTCCTGGCAGCTCCTCTGGCTGATCTTGTCAATGCTTCTTTAGAGTTGTGAGTCATTCCAGAGGCCTGGAAAGAGGGAGATGTGGTTCCCATTCATAAAAGTGTAAGAAAGGAGGAGGCTGGGAACTACCGGCTGATTTGTTTGACCTCTATGGTGAGCAAATTAATGGAATTGCTGCCAAAAGAGAGGCTGGTGAGGTTTCTGGAAGCCAATGGATTTCATGATCTGAGGCAGCATGGTTTTACTAGATGAAAATCTTGTTTGACAAATCTGATCAATTTCTTTGGTTGGGTGACCAGAGAGTTGGATCAAGGGAGAGAGGTAGATAGAGTGTACATGGATTTCAGTAAGGCCTTTGACACGGTTCCACACAGGAGACTTATAAATAAACCGCGTGCCCTCAGTGTGGAACCTAGAGTGACTGGGATAGAAACAGAGTGCGTGGGAGGGGGACATTACTAGTGGTGTGTCTCAGGGATCAGTCCTGGGACTGGCTCTTTTCAACATTTTCGTGAGCAACATAGCAGAAGGATTGTCAGGAAAGAAATGTCTTTTTGCTGATGATATCAAAATTTGCAACAGGGTAGACAGTCATGAAGATGTAGAAAACACGAGGAGGGGATCTAGTCAAGCTCGAGGAATGGTCTGGAGACTGGCAGCTAAGAAATAATACTGAAAACTGAAGAGCAGTGCATTTAAGCTGCAAAAATACCCCAATGGGGAGGTACAATACACTATCGAAGGTGAAATTCTTCTAAGCACAAAAAAAGAGCAGGATCTGTGGGCGATTGTATCTAATGATCTTAAGGTGGATAAAGCTATGGCAAAAGCCAGAAAGGTGCTTGGCTGTATAGGGAGAGGAATGGTCAGAAGAAAAAGGGAGCTGATATTGCCCCTGTATAGGTCCTTGGTGAGATCTCATTTAGGGCTGATTCATTAAGGTTTAGCTTCCATTGTGGTTCTATGAAAAAAAAAAATGTAGTGAATTAGACACTTAAAGGATATAAGCCTATTGGAGTCAGTCCAGAAGTGGCTACTAAAATGATCAGTAGTCTTCATTCAAAAGCATAGGGGGATAGATTTACAGACCTAAACATATAGTCTAGAGGAAAGGCAAGATAGGGGAGATATGAAAGAGACATTTAAATATCTCATAGATTTCCTTGCACAAACCGCTAGCCTCTTTTAGTGAAAAATGGGGTCATGGGATGAGGGTGAAAGGGGGTAGACTGGGAGTAATCTTAGGAAATGTTTCTTTATATACGGTGGTGGATGCATGGAACAGCCTCCCAGTGGAGGTGCTGGATACAGAAACAGTATCTGAATTCAGGAAAGCATGGGATAAATACAGGGGATTTCTAAGGAAATGATGGGAATTGTAAGGGTTACATAAAATGGACAGATGGGCAGACTAAATGGGCCATTCGGTCTTTTTCTGCCATCATGTTGTCTGTTTTTCTTTTCTTTTCCTTTTTTTGGACATGCTAAAATGCTTTAAATTCTTCCTCAATATTTTTTTTTTATCCCTTGCAGCATTCTTTCTAATCTTTCTCTTTTCTATACTATATGTGTCCCATCTTTCTGTCATCTGGAGAGCAATTTTCAAACTCTCTACAGGGGAACAAAATCCACATATATTTCTGATCACAGAAAACTCCAGGACCACCTCCCACAACTCTCCACTTCTATTTGATTTCATCCCCTTCCTTGAATGCCACTCCAATGCAAATTTGATTATCTGCTGTTTGTCAGCCATGACAGTGAGCCAAGAGGACCTTCTACAGAGCTATATCAATTATGAGACCACGTCTTCCACCAAGACCCTTCCTTATTACTGAAGGACTTCAGTCCCCCAACAATCCTGGTTTGAAGTCCTCCTTACTAGGACCACCAGACTCTCTCTGGAAGACACTTCACCCCTTCTTTATCACATGGATCCTCATCCTGGGAACACTGCCTCCGGCAGACTTTGAATGGCTTATCTACCAACTTCTTTCACGGTTAGGGCTAGATTTTAAAAGGTTGCGCGTGCGCGTCCATGTGCACACGCTACCCGGCGCACACGGACGGCAGGTGCGCGCATGTTATAGAATCGGGGGTTGGCGCGCACAAGGGGGTGCACAATTGTGCAACTTGCTCACGCTGATGCCTGCAGCCTTCCCCCATTCCCAACCCCCACCAACCTCCCTTCCCCTTCCCCCAACCCTCCCGTCGTCTAGCCCTATCTTAACCCCCCCCCCCCCCCACCGCCCCCTCTCTGCCCCTTTTTCGAAGCCCCGGGACATATTTTCCTCCCGGTGTTTTACGTACATCGCCCGGCCTTTCTAAAATAGGCCCAGCAGGTGTAACCCCACCTACGCGCACAAATCCAGTGGATTTACATGCATAGGCTTTTTAAAATCTACCCCTTAATGTTTTTTGATAATAGTATGCCCTTATTCCCATGGATGAGACTGTTTTGTTTAGTACAAAAATAAAGACATTTTAAATTTGCTGAGGTACATAATTTGCTAAACTAATTTTCTTTTCATAATAATACTGTCTGTGAAAATGGAATGCCAATAATATTGAGAGTGGTTTTCACACTGTCTGCATTGGGAGAAAGCCCATACATTCTTTCTACCTGCAAGCTTTGCACCAATTTTCACTGTGAAATTATGCATGTTCCTGTTGTGATGCTGCCTGCAGCCGGAGCTACGGGCAGCCTCTTACCTCGCGGCACGGAGCCACCCTTGCCTCCTGTCCGGCCTGCCCCCTTTGCCGTTACCCAGCGGCAGGTCCGAAAGGGCTTGGAGTGGTCGGAGGACCACTCAGAGGCCAACCTTGTGTGATTGGCCTCACCGAGGCTGTGCAAGTCGGCAGGGGCCTGGTCTTCACTTCTCCCAGATGAGGCTCCATCTCACCGCAAGGGCACACACCACTCGTCCCGCAATGGGGAGCGCCCCCTAGCGCTCCCTTCCACCGCAGTGCAACAGTTCCTTTGCTTTGAAATATGCCGTAGATGCTGAGTACAAGCAGTCACTTGCCCCTGCTTTTTCTACAAAGTAGATTTTTGCTGGAGAAGCAGGTGCGAAGATTTAAAAATGTCATCTGCATGCATAGTTTTCCTCCCCAATCTAAATACTCCTCTGGAACATCTTCCCTCAACGTGGCATAAAGTGTACGCATTAGCTGCAACAAGGGAGGGCACTTTTCAGGCAGCCAGTTAATGCAGGCAAAACACATTGTACCTGCATGAATTGCTTTGACAATTGTCCTCATTTATATAGCATCATCGGTTTGCACAGCTCTGAACAAAACTATGTACCTTGCTATACATGCACCTTCCTCAAAGAATGTACTATTTGATTCAATGAGAGGACTTGCAGAATAATTTATTTATTTATTTATTGTATTTGTTTATTTATAAAGATGCCTAGGGGAGCTGAGGTCTCATCATTGTACTCTTGACCACTTCATTACAAACTAAGAACATCAGCATCCCAAGTTTTGCATTACCAGTAGCTTATGCATAAAAGTGGTGATGATGCTGTTGTGATAACACATGTTATCTCTTGACAATTGTATGAGAACTTAATTAAATATTTTTTCATTCTCTTTCTTTGGATAAATATATATACTCTATCGGGCGAATTTTAAATCGACCATGCGCGCAAATATTGTCATTTCCGCGTGTGGCCGGGCCCTTGGTCTGAGTGGGGAAGGGCGGGACGGAGGCCGGCCGGGACAGCGGCCATTAGTTGCTGTCCCGGGGAAGTGCGCGCCAGCTGCTTCTGCTCCAACAGAGCAGTAAGCAATAAAACAAAAAAAAGAAGGTAGGTGAAAGGGTTTAGGGGGTGGGGAGGAGAGGAGAGGAGAGGAGAAAAGAGAGGAGAGGGGGAGTATGGGTAGAGGGATAGGGAAGTTGCCTCCCAGTCCGCTCCTTAATTGGAGTGGACTGAGAAGGAACTTGGGGAGGTCCGATTGCATCGCCGCACGAAATCTTACAAAATTGGGTCCCGCTGCGCACACCGCCCGCACATGCACACGTGGCCATGGGATTTTATAATATGCACACACCGGCACGCACATGTTATAAAATTGGCGCGTCCATGTGTGCACGCCAGGAAGCGCGTGCACCTTTTAAAATCTACCCTTATATGCACACACATACACTCACATATACTAGATTACAGAATGACTGCTTCATGGTAGCATCTAACGGCCACTGTCCCGGCCGGCCTCTGTCCCGCCCTGCCCCTCCCCACTGAGACCAGGGGCCCGGCCATGCGCGAAAATGATGATATTTGCGCGCAGTAGGTATCTAAATGGATATTTGAGAAGGTTGCCAATTTCACCAAAAAGTGTTTTTTGTGCCTATTTCTGTAACAAATGAATTCCAAGAAATTGGTAGCATTTGCATTCATGATCTATGGTTCGCCATGCTGCAATCTGCCTTTCCAAGTTCAAATGGCAAAACAGTGTAGCAGTATACAACCAAAACAAATTAAACATTTTACATAAAGTGATTATTCAGTTCCATAAACAACTTCTCTGCTGCGCTTGGATGTGCTGTTGGTTAGAATGTCAGTAATGACGTTGCACATGCTGGGCCTAACTGGCGTGAGTGCTTTATGAGTCAGATGTCCTCTAGCCTGTGAAAAGCATAAGGAATTCACAAAAATAATAATCCATAGCATAATTTTACATTTAATTATATAAGGTTAGCATAATCAAGTGAACTTTTGACATGCTGCCTACAACATGCTAAGTAGAACAGTAATATGTTCAATAGCTCTCCAACATGGTAATAATTCAAGTCCTTGTTAGCTTGGAAAGTTGCTGGCTTCAACTATCCCATCCAAATACCAATTTGTTATTTAAGACAAGAGTACACTCACAAAATCCACTTCTCTTTAATGAAAATTATTATTGCAGAATTCATGTGGCATCATTTTCCATGCTTAGTATTCATGTTTTCTTGAAAATAAAGCCAAAGAATCTGGGTACCTATTTTACATTGTAACAGAACAATGATTTTTTGATAACTGTGAAAGACCAGCTTTTCTGAATGTTTGGTGAGCAATAATGAATATATACAAGAAAAGTTAAATTTCAATACAACTTGTTTTTTTATTTCTTCCTGTTTCCAAGACATACATGAGAAATAACATACATTACATGCAGACGTGCACTCTGACAAGTTAGAAATTGAAAAGAAATTGTTTTAAGTTAAACCTTCAAATTGAGAATCCAAATCACAGTCCTCAAATAGTTTGCAAAACTCCACTACCATCTCTACATCTCTCTCGACATCATCATAAAAGGCATCACTGCTGTCATTGTCTTCTTCCATTTTTGTCCTACTTATTCTTAAGAAAATAAGAAATGCCAAGCTGGGCCAGATGAAAGATCCATCGAGCCCAGCATCCAGTGTCTGACACTGCCTGACTAATAACTATTTATAGATTTTTCCTCCAGGAGCTTGTCCAAACCCCTTTTAAACACAGCTATACTTGATGGCTTGACCACATAGAAACATAATGGCAGAAAAAGACTATATGACTCATCCAGTCTGCCCATTCTTCCAATTAATTTAGCATTATAATTATCATCACTTCCTTAGAGATCCCCTGAATTTATCCCGTGCTTTCTTGAATTCAGATACTGTTTTTGTCTCCACCACTGTTACGCGTCCTGGCCATGGTAGGCCCACGCCCGAGCCTACTCACCCCAGGAATCCAGCTGCTAGCTCTGGTTCACCTTCGCTCGTGGTGGTGGTCAGCCGCCTCTGTCCCCAGGCACCTGCAGCCACCTCTGCCACTTTTGACTCCTGCGCAGTTCCTCCCTGCGCCCGGCAGGTCGCCCCGCATGTGCCATGGAGTGACGCCGCTGTCCTACTTCCTCTGGGCCCTGGCTTAGGCGCGCGTGCGACTCGCACACTCTTAAAGGGGCCGCGGCGGGAAAGTAGCCTGTGGCTCTGGATGATGACATCACTGGGCCTCTGTATAAAAGGCAGGCCCAGCCACTTGTTTCCTGCCTTGGCAACAGGTCTCCGCGATTGCTCGTGTGCTCGTTGTTCATTCCTGGTTCCTGTTCCTGTCATCGTTCCTGTCTCCTGTTCCTCTCGTTGTTCCTGGTTCCTGTTCCTGCTCGTATCTTCACCTACTCCTTGCATACTTGGACTGATTCTCTGGTATTGACCCCTGCTTCATGTGGACTATGCTTGGACTGATTCTCTGGTATTTGCCCCTGCTATGTCTGGACTATGCTTGATCTGATCTCCTGGCTCTGACCTCAGCTCTGCTTCTGGTACTTCACTTTCCTGCCGCCTGCCCTGACTCCAGCTTGCCTTGGACTCTCCTTCGGTATCCTACGGACCTGGCCTCTCAGGTTTCAGCCTATCTTTACCTGGACGCCCCCTGTCTTCCGCTGTTCCTGTTGGCGTCTGGGTCTCTGGAACCCTGCCTCGTCTGGACCGTCCTCGCCCTTCAATACCTCTGCTGGTACCTGGCGTACCCTTGTCTACACCAACTGGGAGTCATCACACGGAGGCTCGCCTAAGTCCAGCTGGCCCCAGCACCCAAGGGCTCAACCTAAGGGGAGCGTGGGCTGGTATTGGTGAAGCTCCAGTTGGCCTCCGTCTCCTAGCCTGCTCTGCCACCCGGTGGTGGGGACCCGTAGGGCTTGCCCTGTGGATAGCGTCAACCCCACCTCGGGCCAAGGGTCCACCATCAGCGCAACAACCACCTCCAGTGGGAGGCTATTCCATGCATCCACCACGCTCTCTGTAAAGATTACTCCTGAATCTATCCCCTTTCAACCTCACTTCATGACCCCTCATTCTAGAGTCCCCTTTCCATTGAAAATGGCTTACTTCTGTGCTTGAAAACCTTAGAGATATTTGAATGTCTCTCTCATATCACCCCCATCTCACCTTTCCTCTAGGGTATACATGTTTAGATCTTTAATTCTCTGTGCAATCAAGCATCTTTCTGACTTTTACTGTCGCTTTATCCACCTGTTTGGCCACCTTAAGGTCATCAATACAATTACCCCCAGATCCCTCTCTTCCTTTCTGCTTAGAAGAATTTCAACTCCAATACTGTACCCTTCCCTAGGGTTTTTGCATCCTAAATGCATTACTCTGTAATTTTTAGCATTAAAACATAGCTGCCAGATCTTAGACCATTCCTCAAGCTTCCCTAGATCCTGCCTCATGTTTTCCACTCCTTCCTGGCTGTCCCCCCATTACAGATTTTGGTATCATCGGCAAAAAGACAAAACTTTCCGGACAATCCTTCTGTTACGTCGCTCACAAAAATGCTAGTAATATTCCCCTCCTCAGAGAAAACTCTGTTTACTACTCCCTTTGTCACCTCCCACTCAGCCAGTTTCTAACCCAGTCAATCAGTCTGGAGAGCATACTAAAGGCACTCAATTTATTTATTTCTTCTATGTGGAACCGTGTCAAAGGCCTTGCCGAAATCCAAGTATACTACGTCTAGCCCTTTCACTTGATACAACTTTCTGGTCACCCAATCAAAGAAATTGACTCGATTCATCTGACAAGATTTACCTCTGGTAAAACCATGCTGCCTCGGATCTTGCAATCCATTGGATTGCAAAAATTGCATCATTCGCTGTTTTAGCAGCGAATCCATTTGTTTGCTCACCACAGAGATCAGACTAACTGGATTGTAGTTCACAGCCTCCTCCTTATTTCCACTTTTATGAATAGAAACCACATCCACCTTTTTCCAGTCCTCCGGAACTACTCCAGACTCTAAATATGCATTGAAAAGGTCAGCCAGCATAGTTGGTAGGAGATCTTTAAGTTCCCTTAGTACCATTACATATATCCCATCCAGACCATTTGCCTTAGCTCTCTGGTCCTGATATTCAAAGCACATTCAGCTAAATTTATCTGGCTAAGTGGGATTTATGCGTCTAAGCAGTGGCCACTAAATATACGCCTACATTCAGCGGCTGCTGCTTAGCCATATAAGCTCCTTAGCTAAAAGTTACACGCACAAAACGTAGGTGTGTACTGGGTGGGTAGGGTATAAAGCGAGATAGTTGGATAAGTACACTGGTAAGTTTAGAATCCCCATAGAGCAGGTCTAAACTTAGCTGGATAGACTTACCTAGCTAATGCCCAAATTTTAAAAATACTGCACACGCTAAAACCAGAGGATACGCGCGTGGCTGGGCCGTGCATCCGCCGCACATTTTAGAAACAGTCCAACCACGCGCGTATCTCCCGGTACACACAGAAGCGCCGGGCCAGCAAAAAGGGGTGGGCTGGGCGGGGGCCAACCGGGACAGCAGCCATTAGGCCCTGTCCTGGGGAAGCGCGCACCGGCAGCCAACCGGCGCGCTGAAGTAACTTCTGCTCCAAAGGAGCAGAAAATATTAAAACAAAAAAAAATTTGCCTAGGTAGGTAGGGGTTAGGGGTCGGAGAGGAAAGGAGAGGGGAAAAGGTAGGAAGGGTAGTTAAAGGATAAGGAAGTTCCTTCCCAGTCCACTCCTTAATTGGAGCGGACTTGGAGGAAACTGGGGAAGGTCCTATTGCGTCACCACACATATATTTTTAACACCCCCCCCCCCCCCCGTTCTGCATGGGAGAGGCCACCCGCCCGCACATACATGCGCGGACATTAAAATCCAGCACACATGTGCGCACGGGAATTGTATTTCATAACATGCGCATGCTGGTACGCACATATTATAAAGTAGCTGGTTCTGTGTGTGCGTGCCAGGAGTGCGCACCAGGAACTGTGCGCACATGGATGCCTGCTCACATTTTTTTTTTTTTAAATCAACTCCTAAATGCACATGTGGTTTGTAACTTTTAAACCAGCACACAGGTACGCACGTGTGCACGTTCGTCAGCCCGTGCCCAGGGATGTGGCCATTTTATGATATACATGTGTATATGCACGCATGTTATAAAATAGCCTGGCCACGTATACAAGTGTGCTCAGTTTTAAGTGGATGTACGTCTGTGTGCGCAAAAGCCACTTCTACCATGTAAATGGGGAAATTTTAAAAGGGACGTGTGCTGACACGATTGCCTATTTTACCAGTTCCTTCTCAGTTTGCCCAGTTACCAGATAGGCCCTCCAAACCCCCCTGGTTTAATAGCCTGTACTGCACCCAGTTACCTCTGACTTTTTACACCCCTCCAAAATGGCTTCTCCTTACCTTGTATGCCTAGAAATGCTGTTGTTGTAATACTGTTCTTTATATATAATGTCATGCCACCTTCTTTCCTTCTTACCTGGTCTTTCCTGAATAGATTGTAGCCAAGTATACCTATATCCTAGTCATGGTTTGTCATGTATCAGGTCTCCGTGGCAGCTGCTATATCTATTTTAGCTTCTTCCATGACTACCTCTAGATCTGGGGCTTTATTTCCCATACGTTCAGGCCGATACAATAAGGTTGTGGGAAAATGGTTACTCAGTGTTGAGCTCTCGCTTTCCTTATGCGTGCCCAGATACCTCTCCTGGGCGCGCAGTACTGTATTTAAATGAGGGGTCGCACTAAAAAGGAGGCGCTAAGGACAATAGCACGCCCCTAGCACCTGCTTAGCAATGGAAGCCCAGGAGAGGTGGCTGTCAGCAGGTTTGGAAAATGGACGCTCCTAAAATTGGGTGTCAGTTTTCCTAACTTGACCCGCCAGCAGTCGGGGGTTGAACAGAAAAGCAGCATTTTGCTTTCCTGCTTTTTCTGTACACTTTTTCAGGCTGCTCAAAAATTAACACCTGCTCTTAGGCAGCCATTAATTTCTGAGTGTAAAATGTACAGATCGGGCACATATTTTGTTTACTGTAACCTGGGCGAATACGTAATAGCCTCATCAACATGCATTTGTATGTGATGAATGCTATTAGTTTCAGGGGGGTTTAGACATGTATTTTGAATGTGATAAACCCTTTATTGTATAAAGGGTTGAGGGTCACATTCAAAACACGCATCCAACCCAGGTTAAACAGTGCACTCAACTGAGTTCACTTTACTGTATCGGCTACACAGCTTTCCAAATATTGCATTTTTCCCCCCATATTTCCCATTTCCATATGAGTATTTAATGTTTTACTTACCTTCCGGGCGGATTTTAAATGCCCTGCTCGCGAAATCCGCCAGGATTTCCGCGAGCAGGGCCCTTGCACGCCGGCACGCCTATTTTGCATAGGCCGCCGGCGCGCGCAGAACCCCGGGATGCGCGTAAAATCGGATGGCTGGCATGAAAGGAGGTCGCTCCCGGACCCCCGCTGGACTTTTGGCAAGTCTTGTGGGGGTCAGGAGGCCCCCCCAAGCTGGCCAAAAGTCCCTGTGGGTCCAACGAGGGTCCCGGAGTGACCTGCCGTCTGACGCCAGGACTCAAAATGGCGCCGATAGCCTTTGCCCATACTATGTCACAGGGGCTACCGGTGCCATTGGTCAGCCCCTGTCACATGGTAGGAGCACAAGATGGCGCTGATGGCCATGTGACAGGGGCTGACCAATGGCACCGGTAGCCCCTGTGACAAAGGCTATCGGCACCATGATGAAACTAGCACCGAGGGTCTGATTGAGTTCCCGGACCCCACCGCTGGACCACCAGGGAGTTTTGGTAAGTCTTGGGGGGGTCAGGAGGGTGGGGGGGTTTAAATTTTTATTTAGGCCGAATAAAACAGAAATCTGATAATACGTGGGGAGTCGCGATGCGTTTCGCCTCCCCACGTATTTAACAGATAGCAAAAAATAAGTTGCGGATTACAAATACGTGGAAAACGGATGCACACCTCTAATGTTTATTCATATGACCAATAATTTTGTTCTTAACTATAGTTTATACCGTTTTACCTAGCATTAATGTCAGGCTCACCTGTCTACAGTTACTCCCAGAGCCCTTTTTGAAAATTGACATATTTGCTACCCTCCAATCTTCAGGTATAGAGACAGATTTGAATGATAGATTACAAATGATCAGTAGCAGGTTTGCAGTTTTATAGTTCCTTTGGAATGCCGGGGTAAATACTATCAGAACCCAATGATTTGCTATTTAGTTTGTCAGTTTGCTCTAGTACTTTTTCCAGACTCACACTGATTTGATTCATTTCCTCTGAATCATCACCTGCAAAGAATGGTTCTTCTCAGCATTGTTCTCAGTAAAGACCAAAGCAAAGAATTAAGTTAGATTTTCTTCTATAGTCTTATCCTCCCTGAGCACCTATTTTGCTCTCTAGTCATAATCGCACAGATTTCTTGTTTTTAATGTACCTGAAAAATATTGTATTTGTACATCACCTTGGGAAAGTGGTTTTAGAAATAGATTGAAATGAGTAACTAATAAAACATTTTTATTATTAACTTTTACCTCTTGACAAGTATCTCCTCAAATAATTTTATCATGCTTTATTAATGTTTTCCATCTAAAAGATGCCTTTTTAGCTTTGATAGCCTCTTTTACAGCATCATTTAGCCATACTGGCAGACACTTGTTCTTCTTTTGACCTTTTTTAATTTGTGGAATATATTTTATTTGGGCTTTCATGATGGTGTTTTTAAATAGTTTTCAAGTCTCATGCAGCCTATTCATCCATGTAACTGCTCCTTTTAGTTTCTTTCTAACTTGTTTGCTCATCTTATCATATCCCCTTTTTAAAGTTACATGTATTGCAATAGTTTTATTTATTATATTTCCTCCAGTGAATATCTCAAAATTGATTGAAATTATGTTTGATAATGGATAGATATACTGCACCTAGGAATCTTTGAAACATAGGGAATGAGCATAATATCTGCATTCCTTTTGTTGCCCAATGGTATAAATCAGTGTTCTTAATTGTAAGGTATAGGAGCCAGTGTCAATTCCCATTGATCCATGGAGGATAACTTTAAAACATGCGTGCATGCCTATATATGCATGTACATGGGCATGCACAAATCTACTCTGATATTTTATAACCTGTGCATATACGATGTACTCACACTATAAAATTCATGTAAAAATACCCAGGAACATGTGTGTGCATGTAAAAAAAAAAATACATTATTTTACTTCTCCAGACTACTACCAGGTTTTCTGGATAAGTAATGGCATTTATGCAGATAAGCTCTGATTTATCTGGCTAAGTAGCAGCAAAGCCATTACTCAGCCAGATAAGTCTTAAAATGCTTCTTATCCGGCTAAGTCAGCATTATAAGTCTAAAAAATGCTATATACTGTATCTGGCTATCTGATTTAGCATAAATAGTGCTTTTTAAGATTATGCTTTTACTCATGTAAATTGGGGTATTTTCTAACCTGCATACAACAATGAAATTACCAGTTTTACCAATTAGTCTACCAGTTCTCCAGTCCATTTGCAGGTCATCAGGGCCCCTGGCTCTTCAGTCTGAATTCCCATTTCACCCAGACCCCCACCCAGTCAATATTTCACTTTTAAGACAATTATGATCACTTACTCCGGATATAGAGCATGTATAAATATACCTGTGTAAGTTGTCAAATTTACATGCATAAATTGCTTATGTAACCCTTTGTTCTGAGGTTTGCAGTTTCCCCTAGGGCTATAATAGTATTTCTTCTTCAGGGTTACTCTCTCCCTCATATTCCCTGTCTCTGCAGATCCCGGGGGGGCGGGGGGGGGGGGTTCCTTGCTGTTGCAGGAAGGAAATAATTCTTGGTGACGGAGTGTTTCTCCTTAAAGTTTTTTCCTCAGGGACAGACAGTCTGGACAGAAACTGAGTGTTCAAATATAATTTAGTGATTATTTCTGAATCGTCAATCATAGTCCAGTATAAGAACATAAGAACATGCCATACTGGGTCAGACCAAAGGTCCATGAAGCCCAGCATCCTGTTTCCAACAGAGGCCAAACCAGGCCATAAGAACCTGGCAAGTACCCACAATTGAAACTGTACATTAGAACTGTTTACATAGTCTCTCGAGTGGAGTGCTTGTATCCACCTCTCTAGTTCCTGAGGAGAAGCTTGCCACTTTTTCCTCATCAGTGTACAAACAGTCCTGGATGTAGGGGATTCCTACTGGGGAACCTCAAAAGCTCGCAAAAATCCTACCTAAGTCTAAAGCTCTGTCTCTTGCCCCAGCCTGTGTCTTGGGCTCTTGGGGGTGGAGAAATAGTTGAGAGTCTCCAGATCTTGGTGTTTTCTCCAGCACTTTTCATTCAAATCTGCATGACTTCTCTAAGGGGAGACATCTGATGTTTCCAGCCTTGAACACAGTTCCCAATCTTCTGACTCCAATCTGTGAGGAGGAATGGGGAAAAACCTCCACACTAACCAAAAGGGGCAAAATCCAAATTTCTCTAAGTTCAAAAAATCCCATACTGCATAATGCTGTCACTGGTCCTGCTTCTTCTAGGGAATAGAGGGGTAGCTCACAGGTCTCCAGTCCATGCTCTCTGGATTGGAGGATTGCCCCTCTCAAAGAATACCAGGTATTCCCCAGTAGGGATGTGAATCATTTTTTAACAATTTAAATTATCGTCCGATATTTTTAATATTGTCATTAATCGTTAAAGAGTGCGATACAATAGAAATTTCCCCAATTTATCATAAAAAAATCATTAATCGGGTTAGTGCGCACTAACAGAAAATGATACAATTTGACACTTTTCAGGTCAGTTAAGGTCAGTTAGGAATGAATATGTATTCCTATTGGCTGCCCTCTTATTTACTGATGTTACCAAGGTTCCACTGAGGTGATGGTTTAATATATGGGGGATGGGAAATGGAAACGGTTGGTAGCTTGACAAAGGGAAGGGAAAGGGGGAGATGAAGGGCCAAGCAGTCCCACTCCCTGGTCTCTGAAGGACAGATCTCTTCAGAAAATCAGAGCTGCTGAATGCAGGGACTGTCTCCCCCTTCACATCCCTCTTCCCCCCCCCCCCCCCCCCCCATTCACTGTGCTCAAGTTTGCAGTTCCTGTGTTAAACTAAACTTCTTTTTTTTCACTAGAGTAGAATAAAATAAAATGAAGTACTTTGTGTATTAAACTAAAGAAAGTAAGAAACTTTACATAACATGAAATTAAGTACTTCTCTATATTCTACTTTAGTGAAATAAAACATTTAATAAAGAAACTTGCAACCTGAGCTTCAAAACATTAACATACTATAGAAAAACTAACAAAAAACGTTATTATTAATTTATTATATTTACAGTGGTTAAATTTAAAGAGCAGGCTGAGGCTAGAGTGGCTACTGGCTAGTGGCTACTGCTGGCACTGTCACTGCTGCAGCCTGCTGGCACTTTTTTTCTTTTTCTGGCTAGTGCGTGCTATATCTGGTAGTAAAATGGCCACGGGGGACAGCACCAAGCACCTCTAGCTAACGAATATTTCCTCAAATGTTACTTTTAAACCATTAAGTAATGCGTTAGTGCGCACTATTCAGAAAAACGATTTTTTTTAAAAAAATCATGCCAATCCGATTTTTTCTCCCCCCAGCCGATCCAGATTGTTAAAATGATTGGGCACACGATTCACATCCCTATTCCCCAGAATGAGAAAACCAATAAAAATCCTGACAAAATCTATCTCTTCTTAAAAGTCTAAGGCAGACTGTCACAGATAGGGAATGTATTGATGAGGAATCTCCTCCAAAAACAAGAAAAAAACACCCAGCAATTATTTTGCTTGAATTCTTATTTTATATATAATGCTATGCCTTCTCCTTTCCTTCCTACCCAGTCCTTTCTGAATAGATTGTAGCTGGGTATAACTATATCCGAGTCATGGTTTTCCATGTACCAGGTCTCTGTGACAGCTAGTAAAATTAAATCAGCTTCCTCCATGACTGACTCTAGATCTGGTACTTTATTTCCCATACTATGAGCAATAGTGTATACAATTTTCCATATTTCCCATTTCTATACGAGTATTTAATGTTTTACTTACCTCATGGTTTTATTTACCCATTCCTGATGATTCTAGCTTTAAGCCCTCCTCAGTAGTTTGCCATTCTGTGTTGAAAGATGCTGCAGCCCTTCTTCAATAAGTGGATCCCATCTTGGCTCAGCAATCCTTGAAATATCATCCCATGATCCAGGAAACCAAAATGCTTATGTCGACACCATCTACACAGTCATTCATTTATCTCCAGAATGCAAGCTTTCCTTCATTCCTGGGCCTTTATCCTTAACTGGGAAGATTGAGGAGAATACCAACTGTGCATCTATCTGCTTTACCCTCTCTCCCAGAGCCATGAAGTCACTTTTGATACGATTTGTGTGGTACCTTACAGTATAATCCATTCCAACATTAATGAGCAGCATTGGATAGTGACCAATAGGCTTGGAGTTTCTCGGAAATCTCTTCATTATATCATGGATTTTGGCACCCAGCAGATAGCACACTTCCTGGGACAATATTTCTGGTCGGTAGATGGATGCCTCCATGCCTCTCAAGAAGAAAGTCAACAACAACCACTACCCTCCGTATCTGAGGTGCAGTGGTTGCTTGTAGCCCAAGTAATCTGGATCTAGCTGTCATCTGTGGACCAGTTTCACTTTCCACTCTCTGCTGTTGCACTGGAGGTGGATTCTTGGGCTGAGATGGGGTTGACGCAACCCGTAGGTAAGGACCTATGGGTCCCCACCGTCAGCAGGTGGAGTGGGCTGAAGGTAGAGGCCACTGGAGCTTTCCCTCGGGTTGAGCTTCCCCTCGGGTTGAGCCTTTGGGTGCCTGGGCCAGCAGGACGTAGGCGGGCATCAAGATAGATGATTGTAGGTAGATGGGTCAGCCCAGAGACAGCAGCCAGCAGGTGGCATAAGTCTATCCAAGACGGGTTACAGAACTGGAACCCAAGCACCAAGGAACAAGGAGAGACTGAGGTTGCTTGAGCAAAGGAAGGCCGAAGCCTTGTAAGTCCACATCCAGAGGATAGAGGCAGAGAAGTCACTGAGAGACTCAAATGGAAGCTGGCAGTCTGAGGAGACTGTAGCAAGTAACGTAGAACTCTGGACAAGAAAGAGTCTCTAGCGAGGTTATCTGTAGCAATGGTCAGGGCATAGAGAAGGCAGGCATGGTCAGGCATAGCAATGGTCAAGGCACGGAGAAGGCAGGTGTGGTCAGGTGTAGCAATGGAGAAGGCATGGAGAAGGCAGACGTGGTCAAGCATACCGGAGGTCAGGCTTGGAGAAGGCAGATGTGGTCAGATGTAGCAGAGGTCAGGCTTGGAGAAGGCAGATGTGGTCAAGCATAGCAGAGTTTAGGCTTGGAGAAGGCAGATGTGGTCAGGTGTAACAGAGGTCAAATCCGTAAAGTCAATCCGAGGCAAGGAGCAGGGTAGGAATGAAGAGATAGGAACCCGGAACAATGAGGAAACAGGAACACAAGGCTGAGACGAATCTCTGAAGGCAACGAGTACTCAATCAACAGGGAACCAAGGAGATCTGTTGCAAAGGCAACACTTAGGAGCCTTGCAGCCTTGCAGCCTTGCAGCATACTTAAGTATGCTGCAAGGCTGCATACTTAAGTTTAAGTATGCTGAGAGTGGTGACGTCAGCATCCGGGTCTGCGGCCAGGTTCCCGCCACATGCCCTTCAAAAGGATCAAGGATGCGTGCGCGCGCTCCTAGGAGGGGGCGCAGCATGCTCGGTGGTGTCTCTCTGCAGAGCAGGCGGAGAGGCCTGTCCAGAGGAGGAATCCTGGCTGGAGGTTCCGTGCCGCATGGCGGGACCAGGGACACTGGCAGGGGCCCAAGGTCGGAGCCAGCAGCCGACTACTGCCAATGAAGGAGAGGAGAGCGCTGAGGTCCATCTGGAAAGGTGATAGGTCCACGCTGCTGGCCTCCCGTGGGCAGCAAGCTTAACAGTATCCCCCCCCCCCCCCCTTTACGCCCCTCTCCTGGAGGTCGGGTTTGCCCGGATGGGCACGATGGAAGTTTCTGAGGAGGGTCTTATCTAAGATGTTCTGGGAAGGTTCCCAAGAGTTTTCCTCGGGTCCATACCCCTCCCATGAGAGGAGGTACTCCCAAGGGCGGCCTCTGCGACGGACATCTAGGACGCCGTGGACTTGATAAGTAGTGTCAGTTTCTGCCACAGAAGCGGGTGGCTCGGGAACCTTTTGAGTAGTCCAGGATAACACCACAGGCTTGAGCAAGGGGACATGGAAGGTATTATGTATACCCAAGGAGGGAGGCAGTCGGAGCTGATAGGTTACAGGTACTATGCGTCAAGTGATTGTGAATGGTCCAATGAACCGAGGAGCAAATCTCTGGGAAGGTATTCAAAGCCTGATATATTTGGTGCTCAAACAGACTTTCTGGCCAGGATGAAATTCAGGGGCTGCACAGCGGCGGCTGTCAGCCATCTTCTTAGCCCGGCAGGCTGTCTGACGTAGGCGGAGATTTGTCTGTTCCCATATCGTCTTAAGAGCATCCGCAGTAGCCTGTGTTGCAGGGGATGGCACAGAGAGTGACATGGGTAAAGGTGGTCGAGGTTGTTTCCCATAGACAATAGTGAAAGGAGATGTTCCTGTAGCTGTGGCAATGTGAGAGTTATGAGAGAACTCTGCCCAGGAGAAGAGGTCTGACCAGTTGTCCTCTTGGTCATTGATGTAGGCCCATAAGAACGCTTTCAAAGAGCGGTTCATCCACTAAGCTTGCCCATTAGCCTGGGGATGATAGGCAGTCATGAGGGTGATGTTGATACCGAATTTATGGCAAAGAAAGCGCCAGTACCTGGCGACAAATTGTGGACCTCGATCGGAAACTATATCCACTGGTAAGCCATGTAGTCTGAATATGTGGTGGAAAAACAGTCGCGCTAGCTCGGGTGCAGATGGTAAGCCTGGAAGCGGCACAAAATGAGCCATTTTTGAGAAATGGTCTATGGTCACCCATATTACGGTATTGCCCCTAGTAAGAGGCAGATCCATGATGAAATCCATTGACAGATGTGTCCACGGTTCTTCGGGTGCTGGAAGTGGTTGAAGTAGTCCTCACAGTCGCCCGACCGGAGGTTTCTGTTGTGCACATATGATGCAGGATTCAATGTACGCCTTTGCATCAGAGACCAGGGTAGGCCACCAGAAAAACTGCTGGAGCAGTGCCACAGTTCGCGCTTGTCCTGGATGACCGGCAATCTTGGAATCGTGGGCCCAACGGAGCGCCCTTTCTCGGAGTCGTTGCGGCACCACAGTTTTCACCATAGGGACTGTATGACTAGCTGACAAAGAGACACAAGCAGAATTAATGATATGCTTTGGCTCATCGAGAATATCTTCTGGTTCGAAGGATCGAGATAAGGCATCTGCTCGAACGTTTTTTTCTGCGGGGTGATAACGGAGCTTAAAATCAAACCGGGAAAAAAAAAGGGCCCACTGAGCCTGGCGGGCATTAAGACGCTGTGCTTGACTTAAGTGCTCTAGATTTTTATGGTCTGTGAACACCATGAATTTATGTTGTGTGCCCTTGAGCCAGGGACGCCATTCTTCTAAAGCCAACTTTATAGCAAGTAATTTGCGGTCCCCAATGCTATAGTGTCGTTCAGCTGGGGAAAACTTCCACGAGTAAAAGGACAATGGGACTGTGGTACCGGAGGTGGTCCGCTGGCTTAGGACAGCCCCAGTGTCGGAGGTGTCCACCTCGACTTGGAATGGACGAATCGGATCTGAGTGACGTAGACAGGGTCCCTTTTGAAAGGCCTCTTTTAATCGATGGAACACTGCAATAGCTTCAGGTGGCCAGTTTCGTGTATTCTGGCCTTTCCTAGTCAGGGCCGTCATGGGTGTGGCCAGAGTAGAATAGTGAGGGATAAAATGGCGGTAATAGTTAAGAAACCCCAGGAAATGTTGTAGCGAGTTAAGTCCCACAGGGTGTGGCCAATCCCAGATCGCTTTCAGTTTGTCCAGGTCCATGGAAAAACCCTGTGGGGAAATTATGTAGCCGAGGAACGGCAGACTGGACTTCTCAAACAAACATTTGTCTAGTTTTGCAAACAACTGATTTTCACGAAGACATTGTAGTACCATACATACGTCAGTCCGATGGGTATAAAGGTCCTTTGAAAAAATAAGGATATCATCCAGTTAAACCACGACTTTTGTATACAGTAGATCTCTAAATATTTCATTCATCATTTGCTGGAATACAGCAGGTGCGTTGGAAAGGCCTATGGGCATCACTAAGTATTCATAGTGACCATCCCTAGATTTGAAGGCGGTCTTCCAGATGACCTTGGGAAAGATGCGCACCAGGTTATACGCCCCACCTATGTCCAGCTTAGTGAAAATGTTTGCACCTTGGAGACAATCAAAGAGTTCAGAGATCAGTGATAAAGGGTATTTATCCTTGCAGGTGATGGCATTAAGGCCACGGTAATCAATGCTCGGTCTGAGTGACCCATCCTTTTTGGTCACTAAAAAGAACCCCGCTCCAGCAGATGATGTAGGACGGATAAATCCTTTCTCCAGATTTTCTCGAATGTACTCATAAATGACCTTTGCCTCTGGTAGAGACAAAGGGTAGGTGCGTCCACGAGGAGGTGTGGTCCCAGGAATGAGATCAAATGGACAATCAAATAGCCTGAGATGTGGGAGAAGGTCAGCCTTCTTTTTACATAAGAACATAAGAAATTGCCATGCTGGTTCAGACCAAGGGTTCATCAAGCCCAGCATCCTGTTTCCAACAGAGGCCAAACCAGGCCACAAGAACCTGGCAATTACACAAACACTAAGAAGATCCCATGCTACTGATGCATTTAATAGCAGTGGCTATTCCCTAAGTAAACTTGATTAATAGCAGTAAATGGACTTCTCCTCCAAGAACTTATCCAAACCTTTTTTGAACCCAGATACACTAACTGCACTAACCACATCCTCTGGCAACAAATTCCAGAGCCTTATTGTGTGTTGAGTAAAAAAAGAATTTTCTCCGATTAGTCTTAAATGTGCTACTTGCTAACTTCATGGAATGCCTCCTAGTCCTTCTATTATCCAAAAGTGTAAATAACCGATTCACATCTACTTGTTCAAGACTTCTTATGATCTTAAAGACCTCTATCATATCCCCCTCAGCCGTCTCTTCTCCAAGCTGAACAGCCCTAACCTCTTCAGCCTTTCCTCATAGGGGAGCTGTTCCATCCCCTTTGTCATTTTGGTTGCCCTTCTCTGTACCTTCTCCATCGCAACTATATCTTTTTTGAGATGCGGTAACCAGAATTGTAAACAGCATTCAAGATGCGTTCTCACCATGCAGCAATACAGAGGCATTATGACATTTTTTGTTTTATTAACCATTCCCTTCCTAATAATTCCTAACATTCTGTTTGCTTTTTTGATTGCTGCAGCACACTGAGCTGATAATTTTAAAGTATTATCCACTATGATGCCTAGAACTTTTTCCTGGGTGGTAGTTCCTAATATGGAACCTAACATCATGTAACTACAGCAAGGGTTATTTTTCCCTATGTGCAACACCTTGCATTTGTGCACATTAAATTTCATCTGCAATTTGGATGCCTAATCTTCCAGTCTTGCAAGGTCCTTCTGTAATGTATCACAATCCGCTTGTGATTTAACTATTCTGAATAATTTTGTATCGTCTGCAAATTTGATAACCTGACTCATCGTATTCCTTTTCAGATCATTTATATATATATTGAAAAGCACCGGTCCAAGTACAGATCCCTGAGGCACTCCACTGTTTTCCCTTTTCCACTGAGAAAATTGACCATTTAATCCTACACTCTATTTCTTGTCTTTTAACCAGTTTGTAATCCACGAAAGGACATTGACTCTTATCCCATGACTTTTTAGTTTTCGTAGAAGCCTCTCATGAGGGACTTTGTCAAACGCCTTCTGAAAATCCAAATACACTATATCTACCGGTTCACCTTTATCTACATGTGTATTAACCCCTTCAAAAAAATGAAGCAGATTTGTTAGTCAAGACTTCCCTTGAGTAAATCCATGTGGACTGTGTTCCATTAAACCATGTCTTTCTATATGTTCTACGATTTTGATTTTTAGAATAGTTTCCACTATTTTACCTGGCACTGAAGTCAGGCTCACTGGTCTATAGTTACCCGGATCACCCGAATACATCTTCATAGGCAGCGTATGGAGCCGGTATGCCAGAAGAGGTGGTAACCAGAAGAATCATTGCAGATGGGGTTCAAATTCTGGAGGCAAGATTGGTGATAAGCTGGACCCCACTCTACCAGCTGTACAGAAGTCCAATTGAACTGAGGTGAGTGCTTCTGGAGCCAGGGAAGCCCGAGCACTATGGGATGGATAGACTTATCCAATACTGAAAGTTCAAGCTCCTCAAGTTGCAAAGCCCCGGTGCGTAACTGAACAGGTTCCGTGGTCAGAGAAATTCAGCCGGGGAGCGGCTCTCCATATATTGAGTCAATGCACAGAGTAGGAGCTAATGAGCAGGTCTTAATACCCAGGAGTTGCACAAGATCCTTGAGGATAAAATCCCCCCCGCTCCGGAATCCACTACAGCGAGGACTGGGAAGGACCGGAGTCCCAAATTAAGGTGGCTGTAACTGAGAGTTGGGTGGGCCAGAAAAGTTGCACCCAAGTTCAGGACCCCTACTGAACTTGGGCTCTGGAGTTTCCCAGACAGATGGGACAGTTCTGCAGATAAGAGGCCTGGGGCCCCGCAATACAGGCACAGGCAAGTTTGTCTTCATCGAAGGTGCTCTTCCGGTGTCAATCATCCTCTACTCAACTGCATGGGTTCCTCCGCCTTGACTACTTTAGTGTTACTGGAAGTATAGTTAGTAATGGGTGGTGAGCGGGAGCTGACCTGCAGGGGTCTTTTGGGCATCTGAATCTCCTGGTGTAGCTCTTCAAGATGGTAATCAATTCGGTCCATCAGATCTATAAGGTCTTCCAAGGAGGACGGGAGCTCCCGAGCAACCAACTCATCTTTTAGCTGCAAGGAGAGACCATCCAGATAAATAGCTCATGGGCAGTCCTCTTGCCAAGCGAGCTCAGTAGACAAAGTTCTTAACTCTATGGTGTAATTGAAAAGACTTCGTTGTCCTTGACGAAGGTGAAGTAGATTCATACTTGCCACAGTATGCCGCCCAGGGTCATCAAAAGTTTGTTTGAAGACAACCACAAATTGAACCAACTCCCTCAACAGGGAGTCTGAGCATTCCCACAGGAGAGAAGCCCAGGCCAGAGCCTTCCCTTGCAGGTGAGACAGGATAAACGTGACTTTAGTTAAACATCCTGAAAGATGGAGGGTTGCAGAGCGAATTGCATATAGCAATGGTTTATAAACCCTCTGCAAAGCTTAGAGTCACCGTTGAAACGTGGGGGTGCTGGAAGTGCCAACAAGGCTGGTTGCAATGCTGGTGGTAACTGTGAAGTAGATGGAGCCGGGTCACTTAGAAAGGCATCGAACCGGTTGTGAAGACGGTCCATGGATGAGGCCAGAGCCTTGAGGAACTGCTGCTGTTTTTGCACCTTAGAAGCCAGGCCTGGAATGGCCTGGAGGGCGCGTGCCTCCAACGAATTGATGGCCTTTGCAATCTGTTGCGTGGAGGTGGATTCTTGGACTGAGGTGGAGTTGACGCAACACGTAGGTAAGGACCTACGGGTCCCCATAATCAGCAGGTGGAGTGTGCTGAAGCTAGAGGCCACTGGAGCTTCACCTATACCAGCCCTCCTTCCCCTCGGGTTGAGCCTTTGGGTTCCGGGGCCAGCAGGACTTAGGCGGGCCTCGAGATAGCTGATTGAAGGTAGATGGTTCAACCCAGAGACAGCAGCCAGCAGGTGGCATAAGTCTATCCAAGACGGCTTATGGAACTGGAATCCAAGCACCAAGGAACAAAGAGAGACTGAGGGTGCTTGAGCAAAGCAAGGCCGAAGCCTTGTAAGTCCATGTCCAAAGGATAGAGGCAGAGAAAACACTGAGAGACTCAAATGGAAGCTGCAGTCTGAGGAGACTGTAGCAAGTAACGTGGAACTCTGGACAAGAAAGTGTCTATAGCGAGGTTATCCGTAGCAATGGTCAGGGCACAGAGAAGGCAGGCGTGGTCAGGTGTAGCAATGATGAAGGCACGGAGAAGGCAGGCGTGGTCAGGTGTAGCAATGGTGAGGGCATGGAGAAGGCAGGCGTGGTCAGGCGTGGAGAAGGCAAACATGGTCAGGCGTGGCAGAGATCACGCTTAGAGAAGGCAGATGTGGTCAGGTGTGGCAGAGATCAGGCTTAGAAAAGGCAGACGTGAACAGGCATGGCAGAGGTCAGGCTTGGAGAAGGCAGACGTGGTCAGGCGTAGCAGAGGTCAAATCCGAGGCAAGGAACAGGGTAGGAACGAAGAGACAGGATCCAGGAACAACGAGGAAACAGGAACACAAGGCTGAGACGAATCTTTGAAGTCAACGAGTACTCGATCAACAGGGAACCGAGGAGACCTGTTACAAAGACAACGCTTAGAAGTGCTGCCTGGGATTAAGTACGCCGAGAGTGATGACGTCAGCATCCGGGTCCGCGGCAAGGTTCTCACCGTGTGCCATTCAAAAGGATCAAGGATGCGTGTGCACGCACCTAGAAGGGGGCTCGGCGCGCTCAGCGGCGTCTCTCCGCGGAGCAGGCGGAGAGGCCTGTGCAGAGGAGAAATCCTGGCTGGAGGTTCCGGGCAGCACAGCAGGACCAGGGACACTGGCAGGGTCCCAAGGTCAGAGCCGGCGGCCGACTGCTGCGAACGACAGGGATGAATGCGCTGAGGTCCATCTGGGAAGGTGAGAGAGCCGCGTCCCGGGCCTCCCGCAGGCGGCAAGCGTAACATCTGCTTGAGTTCTCCATCTTAGATGCTTGATATGCATTTATCAATATAGTTCTATTTCTCCTGAATGCTCCTCTTTCAGTTTTCATACCTGTTTCCTGAAAATGACACAAATGTTTTTTCTTTGTGACATTTTCAGGTTTTAGCAGACACTAAAACTACTGAGCATGCACTAAACCATTTAATGATTTTGATTTGCATTATTTTCAGTTTTCAACATGTTCTGAAACCCTTTAATGTGCACCATAGGCATTTAATCTGTAATTTTAAACTCATATTTTTCAAAATCCAATAGTATGTGCATAAATCTGAACCCCCTCCCCAGCTGTATCTCCGGGAATACTTCTTCTCAGACTGGTATTGGAAAAGCAGTTTTATAATAAGCCATTTCTGTGACTGAACCATTGTCTTACCTTTGGAAATCCTTTTGTAAATTACCCTCCCTATAACAGCTGGCCTCTGATTAAAAAAAACCTAAGAACCTCTTAACCCTCATGAATTATTTAGAATAGTAAAATTGTTAACCACACGTCCAAAGGCATCTCCTCTGGATAATACCAAACTGTCCACATGTGATGAGTTTTTGTTCCATTTTTCAAAGAAGGTTGCTGATATATGCTCTTTCTTTTGCCTTACTCAGTCATGGTCTCTTGATCAATTAGAAATGTATAATATCCAATGGAATCATTTTGAATTTATGTCTCAATTAGGAATTACACAATTATTTCCATTATGAAATCTTCTTCCTGCCCATTAAATCCCTATAATATGATATTAATGAAAGGAGCAAGAGATAACATCACCCCAGCTCTTATCATTATTGTTAATCTTTCTCTGAAGGAAGGCAAATTACCACTGGTCTTAAGGGGAGTTTCAGTTCGACCTCTGCTTAAGAAGCCAGGGCTTGACACACTTAATTTGGTTATCATTCAGTCTCTTCAGTGCTGTTGAAACAGCAGTGTTGAAGCAGCTGGATGATTTCATGCAGGACATAAAATTTTAGGCCATGTTCAATTTGTGTTTCAAAAGGAACTAAGCACTGAAGTGCTGCTACTTTCCTGCCTTGACGTTTTCTTTGAGTATTTCATAGTGTTCAAGGTTTTGTCCTGGTTTTGTTAGACATTTCCACAATCTTTGACACCATTAATCATTAAATTGTATTATACTGTTGCTGGAATCTGGAATATCAGTAATGGTTCTTAGCTGGTTGAAGTCTTCTTTACATGAGAGAACCCACTGAATTGCAATTAGTTCTAATTATTCTAGATGGCAGATGTTGGAAACCGGTGTCCTCCAGGGCTCAGCCCTGTCACCGGCATTGTTTAACATCTATGTAGTAGGGGTGTGAATCGTGTGATCGATCGTCTTAACGATTGATTTTGGCTGGGGGGGGAGGGAAATCTGATCTTCGTGTTTTGTTTTTTTTTAAAAATCGTTAAAAATCGTTAATCGGAGGAGGGCGGGAAAACCGGCACACCAAAAAACCCCTAAAACCCACCCCGAACCTTTAAAACAAATCCCCCACCCTCCCGAACCCCCCCCCCCCCCAAAATGTTTTAAATTACCTGTCGCCCGTATGACATAGTGAGGGCAAAGGTAGCGCCGGCGCCATTTTGAAGATTGGCAATACGGCCCGCGTGCAGGAGGTCGCTCCCGGACCCCCGCTGGACTTTTGGCAAGTCTTGTGGGGGTCAGGAGGCCCCCCCAAGCTGGCCAAAAGTCCCTGGGGGTCCAACGGGGGTCCGGGGGCGATCTCCTGCACGCGTGACGTCAGGAGCCAGGAACCAAAATGGCGCCGGCGCTACCTTTGCCCTGTCACACGATAAGGGCAAAGGGCCACCGGCTCCATTTCTCTTAACGCAGCCGTGGCCAGAGAGAGGGAGATCTTGCCGGGACACCCCCCCCCCCCCCCACTGGACTCAGGTAATTTAAAACATTTGGGGGGGTTCGGGAGGGTGGGGGATTTGTTTTAAAGGTTCGGGTGGGTTTTAGGGTTATTTTGGTATGCCGGTTTTCCTGCCCCCTATTTAACGATACAATACAAATGCCCCTGACGATAAATCGGGGGCATTTGTATTGTATCATGCACTCTAACGATTTTGGACGATTTTAAAATTATCTGACGATAATTTTAATCATTCAAAAACGATTCACATCCCTACTATGTAGTATCTGTTTGCAAGCTCTTGGCTGGGCTTTCTGAGGGGTACTAGATATATGTGAATGACATTCAATATTTCATCCCCATTTTCTCATCTTGGTCTGCAACCTTTAATATAGTCGCAAGCTATCTCTCAGCAGTCAAGAATTGGATGACTCATAATAAATTGGTCTTAAATTTAGACAAGTCTGAGGTGATAGTTCTGCAGAAATCAATTCCACCATTTTTTCTTTTCAAGAATGCTAGGATACTCATAGTGATGCAAGTTAAAAGCCTAGAAGTGATACTAGATAAAAATCTACACATGCACCAACATACGGGCGATTCAGTAAAGTCCGCGGGAGAGCAGACGAGCACCCGCTCTCCTGGCGCGCGCGGTATGGTAGAAACGGCAAAAGGAGGCACTACGGACACTAGCACATCCCTAGCGCCTCCTTTTGACCCAGAGCGGCGGCTGTCAGTGGGTTTAACAGGCGACGCTCAATTTTGCCGGTGTCGGTTCTCGAGCCCACTGACAGCCATGGGCTCGGAAACCGGACGCCGGCAAAATTGAGTGTCCGATTTTCGGCCCGACAGCTGCCGGCCCATTTAAAAAAAATTTTTCAACTTTTTTTCTCTTCGGGACCTCCGACTTAATATCGCCATGATATTAAGTCGGAGGGTCACAGAAAGCAGTTTTTACTGCTTTTCTGTGCACTTTCCCGGTGCCGGCAGAAACTAGCGCCTACCTTTGGGTAGGCACTAATTTCTTAAAGTAAAATGTGCGGCTTGGCTGCACATTTTACTTACTGTATCGCGCGGGCATACCTAATAGGGCCATCAACATGCATTTGCATGTTGAGGGCGCTATTAGGTGCCGCGGGTTGGACGCGCGTTTTCCTCCCCTTACTGAATAAGGGGTAAGGGAAAAAGCGTGTCCAAGGGCAGGTTATGTACTGTATTGGCCTTGATAGTAAGGTAGTGATTAAGGCAGGCTACTATAAACATAGGCTATTGGGTCCCCTTAAACCATTAGTAGGTCATTATGAATTTTGTTCAGTAATGCAGGTCTTGATCTTACCCAGCCTTAATTATTGTAACTCCTAGTCTATTGGCTTGTCTGCGGTAGCAATGTAAGCTTTCCAGATGCTTCAAAACTTGGCCATGTTATTTCCTTTCTTCCTGGCGATCGGCCCCACAGACAGACGAGAAGAGAAGCGGAGTTTGGGCCTGCGCAGTCAGCGCTGAAAGCCCGTCGGGGTAGGGCCTCCCAAATCCGCACTTACCTCCAACGGGCTCCCCCGCCGACCACGAGGCAGATCTTCTCTTCCTCACAGCCCGCCATGCCTTCTCAGCCCGCTGAGTCTTCGCAGCAAGCCGAGTCTTCGGGCTACTCACCCCTCCTTCTTCTTCTCAGCGGCCATTCCGGAGTGGGGGTGCTCTGGTGATGTCACTAGCCGGCGACCTCCAGGGATTTAATTCCCTGCTTTCCTTCTGGTGTCCTTTCTTCCTGGCGATCGGCCTCACAGACGGACGAGAAGAGAATCGGAGTTTGGGCCTGCGCAGTCGGCGCTGAAAGCCCGTCGGGGTAAGGTCTCCCAAATCCACACTTACCTCCAATGGGCTCTCCCACCGACCATGAGGTGGATCTTCTCTTCCTTACAGCCCGCCGTGCCTTCTCAGCCCGCCGAGCCTTCGCAGCAAGCCAAGTCTTCGGGCTACTCGCCCCTCCTTCTTCTTCTCAGCGGCCATTCCGGAGCGGGGGCGCTCCGGTGATGTCACTAGCTGGCGATCTCCAGGGATTTAATTCCCTGCCGTCCTTCTGGCGCCACGCGCCGGGCGTCGCTCGCCAAAGGTGCGCAACAAAGGGGCCCCTTAGTGTGATCCAGAGTGCGATCTTACTGTAAGCTTCCTTCTCCAATACCAGCACTCAGACTCCACCAACAACAGGAGCAGAAGCATGACACAAGGCCTCCCTATCCCAATCATCCAACACAAACTTTTCACCATGGGTAGCATGTTCACGCCGCTGCAGACACGATCCATAAGAACTCTCATCTCTATCACGATATCTTCTCTTACCCAACTCCTGGGTCTTGCGCTATTCTCTGTAACTCTCTTCAATGCACAATCACTCACAAAGAAATCCCATATTCTCAATCACTATCTCCTCGACTCTAAGCCAGACATCTGTGCAATAACTGAAACTTGGCTTAAACTGACGGATATAGCATTGATAAATCAATTACCAATACATCTTTATGATTTCTTCTCACTTACAAGACAAAAAAAGAGAGGAGGAGGCCTTCTCTTAGCAGCTAAGAAAGAGCTGAGAATATCCCTGCAACCAATCAAGGCCACCTCTAAGCTAGAAATAGGCTATTTTAAATCGAACTCTCTTCAAATCCTACTCATATATGCTCCACCAGGAGTCCTAGATTCAGACGCCTCTCCAGTGATAGAAACTATAGCTAAGTACTTAAACTTGGATTCCCCAGCTATGATCTTAGGGGTCTTCAACCTACATGTCGACACAACCCCTCGCTCATCCAACTGCGATGCATTTCTCACCTCTCTCACGGCAATGGGCTTAAAGCAAATTGTCAACAAGCCCACACTTATCTTCATCAACTCCGGATTCACTCAAACCATACCCCCCAAATGTGTTCCCATCTCCTGATCTATACTACCTTCAAGATGGAAGAAAATCCTTCACCGCACCAACCTCAATTCACTTTTCAATACAGAAGATCATGCTCTTCAGAGGAATTAAGCGAGCAAATAACCAAAGAACTCACCAAACTGGATGTCTCAAACCCGAATTCAGCCTTACTCTCATGGCATAGCATTACTGAACTGGTAGCAAACAAACTATGCCCTCTACCAACCAAAACAATCAACCCGGCGTTAAAAAACAAACAACCCTGGTTCTCCAAAGAACTCCAGAAAATAAAGCAAGACCTTAGACAAAAAGAAAGCAAATGGCGCAAGACCCCTTGCCCCAGTACACTTGCGGTCTACAAATCCACCCTCCACTCCTACAGGAACACAACTCTACGAACAAAAAAAGACTTCTACGCTCTTAGAATACATAACCTCGTATTTGATGCTAAGGCTTTATTCTCATATGTAACCAAACTCACTAAAACCTCCACGCCAACAATCCCGGACAACCAAGCACAAACTAAAGCCAACAAACTGGCAACTTTCTTCCAGAGCAAAATTTCCAACCTCCTAACACGCCTCCCCTCCAGCTCTACCACTCCTCCCATTCCCTTTTCCTCCCTCTCATATATGGGAGCATCATTTGAATCTTTTGAACCCTCTTCTGCCATAGAAATAGAAACCATTCTAAAAAAAAATGAAACCCTCTACCCATCCTTTCGACCAAATCCCGACCAAACTGCTCTTATTAATACCAGACACTATAACCAAATGTTTGGCCGATATAATTAACTGCTCTTTGTCACAGGGAATTTTCCCAGAGGTGCTTAAACTCGCCACCCTTAAACCACTTCTTAAGAAACCAAACTTAGACACAAAAGATCCTAACAACTTCCGCCCTATCTCTAATCTACCTTTTGTCGCTAAGGTAATGGAAAAAGTAGTAAATGTTCAACTTTCAAACTATCTCAAAGACCACAATATACTTCACAACTCTCAATACGGATTCCGGAACTTGCTAAGCACAGAAACCCTGCTCATCTCCCTCACAGACCACCTCATTATGGGTCTAGATAAGGGGACCTCCTTCCTGCTAGTACTACTCGACATCTCGGCGGCCTTCAACACGGTGAACCACTCCATCCTCCTGAATAGACTATCCGATATAGGGATAAAAGGAACGGCCCTCAGATGGTTTGACTCCTTCCTCACCAGTAGAGGTTATAAGGTCAAAGTCAACAATAAAGAATCTCTACTAATCAATCTCTCACTAGGAGTTCCCCAGGGCTCCTCCCTGTCCCCCACCCTCTTCAACATATACCTCCTCCCTCTCTGCCAACTGCTAACAGATCTAGGGCTGAAACATTATCTCTATGCAGATGATGTTCAAATTCTAATCCCTATAACCAAATCACTTACAAAAATACTTAAGTTCTGGAACAACTGCCTTCAAGCTATCAATCTCCTCCTCTCCAGCCTAAACCTGGTACTCAATGCGGCCAAAACAGAACTCCTCCTTATAACGCCGGAACCCAGTGACACACCTCAACCAACCCAACCCAATACTCTAATCATGCAAGCAAGAGACCTTGGAGTAGTAATAGACAACCATCTGAACCTCAAGAAATTCATCAACCAAACCACCAAAGACTGCTTTTACAAATTACAGACACTCAAACGACTCAAACCACTCCTACACTTTCGAGACTTCAGATCGGTTCTCCAAGCCATTCTGTTTTCTAAGATTGACTACTGCAATTCCATTCTGCTTGGTCTCCCCTCCTCCTCCACCAAACCACTCCAAATGTTCCAGAATGCGGCCGCAAGAATCCTTACAAACACTAACAGAAGAGAGCATATCACACCCATCCTTAGAGATCTGCATTGGCTGCCTATAAGCTTTAGAGTCAGCACAAAGCCCTATCTATTATTCACAAAACTATTCACCACCAGGTACCCATAGACTTGCAACTCCTACTCAGGCTCCACACATCCTCCAGACCTATCAGGGAAGTATATAAAGGATCCCTACATGCCGCCCCCACTAAATCCACCCAGCTAACAACCACTAGAGAACGGGCCTTCTCGACAGCGGGACCTAGCATATGGAATGCCATCCCCCCCGGATCTCAGACAGGAACCTTGTTTGCGGACATTCAAGAAAAAGCTCAAGACCTGGCTATTTCGTCAAGCCTTCCTGTAACTAAACCAACACCAGCTACGTTATAGAATAGGTCGTGGATATCAGACTGGTAACTAGACAATCTTCAGCAAAGTCACTATTACAGCACCGTTATTGTTACTGAGTTACTCTTTCCGCTGCTAGCGTCTTCTTCTCCCTACCCCAGTACCCCTGTTTTATTGTAACTTTCCTGCAACTTGTTTTGTTAAGGTTTGTTAAGGTTAAGGTTTCTTGTCACACTGTTCTTTGTAAACCGATTTGATATGATATTTTTCATGAAGGTCGGTATAAAAAAAAGTATAAATAAATAAATATTTGAGTTGGGCAGGAGAGCTCATATCTCTTCGATCCTGATGGAGCTACATTGTCTCCTATTTAACTGGCGAGTTCAATTTTTAGTTGCACTTCTTGTACACAAAATGCTTGGTACCGATGCTTTGCCATGAATGAACTCAATGATACCTTTTGAGGTTGCCTGCATCCTTTCCCGAAATAGCATTACTGAACACCATCCCATTTCCTCCATGATGGGTTGTCGCGTCTGACACATGGCAGGGGGCTGCTGGCCTGCCACCTGACTGCTAGAAGGGGCTGAGGGCATGGGATGACTCTGCTCCTTTTCAACCACTTTATGCTACCTGGAAAAAGGGGTCCCCTGACTGGTACTGCCACCATCCCCAGATGGCAGTACGGTTGGGTGTTGCTTCTGCATATGATGCATCATGCCAAAATTAGTTAGATGTCCCATTTGCTTGCCTCTGCTAATAGCCCTGGCACAGTAATTACACTGAGCAAAATGTGGGTCCTCAGTCACTTTAAAGTGGCTTCAGATCACAGATTTCTTTCATGATCCCTTCTCTATAGCCTTCGGGGTGGATGCTGGCACTGGAGTTGAAGTAGTGGATGCACCCTGAGAAGCAAATCCAGGGGTATCAGTCTCCCTCGCCTCCCCGCTGCTGTAAGAGCCGGCTGCTCTAGCCACTAGGCAACGTGTGGAGCCTTGGACCGCAGAGCCCCCACCCAAGCCGGCGAGGAGCGGAGCGCGCCTCGAACCCTCGACTCCCCGCTGCTTTTTAGAGCCGGCGGATCTAGGCAAGGCAGAATAGTGGGGCGATCACGTGTTGCGCCTCCCCCCCCACAGAGCACAGGCCAACGGAGGTGTGCAGGCCTGATACGGGAGCCATGAAGCAGAGGCTGATCGTGCAACCCAAAAGAACACCCCACCTGAACCGGGATGTGAACCCTGGACCCTCACGAGACACGTGACCCACATGTAGTTCCCTCTGAGCCTCGAGCCACCAGCGGATTCCGAAGCAGTGAAATAAAGGCGCCGCTGCAAACGCTGAGCTGCCCCGCACAACAGGGGCCAGGGCTCGACACCCGGCCCCGGCCGCAGACCCCCGCCCTCAGCCATCCCATCCGCTGGGCCACAGGCCGAGCGTGGGAAGCACGCCCGAGCAGGCGAGAAGACCGCCGACGAGCGCCCCCCAGCACAGTCCGCATGCAGCAAGTAGAAGGGGTGTCGCGACCGCATGTGAACAAAAGGCAAGCAAACCGCATGCCGCCAGCAGAGGGAAAGATCCCTGCACGAAACAATGCATCGAAACCAAGAGAGCACCCAGGAGCCGCGGCGGAGGCCGGCGGCACAAGTGGTCAGAAAAACAGAGAAGAAGAAAGGAAAAATACCTTCGGTACACAAGAGTCCAGGAGGGGAACCAAACAGGCAGCCAACAACAGCAAGCGAAAATGCTGAGGTAAGTGGCTCTCAGGCGGCTTGAAGATGTTTTGTGCTTGGCGGCGCTCCAAAAAGGGAGCGCTTTCGGCGAGTTGCGGCTCCTTTATGGGGCCGTTCGCGTCATCCGAGGGCGCCGTTGGCGCACCCTACCCGAGCATTAGCTCGCCCCCCCCCCCCCCCCCCCCCCATCTTTCCCGCTGAGCTTTTTGGCCTCGATCGCTGCCTCTGTTGCTCGCGCGCTGCCGTCATGGGTGGGCCCGAGGCAGTTACCCGAGCCCACATATAAGACACTGAACTTGACAGACACCCAACATGATATAAAATAGGCTGTACGTGTGTACATGCGCGTGCAGTTTTATAAGGATGCATGCATATGCGTGCAGATGCCATGTCTACAGCATAAGTGGGGGGCTTTTGGTACATATGCGCGCCAACACAATTACCAGTTTCTCCAGTCCATTCCCAGTTCGCCCAGTTAAAGGACAGGACTTCTTAACTCCTCCTAGTTATTAAGCCTCCCTTATTATTATTATTATTATTTATAGATTTTTCTATACCGGGGTACGTAAATAACATCACCTCTGTTTACATTCAAACAGTAATTCAGCATTGCGCTTTACAATATAATAAGGAAACTAAACGAAAAACAATACAGTATATAACTTTATATTAATAGAATATCAGCAATATATGAGAGATTGTGGCAGTTAGGAAGAGTAGTTGAGGATTCAGATCATTGATAGTAGGCTTTTTTAAATAGCCAGGTTTTAAGGTTTTGTTTAAATTTTTTGTGACAGAGTTCCTGGCGTAATTCAGAGGGCATGGTGTTCCATATTGTTGATCCAGCAATGATGAAAGATCGATCTTTTGTGCTAGAGAGTTTAGTCAGATTGGGTGCTGGGATATTTAGTTTGGCTAAATTCTGGAATCTCGTTGGGCGGGAAGACGTTTTGAATTGTAGTTCATCTGTAAACCAGAGCATTTCTCTGTTTTGAATGGCTTTGTGTATCAGCGACATAGATTTATAAATTATCCTGTAAGCCACAGGTAGCCAGTGCAAAGACTGAAGAGCTGGAGTGATGTGATCATGGCGGCTTGTGTCGGTGATAATGCGGGCAGCTGCATTTTGCAGCATTTGCAAAGGTTGAATGGTGGCTTTGGGTAGACCCAGTAACAGAGCATTGCAGTAATCAATCTTTGATAAAATAGTTGCTTGTAAAACTGTGCGGAAATCATATTGGTATAATAGAGATTTAATCCGTTTAAGCGTAAATAGCTTAAAGAAACCATTTTTTACCGTATCCGCGATGAATTTTTTAAATGTGAGATTGCTGTCAATGATGATACCAAGGCTGCGTACTTTTATCTTATTAGCCCCAACCTTTAAAACATCACTAACTTGCCTAATATTTTTTGTTTTATTAGTTACACGCCATCCATAGCAAAAGTAAAATTATGCAGCTAGGGACCCCGGCACACACTGGTGCACGTAAATACCTACACACTGGTTTCATTCATATTTCATTCATATGGAACACCCACGCCCAGCCCCTTTTTTATAAAAACAAAATGTGTGCGCATACCAGGAGATATGCACATACTTGCACACTTTTTAAAATCCTGCGGCATGCGCCAGCCAGACGTCTGCTTGTACGGCCTGGCTTCGGCATGCATAGGGTTTTATAAATTCACCTTATAAAAGCTAACGGGAACCCACGTGGCAAAAAGCAAAATCCAAAAAGTTATTCCCATTCTGGGAAAATGTATTTAGGTTGGCATACTCCCTGAAAAACTCTTTCATATTACTTTTTATTCTGAAAACCTGAATATCTGGCACAGTTTGCTAAGTGATTTTCAAAAGCAATAAGGATGGATCTGAGTCCTTAGCATTAACCATCTCTTGCTGTATCATTGGACAGCTAGGAATAAGATCTCTCAAATAACATCAAGCAAAAAAGATACATCTGTGTGATTACAGAAATATCAGCTCCTTCCATGTGTTAATAAGTATTTATGTTATGTTAGCTTGTTAGTCATGTTATGTTAGCCCATCAGTCACAGTACTAATTTTGGGATTTCTCTCAAAACATTTCACCCTGTGGTGTCCGGGAACATGCTTTCCAAATTGGTAAAAGCACATTTGATTAAGTGGCAGAATTTCAGAATTCACAGAGTGCCTTTTGGTTAAAATCTACATTAGTTTGCAAATGTATTTCTTATTTACATTTTTGCTTCCTTTAAGAAACAATGTTCAAAAATGACCAGTATCGAATAAGGTCTAATTAGTGCTTTACTTAGCACCCTATTCACTGAGGATATTTTGCTACAGTCACAGAATGGAGGAAATCATTTACTGATTAGGTTCCTTAGTAAAAACCACCTGCTTGATTTATAGCTTGTTGCTCTACGAATTTGAATGTACAAGTCAGCGTCAGCAATATTTTTTCTGCATTAGGCCTCAAACCTCTATACTCAGCATTTTATTGCATCTTTCCAACACTTGTTACTTGTGTTTGCAATTCTTAGTACCTTGCCTTTGGCCATACGGAAATACAGTAATAACTAAAGACATGAGAATATTCAAAACAATCTTGAGGAATAGACAACAGGCTCACTGTAGTTCAGAAACATACATGTAGCAACTTTTAAGACGTTACAAAATTGTCATCATGACTTCACACCAATCAGGTTTTTTGGAAATCCACAGTGATTGTTTTGGGTGACTTAAGCTCTTAATAAATAAAACAAAACTGAATTGAACATTAAGGACATGGAATTAAACATTTCAGAATCTGTATTATTTAACACTTTGATGTTGATGTATCAAGCTATGACATTTTACTCTGAAATGAGCCAGCACTATGAGAAGAAATGAGGTACACAGCATTTTCTTTGCTATAAAGTTCACACAAACTTAATTGCAAAAAAACATAACTATACGTCCCTGAGGTGTACTTGAGTTTTGCTAAAAATATCAGTTTTTAAAATCATTTTTGCATTTAATTTGGCTTATACTGCCGTGCTAATGACATGATTTGCATGATTTTTCAACTCATTAGCAATTTAGCATATTTTTTGCAAATGGCTTCATGAGTTAAAATTACAGACAGCATATGTAGAATTTCACAAACTCAATTAAGCATGATATGTGCCATTTTTACACCCAAAGGAAATGTCTAAGAGGGCATAAAACCATTAAAGATAACTGGGTTGGAAAGTCCTGTCTAAAGCATCAGATGGCCAGTGCAAGATCAAGAATCAGCAAGTACTACAAGGAAGGGGATTTGGAAATCACCAAGAAGATAGCTGGAGCACAGAGACTGGATTGAAATAGCAGTAGCAGCAGCGGTGCCGATAATTAAAATCAGAAATGGTAGGAGCAGAGCAACAGCGCAAGAAGAGTAGCTAAAAGCACAACAAGATGTACCTCAAGGGCTGAGATGTGAAAAGGAAGAATGGCATCAAAAGTGACAGGAACCAAGAGGGACAAAGAGGTACCTGGAATGGCATGAAGGACATGAGTTGTGGTGCAGCAAGCATGCAAAGCAATGGATGCCCAGGGCATGACCAAGAGTCAACAAGTACCGTAGTGGAAGGGGATTTGGAAAGCACCGAAAAGCCAGCCAGAGCAGCAGAGGAAGCACCCAAAACTACAAAGACTGGCTTGGAGTAGTGATAGCAGCAGTGGTGCTGGCAATTATTTGAAACAATAGGAGTAGAGCAATGCAGCAAGCAGAGTATTAAAAAAAACCCAAGATGTACCTCAAGGCCTGAAGTAGGAGGAAGAATGCTATCAAAAGCCCGAGAAGTGGTGCAGCAAGCATGCAAATCAAAGGATGGCTAGAGCAAGTTATGAAATGCCAAAGAAGAAGGGGATTTGAAAAGACAGGGATGCCTGTCTCAGTAGGAGGAAAATGATAGATCCTACCCGTAGCATATTTGTCTGTCAAACTGTAAAAATTGAGCCATGCACGTGTTATGCACACACAGCCAGTACAGTGAAAATGTGAATGCATCATTAAATTAGTTAGGGTTCCATCTCTTACTTGTATAACTGTGATACTGAAGAGTTAATGCATGCTGGAAAGCGCTGACCACCAAGACATAGTGTAGGGAATCGCAAATAACACAGAGTCATCAAATCCCCCAAAGTGTACAATGCAGGGAATCACAGGTAGCACAAAGGTGTCAAAACTCTCGAGGCATGCAGGGCAGAAATTGCAAGCAGCATAAAGACTTCAAAACCCCCAAGACATACAGTGCGGGAAATCATGAACAGCATAAAAGCATAATAATCCCCAAGGCTTACACTGCGGGTAATCTCAAAAGACATAAATGTGTCAAAACCACCAAGGCATACAGTGTGGGGAATTGCAAACAGTGCAAAGGCATTAAAACACTCAAAATGTACAGGGTGGCAAATGGCAAACAGCACAAAGGTGTCTGAACCCCCAAGGCTGAGAGTGCAGTGCATCTCACATAGCACAAATGTTTCTAAACCCCCATGGCTTGGATTGCGGTCTATCACAGACAGCACAAAGGTGTGTAAACCCCATCTCAAAAACTACAAAAGTGTCTAAACCCCAAAAGCATGAAGTGTGGCCCATCACAAATAGCACAAAAGTGCCTAATTCTCCAAGGCATGGATTGCGGTCAATCACAAACAGCACAAAGGCTTACACAGGCCTTGACAGCAAGATGTAAATCTAGAAAAGAGATGGGGTAGATGGAGAAACTTATATAAGTTTTTTTCACATTTTGTTTCTGGGGAAAAAATACCCCAGAATTACCACAATGATGCAGGTGAGAGAACTAGGCTAGGATTGTAGAAGGGTAGAACAAAATGAAAAATCAGAAAAGAGTTGGGGTGAGAGGATAAACTTGTATTTTTTCATTTTCATTTTTTTTCTGAGGTCAAAATCCCCCAGTATAACCAACAAAGAAGTAAGGCAGGAGAACTAGACTGTGATGAAAACAGCAAACAACATGGAGTCACCTAAACTCCAATGATGGTATATCATAAGTAAGGCAGGCAGGCAGAATATTACAAGTCCCATAAGATGGTACATTCGCAGCATGGCAAGTAGGCAGTGTAGAGGTAAGACCCATAAGGTGGTATATCAGGGGCATTGCAGGTAAGTTTATGGCAGCAAGACCCTAAGATTGTACATCAGAAAATTTGCAGGTAGGCAGAGTGGCAGCAAGATCACAAAAGTGGTACATTAGGGGCATAGCAGAGAGCAGAGCAGCAGCAAGACCTTTAAGGTGGTACATCAGCGGCATGGCAGGTAGGCAGAGCAGCAGATCCGCTTTTCCATCAACTCTGGTACCATCTTGAGTGACGAATGCTCATGATGTCCCTTGCCATTGAGAAGGCAAGTTCACTGGCACAGTAGTCAGTGGACAAGAAGGTTAGTGCTGAGCCACCTTGGCTAGGTCTAGCTAGACTGCGGACTTGTGTGTCCAATATCCTCAATGGGCTGTGCGAGATAGGGTGTCACAGAAATATTTCCTGGGGTCTCCTTTGCTGGGGTGGGCCAAGGGTATCTTTTGCCAGCTGTTTTAACTATGGTCTGTGTCAGGAGAAGTGGTTCTTTGTGGACAATCTGGCTTTTGCTTATTGAATTGGGAGAGGAAATCATAGCTGACAGAGTGCTGCTCTTGCTTACATTACTTTCTTTTTTTTTTTTTAATTTTTACTTTTATGAATTTTCAATATGTATTACAGGAAATAACAATCTTGTCATATGTAATATTATGAAAACATATATAAAGGTAATACATACATACAATCACCTTTTTTTTTTAGTAATTGAATAATAATGTTATCTCATATTAAGTATTTAACCAAAACCAAAGATAAATCTAAGTGATAACCACAATATAGAGTGATTTATATTTAATATATGGGAATCATTTATAAGAAAAAATGTACAATTTACTCCTACTTTACTATCTAACCAGAGTTAATCTACAAGAAGACCCTTAAGATGGTCAGGATCAGTAAAGATATATTTTTTCCCTTTATAATCTATGGCTCACCTACTGGGGTATTTAAGTAAGAAAGAAACTACTTTATCTATTATTTCTTTCCTCAGGGCTAGAAATTTTTTTCTCCGGAGTTGAGTACTCCGAATCACATCCGGAAACAGCCAGATTCTCTGCCCAAAAAATTCTTTTAATCTATTTCGAAAAAAGAATTTGTCTGAGATGAAAGCAAATTGGATCAATAAAGTCCTTCTATCTGTAACTTGAAGTTTTTCTTGTGATTTCTGTAATATATCTGAGATATTAATCGAAGATTCTAATATCTTGTTTTCTGACTTTTTTTGTTCTTTTTCCTCTTGTGGAACTACCATCTGCTCTAAAACCTTTTTTGTTGGACCAACATAAAAGGCTCTAACAATTACTGGATGGCACTGTTCTGGAATTTTTAAAATTTGAGTTATATAGATTTTAAATAACTCCAAAGGATTTATCTGTCTTATTACAGGATGAATTTTCTAGATTTTCAAATCTTTTCTGGTACTCTATTTCTGTTTTTAACTGCTGGTTCTGAATTTTTTCTACTTGTGTTATATGATTTTCCATCTCTCACATTTCTTTTTGTTGATATTCTAACTTTCCAGAATTTTCCTTTACAGAATTATTAGTTACCAGAACATCTTCAGTTAAATTTGTAATTGTGGAGTCCAATTTTGCTATATAGTTCCACAAGGATTCTAGTGTTATATTTGCTGGTTTTTGAATAGCTACTTTAATAGTGGTAGGTTTTGAAGCTAACACTAAATGTTGCTGTTTAAATATTCTAGATTTATCAGATTTCGGAGTACTTTCTTTATCAGGCATCAAAGGGGTATCTCCTATTGCTCCCAAGACAAATGTATCATTAGAGTTTTAACTTTTATCATCTAAAATTATTTTCACTTTATTTAATTGCAGAACTTCCATTAATTTTTTGTTTTCTTCAAATGTCTCAGTGCCACTAAGGGGTTTTTGAAATTTTTCTGGAATTTCTAAGGGAATTATCCCTTCATTACCAGGAGGAGGAGGTGTTGCCGGTGCCCCAGGGCTTAAAGATGTTTCTAAGACCTGGTGGGGTGAATTCCACTCTAAATAGTCCCCCACAGTGGTCAATTCTACTGGGGATTGTAGGGGAGTACCTAGCCACTCTGACACTGTTCTTTGTCCCATTTGAATTAACACAGTCCCTGTGGAAGGCTTTACTTTTGCCTTCCTTTTGGTATGTGGCATATTTTGAAGGTAAATTTAATAACAAGTAATATACGAGAGAAAAACAATGAAGGTGGCTTGCTTTTACAATATCACAAAGGCTACACTTATGGAGGTCAGGTAAAGAAGAGAAACAAGCGGAAAACAATAAAGTAATTAATCCTACCTAAAGTAGTGTTCTTCGATTTTTCAAAGATTGCATAGATCATTGAAGACCAGGCGAAGCCAGGCAAAGCCAGTCACAGCCGCTCGCCCCTTGGGCGCGAGCGGCTTTGGTGGCGCGCCAGCGTCTGCTGCGCGCCGCTAGCAGGCAGATTTTATTTTATCTCCTTCTTCCGGGTCCTGCCTCTCTCAGTGACGTTGCTCCAGCTGGTCCCGTCGGGGCAAGTTAATTATCTCACCCCCGGATAACTCACTGTGGCTGCAAAGCGTTCAAACAGAAAGGAAAATAATTTCACAGCTTTCAGGCAGGTAACAAGCTCTCCTTCCTTGTACCTCCATGCTTACATTACTTTCTGAGGTGGCCACGCTTTCCTGTGTTACATTTTTCTACCTCTGGTGCTTCTATTCACACACCCTAGCTACCAGCATCTCCTTCATGAATATGAGATGATTGGACTGGAAGGCAAGATTCCCTTTCACCCGGGATCATAAAGTGTAGCAAGCATGTTTTTATTGTTTTCTGTCATAGGTTTCACTTTCACTTGCACCTGTTGTTTCAAGGATCCAAAAACTACAACACCTCTGCTTCTGTTCTCTCTTGCTAAAGCAAACCCTCTAATTTTTTCTGCAGAATATTAACTATAGGGATAATTCTGACTAGGGCGGTGCTTCTGGAGCTCATATCCTCCATGGCATCCTTGAAGGGCTTCAGGATTTCTGTCAGCTGCTTCATCACTACACCATAATGATACCCTAGTGGGTGATCCACACCTATCTGTGTTTCCAGAAACAAATCATGGAGTGTCTATTCCTCCATTAACCTCTGCAACATCATATAGGTACTGTTCCAGTAGGTGCCAAGAATTTGAATCAGATACTTATGAGGCATCCAAAATGCTTTCTGCTTGTCACGAAGAAGTTGTCCACTCTTTATGCTTCGATGGAAATGCCCTTGTATTTTCTTGCACCTCTCTATCAGTTCCTTCAGGAATGGATGGATTCCTGTGGTACTTGGACCTCAGCCTCAGGACATCCTTCACTATAAGATATAGCAAACATGTAAAGCAACAGATATTTTGTAAGCCCCCATCTTCCACTGTCCTAGTCATGTTCTCATCACTGTCTGTCACAAAAAAATCCTGCCTGAAAACTCCTACCTCTCCAGTCTAGCTACCAACTCTCCAGCTTCTTTCTTATGGCTGATTGGATATTGCATGAGATATGGGGGCTATTCAAAACCTGGATATGCAGCATAGCCCACTTGCACCCTGATGCTTGGGCCCCTCCAGAACTGTTACCACCCTTCGTCAGCTAGGTCTGACCAGTGTACTGTGAAGGAGAAGAAACCATGTCTAGCATTTGCACTGATCCTAATATCGTTGATGAAATGCACGCTACTCCCCTCTCACATAGCCAACTGCACCTGCATGCGACTATGACACTGGTTGTACAGGATGGGGATAACCTGCCAACTAAATATAGTCCTGGAGGGCACTTTGTAATTGAGGGGTAACACATGTAGAAGATGCTTAAAGCTCACATGTACCTGTAGGGGCTGGTCATCCAAGGTAATCATTTCTTCCATGTTCCTCATTTCTACTTTGGATGCTTCTTGCCTCTTGTCCTGGGATAATGCTATGGAATACCACCTCATTTTCTCTGTGGTGGGTCGCTGCTTTGGGCGCATGTCAGGGGGCTGTTGGCCTGCCACCTAACTGCTTGAAGGGGATCAGTTTGGGGAAAAGTCTTCCCCTTTTCATCTTTTCTTCTGGCCTTTACTTTGAGTGGCCCAGGCTAGTGCTGCCACTCTTCCCTGATGCCAGTGCTAGTGGATGCTGCTTCTGCAGGTGATGCTGGATACCAGCATTTGTCAGATGCCCCATTTGCATCCCTCAACAGATATCCGTACTACAGTGAATATACTCAGCAAAATGCTGGTCCTCCATCACTTTAAAGTACTTCCATATCAGGGATGTCTTCTAAAAATCTTTTTTCTGTATCCTTGGGGACTGATGCTGGCATTAGAGTTGAGGTTGAGGGTAAACCCTGAAGAAAAATATCAGTGGCTTTACTCATGCTATCTACCTGCGTTGCTTGCTCTCCCTGGGGTTTGCTGTTATCACCATCAGTGTCAGGAAATGGACTTCTCCTCCAAGAACTTATCCAATCCTTTTTTAAACACCGCTATACTAACTGCACTAACCACATCCTCTGGCAAAAAATTCCAGAGTTTAATTGTGTGTTGAGTAAAAAAGAACTTTCTCCGATTAGTTTTAAATGTGCCCCATGCTAACTTCATGGCGTGCCCCCTAGTCTTTCTACTATCCGAAAGAGTAAATAACCGATTCACATCTACCTGTTCTAGACCTCTCATAATTTTAAACATCTCTATCATTTCCCCCCTCAGCCTTCTCTTCTCCAAGCTGAAAAGACCTAACCTCTTTAGTCTTTCCTCATAGGGGAGCTGTTCCATTCCCCTTATCATTTTGGTAGCCCTTCTCTGTACCTTCTCCATCGCAATTATATCTTTTTTGAGATGCGGCGACCAGAATTGTACACAGTATTCAAGGTGCGGTCTCACCATGGAGCGATTCAGAGGCATTATGACATTTTCCGTTTTATTCACCATTCCCTTTCTAATAATTCCCAACATTCTGTTTGCTTTTTTAACTGCCGCAGCACACTGAACCGACAGTTTCAATGTGTTATCCACTATGACGCCTAGATCTCTTTCTTGGGTTGTAGCACCTAATACGGAACCCAACATTGTGTAATTATAGCATGGGTTATTTTTCCCTATATGCATCACCTTGCACTTATCCACATTAAATTTCATCTGCCATTTGGATGCCCAATTTTCCAGTCTCACAAGGTCTTCCTGCAATTTATCACAATCTGCTTGTGATTTAACTACTCTGAACAATTTTGTGTCATCTGCAAATTTGATTATCTCACTCGTCGTATTTCTTTCCAGATCATTTATAAATATATTGAAAAGTAAGGGTCCCAATACACTGTCCACTCCCTTCCACTGAGAAAATTGTCCATTTAATCCTACTCTCTGTTTCCTGTCTTTTAGCCAGTTTGCAATCCACGAAAGGACATCGCCACCTATCCCATGACTTTTTACTTTTCCTAGAAGCCTCTCATGAGGAACTTTGTCAAACACCTTCTGAAAATCCAAGTGTACTACATGTACCAGTTCGCCTTTATCCACGTGTATATTAACTTCTTCAAAAAAGTGAAGCAGATTTATGAGGCAAGACTTGCCCTGGGTAAAGCCATGCTGATTTTGTTCCATTAAACCATGTCTTTCTCTATGTTCTCTGATTTTGATGTTTAGAACACTTTCCACTATTTTTCCTGGCACTGAAGTCAGGCTAACCGGTCTGTAGTTTCCCGGATCGCCCCTGGAGTCCTTTTTAAATATTGGGGTTACATTTGCTATCCTCCAGTCTTCAGGTACAATGGATGATTTTAATGATAAGTTACAAATTTTTACTAATAGGTCTGAAATTTCATTTTTTAGTTCCTTCAGAACTCTGGGGTGTATACCTTCCGGTCCAGGTGATTTACTACTCTTCAGTTTGTCAATCAGGCCTACCACATCTTCTAGGTTCACCGTGATTTGATTTAGTCTATCTGAATCATTACCCATGAAAACCTTCTCCATTACGGGTACCTCCCCAACATCCTCTTCAGTAAACACCGAAGTAAAGAAATCATTTAATCTTTCCGCAATGGCCTTATCTTCTCTAAGTGCCCCTTTAACCCCCCGATCATCTAATGATCCAACTGACTCCCTCACAGACTTTCTGCTTCGGATATATTTTAAAAAGTTTTTACTGTGAGTTTTTGCCTCTACAGCCAACTTCTTTTCAAATTCTCTCTTAGCCTGTCTTATCAATGTCTTACATTTAACTTGCCAACGTTTATGCTTTTTCCTATTTTCTTCTGTTGGATCCTTCTTCCAATTTTTGAATGAAGATATTTTGGCTAGAATAGCTTCTTTCACCTCCCCTTTTAACCATGCCGGTAATCGTTTTGCCTTCTTTCCACCTTTCTAGCTCATCAATTTCTGATTCAGAGAATCCCAGATGAGATTATTCCTTAAAATCAATTGTTGAATGTCATACCCCAACCACTCCTAAGTACTACAACATCACCCTCACTGCAGGTCTACCAAAGAGCTACACATCAAGTATTGTCCCAGAAGGAAAGGGCATCTTGTACTACATCAACTCCACTAAGGTTCTTATGGGAAGTGAAACGATTGTCACAATAACGTTCGATGCCTGTGAAGCCATTGATAAACACCCAAATGCACTCCACTGTGGGTCTCAAGCCTGGAGAAATTCCTATGTCTACAATCACAAATACCTCTGCCCATACAACCGTGCAGCTAATCCATCCAGTTGGCTACCATGCGGAGGGGACCTGACACTGTCAGGATGGGCTCTAGTTTGTGATTACACCGGAGGAGGTTACCATGGCTGCCACGGAATAGGACGGTTAACTGCAGTAACTGGTAATACAGTATCTATACAATGGCCTCTAAGAAGTGAAGGATTCCCTTGGCAAGATACTTGGGGATTTGGTATCGACGGAACTGGAAAAGACCCTATGACTTACATTACCATCACTCAGCGGAGAGACAAACCTCGTCCAATTATTCACCAGACTACTGTGGTGGGTTATCAATCCTTTTTCGATGAAATATCTCATGCCACTGAGGAATTAAAGAAACATACAATTTCTCAGCAAGTAAAAAACCTGTTTGTCAATTTGGCAGAAAACATAGCTCTCTCTCTCGAAGTCAAGAACTGTTTTGTATGTGGAGGAACAGATACAGGAGAGCAATGGCCATGGGAAGCCAAGGAAACATTCCAATCTGATCTTAACACCTTGAATACCACTGTAACCTATAACCGTAAATCTCATCCATATGAGTGGGCGCTACAGACTGATGTTATTGGCAGACTATGTATCTCTCGACAACATTCACGCATCTACACCGTGCCTGTTGGAAATTCTCCATGCACAGGAGTTCTTACTGCCAACCTTACCACCCAGACATGGTGGCAGACTGAGAATTCTACCATGCCTACTCCCATCTGGACTGAATCGACTTTGAACAAGACATGGACAGCTGCGGGCGTTGCTACTACCGTTTTCAATGCTCCAGATGGTTATTATTATGTATGTGGACGAAGAGCCTATGAACAATTACCAAGAAGCTGGTATGGAACTTGCTTCTTGGCTACAATTCGGCCAAGTTTCTTCCTACTTCCCATCACTGCTGGGGAAACCTTAGGAGTTCCAGTATACAGTCCCATGAGACCCAACAAACGTCGAAGCACTCCTAAAGTATCCATAGGAGATCGGAAAGATCAAGAGTGGCCTCCTGAACGAATTGTACAATACTATGGTCCGGCCACCTGGGCTGAGGATGGTTCTTATGGATATAGAACACCTATCTATATGCTCAATCGAATTATAAGACTCCAAGCAGTACTGGAACTCCTGACAAATGATTCTGCCTTGGCTCTCAACATCTTAGCCAAGCAAAACACTAAAATTTTAACAGCTGTCTACCAAAATCGATTGGCTTTAGACTACCTCCTAGCCCAGGAAGGTGGTGTATGTGGCAAATTTAATCTTTCTAACTGTTGTTTACAGGTAGATGACAAGAGTAAAGTCATTGAGGAGATTACTGATCGAATGATTCGCCTGGCCCATGTACCAGTGCAGACGTAGACTGGAATTCTTGACTGGACAGGTTCTCTACCCAACTGGCTCACTTCCATTCCTGGCCTTAAAGAACTCCTCTTTCCTCTGATACTTCTTGTTTTGACATGCATTCTCTTTCCTATTTGTCTCCCTCTTATTTTTAGACATCTCCGATCCATGATTGAACATATTGCTGATCGGCGAGCAGCTGCTCACGTCATGATGATTAATAAGTATGTGTCTGTCTCCACATTCCCTTCATCTGATTCTTCTGACTACGACACTAACAATGATTCGGATACTGATTCTGATAAAGAGTACCTAACTACTAACTTATAAGTCTGATAAACTCTAACCTCTAAGCATTACCATAATGGAGCCACCGTGTTGTTGGGGTAAGTCGGGCTACAAAGGGGGGTGACACCAATAGGGTCCACCCGTCTCAAACCCGTGAAGCAACCAACGACCTAACAACATATTAGGGCTCACATTCAATGTCACTGGTATTAACTCTTATTGTCGTTTCAGTTACTCTTCAGATATAAAGTGATACTTCTGCCTTCTCTTCAAAGTTGAAGTATCAAAGGGGGGAATGAAGGGGTTCAATTTCGTGACCCCCCTGAAGTACGAACGAACAACTGAACATCCTCCGACTAATCATGCCAGCAGTGAAACGCACAGCCATCTTGAACGTACTAATATTTGCAACGCAAATGATACGTAATGCGTAGTGACGCAGTGGCGCACTAACTTTTAGCGTAACGTAACTCCATTTTGGAATAATACTTTGTATTGTATTAATACGAATGCCGATGTAAAATGTCTAACACGTCAATTAAATGACGAAACAATAGTCTGATCATAAGCTACACCTACTAGAGGACCACACTAGCTAATGCTTGTTCAGCAATTTGTGAAAGGTTTGTTCAGCAAAAACCAGAACGCATGTGTGAAAGATAAGAGTTGTAAAGTGCATAAAAGTTTGCTCCGAAGGGGGCGTGGCATGCAGTTGTACTGAGCCTTTGTCTTAGCTGCATCTTGCTGGCAATAAAAGTCTATCTTTACGGATCAGTTGTCTGGACCTCCTTACTGACTAAAAAGAGACGGTTACAAAAATATTGCCTCCATTGCTTCAGAAAACAGTATCCAGTGTAGAGGAGCATGCTGCTGGATTTGACTGTTGCACTTCTGCTGCCCTTCAACTGTCAGCCTTAGAAGGCTCTCCCCTTTCCCTTCTGCTCCTAAACAAGAGGGAGAGGGAAAGGCGGCAATGGCACATGCTCTCCAAATTTCAATTGTTTCTGCCTGGTACTGCCTTCCTCTCCTGCCATTCTGCATCTAAAAACTATCTCTTCAGTTTAGGGCAGGGCTGGCCTTTTATTGCTGCTACTAGGCTGGACTGGCTATGAACCGATTCTTCTGCCCCTGCCAGAGCTACCAAGCTTGCCATTCCTTCCTTTTCCTTTTCCTAACATGATGGAAATTGTTAATGTGCACGTCCTACTGGGGGTTTGGATATTACAAAGAAATGCATTTATTGATATTGTAACTGTCACATACACACCCACAGTGTATGTGTGTGCTATGTGCACTCATTGCTGACTGACTCTTTTTCCAATTCACATTGTGATGAAGTGCAGCCAGCTTTGAGGCAGGAAAACCTGGGCTGGATCAATGCTGGGAGAACCTGGAGCTGATTTACGCAGCAGAGGGCCTATTTTCAGACCATTCGAAAATTGCCCGGGAAAGGGGCACCAGCCCACTCTCCCAATGAAATAAAAGGCGAACAACTGTGCCCTGCATCTCGCAGGACACACTATGTAGTGAACTCAACTGTGCCCCGCATCCCGCGGGGGAACACAGAGAAAAATGGCCTGAACAAGAGTCACAGAGTCGTGACGAACTGTCCAAAGATGTGCATTCATGCCCAGAGGCCTGGGAGAAAGGTAAGAGGATGGGAGGAGGGGGGAAGGGGAGAAGGGGGAAGGGAGCCACTGCCAGGCATGCACCTGTTAAGCTTTCAGAAGGACATTGATAGGAAAGAGGGAAGGGGAAACCGTAACCCTGGCAGGGAGGCTTCGGGGTTGCTCCCGTTTGCCCAAGCGGGACCCCGAGGCTCGTAGCTACCTAAGGGCGGGAACGCCTCACTGCTCCCGTACACGCGCTTCTATTGAAGGGCGTGCGCTACTGCCCGACGGAGACATAGGGCCTCATTTTCCAAGGAGTTACCGTGCGGTTCCTAATGTGGCCAATAACTACACCTCTTTCATTTGCGTTACAGGTTTATCGTGGTTCATGATGTCTCCTGACAGGCCTGTTTCAGTATGATGCAGGCTGAGAGAGAGAGACTTACCTAGGCAGCAGAGGGCGCCTGGGAGCAGGAAAAAGACTACAACTCCCAGACTTACAGAGGCACAGCTGAGCCAATGGGCAAGGGAGGACTCTGATCATGCAGCTGAACTGAGCTCTTGTGACTCAGACACAACCGAACCAATAGTTGTGGAGGAGGAAGGCATGCCAGAGTGGTTCGACTGGCCAGAAAGGCTGAGCTCCTCAGGGGAGGAGGAGGAAATGGACACAGTTGCCCCAGCAGAGGAAGCCGCTGACTCCAGCATGGAAACGGAGTGTATAACATTGCTAAAAGAGAGGATTTTGTATATTTGGGATGTTTTACTTTGTTTTGCTGCACTGTGTTTTGTTAAAGGAATGGGAAGGCCGTAACCTGCTGCACAATGGAGGGGAGTTGGGGCGGGTTGTGCAACTCCCAGGCAGGGCGGTTGTTTGTTGGCTAGAGAAGCCAAGCAGTGTTTGTCCCTGTGCAGTGGGAGTTTATTTGAACCCACTGGGAGTTTTTTTTGTGGCCCATGCATGGTCGTCGATGGGAACTATAAAATAAAGGTCTGTTATATTGTCTACAAACTGCTTTGTGTTTTTTTGCTGGGGAGTCTGGCTGGACTGTCTGCCAGGCAGTTCCCCCAGCACTTGTGCAGACCCTGTGAGGGCCTGGAGGCCCACGTCGAGGCCTGGAAAACTGAAGTGCGGCAGAGCCCGGTAGCGGAGATCCCTGGAGAGGAAGTGAATCGGGGAACGGTGCGGCGCAGGACTACCTCCCTGTGAGTGGCGTCATACGTGATCTGCGACAACATACACAACATCTGTTAAACATTTACCCTACCAAAAAGACTTGATGTCTGGTAAGACTCTTCTTATCAGTCTATCAGTGTACCCACCTTATTGGTGTCCAGAGAGAGACAGACAAAAAAAATCACTAGCACTGCTACAATCTCCACTTTGTCTCCTACTCTGATCCTCCCCCAATAAAGACAAAATTCAATAAAACAGTGTCATTGCCACTATCTTTCTGGCTCAGTGAGTGAGACCACTGCAGCACAGAAGTAGTCTGTGAAGATGACTGAGCAATATCTTGTGGGGCTGGAGCAGAAACCATGCTGACTCCAGCCTTTTCTCATGCAGCTTTTATTAATATAAACAGCAAATCAACAACACAGTAGACTGCCTACCTTTGCAGTGTACTCACAACTCAAACCTTCCCAGAGGGTGTCAAGAGCTCCTACTTCTGGAGATGTGGGAGCCTCATCTCATGTTCCCAGCTGGGCTCTGCCCCCTAATGTTCCCAGCTAGGTCCCACCCATATGACTCTTCCTGCCTAGCAGGATCCTGCCCACAGAGCTCTCTCCCTCTATGGAATTTAAGGTGGACCAGGTATCTATTGTTAAAATTAGTGAGGTTTGGGTGGACCTTGGACACTGTGGCAGCTGACCACGCCCACGGGGGGAAGTCCTGTGAGGGGCCACAGGTCAGGCTCAACTCTGGACACACAAACACAGATATCTTTATTTAGACAGTTTGAGAAGCCACCAGAGGTGACAGTAGTGAGTAGAAGATGTAGCCCGGCTGGGCTAGTATTCCCCAGGGTGCTGGAACAGCAGTTCCTCTGGTAGCAGTGCTGTAATGGAGAGAACTGAGAAAATGAGTACAATAGAACATTCACAGAGTCCCAAATATGGAGAAGCCCCGAGATAGGGAGAGCAGGCCCTCAAGGAGCGAGTACCAGATCCCTGGGAGCAGGGAGACTCATTGGCAAAGTACTCACACAGCGATTCCATGTAGGAGATGGCACTGGCGCTGTAACGGAGGCAGCCCTTGAGGAGCGAGTACCTGGTTCCAGGGAGACAGCTCTGAGGAGTGGATGATAGTAGTACTCACTGATGGTGTCTGTAGCGAATTCTTCCAAGTAGAAGAGGAGATAGATGCAGGCAGCAGGTCAGGGAACATGGGCCCTCGAGGAGCGAGTACCGGGTACCTGACAGTGACCTGAAAGAAGCAAAAGAGGCCCCAGAGGAGCGGGTACCCCATTAGCAGAAAAAGTCCAATGGAAGTTAGAAAGGCAGAGTAGCTGGGTACGGAGAGCAAATCCCATCCGTAAAATTCCCCTTGCTAACTCAACAGCTAGCAATAAACTGTAGGCTTAAATATACGGGCAGCGTGACGTCATCACAGGGGGACACCCCTGAGGAATGCGCCAATGAGGAAATAAGAACGAGGCCCGCGCGGCACGCGCGGCCTAAGGTACCTGGAGAACATGGCAGGAGGCAGCGCCCAAGCTGGTCCAGGGACGCCAGAGAGGACAGCAGGCGGACGCCGCAGCAGCCAGGCGTCCGTGAAGAGCAGGAGGAGCCACAAAAAAGGAAAGGTAGGCGGAGTGAAACCATCGGGATGTGACTGTCTCAACATCTATCCAGGTCCTACACAGATTAAGGAGAGAAAATAGGGTCACTCCTTCACATAGCCCTTTACCAGTGCCAAATCAAAAAGTTTATAGTTTGCTTTTTTTTTTTAGTCTGGGAAGGATTCTCCAAACATGTCCTTCTCTACCAACTGCTACAGAGGAAATACAGAGCTTCTTGTACATGCTCAAAGTTTAAAGTGGGAGTAGGTCAGTGTCATTTGATCCATATAGCAGCTATAGGCTAGTTAAAAAGACACTACACTGTGATTTGTCCTCTGTGTGATTTCCTTGTCAATTTGTCCTGCCTTGACTCTGACAAGCTGTGAGGTCACATAGGCAAAAGTTGGTTGCTATAGTTAGCTACACCAGTTTATTTGTTTATAGTATAGCCATAGACCTCAATGGGCCATAGAATGGGAAATATAAACAAATGAGACAAAAATTTTAATCTCATATGTGGTACCCCCTCTATTTGTTTTGTGCATTCACAAAAGAAACAAAAATAGACTCATATGTTGTGATATACCAATTTGTTTCAAATGACTGCACATCCCTACAACATTCTAATCCCTCTCAGATTTTAGCAAATTATTATGGGGCCTATGAACTACAGGTTTTCTCACGTTTTGTTTGAAAGGAAAACATGCAGGGAGGATAACTTTCAAAGAACTCAATACATCCCCATATATGCGCATATTTGGCTGCGCATAGATCTACTAGAGTATTTTATAACTTGTGTGTATCAGGTATGCACAGATTATAAAATATATGTGTGTCTACCTCCAACATGCACATGTTTGTTTGGCACACGTGAATACCTGAAATGCATTGAAAGAGTGTACCTTTCCTACCTATTTTATAAAGATATGCATGCATATCTTTAGGTGACTTTTTAAGAAGGTTATGCAGGTAAATATAATATACTATCATAGCAATTTTCAAAAGCCATTTACCTGTATTAAATGTGCTTAATATGGGTAAGTCCTATTCACAATTCAATGGCATATTCTGTATCAATTTTCAAAAGCTTTTGAAAATCAAGCCCAATATTTGGAAAAAAAATATAACTTGCTCATCTGAAACCCTGATGTATACACAGAAATTGGTATATTTTAAAACACTTATTTTTAATTGAAATTGCCAGTTTGCCAATTGAAATTGCCAGTTCTCTCAGCCCTTCTCCAGGTCATTGAGATCCTCCTAGTACTTTACCCCAAATGCCCCAATCCAGCCAGACCTCCCACTCAACAAATAGCAGACAATAGATATCAATTGCACTAGATAATTAGGTGGTGTAAAAGTGGACAAGTGCAAGGTGTTGCATATAGGGAAAGATAACCCTTTCTGTAGTTACACGATGTTAGGTTTATAAAAACAGAAGAACAGAAGAAATTGCCATGCTGGGTCAGACCAAGGGTCCATCAAGCCCAACATCCTGTTTCCAACAGAGGCCCATCAGGCCACAAGAACCTGGCAATTACCCAAACACTAAGAACCCATGCTACTGATGCAATTAATAGCAGTAACTATTCCCTAAGTAAACTTGATTAATAGCAGTTAATGGACTTCTCCTCCAAGAACTTATCCAAACCTTTTTTGAATCCAGCTACACTAACTGCACTAACCACATCCTCTGGCAACAAATTCCAGAGCTTAATTGTGCATTGAGTGAAAAAGAATTTTCTCCGATTAGTCTTAAATGTGCTACTTGCTAACTTCATGGAATGCCCCCTAGTCCATCTATTATTTGAAAGTGTAAATAACCGATTCACATCTACTCGTTCAAGACCTCTCGTGATCTTAAAGACCTCTATCATATCCCTCCTCAGCCGTCCCTTCTCCAAGCTGAACAGCCCTAACCTCTTCAGTCTTTCCTCATAGGGCAGCTGTTCCATCCCCTATATCATCTTGGTTGCCCTTCTCTGTACCTTCTCCATCGCAACTATATCTTTTTTCAGATGCGGCGACCAGAAATGTACACAGTATTCAATAGGGGTGTGCATTCGGTCCCTACGTATTGGCAATCCGCAACGGATGTGGCCATATTCGTTGTATTCGTGGGGAAGTGAAATGTATCGTGATTCCCCACGAATACACGAATATTCGCCGATTTATTTGGCCGCCTAAAAAAACAATTTAAACAAACCCCTCACCCTCCTGACCCCCCCAAGACTTACCAAAACTCCCTGGAGGTCCAGCGGGGGGGTCCAGGAGCCATCCACTGCAATCACACCCTCGGTGCTGGTTTCAAAATGGTGCCGGTAGCCTTTGACCTACTATGTCACAGGGGCTACCGGTGCCATTGGTCAGATCCTGTCACATGGCCATCGGTGCCATCTTGTGCTCCTACCTTGTGACAGGGGCTGATCAATGGCTCCGGTAGCCCCTGTGACATAGTATGGGCACAGGATATCGGTGCCATTTTGATTAATGGCAGCTGACTGTCCGAGTGCAGAAGGTCGCTCCCAGACCACCAGGGACCACCAGGGACTTTTGGCAAGGCTTGGGGGACCCACCTGACCCCCACAAGACTTGCCAAAAGTCCAGCGGGGGTCCGGGAGCGACCTCCTGCACTCTGGCCGTCGGATGCCAGTACTCAAAATGGCGCCATTCGCCTTTGCCCTCACTGTGTCACAGGGGCCAACCATCGGCCCCTGTGAAATAGTGAGGGCAAAGGCGATCGGCGCCTTTTTCAAAACTGGCATACGACAGCCGGAGTGCAGGAGCTCACTCCCGGACCCCCACTGGACTTTTGGCAAGTCGTGTGGGGGTCAGGAGGGTCCCCCAAGACTTGCAAAAGTCCCTGGTGGTCCAGCAGGGGTCCGGGAGCGACCTCCTGCACTCAGACCGTCGGCTGCCAGTAATCAAAATGGCGCCGATAGCCTTTGTTCATACTATGTCACAGGGCCTACCGGTGCCATTGGTCAGCCCCTGTCACATGGTAGGAGCACAAGATGGCCATGTGACATGGGCTGACCAATGGCACCGGTAGTCCCTGTGACATAGTAGGTCAAAGGCTATCGGCACCATTTTGAAACCAGCACCGAGGGTGTGAGTGCAGGGGATGACTTCCGGACCCCCAGCTGGACCACCAGGGAGTTTTGGTAAGTCTTGGGGGGTCAGGAGGATGTGGGGTTGTAGTTAATTTAATTTTAGCGGGGGAACGAATCAAAATGGACGTATTAACGGATCAGGGTGCCATACAGTCGAATGCAACGTATCCTCCCCCGACAAATCCGAATCCCGAATGCAATGTATGGCGTCCCTCTGCACATCCCTAGTATTCAAGGTGCGGTCTCACCATGGAGCAATACAGAGGCATTATGACATTTTCTATTTTATTAACCATTCCCTTCCTAATAATTCGTAACATTCTGTTTGCTTTTTTGACTGCTGCAGCACCCTGAGCCAACGATTTTAAAGTATTGTCCACTATGATGCCTAGATCTTTTTCCTGGGTGGTAGCTCCTAATATGGAACCTAACATCGTGTAACTACAACAAGGGTTATTTTTCCCTATATGCAACACCTTGCACTTGTCCATATTAAATTTCATTTGCCATTTGGATGCCCAATCTTCCAGTCTTGCAAGGTCCTTCTGTAATGTACTACAATTCACTTGTGATATAACTACTCTGAATAATTTTGTATCATCCGCAAATTTGATAACCTCACTCGTCATATTCTTTTCCAGATCATTTATATATATATTGAAAAACACTGGTCCAAGTATAGATCCCTGAGGCACTCAACTGTTTACCCTTTTCCACTGAGAAATGTTGCTATTTTATATTAAGAGCTACCACCCAGGAAAAGGATCATTATGGATAATACTTTGAAATTGTTGACTCAATGTGCTGCAGCAGTCAAAAAAGCAAACAGAATGTTGGGAATTATTAGGAAGGGAATGGTTAACAAAACGGAAAATGTCATTGTTAGGTTCTTTGTGTTTTGAACTAATAGTGGGCCCTTGGGTCATGGCTACTGAAGACTCTGCCCATGGGGAGGAGCCCTGTGGGCCCTTATCACAACAGGCAAGGTCTCAGCAGTGATGGACAACAGAGGAAATAACTTTATTATACAGCTAATGGTGATCTGAGGAACGGATCAATGGATTCAGTCCAGAGAGTGTGACCAGCAGCTGGTCGGTCTGAGTAGTAATCCTCAGCAAGGATTAGTCCGGTAAATACCTTCTCTAGGCGTAGCTTGTATGGGCAACTCCGGTAGTGGTCCACAGCGCGGGGTAGGCCGGAGCCGATAGGAAGTTGCACAAGACTTGAGGGATCCAGTAGTGGCCCGCAAGCGGGGTAACCTGAGGATCCGTGCCACAAAGGTAGAAGAGCAGGTTCTATACTCACGCCAGTACTATAGAAGTAGATGCATGATCAGGCACCAAAGAGATCCGGATAAAAACAGCAAGGGTCACCCAAGGACGATGCAGGAACTCACTGAAATAGAGAGCAGCAAGTAATGGCTCTCTGAGGAGCGGATAGCCCTGAGTGCGGCAAGGCCCCCGAGGAGCGGGTACCTAGGTGACCCAGTAGGATAATGAGACAGAGTCCCAGTGACGGAACTAGCAGGACAGGAATCCTTGCTAATTCGTATTGCTAGAAGTCATCTGGGTTTAAATATGGTAGGCGGATGACGTCATGCGGTGGGGACACCCTCGAGGTTCCCACCATGACGCGTTTAAGAAGGAAGCAGGCGCACGCGTGCGTGCCTTAGGTAACTCCGGATGTAAGATGGCTGCTGGGAGCGCCCACGCCGTCCCAGGCACGCCATGAGGGTCGGCATGTGGAAGTGGAGGCCCCCATTCTCCCCAGACTCGGAGCTGCATAGAGAAAGAAGGTGAGCAGCAAAGGTCGCAGCCACCTGCGACTGACGGGTGCAAAGTACCCCCCTTCTTAGGGCCCCTCCCCGGGGGTTTCGGCCTCCTAGGATGAGCAAGGTAGAAGCGATGTAGCATCTCTTTGTCCAGTATGTTGGCAGCAGGTTCCCAGCTGTTTTCTTCTGGTCCATACCCTTCCCAGGAAATTAGGTACTCCCTGTGCTTTCCTCTATTTTGCAGACATCCAATATGTCATCCACCTTGTACGCGATGTCATCCTCAGCATCAAGGGGTTGTGGATCAGGAGTCTTATGAGAAAACTCTGAGAGGATAAGTGGTTTCAGGAGTGAAACGTGGAAAGCACTGTGTATTTTCATTGAGGGTGGCAACCTCAAGCTGTAAGTCAAAGGTCCCAAATGTCGGAGGTCGGTGAAGGGTCCACTATATCAAGGAGCGAATCGAACCGAAGATAGCTTGAGTTGAATATATTTGGTACTGAGCCATACCTTATCTCCGGGCATAAACAGGGGAGCTGCTTGATAATGAGCATCATAGAATCTTTTTGCGCATTGTCCAGCCTTATGGAGAAGCTCCTTGGTCTGAGTGCAGAGTTGATGAATCTCGTCAGCAGTAGCTTGGGCAGCCGGAGACGTACCAGTCAATGGTATGGGAAGTGGTGGAAGTGGCTGACGGCCATATACAATCTGAAATGGTGTGGTTCTTGTGGCGGATGCCAGATGCAAATTCAAGGTGAACTCAGCCCAGTGTAGTAACTCTGCCCAATCATTTTGCCTAGAATTGACGCGGATGCCCTGTTCATTCTTTCTGTTTGTCCATTAAATTGGGGGTGATATGCGGAAGTCAAGTCCAGAGAAATATCAAACTTTTGACACAGTGCCCTCCAAAACTTGGCGGTGAACTGGACTCCTCTGTCCGATACAATGGGTTTCCGCATCCCATGTAAGCAAAGGATATGCCACACAAATAGCTTGGCTAATTGCTCCCGGTAGAGCAATAAAATGCGCCATTTTCGAGAACCGGTCCACAGTAACCCATATCGTATTGTTCCCACTAGAAGGAGGTAGATCAACCATGAAGTCAGTTGCAATATGCATCCAGGGTTAATCAGGAATGGGCAAAGGTTGGAGCAGACCACAGGTGCGACCGGCAGGAGGCTTTTGCCTGGTGCAGGAGGGACAGGATTCCACGTACGCTTGCAAGTCTTTTCTCATAGACAGCCATCAATAGTATCGCTGTAGAATAGCAAGGTACGGGCTTGTCCAGGGTGGCCTGCTAACTTAGAGTTGTGAACCCAATTCAACAGTTTCTTCCTTAGAGACAGTGGAACCACCATTTTACCTGCGGGAACTGAATGGGTAGCGGCCAGCATTAACTTCTCAGGGTCAATGATGTGACATGGTTTGTCTGGGACATCATCAGGAGTGAAGGACCTGGAGAGAGCATCTGCCCAAACATTCTTCTTAGCAGGACGATATTTGAGCAGGAAGTTGAACCTGTTAAAAACCAGTGACCATCTAGCTTGGCGATGATTGAGCCTCTGAGCATGGCTAAGATATTCCATGTTCTTGTGGTCAGTGAACACGGTTATCTGATGTTAGGCACCTTCTAACCAAAGGTGCCACTCTTCAAACGCTAGCTTGATGACAAGCAGTTCCTTATCGCCGATACCGTAATTCCTCTCTGCTGGTGTGAAGCGTCTCGAGAAGTACGAGCAGGGATGTAGAACAAGTGTATCACTGTGCTGGCTAAATACGGCCCCATCACCGACGTCTGAGGCGTCCACTTCAACAATGAACAGCTTGTGAGGATCAGGATGGCATAAGCAGGGTTTCTGAAGGAAGGCCTTTTGGAGCAGTTGAAATGCAGAGATGGCCTCTGGAGAGCAGTTTGAAGGGTTAGCCCCTTTTTTTATCATAGCGGTGAGGGGAGCAGTCAAGGTAGAGTAGTCCTTGATAAAGGTGCGATAATAATTTGTAAAGCCAAGAAAGTGGCGTAGAGCCTTGATACCAGTGGGTTGAGGCCACTTTTTATCTGAAATCCCTTGTTGGACACGAGGAATGAAACAGACTCTTGATGAAAGACACACTTTTCGAACTTGGTGAACAGGCGGTAATCCCGAAGCTGCTGTAAGACAGTAATGACATCAGTCTGGTGGGTTTGCACATCATGGGAAAAAATGAGATCTACTGTACAAATGTGAAGTAAACGACCACACATTTGTACAGTAGATCACGCAAAATGTCGTTCATCATATTTTGGAATATGGCCGGGGCATTACAGAGGCCAAAAGGCATTACCAAATATTCAAAGTGGCCATCGCAAGTATTAAAGGCCATTTTCCATTCATCACCATGATGGATACAAACGAGATTGTAGGCGCCTTTCAGATCCAGTTTTATGAAAATCTTCAGCCCCCTGGAGCCAATCAAATAATTCTGAAATTAACAGTAAGGGGTACCAGTCTTTGATGGTGATCTCGTTCAGACTTCTGTAGTCAATGCAAGGGCGAAGGGATCCATCCTTCTTGCCGACAAAAAAGAATCCGGCTCCTGCTGGAGATTTGGAGGGTCTAATAAACCCTTTCTGCAAATTTTCTTATATATAAGCCATCATGGCCTCAGTTTCTGATAGGGAGAGTGGATAAACTCTTCCTCTGGGTGGCTCGGAATTGGGCTTTACATTGATTGCACAGTCAAAGGGTCTGTGCGGTGGAAGCACATCTGCAGCTTGCTTTGAGAATACATCTTGAAGCGTACTGTGGTGGTAGACCAGGAGGAGCGAAAGTAGTAGCCATACATGGCAGTGGAGTTATTTTTTTAGACATCTGTTATGGCAGTCAGGGCCCCATTGAGACAGTTCCATAGATGACCAATTAAATTGAGGAGAGTGCTCTTGTAGCCAGGATATGCCAAGCACTATAGGGTGGATTGCTTTTTCGAAAACCAGGAACGTGATGGTCTTTGTATGCAAAGATCCCGTGCGGAGGCAAATAGGCTGTGTTGTGTTTGTTACTTCTCCAGGCAAGGGCTCGTCATGAATGGACGAGAGGAGCAGTGGTGTGGGTACTGGCTCAGTAGGAAGTCGTAGGTACTCTATCAATCTTTTGAGAATAAAGTTCCCACCTGCACCCAAGTCAGTTGGAAACAATCTGTGTCCAATAGTCTCCAAAACAATTATTCCAACAAAAAGAGGCAACCAACCCTGGTTCACATCGGAACTTAAACGGATGAAACAAGATCTACGGCACAAGGAAAACAGATGGCGCAGAACTCCGAATTCATCCACCATCTCAGCATACAAAGGAACTTTTCATCTTTACAGATCCTATATTCTAAGAACAAAAAAGGAATACTACGCCAATAAAATCCACCACCTTCATTATGATGCTCAGGCCCTCTTCTCATATGTAGCTCAAATCACTAAATCAGCCCCCCCTTCAATACCAGATGAACAAGCACTCTCCAAGGCTAATGAGCTCGCATCATTCTTCCTACAGAAGATTTCAAATACGCTCGCTCTCCTTCCATCTACAACTACACCTCTCACCTCAGCCAAGAATCCGCACTCCATCACAAGAGCAAGCTCAACCACTTTGAAGCAATCTCTTCCAAGGAGATCGACTCCCTTCTAAAAAGACAGAAACCAACCAACCACCCGGCAGACAATATTCCTTCCAAACTATTACTTCTCATCCCAAACACTATTTCTGGACCCTTGACAAGTATCATAAACTGCTTCTTTTTTTTTTTTTTGTAATATATGTTTTATTGGGTAAAAACAGGAAATAATATAACAACCATCCAAAAAGAAACAGGGGTACAAATACCATCCCGTATCACCCAAGCTTTTTCTTTTATCCCATTAAACATTAGAAAATCTAGCAAGTTGAACTCTATCTAGAATCCCCCTCCCACATAAACTGCTTCTTAACTCAAGGATCTTACCCAGACAGACTAAAAACCGCTTCCCTCAAAACTCTCCTTAAAAAACACAATCTAGACCCCAACGAATTATCCAATTACCGACCCATCTCCAATCTCCCATTCTTAGCCAAACTAACGGAGAAACTGATAAACAACCAACTTTCAGACTATCTAGAAGAACACAACATCCTATACCTTTCACAATACGGTTTCAGAAAATCACGCAACACGGAAACTCTCCTCATATCACTTACAGACCATATTATGATGGGGCTAGACAAGGGACATTCCTTTTTACTAGTCTTGCTTGACATCTCGGCGGCTTTTGACACCGTTAACCATGCCATCCTCCTGGAGCGCCTAACAGACATCGGTATCTCCGATTCAGCCCACAACTGGTTCAAGTCCTTCCTCTGCAATAGAACCTTCAGAGTCAAAATCAATAATAAGGAATCACCCCTGACAAATTCCCCACTTGGCGTACCACAAGGATCTTCCTTATCTCCCACGCTGTTCAACATCTACCTCCTCCCCCTCTGTCAGCTGCTTACCGACCTCAATCTAATCCACTGTCTCTATGCAGACGACGTGCAGATTCTGATCCCTATAACAGACTCCATCTCAAATGCTCTCACTCACTGGAACAACTGCCTTCTATCCATTACAAACTTTCTCAACAGCTTAAACCTGGTCCTTAATGACTCTAAGACGGAGCTCCTCTTCATCTCCTCAAACCAAAACAATTTCCACCTTCAGACCACCCACAATACTCTTTCCACCCATCAATATGTAAGAGACCTCGGGGTAATTCTTGACAATCGCCTAAACCTGAAGAGAATGGTCAATACCACAACCAAAGACTGCTTCTACAGACTCCAGGTTCTAAAACGTATCAAACCCCTTCTATTTTTCCAGGATTTCAGGACAGTTCTCCAATCTTTGTTGTTCGCCAAAATTGATTACTGCAGCGCCCTCCTTCTAGGCCTCCCTAAATCTACCACCAAGCCATTACAGATGATACAGAATGCCGCAGCGAGACTACTGACCAATACCAACTGTGGAGACCACATATCTCCCATCCTCAGGAACCTACATTGGCTACCAGTGAACTTTAGAATCCTACACAAATCAATCACTCTAATACACAAATCCATCCACCACCAACTTCAACTAGATCTCGAAATCCCTTTCAAACTACATTCTCCAAACAGACCAACGAGAGAAATTCACAAAGGAATACTGCAATTTCCCCCTACTAAAGCCACACGCCTTACCTCGACAAAAGACCGAGCCTTCTCGATAGCAGGCCCAGATATCTGGAATAACATCCCCGCAGACCTCAGATTGGAACCCTGCCTCCTAACATTTAGGAAAAAACTCAAGACATGGCTCTTCAGTCAAGCCTTCTCTGAACCCCCTGACATTCACTAGTCTGCTCTTACTCTATGCCTGTAGGACATGACTGAATTGTTTAGCCTTATCTCCTGCCTGGACAATAGACTCCAATACTCCTAAGCACCTTAGGCATTATCTTAATAATAGTATTATAATTATAAACTTCTGCCTGCTATAACCTATCTTTCCAGCTGATTAAGCTTCCAAGTTCCATATTCCTTGTTCAATGTAACTTTGCCTCTTCCACACCTTTGTTTAAGTTTGTTGTCACTACAGCTGTTTACCCTTGTTCGATGTAAACCGATCTGATATGGTTTTGCCCATGAAGGTCGGTATAGAAAAGTGTTAAATAAATAAATAAATAAAGTCAACCAGGGCTTGAGTGATGAATTCGAGAGGCCCAGAGATGATGGAGACATGAAGAGTCAGTGGAGGTGAAGGAGCAGTTAGACTTAGGAAGAGTCCTCCAGTGGATCCTAGGTCTGCGTGTTTCCTGGACAGATAGGGCAGGTTTGAACTGCATGGCCGGTCTTCCTGTAATACATGCACAGGCCCATCTTTTTACGAAACTGCTTCTCCTTGGCTGTGTGATGACTACGGCCTAATTGCATAGGTTCAACTTCTTCTTCAGGGCTAGGTGCAGCCTGGACTGGAGTGGGCGGCAGATTCCGTGAATGGATACCACTGGATACATGCTTCTTCAGAGGTTTTATCTCATCTGAGCGTTCACATATACGGTGGTCAATTCGCCCAGCAAGGTCCATCAGTGAGCTTAAAGTGTCAGGTAATTCCTGAGTGGCAAGTTCATCTTTGATGCGGGAATTGAGTCCTCGTAGAAATATAGCTCTTAGGCAACCTGAATCCCATAGGAGTTCGGAAGACAGGGTCTTGAATTCAATCACATAGTGGTTTGGTTCCCTGCTGGAGATCCAGGAGTGCTGAACCGGCAATGAAATGGCGAGCGGGGTCATCAAAAACTGACTTAAAGAGAGCCAGAAACCCAGGCATGTCATTTAGGATTGGGTCTTTGCATTCCCAAAGGGGTGAAGCCAGGCCAGGGCTTTCCCATCCAACAGGGACAAAATGTAAGTAATCTTGGTAGTTGCAGTAGGAAAGTAAGCTGGTTGTAGAGTGAAATGCATACAGCATTGATTGAGGAAGCCCCTACACACCAAGGAGTCTCCTGTGAAACGCGTGTGGGCTGGTAGAGGAACTGTAGTTCGCCTGGTAACCTCCGGGGGGTGATACATTCTCGCTGGAAGTAGAAGAAGTAGAAGAATGCTTCAGTCTGGAATTCAGCTGGTTAAAGGCGGTAGCCAACGTAACGAGAAACCTCTGTTGCTCGGTGATCCATTGGGCCAGGCCAGGGATGGCCTGCAAGGCTGAGACCTGAGCCGGGTCCATGGAGTTAACAATCTGTTACTTTCTGTTTGTCTAGAACTAATAGTGGGCCCGTGGGTCGTGGTGAGTGAAGATTCTGCCCACAGGGAGGAGCCCTGTGGGCCCTTACCACAACAGGCAAGGTCTCAACAGTGATAGACAAAAGAGGAAACAACTTTATTATACAGCCAATGGTGATCCGAGGAGCGGATCAATGGAGTCAGTCCAGAGAGAGTGACCTGTAGCTGGTCGGTCCGAGTAGTAATCCTCAGCGTGGAGTAGTCCGGTGAATACCTTCTCTAGGCATAGCTTTTGCGGGCATCTCCGGTAGTGGTCCACAGCATAGGGTAGGCTGGAGCCGATGGGAAGTTGCACAAGACTGGAGGGATCCGGTAGTGGCCCGCAAGTGGGGTAACCCGAGGATCCGTGCCACAAAGGTAGAAGAGCAGGTTCTGTACTCACACTGGTACTGTAGAAGTAAATGGAGGATCAGGCACCAAGGAGGTCTGGAATAGAACAGCAAGGGTCGTCCGAGGACAATGCAGGAACTCACTGAAATAGAGAACAGCAAGTAATGGCTCTCCAAGGAGCGGATAGCCCTGAGTGCGGCAAGGCCCCCGAGGAACGGGTACCTAGGTCACCCAGTAGGATAACGAGACGGAGTCCCAGTGACGGAATTAGCAGGACAGGAATCTTTGCTAACTCATATTGCTAGAAGTCAGCTGGGTTTAAATATGGTAGGCAGATGACGTCATGCGGTGGGGACACCCCCGAGGTTCCTGCCATGACGCATTTAAGAAGGGGACAGGCGCGCACGCACGTGCCTTAGGTAACCCTGGATGTAAGATGGCTGCCAGGAGCGCCCACGCTGTCCTGGGCACGCCATGAGGGTCGGCATGTGGAAGCGGAGGCCGCCAATCTCCCCAGACTTGGAGCTGCATAGAGAAAGGAGGTGAGCAGTAAAAGTCGCAGCCGCCTGCGACCGACGGGCGCAACAGTCATAATGCCTCTGTATCGCTCCATGGTGAGACTGCATCTTGAATACTGTGTACAGTTCTGGTCGCCGCATCTCAAAAAAGATATAGTTGCACTGGAGAACGGTACAGAGAAGGGCAACCAAAATGATAAAAGGATGGAACAGCTCCCCTATGAAGAAAGGCTGAAGAGGTTAGGGCTGTTCAGCTTGGAGAAGAGACGGCTGAGGGGGGGTAAGATAGAAGTCTTTAAAATCATGAGAGGTCTTGAACGAGTAGATGTAATCGGTTATTTACACTTTCGGATAGTAGAAGGACTAGGGGGCACTCCATGAAATTAGCAAGTAACACATTTAAGACTTTTTCACTCAACGCATATTTAAGCTCTGGAATTTGTTGCCAGAGGACGTGGTTAGTGCAGTTAGTGTAGCCAAGGAAAAAAAAGGTTTGGATAAGTTCTTGGAGGAGAAGTCCATTAACTGCTATTAATCAAGTTAACTTAGAAAATAGTCACTGCTATTACTGGCATCTGTAGCATGAGATCTTCTTAGTGTTTGGGTACTTGTCAGGTTCTTGTGGCCGTGTTTGACAATTTCTTATGTTCTTATGCTCATATAAGTTGCCAAATCTACTTGTATAAGTCTTTTATAAAATAGCAACTTTTGCATGCACTTTTAGCCCCGCCCTATAATGTACCTAAGCTGCCCTTTTAGCATGTGTAAACGTGCATGTAAAACTAAAAATTTGTGTATACTTTTGAAGTTTATAAAATAGCATGTACTCGAGTACAAACTACGATTGTGCATATATGCTCATTTTTATGCACATTACTCCTTTAAAAATACACTTTTTAGTGTTTAAATGCCTTTGCTTTAATACAGTAAAGTCATGCATAAGGGTTTTCTTATGACTGCATAAGAGTAGAATTAGGAATTAATTTCTTTTCAATTTAGAATGTTTCTATTTGTCTAAATTTTGCAACGTTCATACCCATACTGGCAAATCTCTGACTTGTCAATTTTGCCAATAGAATGTACTTTTTTTTATGCCAGCTCAGTACTTTTCTGTCTGACTTCAGTTTGCTAATGAAATATTATTTTGGTGCATGCTAAATTTGTAAATTAGCAGTGGTTAATCAATGTATGTTAAATTAGCACTAATTAGAAATGAAAACTTCTCTGGCTGTCAATCAGCTACAAGTTCCAGAGAGCACTACCTCAGGAGAAGTCTGCTGGAACTTCATAATTCAAGCAGTGTTTCATAAAATGTTAAAAAAAAAAAATGTCATGGATCCTAAAGATGGTTTTAGATCATGTTTTGGATATGAACTACAACTTGCAATATAAACTTCAGTGCTGTCTCAGTTGTCTCTCATACAAGGTAAAATATACTACACCAGATACAATGGAGTTATCAAATTTATTGATGTTCTGTTTATGTGTGCTTTTCCTAATTTAGGAAATAATAATGAGAAAAGAATGCTATAAAGTAAAGGCATGCTATATATTATAGAGTAGGTGACAGTATAGCGAGGGATTCACAAGAAAAGCTGTTAGTGTAGGTGAATGGTTTGAGTATTTTTATAAGTAGGATCCACTTTTTTCTATGATAGATATCATCATTTGCATTTTAATTAAATCCATCATGGGCCTGGATTTATCAAAATGCACTAAATATCGCATGCAAGAGGAAAAGGGGTGTGTTAATAGGCAGTTTATGCCAATACCTATGTGAAGTGCTATCTTACCACAAATTGTGATAACTTTTTGCACTTTGTGATAAGTGCCAGAATTGTTATATTTCCTACATACAACCACTGGGGGACCATGTTTAGTAGTTTTAAGCTCCTGGAGAGCCAGCCTAGCTATCAGGGCCACTGGGGGGGGGGGGGGGGGAGAGAGAGAGAAAAAGAAAGAGAGACTACCCATCATGTCCTCACACTAGATAGGTATTTATATCTCTATGAGAGGTCCACCTAGTAACTCGAGGTAAGGTTTAGGTATTAGCGTAGGGGTTAGGGGCCCTTTGACATTCAAAGTGAGATGTACGAACAGAACAGTGCAGTGTTCTCTTAACCTAGCTTGATGGACTCTCTACCTGGGTAACATCAAGCTAGGTTGAGAGAAAATTGCACAAATCTCATTTTTGGGTGAGTTTCCTCACTCCGAAGGTCATCAAATCTTCACAAGAGAGCACTGTTCTGTTCGTACGTCTCACTTTGAATGTCAAAGGTCCCCTAACCCCAACACTAATACCTAAACCTCACCTTGAGTTACTAGGTGGGCCTCCCAAACAGATATAAATACATATCTAGAGTCAGGGCATTATGGCTAGTCTCTCTCTTTCTTTCGCACATGTTAATGACGTTTTTGCATGCGTTAAAAGCATTTCTTGCATGCAAAAACGCCATATAGCACTTTGATAAATAACCCCCATGGTTATCACGAAGCTTTAGCAAATGTTAGTTTAAGAAAGCACTCACACACAAAATATTTAAATGACAAGAGGCAGCACCAAAGAATGAAGTCACATATCTTTTAAAGGCTATATATAGCAGTTAGTCAGCTCAGTCTTAATTTGCATTTCCGCATGGCCGCCTAAAGAGCCAGAAATAGCATTCTAAAGCATGAAAAATCATATCTTAAAAGCATCTGAAAATTCAGGCTGCCCATGTTGCTAGGCTGTAGTGCTGTCATGTAGGCCATTTGAGTGCAAGCCTCTTGCACGATTAAGGTTGGTAGAACTCAGGCATACCACACAAGTGAAGGGTTTGAGCTTCAGGAAGGAGGGAAGACAGTTGTTGCCTCAGTGGCAGCAATATTTCAAGTGCTACATGCTTTGAGATTGAAGGGGCTGGGGAAGTTATCTTACAATTCAAGAAACTGAAGGCCGTTTGTTGAATCTCAAATATATATATATAGATATATATATATAGATATATATATATATATATATATATATATATATATATATATTCCAGAAGTACACTATATTTGTCTAAAATTTCAAGTATGCAGAAAAATACAATATTTGTTCTGTGATCTTATTTGGAGGCCTATTTCCTAAAGGTCATTACAAGTCTGTGTTACTGCAGACTAGTGCAGCCCATTTAGCCTGGTACTTACTATAGGGCATAGAGCCATGATAAAACTGCTTTCATGCGGTATTCACTAAACGGCATACGGCCTTTAGTGAACACCACATTTAAAGTAGTTTTCCATGGCCAATAACATGTACATTGCTGACGGCGATAATGCCGCTGAGTTACCGGCCGCAGAAATGACAGTACCACTCCCGAACCATCATTATTCCTGCCGTTCATGGCCTTATAATCTCCCTCCCTCCCTCCCAAGATCTTTTGAAGGGGGATCCATGCCCATATATCTGTGCCCCCACAACATGAGATAAATAATAAACTTGAGCACAATTAATATATTCTCAATTTGTGATTTTCTTTATATTTCTTTTGTAACCCAAGTCTCCCCAGCTGCATACATGATGATGACTTGCAAACTTGTTACAATGATCTATGTCAGTAGAGGTTAAATGTCACTTAGGTAAAGTTCAGGAACTGACAATTTTAAACCTACATCACAATTAACGAGAAGAGACTTCATTCCCCTAAAAAAAAATGCATAAATAAATAAATCTCTCTCTCTTCCCCTCATGAAGTAAGAGGCTGTGTGCGCCATGGCCCTTCACCATGCCTTTTCCATTTGCTGGTGCCCAAAGATCTTCAGGAAAGGAGCAATCCCCATTTTTTTTCCTGCCATGCTGGTTCCAAAGGTGACAATGGCACAAGCTGACCTGATGCTTTCCTTTTGCCCCTTGTGTGGAGGGCAAAAGAAAATGTTACATCAGTCAGTGCCCTTGGAACCAGCAGGGCAGGATTAAGTGGGGATTGTTCCTGCCCCAACGATCCTTGTGCTCCAGGGGATAGGCTAGGCTGGGGACTCGGAGTTCCTTACATCAGGGTATGAACCCCTTTCAAAGATCTTAGGGAGCTCAGCAGCTGGGCCTGGGGCCCCTTCAAAGATCTTGGAGGGACAGGGAAGGTTGTTGGGTCACAAGAATCGTTATTTTACCTAGACGAGAGGGGATCTGATCTGGGACATCAGCAAGCATATTAGCCTGTTGATGCCTTTGGAAAAAGGTACTAGTGAGGTTACAGCACATTGCATAAGTGAATGCAATTTCCACAGTAATCCATTTTAATATTAATGAGCTGGTTGTCATGTACTTGCATGTGACAGAGTTCATTAATATTTTTCACAAGTTATGACTTTTTTGCATTAATGGTAACACAGGTGCTAGTGTTACCATAAACTCGCAGTAACACACGTGTTTAATATACCTTAATGTGCTACTGCACTTTAAATTTTGAGGTGCCTGCAAGCAAAGGACCAATAATAGCACACGATAGAACCTGGAAGGAGCACTGTCAGTGACATAAAACTAAATTCTGTAACCAAATTGTGGCAATAGAAATAACTTCTAAATAAGCCATAAAATATTTCCAATGACACAAAATGGAGAGAATGTCAGCCTTTTTAAACTGATAATGGGAACTAGGAACTATAGCCAGTAATGTTGACTATGAGCAACTCTTTCAATTAAACTCAAATGCACTGCCATAGAAATATGGCACTATATACACTACTTGATATAGCCAGTAATTTCATGTTATATTCTTTGATTCTGTTGTAGGGCCAAACTGTTTTGCAGAAACCATCGTCATTCCAGCAGGTCGAGAAATAAAGACGGATGAATGCACAATATGCCACTGCACTTATGAAGAGGGCACTTGGAGAATTGAACGCCAGGCAATGTGCACAAGACATGAATGCAAGCAAATATAGAAGAAACGGGCAAGCAACTTCAAAGGACTCAAAGTTTTTATAAAATATTTTGCTGATACTCCCATTGTAAATGACCTTGGACAATCAAAATGCTTAAGGGGAGAAAAGTTTGCAGAGAGAAGACTATAAAAAGCAGAGAATAGGATCTAGAAACTATTTTCATAGTAAAGTTTAAGAAATACATTTCAAAAAAGTTTGGATATAAAAACTTTGTCATAAATGTGCTTTATCCTCACAGTGAGTATGCTAATGTACACTTTGGAGTGAATTTTCAAAGGATTTACGTGTCTAAAAGTAGCATATATCATAGCAATTTTCAAAATCCCATTTACGCATGTAAAACCCAGTTTTATGCACGTAAATCCTTTTGAAAATTACATCCTTTAAATATAAGTATCTATAAAACCATTATAGAGCTTAAATGTTTTATATATAGTATATAATGAAAACTAAATTACCATTCTGTCAACTCGAATATTTGTGCAAATTCATCATATCTAATATGTCTGTCCATCATATTTTGCCATACAGTATGTGACATTTTATTAGTGGCAACTATAGTATATTCATGGCCAAGGGTGGTGAAAAAAAATACAACCAATTTCAAATGAATATGACTTCTAAGGGGAGGGGGAAATTAGATAATTTATCAAAATTTTGTTCCAGCACAATCTTTTTTCCATATTTATTAATGAAAATAGTGTAGTATTTTGAAGGAAAACCTTGCTGATGCAAAACTACTTTACAAATCCTTCCCTCAAATATTTGACTTTTTACATACCTGAGAAGGGAAAAACAGCATGATTGATTGTAAATGCTGTTCCTATTTAGGCATCAATTATAATATTTTGTTTTTTATTTATCTATTATTTTATTTATTTTATTTATTTATTTTTATTTTATTTTTATTTAAAAGTTTTTATATACCGCACTAGGGGTAGTAGTCTATCCATCTTAGCGGTTTACATATTAAAAACATGTTATTTAAGAAGCTCGAAAAGGAAGCAAACTAGCACACTGCACTGAAAATGTATTAAGTTCCGTACTTGTGCTGATTTTACTGGCAAGTTTATTTTTAGTTCTGACAGTGTTCATATATTATCTGCAGATGTAATGATTGTGGAGGGAGAGATGATCTAGGGCAACGGCTCCCAAATCTGTCCTGGGAAACCCCCAGCCTGTCAGAGGTTTCAGGATATTTATAATAAACAAGATAAATTTGCATGCACTAGAGACAGTGTATGCAAATCTATCGAATGCATATTCATTGTGGAGATTCTGAAAACCCAACTGGCTGAAGGATCCCCCAGTACAGATTTGGGAATCAATGCTCTAAGATTAGAGAAATGGGCTATGCTTCCCAAGTCATAGGTTATGGTTTCAAGATTTCCCTTTTCACTATCTACAGTATTTAACCGACATCTCCCTTTATTTCCATGATGCAGTTAAAAACAAGGCTTTTACCTTAATTTGACTTTCCTTGTCAACAAATTAATATTACTATTTATATATTTAAATATAGAGAAAAGCCTTTCATTTATTCTTTTCAGTTGACTATTTATATTTCAACATGTGCCAAAAAGTGCTGTATGATACAATGAAGGCAGGAAAGAATATTTATGGACTGTGGACATAATCTTTGAACAAAGATAAACATCCTGTTTGTTCTGAAGTGATTCTCAGCTCTAGTCCTCATGTCAATACTGTTTTTCAGGGTGACCAATATCTGCACATGAACCAGGTGCTTAGACCAATAGTATACAAACATGTTGCATCATATTCATTGTGCCTGTAAAACTAGAACTGTTTGGGCTCCAAATAGTTAAGAAGCACTTCTGTATTGCAATATGTGCTTATAAAACAGTTTATTCTTCCAATCCTTGCATTTGGTAGTCAGACATTTTTCATGTGAATTAAAGTTGGTTCCCTCAATAGTTTCAACACTATCATTGACAGTAGCACAGAAATACAAAAAAAAAACCCATTCATTCAATACACGTGAATGATTTTTCTCTTGCTCATTCCTTCTTGGATCAGAACACAAGACATGGGTCTGTCCATATATATTACAGCACAGAGAAACAATGAGCGCTAGTTCCTTCATAGTTGTCTGCTTCAGGCTGCCAGCCAATGTACTGCCTTACTGGGTAGATGTACAGTTTTTATTTGTCATCATATTCTCTATTTCTAAAATAGAAACCTTCCTAATACTTGTTTAGACTTTAAAGAGTTCATGGCTTACATGTGTTATGCAATTGTTTATCTAACTGTTCATATCATAATGTCTTCCATCAAATATCATTATATTCAATCCCATGGAACTTATTATACCACACAGAAACCTGAACATGCACCGGCCACTTTATATAAATAGTAAAGTAATGTTTAGAATAATCCTTCTTTCATTCATTCCATTTTTTTTTATTGCTTATCTGAGGTTGCCAGCAGACTTGCATGTTTCATCCATGAAAGTTTTTGAAATGGTTTCTTTGGATAGAAATTAAATTTTTACAACACAGATTCATCAATTTATCCAACTGAGTGGACTAGGAGGGAACTTTCCTAACCCTCTACCTACCCTCCCTCCCTCTTCTCCTCTCTTCCCCGACCCCTTGAGTTCATACCTTTTTTTTTTCTTTGTTTCTGAACTTACACTGGCAGGCTACTGGCGCGTGATCACCCAGCAAAGCGGCAAATGGCCGCTGGACCACCGCCTCCAGCTCTGCCCCGCCCCGCCCCCTGGACCGCCCCCAGACCACCCCTTTGCTGAGGACTGGCTCTTGTATGCATAACAGGGGTTACGCGTGAAGTCGAGCCCCTTCTAAAATGTGCGCAGCATGCACAAGGCCCGGCTGCACGCGTAAACCCTGTATTTTACGCGCGTGGGGGGAATAATTTGGCCTTAATTGTTTAATGTCTTACCTGTGGCACCTTTCCATTGGCTTTTAGTTTTTGTCTTCAAAACAAGAAGGCTAAAGGCTGATCCCATAATTTAGGCTCTAGTGCTTTGGCAAAGTAGACTTGGGTTTTAATTTGCTGTTCAGTGAGGCCAGCAGGGCTTGGGTCCAGTCTACAGAGTTAAAGCTCCTAAAGCTGGAGAGAAAAGTGAGCCTGCTGCTGCTACTGGGGGTGGCTCCTGCCAGCCATAAAGAGAAGCACTGAGGGACAGCATAAGACAAGATGTTCCTGCAGCCATTGGGCCAACAAGGTTTTCTTAGGGCACTTGGTTATGTTGTCTGGGATGGAGGGGGAGGGGGGGTTCAAAATGGGAGTAAAAATGGAGGCGACAGAAAACATCAGTAAATTGTGGGGCTGATGAGGAAAACAGAAAAAAAGAAAGCACCGGCAAAAGATTTGTTGATGATAGGACATTCTCAGAAAAGCAGTAGTCGATGCTTAACATTATTATGCTCTTTGCTATCCTCATCCTTACAAAGCCCATTCAATTTCTAGTACCTTTATATCTCAGCTAAAGCTAACTCCTTCTTTAGCACCCTTATCTTTCATTTGCCTTCGCCAACCCACCTATAGGCTTCATATGCAAGACTTACAGGACCATGCAGGTTCCTTCTGCTGCTTCCTTGACTTGCAAAGAAAGTTTCAGGATATATTTTTGCAGAGAACCAAAAATTGAGACACTTTTATAAAAATATATTTATTTTACCTCTCTTTTTTTTTTACTTCACAATATCCCAACAAAATGAACACGAAGGAAAAAAATAGAAATAAGGAGAGAAAAGGAAAAAGAAATCAAAAAGAAAAACGTCCGTCAAGGCGCAATTTTGAATTAGCCACAGTTTTTCCAAATTACGTGGGCACTTTTAGCTCACATCCATTGCAGCTCATTGTTTGCTCTTGAAAATTATCAACTGCAATGTGCATATGATAAAAATCGCTTGTGTATTTTGCAACTCTTGTTTATGCAGGTGGCCAAGCAGGGATAAAATAGCACACATAACATTTGAAAATGGAATGCATTCATGCTCTTTTACTTCCCGGAATAAACATGAGAGATTTCAGTTACCCCAGTATTGACTGGGTAAATGTAACATCAGGACTTACTAGAGATATAAAGTTCCTGGATGTAATAAATGACTGCTTCATGGAGCAATTGGTTTAGGAACCAACAAGAGAGGGAGCTATTTTAGATTTAATTCTTAGTGGAACGCAGGATTTGGTGAGAGAGGTAATGGTGGTGGGGCCACTTGGCAACAGTGATCATAACATGATCAAATTTAAACTAATAACTGGAAGGGGGACAATAAGTAAACATCTAGCTCTAACACTAAATTTTCAAAAGGGAAATTTTGATAAAATGAGGAAAATAGAAAAAACTGAAAGGTGCAGCTGCAAAGGTTAAAAGTGTTCAACAGGCAAGGACATTGTTTAAAAATACAATCCTAGAGGCGCAGTCCATATGTATTCCACACATTAAGAAAGGTGGAAAGAAGGCAAAACGATTACCGTCATGGTTAAAAGGTGAGGTAAAAGAGGCTATTTTAGCCAAAAAAAAACCCTTCAAAAATTGGAAGAAGGATCCATCTGAAGAAAATAGGATAAAACATAAGCATTGTCAGGTTAAGTGTAAAACATTGATAAGACAGGTGAAGAGAGAATTTGAATTAAAGTTGGCCATAGAGGCAAAAACTCATAATAAAAACAGTTTTAAATATATCCGAAGCAAGAAACCTGTGAGGGAGTCGGTTGGAGCATTAGATGACGGAGGGGTTAAAGCTGCTGTTAGGGAAGATAAGGCCATTGCAGAAAGACTAAACAAATTCTTTGCTTCCGTGTTTACTAATGAGGATGTTGGGGAGATACCAGTTCCAGAGATGGTTTTCAGGGGTGATGAGTCAGACGAACTGAACCAAATCACTGTGAACCTGGAAGATGTAGTAGGCCAGACTGACAAACTAAAGAGTAGCAAATCACCTGGACCGGATGGATTGCATCCTATGGTACTGAAGGAACTAAAAAATTGAAATCTCTGATCTATTAGTTAAAATTTGTAACCTATCATTAAAACCATCCATTGTACCTGAAGACTGGAGGGTGGCCAGTGTAACCCCAATATTTAAAAAGGGCTCCAGGGGCGATCCGGGTAACTATAGACCAGTGAGCCTGACTTCAATGCCAGGAAAAATAGTGGAAACTAATCTCAAGATCAAAATCATAGAGCATATAGAAAGACATGGTTTAATGGAACATAGTCAACATGGATTTACCCAAGGGAAGTCTTGCCTAACAAATCTGCTTCATTTTTTTGAAGGGATTAATAAACATGTGGATAAAGGTGAACCGGTAGATGTAGTATATTTGGATTTTCAGAAGGCGTTTCAAAAAGGCCCTCATGAGAGGCTTCTAAGAAAACTAAAAAAGTAATGGGGTAGGAGGCAATGTCCTTTCATGGATTACAAACTGGTTAAAAGACAGGAAACAGAGAGTAGGATTAAATGGTCAATTTTCTCAGTGGAAAAGGGTAAACAGTTGAGTGCCTCAGGGATCTGTACTTGGACCAGTGCTTTTCAATATATATATAAATGATTTGGAAAGGAATATGATGAGTGAGGTTATCAAATTTGCGGATGATACAAAATTATTCAGAGTAGTTAAATCACAAGCAGATTGTGATAATTTACAGGATGACCTTGCAAGACTGGAAGATTGGGCATTCAAATAGCAGATGAAATTTAATGTGGACAACTGCAAGTTTTTGCATATAGGGAAAAATAACCCTTGCTGTAGTTACATGATGTTAGGTTCCATATTAGGAGCTACCACCCAGGAAAAAGATCTAGGCATCATAGTGGATAATACTTTAAAATCGTCAGCTCAGTATGCTGCAGCAGTCAAAAAACAAACAGAATGTTAAGAATTATTAGGAAGGGAATGGTTAATAAATTGGAAAATGTCATAATGCCTCTGTATCGCTGCATGGTGAGACCGTACCTTGAATACTGTGTACAGTTCTGGTTGCTGCATCTCAAAAAAGATATAGTTGCAATGGAGAAGGTACAGAAAAGGGCAATTAAAATGATAAAGGGGATGGAACAGCTCCCATATGAGGAAAGTGGTGTGTTTGTGGCATTGTGGACCCTGGGTCGCAATGGAGATGACTCTGCCCACGGGAGGAGCCCCGTGGGGAACCACTGCGATAGGCTGACACAGATAGCAGATACAGTATGGATAGTCTTTATTGTACTGCTGTAGATAGATGGTGAAAGCAGGAAGGTAAGGCACTGATCCACGAAGTTCAACAGGCTCAGAAGTATAGTCTCACCCAGATGTTCATGATAGCGGGAGCCCGCAGTGTGAGTAACGCCGCGGCTGGTGGGTGGAGTTGGAGCACCAGATCGTAGAGGTACTCACAGAATAAAGGCATCTTCCTGGTGGTAGAATGGTCCATGGTGCAGGATATAAAGGTAGATAGGCCCTCGAGGAGCGAGTATCCAATGGTCCAATATCCTGAAATGTAGAATAGAGAGAAAGACTCCCGAGGACCAGTTGTCTTAGTTAGTGAAGAACTCTGAAGGGAAGTTGAAAGCGAGAGACCCCCGAGGAGCGGGTGTCTAGAGCCTCTTACTGAAGTGAGGCTCTTAGAGTGAAAGCGGCGTCTAAGCATGCAGCTTAGAGCAGTCACGAGTAGTGAAGCGGGGCCCTTGTCCCTCGGCACCGGAGGCAACCATCTTGCCCAAAGAGAGTGAAAGGGGAGAAAAAGAAGTAAGACAGAACGGTCGCAGCCATCTGCAACCAACGGACGCAACAGAAAGACTGAAGTTAGGGCCGACGCTACTTTTGCCCTCACTATGACATAGGTCGTATGACATAGTGAGGGCAAAGGTAGCGCCGGCGCCATTTTGAATAATGGCAATACGGCCCGAGTGCAGGAGGTCGCTCCCGGACCCCCGCTGGACTTTTGGCAAGTCTTGTGGGGGTCAAGAGGCCCCCCCCCAAGCTGGCCAAAAGTCCCTGGGGGTCCAGCAGGGGTCCGGGAGCGATCTCCTGCACTCGTGACGTCGGGTGACAGGAACCAAAATGGCACCGCGCTACCTTTGCCCTGTCATATGGTAAGGGCAAAGGGCCACCGGCGCCATTTCTATTAACACAGCCGTGGCCCGAGAGCGGGAGATCGTGCCGGGACCCCCCCCCCCCACTGGACCCCAGGTAATTTAAAACATTTTGGGGGGGTTCGGGAGGGTGGGGGATTTGTTTTAAAGGGTCGGGGTGGGTTTTAGGGTTGTTTGGTGTGCCGGTTTTCCCGCCCTCCCCCGATTTACGATTTTTTAACAAAAAAAACATGACGATCAGATTTCTCTCCGTTCCCCAGCCAAAATCGATCGTTAAGACGATCGATCACACGATTCACATCCCTAACTACTAGTTAGTAAGACAGAACGGTCGCAGCCATCTGCAACCGACGGACACAACAGAAAGACTGAAGTTAGGGCCGACGCTAAGTGTTCAGCCTACAGTAAAGGACACTAGAAGGAAATCTAAAATTTGGAATCATTTTCATGCTCTGGTGTGTGTCTGAACGGTGTGTGTGTGGGGAGGGGGGAGGGTCGTGACAGGTGAGACAGCCCCCTGCATTAAGGTATGACCTTCTTAACAGTCATCTGTCTTAAAGCACATACTTTTCTTCATCTTCTTTTTTATTTTATCATGGTAGGATGGAACGTGAACGAGAGTCCCCACCGTCCTCCTCAAAGGTGGTAGCACAGGAGAGGACTCCTCTGTCCAGGAAGCCCCACTTTACGGAGGCAGATGTGGACATCCTGGCCTGCCTCATCCTCCTGGATGAGAGGAACCTCTACACACCCCCTCCCCCCTGCCAGGCTGCAGGCCAAACCTACAAAGGGAGTCCCAAGCCTGGGTCTCTCTCCAGGAGGAGTTTTGCCAGTGGGCCTCTTACCCTCGTGAGATCGAAGATCTCAAAAAGAAAGGTTGGAGATATAAATGTGCATATTATTATTTATATTTTTGTATTTGAAAATTCAATAGAGGAGTAGTAGTAGCATAGAGTGAGTTATATAAAGTTATAAGTACAGTAATAATTTAAAATATATTTTAGAAGAACAGAAGTAGTAATACTATACTATACTATACTACAAAAGAAATGGTGGTATTTGGGAATTTGAATGCCACATTGAAATATAAGTAAATATAAAATAGTACTTTTTTATTACTAACTTTTCTATATTGCATACAAAATAACCTAGTAGATCAAGGCAAAACTTGGGCATGTTATAATTATTAATCAATATTTTTCTTTTTTCTTTATCCTTCTAATTCTAAGGTTGCCATTTGATACTTCATGAAGGTAATTGGCTCAAGGAGGTCTGCAGAACTCTCTCCTGCCCCTTGCCTGGTATGTTGTTTTTAGAATACTACACAAATATTATTCATTTAATAAGTGTGTTGCTGCTGCTGTACCAAATTTTAATTGTAATGGAATTTTATATGTGTTTATTTTTATTATAACAGTCAGTCTGTTGCGGCAATGAAGACACGTCAGGCAGGATTCGTGGTGAAGCAAATGAGATCCCTGACATCCTCAGGGGCTCTCCTTTTATTGTACATATTCCATAGCATACAGATGTGCCATAACATCATTGGCTGCTTCAGCGTTTATACCATATATGTCGTTTCCTGGCCTTTTGCTAAGTATGTGCAAGCGGGCAGTGTATTCAGGCAGGGAGGGGAGAGGTCACAAGCAGGGCATGAGGCAGTTGAGATGTGTTAACCTATCTGCCTACGTGTGACCCCTGCATAAGAGGAAGTAGGCCAAGAGCAGTTTCATGGGCTGCTAAAGCTTGCACTTTATATGTTTATGTCTGGTGCAGGCAGCTTATCTACATACAGACAGGTTTCCTGTTAGCTAGTGGCAGTGGGGGTTGTTTACAGGCTAGAGCTAACTGCAGTTGGAATATGGCAATCCTGCTGCGCTCAGCGTAGGCCCGAGAAAAGGGCAGTTTAGATGTGGTGATAGAGTTAACCCCTGACGTGGTCTGCCAACTATCGGGAGCATAGCTCATAATTCCCCACATCTCACCCTTTTAAAGATGGTGCCAGCCATGACCCGCACCATTTTTAAAGATGGCGCCGGCCATCCAGTGCTCCTACCATGTGACAGGGGCCGGCCAATGGCACGGATACCCTGTCACATGGTAAGGGCAAAGGGCCATCGGCGCCATTTTTATTAGCGCAGCCGACGGCCCGAGAACGGGAGATCGCTCCCCGCGCCCCCACTGGACCACCAGGTAATTTTAAAATGTTTTTTGGGGGGTCGGGAGGGTGGGGGAGGCTAAGGGGTCAGTTTTAAAGGGTTAGGGTGGGTTTTTTGTTTATCAGATCGGGCGCAGCCGATAAACAAAAAACCAATCGGGCCGGACGATAAAAATTATAAGATTTGAATCGGAACCGGAACCGAACCGATTCTGGTTCCGATTCACATCTCTACTAAATACTTATTATAAGCTGACAGTGCTCCTGACACTCTAACCTTTCTTTTTTCTGGCACAAGGTTATTTAGGATTCCAATCTAATAGAGAATACTCTAGATCAAGACCATTTAGCCACCAAATGGTGGACCCCAAATATTTTACCTCCCTAGACTTGCTAAGATATACACCATCTATCCTGTATTACTAGGCCTGGCACTATAGGGTTATGTCTGGATAATATTTTTGAAGAACAAATATTAGAGAGGTGCAAACTAACAAGGCAGACACATACCTCCCTGGCAAATGCATAAAAGACATAGCTAGAAAAGATGAAATGAAACAGTGGTCTTACCTAGTAGACCACCATAGCCATACCTCCTGTCCAGTGTACAAAAATCACTGATTGTCAAAGGATATAGGCATTGTGTGTGGCTTCTGAGTACCTGGGCACAACTCAGAGGATGCACATTTGTGCATCACACACCCTTATATGTTGAGGGAGTGGACTTTTCCCTCTGATGGATTGGGGTGAGAGCTACGTGGGTGCAGAACATGGGGGGAACTGCACCATGGAAAAGAAACCCCTGTTCAGGGCCAGCAGTTCAGTAGGGAATCTAATGTAAATATGAATATGGCTGTGTACGGCTTGCAGAACCTAGTCCAAACACATTGAAAAAGATGATTGTAATGTGTCCCCTACAGCGCCAACAGTTGTTTGGAAGGAGCCTGAAGCCATTAAATGGAGGGAGGATAACAGTTTCACAAGACCTGGTATAGCATGGGACCTCTTAGTGAAAGATCAAGGTCTGCTTTGAGGTCTTCAGGTCTTTGAGAGCTTAGGAAGTACCTGGTGATCACCTCCTCTGAAAGATCCAGTAATGTGGTATAGGGATAAATGATTTATTCCTTGTGGCCTCCTGCATGGTGATCCTAGATGTGGGCCTTGCTGCCCCACCTTTACTTATTGCTATTGCCCCCAGTGCAAGCACTTTCCTAGGTGGCATCTCTTCCTCCCTTCCCTCTTGGCACGGCTGATTAGCTGCCTGAACCATCCGGTATGTCAATACCACTACAAACCAGCTTAACCATATTTTGTTGGTGCAAGCCTCTGTAGGCAAATCTGCTGGAGAGTGACAAAATAATGCACAAACTTGGCTGTTTTCTCATGTTATCTTCCCCAAAAACCAAATAACAGCAACTCAAAAATTGTAGATATTTTTTTTATTTCATCCCAAAATACATGTTATTTTAATGTGAGAAGCCAAAGGAGACCTTTATTTGCATGCTCAGTGATATTTTTACTTTATGGTTATTTGATTTATTATGCAATAATGCCTACTATCTCATGATAAATGCTATACCATACCATAGTAAAGGATCCTCTTAAGTTTGTATCTGAGGCAATGGAAGTTGAAATGACTTACCCAAGGTCACAAGGAGTGCCAGTAGCAGGATTTAAATGCTGGCTTCTCTGGGTCTCAGCCCAGTGCTTGAACCACTAGGCTACTCCTCCACTTTTAGTAAAGGATCCTATGTACTAAGAGGTCCATATTCAGTAGTGCAGGGCACATGAATTTACCCTGCAACTTTAATTGAAAAGTTCAGTGGAACTTACAGGGTATGTTTATGAAACAGTTTTTTCCAACCAGACCTATATCAGTACTACCCAGTTAAAATTAAGCCCCAACCCTGGAACACTACCCTACCCTCCTTTTTTCCTGGCTAAAATTAAGCTCCTAATCCTAGAACGCTCTATAACCCTTCTTTTTGTTAGTCAGCTAAGGCATAATAACATATAACAAATACAGTAAAATAATAATGATAGCAGAAGAAGACCAAATGGTCCATCCTGTCTGCCCAGCAAGTTTCTTATGGTAGTAACTGCCATCTGTGCAGAATGCCCCAATGTTTCTGAAAGGGTAGTAACTGCTGCTTTGTGCTGGTTACCCCCAAGCCTTATGTTAAGGGTAGTAATATTTACATTCAAAACCAAGCAACTTTCAAACCCATAACAAATAACAAAATTACTGCTAACATTTTTACAGGGTGAGCAGCCTTCTTGATAATTCAGACAATGCTGCTTGAATGTGCATTGCTTTTGGACTTGGCCAAAGAAGTAGTCCTTTGTTTTATCTCTAATGTTTGTGTATTCGTACCCCAGACCGTAAAAGTTGGGGCCCAGCATTGGCTATCTCTGAATTCAATTCCCCTTTACCCCACCACAGTCAAAAGCGGAGAACGATGTTGCCTTCTGTTAAGGGTAGTAGTAATTGCTGTTCCATTCAGGCCTACCCAAGCCTGTATATGTGTGTAGCAGAAAAGTTCATTTCCATTCTGAAGCCAGCAGGAATCCTCTGTGTCCCATGCTCTTTTGAATTCCATTATCATGCTTTTCTTCACCACCTCTTCCAGGAGGGCATTTCATGCATCCATCACCCTTTCCATGAAGAAATATTTCCTGACCTTGTTCCTGAATCTTCCCCCTTGGAGTTTCCTATCATAACTTCTAGTTTTACAGCTTTATTTCTATCAGATTAGCTTTTTGTGCATTTTGAGAGGAGGCCATCAGAACTGAACACAGAATTCTAGGTTAGGCCTCACCGGGGATCTGTACAGGGGCATTATCACCTCCTTTTTCCTTCTGGTTATGCCTCTCTCTGTGCAGTCTTCCTTGGTGAAAACTGAACTGAAGTAATTGTTAAATATGTCTGCTTTCTTTATCTTTCTCCACATCTTGCTCCTTGTCTCCTATAAATCTTCCAATATTTTGTCACCATGCTTTACCTCATTGGTGATCTTTTCTCCCACTTGAGCATCCTGATTTCATTCTTTGTTTCCTTCATCTGCAACGGATATTCTTGCCTGTTTCTCTTTTTAAGTTCTCTTATATTTTCGAATGTTGATCTCTTTGCCTTTATTTTCTCAGTCATCATCTTGAAAAACCAGATTGGTGTCCTTTTTCTCTTAACTTTATTTACTCTTTTTAAATGAATGTTTGTTGCCTTTGTTATAGCTCCTTTTAATATGGCCCACTGACTCTCCACTTCAACCATTTCCTCCCAGTCTTCTACCTCTTCTTCGAGGCATGTAGCCATTTTACCAAAGTTTGTGTTTTTGACATAGAGAACCTTGACCCTTGTTTGACTTCCCTCCTTTGTGATTATGTCCACTCGTATCATCTGATGATCACTGGTGCCCAGGTGAGCACCTACCCAGACATCTGAGAGACTGTCTCCATTCGTGAATACCAGATCCAAGAGTGCTCCTTCCCTCATGGGTTCCATCACTATTTGTCTGAGCATAGCCCCTTGAAGGGCATCTGCAATCTACTACTTTTTGCAGATTTGGCAGGAGAAATACTCCATTCTGTATCAGGTAGATTAAAATCTCTAACAAGCAACACTTCATTCTTCCTTCCCATCTTTAGGTAAAAAGTTATCAAGCTAAAATGTAACCAGTGATGGGGGAAATCTTCAATTAAAAACTTTTGTCCAGGTAACTGAAAAGTTATCCAAACAACCCCTTTGAATATGGACCTCTAATCATTTTCCCTATAAACACAAACTGAGATAAACCATTTAGTACATAGGTCCTTTAATGTTCCTTACTTAAATAAAAAGTTATACAACAGTACTGCAGAAATACACATGATAAATAATGTCTACCTTCTAAAATATTGCTTATATTTGTATATTCTTTTAGCTGCTCGCTTGGACTCTTGAGATCAACTATATTTGTGAACATCACAAACTATATATTATACAGATTGGTATCTTGTTTTTTCATGTAACCTGTGATGCCATTTGACATTATAACTAACACAAATAAAATAGATTCAATGTATCACATTTTTTTAATTTGACACTTCCAAATACATCTGTTCCCAATGGCAAAAGGCAACAGCAGGAGAGCAACTTTAAATGTTATCTATAATGCATAAAAGTAAAATTGTTGAATCACCAGAAAACTACTTTTATATATAATTTTGAAATACTACACAGAGCTTTAAGATACAGTTTTATTTAAAACCAGAATAGTACAATACAAAACATTGTTTTCCAGTAAATGGAGTTTTAGTGCAATATAGTTTGAATCAAGAAAAGAACCCAGTGGTCTTTTAAATGTTAAATTACCGTCACAACATAACAAAATTGATTACCTGCAAAGGGTCTATTCCACGCATAGCAGGATAATCATCCATGCAATTGGGTGACGTCAGCCAATGGTGTAATTGTAAATCTTTTTCTCAATAGCAATGGAAATGCCTAGAAAGTTTTTGACAGAAAATCATTGTCATTTCTACTCAGCCACAGTTGTATGGGGCTCCCTCAGTCATATATAAATGCTGCAGAATCAACTACAGAAGGGAGGAAAGTGGCATGTATTGCTGGTTATCCTACTTTCCCTGGAGAACACTTGTTACAGGTAAGCAACTTGGTTTTCTTCACAGCCAAGCAGGATAGATTTGTCACACAAATGGGAATCCCTAGCTAAAAGTTGATTTCTAACAGAAAAGGTGTGAGGAAGGGGGAGAAACAGCAGCATGCCACTAGTGGATGAGGAACTCTCTTGTTTTAACTAGACAATGATGCACAATAGTATAATAGTCCTTAGGTGGAATGGAGTTAGGTTCTACCTAGAGGAGGACCGGAAGGCTCATCTGCATACTGCTCCCAGCATCCCCCGGGAGAAGAGTCCAGAAGTCACCGCAAGCGATCCAGGGATTGACGTCCATAGCCCCAGCTTCCAGAGGCCCCACCCCCCTTTTGCAGTAGAGGAGGACTGAAAGGCTCATCTGCATTCTGCTCCCAGCATCCCCTGGGAGAGGAGTCCAGAAGTCACCGCAAGTGATCCAGGGATTGATGTCCATAGCCCCAGCTTCCAGAGGCCCCACCCCCTTTGCAGAGAGGAGGACCAGAAGGCTAATCTGCATACTGCTCCCAGCATCCCCTGGGAGAGGAGTCCAGAAGTCACCGCAAGCGATCCAGGGATTGACACCCATAGCCCCAGCTTCCAGGGGCTCTGCCCCCTTTGCAGTAGAGGAGGACCGGAATCTCAAACCCTTCCATTAATTGAGTGAAGATTAATTTAACGTTGGTTAAAGAGGATTGGTAAGTATAGCTTTCAGAAATTTTTGGGCTTATAAAAGTTTGGTGAAAGATGAAATTAAGGGATATATTCTTTAGAGTTTGGCTTTATAGACACTGATATTTGTCAGAAATGTAATATAGTTAGAGGGACATGGGACCATGTTTTCGGGACATGTGATTCAATCAAACTTTGGGGTGGGATAAAAGATTTCTAAGAAAAAATTCTTGGACAAAACATCTCATTCCTTCCAGAAAGAATCTTATTTGATGACCCGTTTCTTTTCAAATTCAAGGTAAAGATAATAGGCTCTTAATATTTAAGGTTTGTCTGGTAGGGGAAAAGAGTTGTCTCATGATGTGCAAAGATGAGGAAGCTCCTTACTTTTGGGTATGGAAGAATGCCTTTCAAAATCTAATGTTAATGAAATAAAACAGTAACAGGTTTATCAGTTAAATGTCGATCCGGGTAACTATAGATCAGTGAGCCTGACTTCAGTGCCGGGAAAAGTAGTGGAAACTATTCTCAAGATAAAAATCGTAGAGCATATAGAAAGACATGGTTTAATGGAACACAGTCAACATGAATTTACCCAAGGGAAGTCTTGCCTAACAAATCTGCTTCATTTTTTTGAAGGGGTTAATAAACATGTGGATAAAGGTGAACTGGTAGATATAGTGTATTTGGATTTTCAGAAGGCGTTTGACAAAGTCCCTCATGAGAGGCTTCTATGAAAACTAAAAAGTCATGGGATAGGTGGCGATGTCCTTTTGTGGATTGCAAACTGGCTAAAAGACAGGAAACAAAGAGTAGGATTAAATGGTCAATTTTCTCAGTGGAAAAGGGTAAACAGTGGAGTGCCTCAGGGATCTGTGCTTGGACCGGTGCTTTTCAATATATATATAAATAATCTGGAAAGGAATACAACAAGTGAGGTTATCAAATTTGCGGATGATACAAAATTATTCAGAGTAGTTAAATCACAAGCAGACTGTGATACATTACAGGAGGACCTTGCAAGACTGGAAGATTGGGCATCCAAATGGCAGATGAAATTTAATGTGGACAAGTGCAAGGTGTTGCATATAGGGAAAAATAACCCTTGCTGTAGTTACACGATATATGGTTCTATATTAGGAGCTACCACCCAGGAAAAAGAACTAGGCATCATAGTGGATAATACTTTAAAATCATCGGCTCAGTGTGCTGCAGCAGTCAAAAAAGCAAACAGAATGTTAGGAATTATTAGGAAGGGAATGGTTAATAAAATGGAAAATGTCATAATGCCTCTATATCGCTCCATGGTGAGACCACACCTTGAATACTGTGTACAATTCTGGTTGCCACATCTCAAAAAAGATATAGTTGCAATGAAGAAGGTACAGAGAAGGGCAAACAAAATGATAAAGGGGATGGAACATGTCCCCTATGAGGAAAGGCTGAATAGGTTAGGGCTGTTCAGCTTGGAGAAGAAATGGCTGAGGGGGGATATGATAGAGGTCTTTAAGATTATGAGAGGTCTTGAATGAGTAGATGTGACTCGGTTATTTACACTTTCGAATAATAGAAGGATTAGGGGGCATTCCTTGAAGTTGGCAAGTAGCACATTTAAGACTAATCGGAGAAACAAAATGATAAAAGGATGGAACAGCTCCCCTATGAAGAAAGGCTGAAGAGGTTAGGGCTGTTCAGCTTGGAGAAGAGACGGCTGAGGGGGGGTAAGATAGAAGTCTTTAAAATCATGAGAGGTCTTGAACGAGTAGATGTAATCGGTTATTTACACTTTCGGATAGTAGAAGGACTAGGGGGCACTCCATGAAATTAGCAAGTAACACATTTAAGACTTTTTCACTCAACGCATATTTAAGCTCTGGAATTTGTTGCCAGAGGATGTGGTTAGTGCAGTTAGTGTAGCTGGGTTCAAAAAAGGTTTGGATAAGTTCTTGGAGGAGAAGTCCATTAACGGCTATTAATCAAGTTTACTTAGAGAATAGCCACTGCTATTAATTACATCAGTAGCATGGGATCTTCTTATTGTTTGGATAATTGCCAGGTTCTTGTGGCCTGGTTTGGCCTCTGTTGGAAACAGGATGCTGGGCTTGATGGACTCTTGGTCTGACCTAGCATGGCAATTTCTTATGTTCTTATGTTCTTAAGAGGCCTTGAGGAACTTACTGACCAAACGAGCTGTCACATCAGGAATCTAAACAGTAATGCTGTGGATGTTATGAACCGGAGAGTGGACCCTTGTTCTGAGGTAGAGTCTGCGCTGCCGAGAAGGAAGAAAACCCTCGTCGGTCTCTACCGTCAGATGGCGAGGCCTGTTGAAGATGTTGAAAGGACAACTTCCCCCTGGAAGCTCGTGATCCCCCCAGAAGGAACCCGTGGGGACCCGGCCGCTGGGACTTAGGCGACTCCCTGAAGAATGAAGATGGTCTGGATGCAGGCGCCTCCTGCAGGTCGTGGGTTCCAGACGGCTGGCGCCTCCAGCAGGTCATGAGAAGTCCGGGAGTATAGCAGAAGAATAGTCCTAATCCAGTCCAAGGGTCGAAGTCCAGAGGAGGGTCGAAAGCTGGTCCAGAAGCAGGCAGGAGAATGGTCCGAAGCCGATCCAGGAGCAGAAAAGGAGAAGGGTCCAGAGCCAGTCCAAGTCGATACCAGAATACACCAACACCAGTCCGAGGTCAGGGGTCCAAGAGTCAATCCAACAGGAAGAAGCAGAAGCGGGATGAAGCACGGAACCAGGAACACCATTCTCAGGAACAGAGCACAGACCTCAATACCAAGGCAAGGTCTGAGGAGCAGACCTTGCCTTTAAATACAGAAACCTGAAGGAGGTGCTTCAGAAGGGAGCCACGACACTTCCTGTCCTGGCCCCTTTAAATCCTGTCTTCAGCCGTGCGCGCAGCCCTAGTGCAGCAGAGAAGGGGGCAAAGTCACAGCATGAAGCAGAGCCCCGCGGCCGGCCAAGCAGCGGCCCAGGCCGCGCGGAGAACATCGTTGGAGGCTCCCTGCTCCTGCAGGAGCCTCAGCAGAGACCCGACGCCGCGGGTAAGTGCTAGGTCCCGGCCGCGGACCACTGCGGCCGGCGACCATGACAGTCGGCCCCGGTCGCGGACTGCCATAACAGTGGAAATGTGTGGAAAGAAATCCATGTCATGACCTTGCAAATCTCCTCAATGGAGACTGGATAGTGAACTCAAATGGAATACCAAAGCTGCCATGGTTCTAATATAAGCCTGACAATTAATAATAGTCACCTTGGTCAATCATCATGTGTCCATATCAACTTGCTTCAATCAAATAAAACTACGAGGGTAAGTCAGTAAGTAAGTCACAAACATACATGGGATTAATATTCATGAAATTTATTTAAATTCAAAAGATGAATTATTTACTGTGAAATATACAGAATATAGTCACAAACAGTTTTTCTGGAAAAACCAACTACTTTTCAACTTAATCGCCGCGAACATTTATCCCAGCGTTTGAAAAGTCCTTCAAAACCTTCTGCGTAAAAGTCTTTTGGCTGGCATCGTAACCAGCGCTTCACCTTTTGTTCCACTTCTTCATCGCTGGTGAAATGTTTATCACCGAGTTGGCTTTTCAGTTTGCCAAACAAGTGAAAATCGCTGGGTGCCAAATCCGGACTGTATGGTGGAAGTTCAAGAACTTCCCAGTGCAGGTTCGCAATTGTCTGACGAGTCTCATTCGAAGTGTGTGGTCTGGCATTATCATGAAGAATCAGCACTCCTCTTTTTTCCAGATCTGGGCGTTTTCTACAAATAGCTCCTTTAAACTTTAATAGAGTAGCACAGTAGGAAGCCGAATTAACAGATTCACCACGCTTCTGAAAACTGGTTAAAAGTATCCCATCTCGGTCCCAAAATACAGTCAACATCACCTTTCCTGCAGAAGGCACAAGCTTGAACTTTCTCGGTGTCAGTGATAGTGGATGCTTCCACTGCATGGAATCGCGTTTCGCTTCTGGTTGATAGTGGTGTACCCACTACTCGTCACCAGTAACAATACGTGCCATCATTGATTCACCTTCGTTTGCATAACGGCAAGGGATGTGCAGAGCAAAAGTTTATGTTCATAAGTCCATAAGTCGAAAGGGGGGGTCAATTTCGGTCAATATGGACATATGGAGAATTCCATAAGTTGAGTCTATGTCCATACGTGCAAATAAAAATTTAAACCCCTCACCCTCCTTAATCCCCCCCCCCCCCCCCCCCAAGACTTACCAAAACTCCCTGGTGGTCCAGCGGGGAGTCAGGACGCCATTTCTGAACTCCTGTGCGAGGAGCACGTGACATCGGCGTCACGTCGGAGTGACGGGGCGTCACGTGATTCCCTGCGTGTTTGCTCCGGGACCCTCGTTGCACCCAAAAGGAACTTTTGGCCAGCTTGGGGGGATCAGGAGGCCCCCCCAAGCTGGCCAAACATAGCTATGTTGAATAAGTTGGAAATCCGATCGTTTTCGCCTCATCACTTTTTTAAGTTAAAAAACAAAAATAAGTTGCGTTTTACATTTAAGTTCAAAACGAATGCACACCCCTAATAACGGCAGAGATTTTCCAAACAGACACCCATCCGGTTGTTCTTATTGTCTTCGGTCAGCTGTTTGGGAACCCATCTTGCACAGACTTTGCGAAAGTTCAATGCATCGTGCATTAAGGAATATGCTAATCCGTGAGAACACCCAATTTCTTTGGCAACTTCGTCAATTGTTACCCTCCGGTTAGCGCGAACCATCTCTTCAACCTGCTTCACAGTTGCCTCTGTCGCAATCTCTACAGGTCAACCAGGTCTGGTTTCGTCGTTCACGTTGGCACGTCCTTGTGCAAATTTATCAGTCCAGTTATAAACTGCTTTACACGAGAGACATTTCTCTCCATATACTGGATACATTTCTTTATGAATGTCTTTTGCTACTAAGCCCTTAGCCCATAAAAATCGGACAACAACACGTTGTTCTTCGACCGTACAATCTGCCAACACGGCAGCCATTTTCCTTGTGTATACAGCCCCTGCGCATGCACAGTTTAAATAACTATTTATGTACATAAGCACTTCTAAGGTGCTGCCATCTATGGAATATGACAGCATTACAGATATATGTTTTATTACCTTAGTAGAGAGATTTGTGACTTACTTACTGACTTACCCTCGTATAATTAACTCTACATGATGATTTTAACAACAATACTTTTGAAAAATGTATTTTATTTGAAAAAATTGTTGATAAGAAAAAACATTTTTATGGAAAGGGTTGTGGTTTCATATTCCATTTATTCATCAACTGGAAAAATTCCATTACCTTATATTTTTCTAATCATTAACCGACCAACCACCTTCCAAGGTGAAATCCACAACCCTGTCCATAAAAACCTTTTTTCTTATCAACAATTTTTTCAAATAAAATACATTTTTCAAAAGTATTGTTGAATACACCATGTAGAGTTAATAATAGTTTTATTTGATTGAAGCAAGTTGATTTGGACACATGACAATTATTGATTGACCAAGGTGACCATTATTAATTGTCAAGCCGGTAGATTGTCATCCTGTTGTGGCATTGTATGTTATATTGGTTTTTCACATGGTTTATTGCCATTTTTTTCTAATATAAGCCTGACATGCTCATATAGAATCACACTTGCTGGGCATAATAAAAGGAGATGTTATCTGCTACCTAATTGGAAATTTGGTCACAACAATCCCAGGCCTGATGGGGGTCAACTGAAACAAAAAAGCTGAGTGGAATTCTAATGGCTTGGATCTATTCTAAGTAGAAAGTGACTGTTTTTTTGTAATCCAAATTGTTCACCTCTATAAGCATATGGCCTATGGAAAAAAAATAACATGATTGGATTTATTTCTTTATTTATTCATTCATGTCATTTATAGATTCCCTATGCTTAAGACTCTGGGCAATTTAAAAATGTCTTCATTTACAACTCATCTCAAATGACAATCTGATACCACTTTAAGCAGGAAAACAATGAGGGGCGGATTTTAAAAGCCCTGCTCGCGTAAATCCGCCCGGATTTACGCGAGCAGGGCCTTGCGGGCCGGTGCGCCTATGTTCCATAGGCCTACCAGCGCGCGCAGAACCCCGGGACTCGCGTAAGTCCCGGGGTTTTCGAGGGGTGTGTGTCGGGGGCGTGTTGGGGGCGTGTCGGATTGGTGCGGCATTTTGGGGGCGGGACCGGGGGCGTGGTTTCGTCCCGGGGCGGTCCGGGGGCGTGGCCGCGCCCTCCGGAACCGCCCCCAGGCTGCGTCTCGGCGCACTAGAGGCCCGCTGGCGCGCGGGGATTTACTTCTCCCTCCGGGAGGCGTAAATCCCCCGACAAAGGTAGGGGGGGGTCTAGATAGGGCCGGGGGGGTGGGTTAGATAGAGGAAGGGAGGGGAAAGTGAGGGGAGGGCGAAAGCAAGTTCCCTCCGAGGCCGCTCCGATTTCGGAGCGGCCTTGGAGGGAACGGCGGCAGGCTGCGCGGCTCGGCGCGCGCCGGCTACACGAAATCGGCAGCCTTGCGCGCGCCGATCCAGGATTTTAGCGGATACGCGCGGCTATGCGCGTATCTACTAAAATCCAGCGTACTTTTGTTGGCGCCTGATGCGCCAACAAAAGTACGCGAAGGCGCGCTTTTTAAAAATCTACCCCAGAGTGCACAATACCACCCCATTATGATATGGAGCTCACTCACTCTGCGATTTTGTGCCCACCACCAAAAGTGTGCCCTTCCAGGTCAGGTATTTAAGAGTTCAGAGGCTCAAAGAGGGTTTTCATCAGCTAGCTAAGTATCATGCTAAGATCTTGTGACACAGTAAGTCCATCAAGCCCAGCATCCTGTTTCCAATAGTAGTCAATCCAGGGTACAAGTGCCTGGCAAGAACCCAAACAGTAAATAGATCCCATGCTGCAAATGCTTGGTAATAACCAAGTCAAATTGGTTAATAACAGTTTATGGACTTCTCCTACAAAAATGTGTCCAAACCTTTTTAAAACCCAGATATGCTAAATGTTGCGCTGGAGGTGGATCCTTGACCCGGTGCAGGATTGGTACAGCCCTCTGGTTGGATCCAGAGAGCACCTGCCACCAGGAGGCGGAGTACACGAGGAGACAGAGGCTAGCTGGAGCTTCGCCAAAAGCAATCTGGGGTTTCTGCAAGTTGAGCCCTTGGGTTCCCGGACCGCCTGGACTTAGGTGGGCCTCAGAGGGTCTCCCAGAGAGGTAGCAGAGAGGTGTGCCCACCACGAGCAAAGGTGCGTGGCTGGTGAAGAATGGAGGAACTAGATCTGACCCAGGATCGCCGACAGCGGCGGATTCCCGTGGAATCACGTGGTCTGCCGAGCACGGCTCCGTCACAGCCGTGCACGGCAGACCATGTGACTGGAGCGACCGGCCCACCAGGGGATGCCCGATCCCCCGATAGGCCAATCCGCCCCTGTTCGCCAGAGACATCTGGAAGGCAGCAGGAGATGAAGGTCCTCCGGTCGAGATAGGCAGTGCCTATTGGTCTAGTCTGATGTAGGCCACGGGCAGTGTCCGAGCAGGCAGGTCTGGTGGTCACAGGACAAACAGAGTATCCGAGTGTAGCGCAAGGGTTAAAGCCAGGGTTTCCATCCGAGGGTGGTCAGCCAAAGCAAGGGTCAGTTCCAAGATCAGTCAGTACGTAGTCAAGAAGAGCAAAGGTCAGTTCCAGGCAGCGGTCAAGCATGGTCAGAAGGCAGGCAGTGGTCATTTCCAGGCAGCAGTCAAGAGTGGTCAGAAGGCAGGCAGTGGTCAAACGTGGTCAGGCAAGCAGAGGTCAGTACAGTAAATCAGTCCGAGGAGGTACAACAACAGGAGGAACGAAGGAGAGACACTGGAACACAGAGAGGAACACAGAAACGCAGGAGCACTGGAACAAGACTGGATCAAGAAAGCAGGTAACGCAGGAACAAGGAACAGCAAACTAGTAACACCGATGTGTTGACCTGATTGCCAAGGCAAGGCTCTGGGGACTGGGCCTCGTCTTATATATCCAGACTACGTGATGTCATCACCGGGCGCTGTGGACTGGCTTCCCGCGCTGGGCCTTTTAAAGGGCTGCTCGGTCCGCGTGCCTAGGGGCGGGGCCAACGCCGAAGAGGACGCTGAGTCCCAGCTTGAGGAGCGCTGCGAGTCAGAGAGCCCCAATGGGCCTAGAGATGCCTGAGGGCGCCGCGGGCGAGAGGCACTGGCTGTGGCTGCGAGGGACGAGGAAACGGAGCTGGTAGACGGGAGCACGAGGTGAGCAGGCCCGGTCACGGCACCAACGCAGTCAGGACACGCAACACTAACTGCCTTAACCACAACTTCCATCAATTAATTCTAGAACTTAATTGTACTTTGAGTGAAAAAGAATTTTTCCCTATTTGTTTTAAATGTGATACTTGTTAACTTCATGGAGTGTTCCTGAGTCTTTGTATGTTCTGAAAGAGTAAATAACCGATTCACATTTACCTGTTCTGTTCCTCTTATGATTTTTTAGACCTTAATCATATCTCCCCTCAGTCATTTCTTCTCCAAGCTGAACAGCCATAACCTCTTTAGCCTTTCTTCGTAGGGGAGCCATTCCATCCCCTTTATCATTTTGGACACCCATCTCTATACTTTTTCCAGTGCAATTATATCTTTTTTGAGATGTGATGACTAGAATTGCACACAGTGCTCTAGGTGTGGTCTCACTATGGAGAGATACAGAGGTATTATTACATCCTCCATTTCATTCTCCATTCCTTCCTAATAATTCCTATCATTATATTTGCTTATTTTAACCACTACCACATACTGGGCTGAGGATTTGAAAGTATTTTCCACTATGATGCTCAGATCTTTTTCCTGGGTGGAAACTCCTAATATGAAAACTAACATTGAGTAACTATAGTCCCCTATATACTTCACTTTCCCTTATATACTTTCCCCTATATACATCACTTTGTACTTGTCCACATTAAATTTCATCTGCGATCTTCCAGTCTCAGAAGGTCCTCTTGCAATTAATCACAATCTGCTTGTGATTTAACAACTCAGAATAATGTTATGTTGTCTGCAAATTTTATCACCTCCCTCATTGTTACCCTTTCCAGATCATTTATACATATATTAAAAAGCACCAGCCCTAGTACTGATCCCTTAGGCACTCCACTGTTTACCTTTCTCCACCAGCAAAAATGACCATGTAGTCCTGCTCTCTATTTCCTATCTTTTAACCAGTTTGCAATCCACAATAGGACATTTTCTTCTATTCCATGATGTTTTAATTTTCTTGGGAGTTTCTCATGGGGGACTTTATCAGAAGCCATCTCAAAATCCAAATGCCCAATATCCACTGGCTCACCTTTATCCACATGTTTGTTAACCCCTTAAACAAATGTAGTAGGTTGGTGAGGTGGGCTCTTGTGCTGTGTGGCGGATGGTAAGGTTGGACAGGCTTTTCTGTCTGACTCACAGTATAATAGGCAGACATACCTTTAACCAGTGGGGGTTTCAGATAATGAAATCTGGTGGGCAGGTCAAATGTGCAGGCAAGCAGGCAAGCAGCAAAGAAAAAATGATTAGGCAATTAAACCCTGCTACCCACAAAAGCGACACCATACCCACTACAGAACTTAAAAAAATAGCCGACACAATAACCCCAACCTTAACTAAAATCATCAACCTCTCACTAGACGAAGGAGTAATGCCGGATACCTTGAAAGGAGCCATAATCAAGCCAATTATTAAGAAAAAGAACCTTGACCCCTTAAATCTTAGCAACTACAGACCAGTCTCCAACTTACCCCTAATAGCCAAACTAATCGAAAAATCAGTTCAAAAACAACTATCTAACCACCTTGAAAATAACAACATACTATACCCAGCACAACATGGATTCCGCAAACACTACAGTACAGAAACATTGCTATTAGCTCTAACAGACAATATCTTAAGAGGATTCGATACAGGAACACACTACATTCTGGTTCTATTAGATCTCTCTGCAGCATTTGACACTGTAAATCACAGAATACTAATCAATAGACTGAAAGAAATAGGACTCACTAACAAAACACTAAAATGGTTCGAGTCATACTTAAACAATAGATGTTTTCAGGTACAAATCAAAAATGCACTTTCAGACAAAGTCAAACTGCTAACTGGTGTCCCACAGGGATCAGCCCTATCTGCAACACTCTTTAACATCCAGCTCCTCCCAGTATGTCACTTACTAGCAGGACTGGGAATCGTACATTACATTTATGTCGACATAGTGAGGGCAAAGGTAGTGCCGGCGCCATTTTGAATATTGGCAATACGGCCCGAGTGCAGGTCGCTCCCAGACCCCCGCTGGACTTTTGGCAAGTCTTGTGGGGGTCAGGAGCCCCCCCCCAAGCTGGCCAAAAGTCCCTGGGGGTCCAGCGGGGGTCCGGGAGCGATCTCCTGCACTCGTGACGTCAGGTCACAGGAACCAAAATGGTGCCGGCGCTACCTTTGCCCTGTCATATGATAAGGGCAAAGGGCCACCGGCGCCATTTCTCTTAACACAGCCGTGGCCAGAGAGCGGGAGATCGCGCCGGGACACCCCCCCCCCCCCCACTGGACCCCAGGTAATTTAAAACATTTTGGGGGGGTTCGGGAGGGTGGAGGATTTATTTTAAAGGGTCAGAGTGGGTTTTAGGGTTGTTTTGGTGTGCCGGTTTTCCCGCCCTCCCCCGATAAAACGATTTTTTAACCTAAAAAACTAAGACGATCAGATTCCCCCCCCCCCTCAGCCAAAATCGATCGTTAAGACGATCGATCACATGATTCACATCCCTATTACCCATTCCAAACACCATTGAAGAAACAATGAAACTAGCCAATATGTACCTAGAAATAATCAAACAGCTCCTAAACCAGATGGAATTGGTTATAAACATTGACAAAACTGAATTCTTACATCTTGAAAGTAAAAACACTCACCACACACAACCAACATTCACAATAAAAAATATTCAAACCACCGAGTTAGCAACAAAAGTTAGGAATCTAGGAGTAATAATTGACCCTGAGCTAAACATGAAACAACACATCTCACAGAAAATAAAAGAAGGTTATGCAAAACTAATGATCCTAAGAAGACTAAAACCTCTATTAACAATTAACAATTTTCGCACAGTTCTACAAGCAATGATATTCGCTAGCACAGATTATTGTAACTCCCTGCTGTTAGGACTACCTCAATCTATAATTCGGCCTCTGCAAATATTGCAAAATTCCGCTGCCAGAGTTTTGACAGGCAAAAAAAAGAGTGACTATATTACAGGAACACTTGCTGAACTCCATTGGCTTCCAATTGAACAAAGAATACAATATAAAGCACTTTGTATAATCTATAAACTAATCCACAATGATAAAGCCGACTGGCTTAACACGGCACTGCGCATGCATGTACCACAAAGAAACCTGAGATCTGCAAAGTTCTACTAACTGTCCCCTCTGTCAAATCAGCACATCTCACGCAAGTAAGGGAAAGAGCACTGTCACTGGCTGGTCCTGTACTCTGGAATACCATGCCACTCGAAATAAGACTACAGACAAATCTGAAATTATTCAAAACTAATCTGAAAACCTGGCTTTTTAAACAAGCATTTTATAAAGATAAAGAAAAGGAGAAAAATAGTTGAGCGATAAGGATGCACCAAGCTAGAAGTTTTTAGTAACCTACATAAGCATATTAATGTTAAAATCAAACTGCCTAATTTGTTCCTAACAATCAGGTTTAATTTACACACCTAGTTTATTATTTTACATTGTTACTGTACTATGATGGCACACGAGTAATTTGTAATCTATACCACCCATATTTCTCTTTATCGTGCCCTTCTGTAAACCGTTGTGATGGTATTTAACTTAAAGACGGTATAGAAAATTTTTTAAATAAATAAATAAATAAAGAACATAATCCAGTATTCAGTCCAAAGACTGAGCCTGGATTTAAAGGAGCCTCTACAGGAAATAGGTTGGGTTCCTTCCTGTAGGCTCCATCTTCGGGGAACTATTTAAGGCAAGGTCTGTGCCTTCAGACCTTGCCGTGCTTGACTCCCGGACTGGCTGCTGTTCTTCCCTGGTACCTGATCCTGCACTGGTTTCTGACTTTGTTTGGTTCCTGATCCCTGGACTGGCTGCGGAGTATCATTTGGTTCCTGATCCCTGGACTGGCTGCGGAGTTTCTCTGGTTCTGGATCCCTGGACTGGCTGCGGAGTATCCTTTGGTTCTTGATTCCTGGACTGGCTGCGGAGTATCCTTGGGTTCTTGATCTCCTGGCCAACTCTTGACTACCTGTATCGACCTGCTGGAGGCGCCAGCTCAGCCTTTGAATCATACGACCTGCTGGAGGCATCAGCTATCTGGACCACATGACCTGCAGGAGGCGCCTGCATCCAGACTGCTCTCGTCCGCCTCTCGAGATCTTCTGAGTTGGCCTCACCTTCCGACGATAGAACATTGACATCGGATCAAGGGTCCACCTCCCGAGTCATAACATGAGGGACAAAGACCTGATGTTAAAATGAAACACCATTCATTGATTGTGCATGATTACAGTTGATGAATTGCCCAATTAGTTTTCTTGATGAATAACTCCTGCAAGATTAGAAACTAAATCTGTTTACATCAAGAACAAACCTTTACCTTTTCTGAGTCTTATTAAGACTCTTGCAACCAGGAGTATTAAGGATACACAAACTGAAGACCTGCTCTCTCCAATGAAAGAAAAAGTCACCTGATACTAGTCTACCTTCTGATTTTCTCCTTGAATGAGAGGGTGGGATATTCCTTTTCAGTGAGGTCACAAACTAATCTAGCTTGGATTTTTTCCACTTGAGTAATATTGTATCTTGTTCTCCACTTTCTGATTCAGAGAACACTCTGCTAGGGTCTAGAATCCAACTGAAACTGACTGCTAAGAAGTTTTCTTTCTCCATCAGATATTTAGCTCTTAAGAGTCATCCCACAAAAGATGGCCCAGTTCCACACCTTGACAGGTTCCAACATAGAGGAATTTAATTTGTCACTCTCTGCTTGTTCAGGTAGAACATAGCCACTTGATTATCTGTTTGTATTAGGGCTATTTTTGGCCAACTTATCTCTGAAGACCTTTAGAATATTCAATACAACCCATAGTTATTAAATAAAAAGATAATTATTTTCTTGAAAGGATCAGGAATCCAGTCTAAGTATGAAACTCTTGCATATGGGTTCTCCAGCTCAGGTCAGCGGCATATGTTGTCAATATAATTTGATGAGAAAGAATTTGGAAGGGTATTCCCTTAGCCATACTGGCATGGAAGAGCTACCAAGACAGAGACTATATGAGATAGCCAATGACATGGATGTGCTCCCCCATTTCCTGAATGGCTTGGTTCCATTGAAACTTTAGGAGTGGATTTTCAAAAAAGGCTGAGATTTAGAACACTCAGAATTGGGTTCCTAAACTTAGCCAGTTAGCATGGAAAATCAGTGCTAGCCAGCTAAGTTTTCAACAAAAGTATCCCCTCTCATCCCTGAAGCTCCAGTCTCCCCTTCATTAGATGGATTACTGGGAGAAAGGGGAGACAGAGGCAGGCATGGATGAGTCCTGGTTGGGAGTGAGGGAGGGAGGAAGGGAAAGGAGAATGAGGCTCAGAAGAGGCTTACTAATAATTGATCAGCCATATTTAGATCTTCTATTGCAGTACCTTGATGTTGCCAGCTAGGTTAAGCACGTTTCACAGAAAATCACATTTTTTGCTCCATCTTAACTCCATCTCTGTGGTCATTCACTGTTTGTCTGTTAAATATAGGCACCTTGTCAAACCTGGCACCTAATTTTAGGCTCTCAAGCCACCTTAATTTCCCACAGTACTAATTTAGGAATCTAACTCCCAAAGAAGATAACTATACTCTTTGAAATCTGACCCCTTATTGTTCCTTTGGGCTTGCTGATAGGAAGACATGCCTTAGGGTATCTTGAAGCCAGGTGGTCCATAATTCTCATTGATCATTGATGTTTGCTGACTCTGAAAAACTCCTTTCACCATGGACCTTTATTTTATGATCCTGTTAACAGGGAGAAAGACTTAGCCTGAGTCAGTTCTAGCACAGCCCCAATAAACTCCAAGTGAAATAATGAGTATAGCTTGTATTTGGGGTAATATATGATGAATACTAGCAAATACAACATCAGCATGGTGTTATGCATGAATTCATTCTCCCCTGCTAGAGATGCATTATTGACCAATCATCCATGTAGGGAAATACATGATTCCCAGTTTGTGTAGAAATGCTTCAACTGAAAGAGATTTTGTGAGGTCCATATTCAAAAGCATTTAGCCGGCTAACTGAATATTTAGAAACATATTTGGCTAAATTCTAGTTGACTAATAAGTTGGGAAGCTAGAATTTAGCTGGATAAGTTAGGGGCATTCCAGGGTCATAACTGGGAGGAGTTGAGTTAGCAGCTAAGTTAACGGACTAAGTCCAATATTCACAGTTAGCCAGCTAACGGGGTTATTTTCTAAAGGCTTATCGCACGCAATACGGCCGTATCGCGTGCGATAGCATGCAAATTTGAGTTGGGGAGGAGTTGGGGCGGTGAGGGGAGGAGCCAGGGTGGCGAGGGGGAGGACGCGGCAGTGTCTTCACTGCCAGGGATAAGGTTAGTAACGTTATCATCGGCAGTAGCGTGCCACATAGCACCACCTTTCACTGTGGCATTATGCGGTGTGAAAGCCAGCACCCGGTGCACCACCATGGTGCGAAGGCTGCGGGCTTTCGCAGACCCGCCCCCCCCCCTTTGCCCCCTGTTTTCACAGGATTCATCATTCTGCGAAAGAATGATGAATCCAGGCCTAAGTCTGGTCAGTCCAAAGAGCTGTCCTAAAGTTAGCCGGCTAACTTTAAGACTGCTGGCTAAATTCAATACTGCAGCTGTACTATTAAATATACCTCCAAAGTTGGCCAGATAAGTTTAACTTTGCTATCCAGACTTTGCCTGAATATGGACTTCTTTATGAATACATATTGAGCTAATGCAGGGCCAAAGGACAAAATGAGATACTGGAGATGATGGATCCCCACTACAAATCTGAGATATCTCGATGTGATCTACTTGGATTTCAGCAAAGCTTTTGATATGGTCCCACATAGCAGGCTTATGAATAAAATGAGAAGCTTGGGAGTGAGTGCCAAGGTGGTGGCATGGATTACAAACTGCTGATGGATAGAAGACAGTGTGTGATGGTGAATGGAACCTACTCTGGAGAACAGTGTTAAGCAGAGTGCCACAAGGATTGGTGTTGGGACCGGTCCCATTCAATATCTTTGTGAGTGATATTGCGGAAGGGATAGAAGGTAAAGTTTGTCTGTTTGCGGATGATACTAAGATCTGCAAAAGAGTGGACACGCTAGAATGAGTAGAGAGAATGAGACACGAATTAAGGAGGCTTGAACAGTGGTTCCAGATATGGCAGCTGGGATTTAATGCCAAGAAATGCAGAGGCATACATCTGAGGTGTGATAATCCAAAAGAGCTATATGTGATGGGGGACGAAGAGCTGTTGTACATGGAGCAAGAGATGGACCTTGGGGTGATAGTGACTAGCGATCTGAAGATGGCAAAGCAATGTGACAAGGCAGAAGAATGCTGGGATGCACAGAGGAATAACCAGCAAAAAAAAAGGAGGTGATAATCCTTTTTTACAGGTCATTGGTGAGGCCCCACCTGGAGTATTGAGTTCATTTCTGGAGACCATATCTCAAAAGGGACAGAGATAGGATAGAGATCCAGAGAAGGGTGACAAAAATGATGGAGATCTCCATCAATTGACTTATGAGGAGAGATTGAAGACTTAAATATGTATACCCTGGAAGAGAGGAGGTGCAGAGGGGATAGGATATAGACCTTCAGATACCTGAAAGGTTTTAATGATGCACAATCGACAAACTTTTTCTGTTGGAAAGAAATCAATAGAGCTAGGGGGCATGTAATGAAACTCCATGTAGGACGACTGAGAACCAACGTCAGGAAATATTTCTTCACAGAGAAATTGGTGGATGCCTGGAATGCCCATCAGTGAAAGATTTCAAAGGGGCTTGGGATAAACACTCTGGATCCCTAAAGCTTAGAGGATGGAAATGAAGAAAAGAGTGCATGGGGGTAACTTGCTGGTGTGGTGGTCACTACCCTTAACCAATAAGCCTTCATTCTGTTGATGCAACTCCATCATCGTTCTCTGCTTTAATGGCAAGAGGTGATGGGGAATTGGACTCAAACAGCAACCAACAAGACCCCGGCCTGATAATCTGGGAGGCTAAGTATGGGGGTGAATTGAATGGCACGGCAGCTACTACCATCAACTTGCTGGGCAGACTGGCTGTACCATTTGGTCCTTTTCTACTGTCATATCTATGTTTCTATTTTCTGTGAGGGTGTGGGCATCCTTATAATCCAGAAAGCATAGACAGCTGCCCTTGTTTTGAAGGAGAATGAAGGAATCCAAGGAAATCATCTCAAACCCCTCCTTAATGAGAAATTTGTTTAATCTTGTTAGGTGTAGGATGGGGGAAAATTGTACCCAGAGGTCTGAATTAAGGACACTTGCCTACCTAGGAAAAAACACCATTGCATCATCAATCACATTTAAAACTCACAGTTCTGGATAATGGACTTTAATTATTATTACTAATCAGTAAACTTTTATTTAACACCCAGACCTGGTCTTGTCTGCTTATTACAGTCTCACACATCATAGGAAGTATCACTACAGTATACATACACTGGCAACCTTTTTCTCACTGTCTGGGCCATAAGCGAGAGCTTCCCCCCTTAAAAAGAATCCCCCCCCTCCCGGGGATTAAGAGTCAGTGAGGAATGTAACATGCTAGCCAGAGCAGCCCCAGAGATATAGTTGTGTGCCCTGAGGGGAGTTACTATTTTTAAAAGAGGGGTTACAGAGATATAAGGGGGCCAATGGTTTGAATAAAATCTTAGCCTTCCCCATACAGCCAGGTCATCTGGCATTGGGATTGGAACATTAACCGTAAATGCTGAATCCAGTCAAAATCCTGTCTCCGGTTTTGAATGGTTTATTGTGTGAACTATGATGCAAACTCACCTTGAGTATTTTGTGCAGCCTTGGTTGACAGGGCATAACTTGAAAAGTGCAGAGGAGGGTGTGGCGTAAAACCTTTTCACTTCCCTTAATGCCCATTAGGGCTTTAACCAGTTGCTATCTGGGGGTCCCAGCAGGCACTGCATAGCTCTCACCTGCACCTGCACACATATTCTCTCTTGGCAACCACACACCCACCTACTCCCCAACTTGCTTTGGGACAATTATCTTGCCCACAAGGCTATTCCCCTAAAGTTTTTCTAGGGTCACTGTGATGCCACACTCTTGTGATCCCACAGTTCCCAGAGAAGTGTTCATAGACTATGGATGTAAAACACCAGGATCACCCAGCTTCTCACTTACCTGTGTCAAGCACAATGATAATAAACTAATGAATGTATTAACAAGGATGAACAGTGAATTAAAAAAAATAAAATAAAACTCTTCATTGCAGCAGGCAGAGAAAAGGAAAAGGGATTATATAATATTGTTTACTTCCTACTGAATCTAACACACTAAGCACGGCTCTAACGTAAACAGTGACAATTCTAGTAACTTTGACAGTCCGATTCCTGCTCTCTCTTGCTTCCAGCTGCTGCCAGCCTTTACTTTCTTCAGATAGTTTCTGACACTTCTTCCAGATTTCACAGCACCAGCAGTAACGTTATCAGTTGGCCATGCTTTAGGTAAATTCATTCAGTACCAGTTAATGGTGTCTGTGGAACACTGCCACCTGCTGTCCAGTAGAAGGAGTTTTAAATGACAATAATATTTAAGGTGAAACTATTGTCGCTACAGAGGGTGACAATAATAATAAAACGGATGGTGTGATGATGTAGGAGGAATTGTATTAGTCCCTGCGCTAGACAGAAAGCATAAAAGTATCAGACACCAGTCTCTGTGAGGAAAACAGGGCATATAAAGGCTAAGAGGGTATTTATGGAAATATAATTTCCAGATACCCCTGCAGCTACGGTGGAGAGAAGCTGTGTATAGAGAAACTAAATCACCAATTGGCTGCTAGGAACTATCGGGCCGATACAGTACAGTGCGCTCAAAGGTAGGAGCTAATTTCTTCGGGCACCGGGAAAGTGCACAGAAAAGCAGTAAAAACTGCTTTTCTGTGCACCCTCCGACTTAATATCATGGCGATATTAATTCAGAGGTCCCGAAGGGTAAAAAAAAAAAAAATTTGAAGTCGGCCGACGGCTGTCGGGTCGAAAACCGGATGCTCAATTTTGCCGGCGTCCGGTTTCCGAGCCTGTGCCTGTCAGCGGGCTCAAGAACCGACGCCAGCAAAATTGAGCGTTGGCTGTCAAACCCACTGACAGCCACCGCTCTGGGCCAAAAGGAGGTGCTAGGGACACGCTAGTGTCCCTAGCACCTCCTTTTGCCCGTTTCTACTGCCAGGCCTCATTTAAAAACTGAATCACGTGCACAGGCGAGTGGCCTGTGTGCGTGCCGGGAGAGCGGGCATTCGCACGCTCTCCCGCGGACTTTTCTGAATCGGCCCGTATAAGAGGAGTGGAGCTACAGAGATGAGGCATATCAGATCAGCAGGAGAAAGAAGCAGAGGTCCAGGGAACTCAGTCTCAGCTCCAGCAGCATGGAGCAGCCTTCTGAAGAGGAGCAAGAACCAGAACCAGTTCTAAAGTCACCATTGCACCAAACTTAAATTGGGTTTTTTTTTAATGAAACGCATTAAGACTGTGTTGCATTAGTGATTAGAAGCCTGCAAATCTAAAGAGGGGATATAAAAATGCTTTAGTTGAGTTATGTTTTGGAGAAGAGAGAGAGAGAAAGAGGGAGAGAGACCCTGAGAACGAACTGAAAAGAAGTTTGAATTGAGCTGAATGATAATTAATCTTTGAACTGAAGTGCTGACAAAAGGATGAAAGCTAGACCTCCTGAAATACAGAAAATTGTGGAATAATATTCTGCCTAGATTTAAGTAAGGCTGATTAACTGGTTTGGTGATGCTGCTGAGACAGCCCATGTTACTGTAAATGTAAACTAAAGCTAAAGCTTTCTAATTAGCACTAATGGACAGCCTGAGTTCAGGCTGTGCTTACAAGAGAATTATGTACCCTTTTAGTGTGCTGGGGACTACAAGCTAACATTAAGGGTGAGAGTCCTCAGGAAGTTTGGGGGAAAACTCCAAACTCTTGGTTGTAAGAAATGTAGAGAAATTCAGCTAGGCTTGAAAGTTTAAGGGCTGTGCACTACAAGAAACCTTCCAACTAAAAGTTTTAGAGGAATCCTGAATAACACCTGTGCTGGGGCTAATTGTAGAACACAAAGCCCAGTATATGAAGCTATGTCCACTCTCAAGGTATTGAAAATTGATAAACTGAAACCTTATACTTCTGTCTATAGGAAGTGGGGAGTGATAATTTTGTGATTTTGGGGAATTGTATAAACCAACATCCAGTCTGTTTCTGTGTGCAAACTTGAAAAATTTAAGCAATGTATATGTTGCAGCAAATTTACTTAAGAGAACCAGTAAGGAATTGAAAAAAGGTTCAATAAGGGTTTTGTGAGTTTGGAGTATAGTCACTGCTTGAATAAGAAATGCAATAATGGCTGAGAAGCACTAAATAAACCTTTTTTTTTTTTAAAGGGGGCTGGTTTCAAAATGATATATACTTACCTTAGGGAAGAGGGAATTAAAAAATGGTGCAGAGGTGTTTGAGAATGTTGGGGGAAAGAGTACCTCAGACTTGCAGACTTCTATTCCAGGCACTAAGTTTAGTCTTACTGCCAATAACTATGGTTAACTTGTTGCACTAAAGTTGGATATAGGGAGAATGGAGTGACCTTTTGCACTATGCATTAACAGAGGTTTACATTTGAAGCTAGAGAAAAATCGCTGTTAGCACTTAAAGAGATATTGGGAATAAAGTGTGTTTAGACTCAGGTGCCAGTCAGAGAATAAAGTGAGCTAAGGGAGGGCCGTGCTATGTTAGGGAGGTAGGAAGTCCAGTCTTAAAAGCCTTGATAGTGGTTGACTACTTGGCTCATACTGGCACAAGCTAGTCTCCATCTGAGCCAGGACCTCTGATCAGCTGACTGATGGACCAGAATGCACCTTAGAACCTAGTGTCTCATGGCAGATGGAAAAGCTCCCCTATGATGAGAGGTGATGCAGGTGAGGGCTCTTCAGCTTGGAAAAGAAATGGCAGAAAGGGGACATAATAGAAGTTTATAAAATCATAAGTGTGGTGGAAAAGGTAAATAAAGGATGGTTATTTATCCTTTCAAAAAATACTAAAACAAGCCGATTCTACACAAAATTAATAACCAGCATATTTAAAACAAATCATTGAAAGTACTCTTTCAATCAGTGCAAAATCAAGCTGTGGAATCTGTTGCCAGAGAACATAGTCAAGGCGACTAGCCTAGTGGGGTTTGAAACTGGTTTGGAGAAATTCCTGGAGAAAAAGTCCATAACACATTATTAGCCAGGTAGACTAAACAAAGCTAATGCTATCCCTCGCAGCAACAGGAAATAGATCGACTTTATGGGATTTCCTATGTATTTGTGACCTGGAATGGCCACTTTTGGAGACAGGATGCTGGGATTGATGGACATTGGATATTTAGTTTGGTTTGACCCAGCATGGCATTTCCTATGTTCTAGAACTTCTGTGATCATAAGGGTAAAACCTTGAGCTTAGCTGTTACTGTAAATAAGTGGAAGGAGGATAATCTACTTGAGGAAAAGAATTGATTCCTTGTCCACTCCAGTACTACCCTACGATAGAAGGTAGGTCAGAAATGGTTGCAGAGAGCATCTTAAGTATGGAAACATGGTCCTTTATCGGATCTTCTACTTTCTTGACTTTTATCTACAAAGGGGGTAATATTGAGTCACTGGCCACATTGCAAAGTTAGCCGGATAAACTTTTCTGGCTAACCAGGAGGAGTATTCATTGATACAGCCGTGCTACTGAATATAGCCAACTACCTTAAAGACAGACAGATAACTTTATCTGGCTAATTTTAGGACTACTCTTTGGCATGACCAGAGTTAGTCAGCTATCTTAGCTGTGCCCAGAAGATCCATTGTTATCTGGCTAAATTTTTAGATGGATAATGTTATCCATCTATAATCTAGCCAGAGAAGTGCCCAAAATATTAAAAAGCTAGCATTTAGCTGGCTATCTTGAGAGTTATTCAGCTAAATGCCTCTGAATATTGACCTCCAAGAGGATTTCTCCACTGTAGGGCACATCTAAAAGCCTGTTCTGCACATCTTCACTGAGACCAGACGACCAAGGTCATAAAAACTTGCAGGTACCAATTGCAATGGAGGAGGCTGTTGATGTCTTATTATGATAGGGGGAATGGAACAGATACAGTACTTTCCACACTACTCTCCAGTGTTTAATATGAAAACACAGTTCTTTTGTTTCTCTGGAAGGAGAAACTAAAAAAAACCTCTGTATTCCAAGGTGGAATGAAAGTATTTGATAATGAGGATCTGATAAGATACTATGCGGGAGATGAACATAATGGTATGAAAGAACATTCACCTGTAAAGTTCAAAGTCTAGGACTCAAGTACCAGGGACACTGTGGCATAAGCCTTGGACTTCTTGGCTTTTTTTTCACAGCAGATTTAATAATCACAGACTGGTATGATAACTGGTCAGAGACTTTCCTTCCTCAGACTCAGTATTAGCAGAATGTAGTGCAAACGTTCATTACTCTTCAGACTCTAAAATTAAAAGGGAAACTAATCTCTGAGAAAGCACACATAGAATCATTGCCTCAGCTGCTTGCATGATAACTTATCAGGGATTGGGATTAAGTGATGTCAAACAAGAGAGATTTCTCTTTCTGATGTTGTTTGATTTTGACTCCATGCAGAATACATCAATGCCGAGACTCAGCATCTAGACACCAATGTTGATGCCCATCTCCTCAGTACCAGGGTACAGGTATTAAGGACCAGCTCACATAGCACCACAAGTTGCTGACACATGAAGCAGTTATAGGTACTTACTGAAAGCCCCAAGGATCCTTTTATTCAGCTCTTTCTTATATTGTTGAGGCCAACACCTGAGTGGGCTCAGCAAGAGATGAGATATTTTCTTGGGTATCAAAGGCCAAAGTACTGATGGTCACAGATTGGATCTTTGGAGACTGGGACAACTGAGTCTCTGAATGGGAGATTGAACGGTCTTTTAACATAGCCACTAAGGAAGGCAGACTGATGCAGACACAATCTTACTGCCCACAAATCTATGTGCTGAAGGACAATGGTGCCAATGCTTCAGAGTCTTCCTATGATGTTTGGATTATGCCTCATCCAAGCTCAATCTTGTGGAACCCCTTTCTTGTACCCCCAAGTGGTACAAGCATGAAAGATCTATGCTGTTGGGCCTATGCATCAATCTTATTGTGGATCTCTAAGTACTGAAGCATCACCAGTGGTCAGAGCAGTTCCTAGGTTCCTTAAGATCAATACCTTCATTGCTGGTGTTGATTTACCAGACTTAGACTTTGTTGCCATATGTTGCAGTCTCAATTGCAAGATCTAGAGTTTGAAGCCTCTTAATGATATCTTTGAGCAGATAAAACAAGCGAGGCCATTATGCCCTAACCCCAAACATTGCATAGAAATTTCATGATAGATGGTGATTGATATCTTAAAGCTGCAGTGGAGGAATTTTTTTATGCTGCTGGACTTCTCACCATGGTGAGGAAAATAGCCAAAGCCAAATTAAAATCTTAAAATTTTCCAAAGAAAATGGAGGGGGAAGAAGGGGCTATTGTGGCTGCACTGAAAAGAAATACGTACTTGTGCCCTGGTAAGAAATGATGAAAAATGACATTTAAATTTGAAAGGCCAAAAATACCTAAGTCAGGAGGAGCAATAAAAGAAAACTCAGGAGTCTTTCTAGCGAAAGTGATGGTTTTTTCGCACAAAGAAGCCAAGTTAAAAAAAAAAAAATACTGTGCCTACTGTCATAGCAGAGAAAAAAGTACTGAAGGGGTTCCATATGACTGCTGCTGAACAGAAGGTCATGTAGATACCCATCAAAAGCCTTTTTGACTTTTTCAGAGCTATTGTGAAAATGCCCTGTGACAACAACATTGGATGATGCAGAGTTGGTGCAAGAGTATTTGGTGCTCTAGACAAAACTTTGATCATGCACCCCACTCCCCCAACTTACCTATTAGTGGCAGCTCCAGCACAGCACTCCCTCCTACCAGCAGCAGTGACTCCAGCACAGCGCTCCTTTCTTTTGCAGCATTGGCTCTGGCACAACATCCCTCTGGGGCTTTGTGCTGGCCAGATTTTGCTGCCCCCAAACTTTTGGAGCTTTAAACAACCACCTACTTTGCCTAATGGAAGCACTGATCCTGGGATGATGTCACTCACTAGTGTGGATGATTCATCCTGCTTGTCTATGAAGAAACTTGCTGGTTGTTATAACCCTTAATAGTGCTGGCATGATCATCATGGTGCCAGTAGGCCAGATTTATCAGAAGGGTAAGGGATTGGGGAAGAGAATGACTAGGGCTAAGGAAAAATTGAATTCAACTATACTTGGCATTTGCTAAGCTTTAGTTTAATAAGACATATATAGGTTCAACTCATTTTTTGTGGAAGATGAAGGTACAAATACAAGGGCTCCCACTCTTTATCTTCATTGTATCCAATGAATTCTTAGTGCACAAAAATGTTCTTTAAACATTTTATCTGATTCTTTAACAATTCTACATTTTTATCACCTTACAAATTCCAGCTGGATCTTTGGACCTTGAACAGATTATTACTGGAAGTAATACCATTTCCACTGAGAAACCAACCCCCTAGCTGCTGCAGATAAGCTTTTTGATTTGTGCAATTAGACCAGTAAAAAGCATATAAAGACTTATAGTAGTTTGTGTTGTGATGAAACTTATATATACTCTAGAGAAGCTTTTAGTATGTAGAAGTCTTTAATATTATTTCCCATTACAAAAATAGTGGATTACACCAGATTTCATTTTCATGCTCAGTATTAAATAACCCAATAGCTTTCCATATACGTTTAAAAATAAATATTGAGAAATGGAGCACATCCAAAAGATGAAAATAGTACAGTACAGATCAACATTTTAATTGAATTGACCTAACACTGATATATTCACATCATGTTTTAAATATTATACATATATACTGTAGTTATGAATAGCTTTTATATTGTTTCACTCTGATAAAAAAAAAAATGCCACTAGTTATCTTCAGTTAACATTTCTTTGCTCCATATATTGAGCTGCTGTTGCAAGGAAGGCAGTGAACACCATCTTGTGGGTTATATGTTCCTGGACTGCAGATAACTATAAAAAGAAGAGAGAAGAGATTGCACTTAATATAAGATGAATTATCAATGCAAAGGTTTAGAGAAGCTACAGTGTATTTTATACCACAAACCAGATTATTAACAGAGATAAAATCAATTAGCTGAAAACTATGAATATCTTCATTCAAAAAATCAACCACGATATTATGAGAAATAAGGGGCTGATGCAATATGGTGTGCTGAGCCGAGCGCACTCTTAAAGTGCAGGTGGACGTGGGTAAAATAGGCGCTAATCTAGTGCCTATTCAATGCGCGTCTAATGCCGAGTGAATGTAATAGTGCTCTTCACATGCAAATGCATGTGAATGAGGCTATTAGGCATTTACTCCCGATGCAAAAAGAAAAATGTGCATCTCCGATGCACATTTAACTGTCATCTATTAACACCTGCAAGGAGCAGGCGTAAATAGATGTGCGCATCGAAAAAAGAAGAAAAAGAAAAGAAAATTTAAAAAAAAGCTTACGATTGGGCCCATCACAAAAGCCGACACTGAGTTTAATGGCATTGGTTTTAGTTACCGGCGGACAGCCATGAAAATCGATGCCGATAAACCCGGCAATGGTTTTTGTGACTAGGTCGATGAAAACCAACGCGAGATCTATTCAATGCCACCTGAGGAAGCACTTGGAGCCCTAGGTGGACTCTAGAGCAACAGCAGGAGCCGCTCCTTCCCTCCTCCCCCCCCCCCCCCCAGAGCTTGTGATCCGGCCCAGCAGCTCCGAGCAGGCCCCAGCCTCTGACACAGGTCTTTGTGCCAGCAGCGCCTCTGCCCTCTGCGTCTCCCTTCACATGAAGCGACTCTATCGCACCCACCCCGAGGTATCACTGCAGCTCGACCTCGCTTTACCTTCCCTGCCGTGGCCTCAGGTGTCTCTCGCTGCCGCCCACCTCTGAGGTGTGTCCATCCTCCCTGGCTCTTTCCTCAGAGCAGGAGAGCAAGCGCGGGCTCAGCGACTAAAACCAACGCCGGGTTTATCGGCGTCGGTTTCCCTTACTGTCGTACGGCGGTCATGAAAACCGATGCCGGGTTTATTGGCGTCGGTTTTCGTGACCGGCATACGGCAGTCACGAAAACCATTTGGGTTCATTTTAGCAAGGATGCACTAGGGTCACAAGTGCATCCTTGCTAAAGCGACCCCCTAATTTAAATATTGCATGGCGCCCCCCTTTGGGGCGCCATGTGCGCATTAAGAGAGCAGGCGCTGACTTTTCAGCACCTGCTTTCTACGTGACTTTATTGCATCAACCCCTAAATATGCTACCTAATTGAAAAAGATGATACAGCCTATCTAGTTTACTCATCCACACCAACTAATTCAGCTTTACAATCCCTACCACACCCTCAGAGATCCCCTGTATTTAACCTATGCTTTCTTTAATTTACATATTGTTCTTGTCTCCACTACTTCCACAGGGAGGCTGTTTCATGCATCCACTACTACCTCTGTAAAGAAATATTTCTTAGATTACTTCTGAGTCTTTCACCCTGATTCCATGACCCCTTGTTCTAAAGCCTCCTTTCTGTTGAAAGAGGCCTGCTTGCTGTGCATGGAAACTTTGGAGGTATATAATCAGCTCTATCATATTTCCCCTATCTCACCTTTCCTCTAGATATACATTTTCAGATCTTTAGGTCTGTCTCTATATGTTTTAGCATGAAGACCACTGAATATTTTAGTAGCGACTGACTCCAACCGCACCTTGAAGGTGTGGTCTCCAGAATTGCACACAGTATGTTAAATAAGGTCTCACCAGGGGCAATATCACCTTCCTTTTCCTGTCTATTCACCTGTTTGGCTACCTTAACATCATCAAATATGATCACCCCCAGATCCTGTTCTTCTTTTGTGCTTAGAAGAATTTCACCCCCTATACTATATCTCTCTATTGGGGTTTTGCAGCCTAAATGCATGTCTGCAATTTTTAGGATTAAATCTTAGCTGCCAGACTCTAGACAATTCCTTGAGCTTCACTAGGTCCCTCCTCATGTGTTCTACACCTTCCTGGCTGTCTACCCTGTAGCAGATTATGGTATCATCAGTGAAAATACAAACATTTCCTGACAATCTTTCTGCAATGTTGCTAACAAAAATGTTGAAAAGAATCTGTTCAAGGTCCAATCCCTGCAGCATACTGCTAGTAATGCCCCCCTCCTCAAAGTGTACTCCATTTACCACTACCCTTTGTTGCCTCCAACTCAACTGGTTTTTAACCCAGTCACTTCAGGGCCCATACAAGGGTGCTCGACATATTTATAAGTTGTCTATGTGGAACCATATCAAAGGCCTTAGTGAAATCCAAGCACACTACATCTAGCGTTCTCCCCTGATCCAACTCTCTGATCACCCTATCACAGACCTACCTTTGGTAAAACAAAACTGCACTATCCTCTGTTTCAGCAGTGATTCTATTAATTTATTCACCATAGAGGTCAGACTAATTGACCTGCAGTACCCAGCCTCCTCCTTACTTTCACTTTTGTGCATAGGAACCTCATCTACCCATATCCAGTCCTCTGTAGCTGCTCCCAAATCTAAAGGTGCATTGAAAAAAATCTGCCAGTGGAGCTGCCTGAACTTTTCTAAGTTATCTTATTACCCTTGGATGTATCCCATCTGACCCCATCACTTTCTTGACTAAGCTTAGGTTAGCTCCTGAGAAACATACTTTTCTAAAAATCAGTTGAGGTTTACCTCATTTCCAATCTTATTTGTGTTTGTTTGGTCCTGCTCCTGTCCCTTGCTCAATGAACAGTGAGCAGATATATTTGTTGAGCAATTTTGCTTTATCCTCATCAATCTCTATCTACATAATCCTCCCCTTTATCTCCGAGTCTCACAATGCCATTTTTGCACTTCCTCCTATCACTAATATATCTGTATATGTCTTGTCTCCCCATTTTACTGTAATTGCCTTTTTTTTTCTTTTTACTACATTTGACTCTTTGCATTCTTGACTGCTTTCCCAGCTTCTCTTACCTTTTCCAGATATTGTTGCATCTTCCTCTTTCTGCAACCCCTTGAAGTTTATGAACTCTAACCTTTTTTTGTTACTTTTTCAGTTATGTCTTTAGAAAACCACAGCAGCCTCTTTTTCATTTTTCTTTATTTAATTTCCTAACAAAAAGTTTTGTTGTCCTTATAATATATCCTTTTAGTCTGGCCCACTGCTCTTCTACTTCCCTTATATTTTACCATCCAACTCATGATTCTTTGAGGTATTCCCCCTATTTTAACAAAGTTAGTTTTCCTGAAGTCTCGAATCCTCATCTTTGAATGAAATTTCATCCCCTGCACTTTAATATTGAACCACATTATCCGGTGATCACTGGATCTCAGATGATTGTCCCTTACAACAACAGAAACACTGTCTCCATTGGTAAGCACCAGATCCACTATCATCTTCTCCCATATGGGTTCTGTAACCAATTGATGGAACAGTTTTCCCTGCAAAGAATCCAGGATCTTTCTGCTTCTAGAAGATATCACAGCTGGAATGTCCCAATCAACATCCATCAGACTGAAATCCCCTAGTAATAGCACCTCCTCTTTCATAGCAATTTTGTGAATACCCTCTATTAAATCTCTATCCAATTCTTCAATCTGTGATGGAGGTCTGTATATTACACCAATATAAATAATGTTCCCTTTTTCCAGATTAAACCACAGTGCCCCCTCTTACATTACAATTCTGTTGCTTTAATATTTTTTTATATATAGTGCCATGCCTCTTTCCTTTCTTCCTAATTGGTCCTTCCTGAATAGATTGTAGCCTGGTATAACTATAATCCAGTCATGGTTCTCCATATACAACATCTCCATGGGAACCACTACATCCAAGTTAGTTTCTTCCATGACTGCCTCTAGATCCAGGGCTTTATTTCCCATACTGTGAGCATTAATGTATATAACTTTCCAGATTTTTTCCCTTTTTTCCATTTCTCTACAGTATTTGATGTTTTACTTACCTTAGTGCTTTGTTCATCAATCCCTGATGATCCTAGTTTAAAGCTCTCCTCATTAGGTAGGCCAAAATTACAATAATACATTGTAGATGGCAACATTTGTAGTATGACCTAGCAGCAGAGCAAGGGTCACCCTATCACTGCTCCTCAGGAGTGCCCTCTCCTCTACCGAACATATTGGCAATCCAAGGAGACCAGCAATGGAGCTATCAACAGCAAGAGCCAGCCCTATAAGGGCCACTCAAAAGGCATGTAGCCTAGTGGTTAGAACATCAGGCTATGACCCAGGAGACCAGCGTTCAAGTCTCACTGGTACCTGTCACTCCTTGTGACCTTGGGCAAGTCACTTTACTCTTCATTGTCTCAGGTACAAACTTAGATTGTGAGCCCGCTGGGGGTAAGGAAATACCTACAGTACCTGAATGCAATCCACTTTGAAGAGCTAAAAGAGTATGAAAAGAAGAATATAAAAAATCTGGGGAGATCAAAAACAGCTCTCCTGGCCCTTTCCCATCCATCACATTAGAAGCAAGAGCCAGCTCCATAAGGAACATCCAAAAGTGGGCCTAATGCCAAAGAGTTGCACCAAACAATATGCAGACTGTGGCAACTAAACAATAGGGTTTATTATCACTACCATAAACTATGCACCTTCTTTTTTTTTTTTTTACTAAAAACACCACATTTTTCAGACTACTCTTCCTCAGAGTGCTACTTTTCTGCCTTAGTGAGAAAACTCTTCTATATTCTGGCCACACTACCTCCCTCCCCCCAAATGAGATCACCTTTATGTTTCAGACTACACTACCTCTTTCCCTCAGTGAGAGACCAATCTTATGTGCTGATCACACTATTTCTCTCCCACCACTCTTACATGCACATCACACTACTTCTCTGTCTCAATTCACCAATTTTATATGTTAACGATGCCACTTCTCGCTCTCCCTTACAGGCCGATACAGTAAAGCGTGGCTTCAGTTGCCCGTTTTTTAACCAGCTTTGGACATGCGTTTTGAGCGCGCAAGACGTACCAGTGATTCAGTATCTGCTTTTACGCATCCTTAGCGCTTGCCGAAAAAGAAGCGTATCCATTTCCGCCCGCCGCATGTATATGATATGTTAATGATCGGATTAGCTATTCCCCCTGATACAGTAACGTGCGCCCAAATTATCGCCTTTTTAACAAGCTTTTTTACCACGTCAATATTTACCGCCTACCCTGACCCTGGCATTAGTGTGGTGTTCAGTCAGCTTCGGACCGGACAGCATGCATATATTGGCTCTGGTGATCTTTTTCATTCGGTTGAGAAGCAGAATGAGAAATGCTCAAAATGCTTGGCAAGCGAATTCTACAAGGCAGATTGGAGAGGCCAACAGGGGAGCCCAGAAGCAAGGAGAACCCAGCCAACCGGAGAACCCAGCAGCATAACTGGAGGAGGTATGTGTTCAACTGTACCATCCATCTTTGGGCGTCTCTGAGGCTCCGGACATGGATGCCTCTATGAACGCCGGACAGATGGGAGCCGCGCCAGGCCTTCCTCCGGTGTCTGCTAGGCATCCTGATGCTCCTAGGGTCCAGCGGAGACATGGACGCCTCTACGGATGCCTTCTGGCATCTGCTAGGCGTCCTGAGGCTCAGGGGAGGGCCAGCGGACGCCTATACAGACGCCTATACGGACGCCTTCCTCCTGCATCTAGAATTAGGCATCCCTGAGGCTGCTGATTGTAGTGAATGCTTAAATAAGAATGCATAGTTCATTTATGAATAATAAAAGCTTAGCTAAGAACGCATAGCTCATTTAGAATACAAACTTGAGAATCCACAGTGTTGCAGATCCATGTATGTACTGTTAAACAATTTATATGTGTTAAAAAGTTTAAAAAGTGTTTAAAAAAAAAAAAAGTGTTAAATAAAATAAATAAATGTGCTGCTAGTATGTACACCAGAGAACCCACAGTGTAGCATATCCATCTATGTACTGGGAAACTTTTTCTATTTGCCCTGCTAGTAAATCTATGTACCCCTGAGAATCCACAGTGTTGCATATCCATGTATGTGCTGTTAAACGATTTATATGTGTTCATCAGCATTTAATTTGAATTTCTTGTGTTTGCCTCTGTTGTATTCCATACAGGCACAGCACCGGACCATTGGCAGGCCAGGCCATCAGCAGGCCATCGGCAGGCTAGGATGTTTCATTCGCACACGGACAACTCTGTTTGGCATGTGTGAGTGAGATGTTGTCCGAACCTACCGGCTGAGCTCACAGGCAATCCTGTTCCTCTATGAAGATCTGCACTGTGACCTAGAGCCCCTGGCCAATTGCCTCCATGCTGTGCCAGGGTTGACAAAACTTCTTGGGGCTTTAAATTTTTTTTGGTACCGGAAGTTTTCAAAACTCCGTGAGTGTCGTTGCAGGTATGACACAGGCCTCCATTTCATGGCATCTGTCACAGGTATTGAAGACCATGATGAAGCGGATGAGGAAGTACATTGTCTATCCTACGGATCCAGCGGAGCTGCAACAGATCCACAGTGGATTCATGGGTATTGCAGGGATGCCAAACGTGTAAGCACTCATATTGTGTTTACCCCCAGGTCAGAGGAAGAGAGTACATTCCGGAATCGCAAGCACTTCCATTCGATAAATGTTCAAGTCATTTGCGATGCTCACCTTCGGGTTCTAAATGTTGTAGCAAAGTATCCTGGGAGCTGCCATGACGCCTACATTCTCGCACATTCATCTCTGGGGACCCAATTCCCAGAGGGAAAGTACGGTGAAGGTTGGCTACTTGGTAAGTGACAATGACTACTGCCTGTGATTCTATCTGTCATGTGTGTAGGTCTAGGGATGTTAGGGATGTTCAGTATACAATTATGTTAATGATGTTATGTGTATGATGTTAGGCGCTGCAAAGTTGTTTTTGATGCATTCTGGATTATTGATCCTATAGGTAATGGCGGCTATGGCTGTAAGCCCTGGTTGCTAACTCCACTCCAGTCCTCATGCACAGCGGCCGAAAAACGCTACAATGAGGCTCATGGCAGCACCAGAAACATGATCGAGCGCACTTTTGGAGTTCTGAAGGGGCATTTCCGATGTCTGGATCGCTCAGGGGGAGCCCTGCTGTACAGTGCAGAAAAGGTGGTGAGCATAATTGTTGCCTGCTGCATGCTACACAACATTTGTCAGAGATTTGGTGTGGATGCAGAGGTAGCCGAAAACTTGCCACCAGATCCGCCTGTGGAACCGGCAGCTGAATCGGACAACACTGCACGGGGTCATGAAGTCCGCCGAAGGATCATCAAAAGTTATTTCTCTTGTAAGTTTTTAAATGTAATACATTCATTTTCCTAACAAGTCTTATTTTGTCTTGTAGTGCCACTCCTGTCTCCAGGGTCCATACTGATGTGGCGCTTTCATTGTAGTACATTGCTCTGATTAATTCGAGATATTAATCATTTCTCTTTCTGTACGGCCTATTTACTCTTGTCTTGTTTTTGTTTCAGGAGCTGTGATCCATCCATCTAACAATCCACCCCTCAGAACATTTCCCTGCAAGATGACCCCTCCATCAAACACTTTACAAGCTGATCCCTCCATCAAACCCTTTACAATCACAAAAGTATTCATTGTCTTCAGTTTTTTATCGTATTTATTGAAGTATAAAATAAAACAACTGTGTCTACCCATTGTAACCTAATTTTCTTTCTTTCCTCTTGTATGAACTTCTATGCCTTTCCCCGCAACCAAATATTTTTCATTGTCTTCTGTTTTTTATGGTTGAATTAATATTCCTTGAAGTGTAAAATTGATAAAAAGTTAATAAACATTTAACCAAAATTTCTTTCCTTGTATGAACATCAAAGCTTTTCCCAGCAATCACTAATTCATTGTGTTCTGTTTTTTATGGTTTCATTTACATTTCTTGAAGTATAACATCAATAAAGTGTGTCTAGCCATTGTATACAACATTCTTGTCTTGCCTTGTATTTTAAACTCTTACACGTGCAGCACCCCTCCAGTGCCAATGATTCCCCCCCCCCCCCCCCGTCTCTCCTGCCCCCATCTGTGCCTTCGAACCAGACATAGGGGATGGGGATGCTATCGGCATTGACATTGACGTTATCAACCCGGTCTCTCCCTGCCAACCCGGTCTCTCCCTGCCAACCGAAATGACAATGAAGATGCTCGTACTGCATGGTCCCTTCCCTTCCCTTTCCTTACCCATCCCATCCCCTATGCATATAGCTATAACTATTAAAAAAATTGCTATTCTGCTATGTTGTAAGATCTTCCACTTTGATTACTTAACATTTTTTTGGACATATTCAGTGCGTGTTGTGACATTAAACAATACGTAGGTTAATTGCCAAAAAGAACTTTTATTGAAAAATGTAAGATTGGTTAACGGAACGATAAGCTGAGGCAAGTTCGCAAATTGCGCCGATCAATTCCGCCATCGTTTCTCGAATCGCATTTGCTTGAGCAGCCATACCTGCATTGAGGTCGGACCGCATCAACCGCACTTCCTGGAGGAGGAGTTCATTATGTTGATCTTGCTGCGAGGTTAGTCCACTCAAAAACTGCTCACTTAGTCCATCAGTTCCAAAAAGTGCCAGTTCAAGGTTCTGCGCTACTGACGCCTTTTCCAGTGCTGGTGGAGCGTCAGCCTGTAGCTGAGATGGTTGCAATTCAAGAAATGTTTCCAGGAGTGCTGAATCCTCATGCGCCAGGGGTACCGATACTTCTGGTGGTTGGCTGATAGAAGACACATCAAACAGGTTCGGTGTAACCACTTCCTCTGTAAACATGTGTTGGCTGGGGGAGTCAGTGCTCGACATCAGGAACATAAAATCATCTGGCGTGGGAATGGATTCTTCGCTGGTTACATCACCATCATCCACTCTATCTGTGGATAAAGATAGAGAAAGAGGTTGCAGTTATTCTATAACCTCTGAAGAGTGTATTGGGCATTATAGCAGTACCGTCTTCATACTCTAAACATGTGGAATCATGCGTTAAGTGTAGCTGAATTTTCAATCCGGAGGAGAAAATAAAATTAAAAAAAAATATATATATAGTATTATATATTTATTGATATTTATGAATTTAACTAATCGAACAAGAATTCTTATAACAGGAAAAGTACATAGAGATGTGCCATATTTTCAAAATTTAATTAGATAGTATTACCATAAGGTGGACGACAGTAGGGCAATCATTCCCGCACATCTCAAAAAAACTGTTGGAAAAAAGTGGAAATCAAGAACAGAGAAAGAGCGATCAAACATCAGTCAACCCCTCATGAGCCATAAAGTTAACATGCAATGCTAACAAGATATATGTACATGCATACCTTCACTTGCTGCCGTGTCAGCGCCGTACGTGTCTGCACGCCTACCACGACCTCCGGCCTCACAGTTCGGAGAATCAGCTCCTCCACTGGTGTCAGCACGATATGACATGATGGCCCTCCACCGGTCCTCTTTGCCGACGTGTCAATTTTTGAGGCCTTCTCTTTCACCTCTTTTCTGGTGTCACGCCACCGGTGCTGCACCTGTTTAACGTCCCTGGGCTTGACGGAAAGGGAGCTCACATCCTGAGCGATCTTTTCCCAAATCCTTTTCTTCGTGGAGCATGAAACCTTGGACTGGAAAAGAACTTTATATTTTTCGCAGACGGCCCGGCACAATAATTCCTTCTCTTCATCCGTGAAGCGAGCGTTACGGGTTCACATTTTAGATGGCTGGCTAGAAGTTGTGTCTTCCGGTTGTTCATGCTCAATGGCATGCTTCTCAACCTCAGCAATTGTGTGTTTTCCATTCAGGTAGAATGTTTTCCATTCTACCTGAATGGAAAAAAATAACGGGTGATTAATGAATGGGAAGCATCATGACGGAAATTAACAAAAGCTGTATAAATAAAATATACTAGAAACTATAGAGGCCCATGTACAGAATCAAGCAAGAGCCTGAAGTGCCTTCCAGTGCTGGTTGCCAGTCTCCGGACTCCGCCTCTACCCGTGCAATGCAATGTTTTCCGGGTATCATTGTCTGAATCGGAGAAAATAACAAGGGGAAAAGGGGTTAATGACTGTGATGAAAATTAACAAAAGAATGACAGGAAAGGAACAGGGGCACATGGAGAGCATTCAGCCAAGAGTCTAAACCCTGAAAGAAGAGGGGCACATATACAGCCAAGTGACAATCAGGAACATCAAAAACAGAATAACCGCAAAGAAGAGGGTCACATATACAGAAAGATCAGAAACAGAATAACCGCTAAGAAGAGGGGCACATATACAGCTAACAGTCACAGTGAAAATCATGAACATCAAAAACAGAATAACCGCTAAGAAGAGGGGCACATATACAACTAACAGTCACAGTGAAAATCATGAACATCAAAAACAGAATAACTGCTAAGAAGAGGGGCACATATACAGTTAACAGCCACAGTGAAAATCTTGAACATCGAAAACAGAATAACCGCAAAGAAGAGGATCACATATACAGATAACAGCGAAATTAATAAACATCAAAAACAGAATAACCGCTAAGAAGAGGGGCACATATACAGCTAACAGTCACAGTGAAAATCATGAACATCAAAAAAATAATTACACTGGGCAACAATTAAAGTGTTACTGACCTAAAAATGTCCTACTCTGTAGTATCTTGATGTGCTGAACACGAATATGACCATGAAAAGTTTTTATTGGCTCTCGTTTTGAAGATATTTAATATAGTTCACTTTCTATGTTTAATCATGTAAATTTATCCAGTAGGACTGTAAATAAGCCTAGAATGATGTAATATTGCATCATATTGCATAATACCATCATGCACACGTCATCCAGAGTTTATTACATCATTTTCTGATGCAATGCAGTTCTACTACCATGCTGCTGCTGAGTAAGCTGACGTCAGCAGTATACTATATGAAGCCCAGTCAGAAAGGGTGAGCATTTGAAATATTCATGCTGGCTGACTACTGGTGGACACTCTGCAGAGATGCTCATGAACAGGTGTACAAGAGACAAGCAAAGAAATCTAAGACGTAGTCTATGACTTCATTTTTCAAACGGTATTAACCGTAGGTCTCCTACTATTGGCATACAGTTCAAGATGTAATTATATTATTGCATATTACAAAAAAACTAGAGCCAATTTTGCATTTTCACAGTCACATTCGTGTTTAGCACATGGAAATGTATAAGAATTGACTAATTTCATTTCTGTAACATGACTTTTGTGAAAATTTGTTGCCCAGTGTTACCGGAAAGAAGAGGGGAACATATATTACAAACAGGAAAATGAAAAACAGTCCTGCCACCATGGATGTCGAGGCCATGGAGGGTAGGGAGAAAAAGGCAGGAATGTCCATGTTCACCGGCCATGTAACCTTCCAACGTCTGTGGCTTGCGGCGGAACCAAAGGGATGCCCAATTCTAGGCTTAATCCTTGAGCGCCCTAGCCTAAGCGCACAGAAAAGTCAGTAGCATAGGGACATGGAGCAACCCAAGGGATGCCTAATTCTAGGCTTGAGAGTACATGATGGTCTAGCTACTAACCTTTCCGGACTATCACGAAGGTTGGAAGAAAGGCTGCCTTGAGCGCCGGAAAGGTTGGTTGAACTTTTGAAAGTGGCTAGCTTGTCCTCAGCATCCAATAATCCTGGTGGCCTTGCGGTACCTGTTGGAAAGAAAGAAGCGGCATTGCTATGCCTACCTGCTGAAAGCCTTGCTGATCTCCCAATAGATATCCAACGGAACAGTTGTACATGGTCCGTCCTAGACCAAAACAAATTAGAAAGGGACTTTTTCATTCGGAGAAGCGACTTATATACAAGTCCATGGTAGGATTATGACGTTGTGATGATGTCACAAATGGGAAACAGCAGTTCCAAAAAGGCAGGAAAAAAGGTGGGAATGTTCATGTTCAGCCTTGAGCGCCAGTAGGGGCATGGCGGAACCGAAGGGATGCCTTATTCTATGCTTCTGCCTTGAGCGCCTGAAAAGTTCAGCAGTAGGGATATGGCGGAACCAAAGGGACACCTAATTCTAGGCTTCAGCCTTGAGTGCCTGAAAAGTTCAGCAGTAGGGATATGGCGGAACCAAAGGGACACCTAATTCTAGGCTTCAGCCTTGAGCGCCTGAACATTTTGTAGCAGTAGGGAAATGGTGGAACCGAAGGGACGCCTAATTCTGGGCTTCAGCCTTGAGCGCCAAGAAAAGTCGGTAGCAGAGGACGGTGGCGAGAAAAAGGCAGGAACGTCCATGTTCACCGGCCATGTAACCTTCCAACGTTCATGGCCTGCGGCGGAGGGGCAGCAGCCTTGAGCGCCTGAAAAGTTTGTAGCAGTAGGGACATGGCGGAACCAAAGAGACGCCTAATTCTAGGCTTCAGCCTTGAGCGCCTGAAAAGTTCAGCAGTAGAGACATGGCGGAACCAAAGGGACGCCTAATTCTAGGCTTCAGCCTTGAGTGCTTGGACAGTTTGTTGCAGTACGGACATGGCGGAACCAAAGGGACGCCTCAACGGACGCCGGGAGCAGGTGGCAGGGCGCTAGCATGTGCAACGCCATGCCCGGATGGCCATTTTCTTAATGATATCCAAGATGCCGAGAGGGAGGATGTCCATCTTTAGCACCGGGGATGTGAGGCTGCTGGCATCCCTAATTGTTGAGGATGAAGGGCACCTGTACTTCAGCCCTGGGCGCCCGCGGGACCAGGACAGGGTCGACGAGGCCTGGTGGGCACTCATGGCCCAATTCAACACCCAGGCTTCCTACCTGAGGGAGGTAAGTTCGTAGGCCTCTGTTTCTTGTCATCTTCTAACACGCAGGAGAAAAAACAAGTTAAATAACATATATTTGGGAGGGGGGGGGGGTTGTTTTGTATTGTTGTGGGTGACAATAGGAAAACTGACACTTGACTTGGTGGAACCAAGGAAATTACATTTATTTGGGTGGTTGTTTTGTATTGCTGTGCGCGACAATAGGACAACTGGTACTTGACTTGTTTGAAGTATTTGGGTAGTTGATTTGTATTGCTGTGGGTGACAAAAGGAAAACAGACACTTCACTTGTTAGACTTGTTTGTTTTGAATTTTTTTTTGCCTCAAAAGCAAAGTAAATGTTTTAGTTCAACTTGTGTTTCCTATTTCTATTGTATTACCGTCAAGTTGAGGCACTGAAGAAGCGGGCAAGGCGGATCCGGAGGGAGGAGCCGGATTACCTGAGAGCCCTGCGGGCCCACCGCAGAGCGGAAGGTACATGCTGTTAGCAGATGTCATGGTTGACCTGCAAGCGTCAAGATCTTCTTTACAAATGCCATGAAGACATTTCACATTTGTACCATTCTTGATCGTTGCATGCGCAGCTGTGACAATTTTTCTATTTCTGTTTTCAGAGAGTACCATGGATAAAAGTACGAGCGAGGAAGAATACACTCCTCCAGGAGAACACCACGGTGAGCCTTTAATAACATCGGCATACTTAAAGTATGTGGATGTTTAATGCCATTTGGCATGCCTATGAAATGTGCATTTGTAAATGTCATACTCTCTGTAATGGTAGAGTTTATGTTCCTGTTTAAAATGTTGCTAAGTTCTCCCTCCTAATGTTGTGGATGTTTTCATGTGTGACAGCAGAAACGCTTTAACTTTTTCTCTTTTCAGACACATCGGCAGAGGGTGAAATGGAGGAGGAGGAAGCAGCGACACCGAGCATGTCCCCTGAGCCCGCAATTGTGCCCCCTCCCTTGATTGAGCCCCCTCCTTGATTGAGCCCCCCCCCCCCCCCGTGATCGATCCCCCCCCTGTTATTTTTCCGCACCAACTCTCTCCTGCCCCACCTGCCACAGGAGACGAGGACATCGTCGTTGACGATGTCGTCCCTGTCTCTCCTGGGCTTCCAGAGGTGGGTCAACAGCCAGAGGACAGCACAGTGGCCGGGAAAGGGCCCTCAGCCCTTATGGGGCACCTGGACGCTATGCTGCTCCTCCTGGTGCAGATGACCCGCGGCCTGGCGGTCCATGAGGGAATGGCAGTGCAGGCGGTGACCATCCTGCACGAACTGCCCTGTAGCCAGCAGGAGATTATTGAGCTCCTGCGCACAATGGCAGGAGCTCAGTCCCTGCACATCATGGCGCAGGCTCCTGCAGGACGGGTACTGCCTGAGGAACATCAATGACGATGCTCCTCCTCCTCCCCCATGGCATGGTCCCTCCCCTTTTTTTCCCCTCGCCCTCCCTCACCAAAATGTTGAATCACTGGTAAAAATATTTTTGTAAATAGTTAAAATTCTTTGATATATTTATTTTGCTTACAAAAATTTGTATGCGTTTCCTTTCAACAATTTATTGCATGTCACTTCTATGGTGATAAACTGTGGTGATAATCAAGAACAGAATGACTGCCAAGGATGAGGAGCACATGCACAGCATACAGACGGAATACAAAGAGAAAATCTACCAAACAGAAGAGGAGCACATGGAATACAAAGGGAAAATCAAACAAAAAGAAGAGGAGCACATGGAATACAAAGGGAAAATCAACCAGACAGAAGAGGAGCACTTGGAATACAAAGGGAACATCAATCAAACAGAAGAGGATGACATGGAATACAAAGGGAAAAACAACAGACGGAAGACGAGCACATGGAATACAAAGAGAAAATCTACCAAACAGAAGAGGAGCACATGGAATACAAAGGGAAAATCAACCAGATGGAAGAGGAGCACATGGAATACAAAGAGAAAATCTACCAAACAGAAGAGGAGCACATGGAATACAAAGAGAAAATCAACCAGACAGAAGAGGAGCACTTGGAATACAAAGGGAACATCAATCAAACAGAAGAGGAGCACATGGAATGCAAAGAGAAAATCTACCAAACAGAAGAGGAGCACATGGAATACAAAGGGAAAATCAACCAGACAGACAGAAGCACAGACGTTCGTACAGGCAGCGGGGCATTTCAGTCATGGACGTCTGCAAAGAGGCAGGAACGTCCATGATCGTCCATGAACGGAAGCCGCAACCTTGGACGTCCGGCCGGGCGCTCAAGGCAGCGGCCATGGACGTTGGAAGGCAGCGGGGCCTCCGATCATGGACGCCCGGATAGAGGCGGGAAGGTCCATGAACGGAAGCCCCGACCTTGGACATCCGGCTGGGCGTCTGGACGTGGAAGGTTGGGGGTGGCCTCCGAACAAGAGGATGTCCGGAGGCTCAGGGCAGTGGTGTCCATGCGGGGTCTGTAGAAAAGAACCATCCACTTACCTGGTGGAATGACATTTGAAATGTCATTTGAAATGACAGGTACCAGTGCACCGTGGATACTGTATAGGCGCTGTATACCGCTCTATACAGTAAAATGGATTGCGAGCGCCTACCGCTTCATTGACGCGCTTTGGACGCTCGTTTGCCGCCGCTTGGATTTGCATCTAATTTGAATACTGAATCGAGCGGTTTGTGAACCAAAACGTGCATGCGTCAAACAAGCGGGCGTCCGGCACTGCCACACTTTTTCTTACGCGTCTGTACTGTATTGGCCCGTTAGTGAGAGAAAACTCTTATGTGCAGAACACACTGCTTCTCTGTCTTTTTGAGAGACTAACCCTATATCTCACTTAATACTACTTCTCTCCCTCAATGAATGCGCTCTCCAGTCTCCAGTGTTTATGACTGAGCTACTCAAATCCCACTAAAACTGATAATACATTACACTTCAGACTAAAATGTGTCTTGCGCTCTAAAACTCAGAAACTACAAAGTCCCCTAAGATCCCAGTGAAATGGGAGAGAGGAAATCATGGTCATACCAGACCTCATAAAAGACAAAGGAGAAGAACAAAGTTACAAATAAACTTCCCATTAACACTGAAATGGCCACCAAAAGATCAACTGGAAAACATCTCACACAAGGTGTATGCATACATAGGACTAATGAATGTCAAATTAGTCAACAAAAAATACCCAAAGATTCAGAACATTATAAATAACTAAAACTTGATATTTTAGGGATAACAGAAACTTGCATAGATGAGACAAATGGAGTATCACGAAACATACTATGCTCTCAGGGGTTTTCCATTATACACAAATCCAGATCAAGAAAATGGGGAGGAGGAGAGGCAATTCTAGCCCTAAACAACATCAATTTGCACCAAATCCCTCTCTCCCAAGGGATGAAATCAAAATGACTACTAGTCAATTGGAGATGGAAATCCAGTGGGACTCCTAGTGGTCTATCAGCCTCCCAGAAAAAATATCTTGTCCACACAAGAAATGCTAGAACTGATCACAGATCTGACACTAAAATTTACCAAACTTGTGGTCACAGGTAACATTAATTTACATATAGACAAACCAACCCCACATAAAAATGATTTCCTGGCCACCATGACAACACTAGACCTCACTCAGGGTGTTAAATTCCTCACACATGAGAAAAGTTACATACAGGACCTAATTTTGCAGATAGGAGTACAAGACAGAACATCAAACAGATGGCATAATATAACTTCACTCTTGTGACCTGATCATTCACTACTTAAGTTCTCTCTGAACAGTGACTTTAAACAAGTAGACACGACTAGATCTTTAAAAGTGATCCAGAAGAAGAAAACTCAGAATCTGGAAAACTTGCTAAATTTACCAGAATTCCTCCCTAAAGATGAGAAGCCATTACCTATAACAGACCAAGTAAAGGTAGGGCATGAAATCTTAACTCCTATTTTCAAGATTATCCTTGTAACTAGAGGAGGTGGGGTTACATAACAGAAAAAGAGTCTAAAATTGGTGGAAGATCAAACTAGTGACCATTTGGCCAGTCACCAGTACTTTCACCTTTTTAGATTAAGTAAGTTACCTCTACAAACTCACAATTCCAATACAAAAAATACTAATCTTTACTAACTCATCCAAAGTCACATTTACAAACAGATACTTACAGTGAGGGAGCATACAGGAAACTGCCTCGGAACACCTTAGGGACCGGCCACAGCAATCTGGCCCATCCTCCTTAAGGACCAGCCCTGCAAGGGATTCTGGATGAAGGGACCAACAGGTACCAAAGGAGCGGGAACCAGACCTGTCTGGGCCAGTACAGGGCCACGAGAATCATAGTTCCCCAGTCTTGCTGGAGCTTCAAGAGAGTCTTCATGACCAGTGGAAGAGGAGGATATGCATACAGGAGACCTGTGCCCCAATACTGGGCAAAGGCACCCGAGGATGGAAGTCTGTCCATCCTGAACATGGAGCAGAATTTGCTCACCTTGCAGTTGCAGGGGGCGGGGGTCAAAGAGATCCACATCCAGAGTTCCCCACTGGCTGAAAATCTGGGCTGCTATTGCCAGATTCAGTGACCACTCGTGTGGTTGAAACGTATGGCTCAGATGGTCTGCCACCATGTTCATTGCTCCAGCTAGATACATTGCTCTCAGGAACATGCCCTGCAACAGAGCCCAGAAACAAATCTGTACCGCCTCTTGACAGAGGAGGAATGACCCCGTGCCTCCCTGCTTGTTGATGTACCACATTGCCACCTGATTGTCTGTACGAATCAGGACTGCCTTGTGGTACAAGCGGACTCGAAATGCCCAAAGAGCATAATGAATCACACGAAGCTCCAGGAAGTTTATCTAGTATACAGATTCCTGAGCCGTCTCCCGACCCTGTGTGTGGAGGTCATCTACATGCACCCCCCAACCGTGGGAGGAGGCATTAGTGGTAAGTACTACCTGAGGCACGGCAGCCTCAGGTAGTACTTGAGGCTTCCTGTTCCAGGTTGGATAGATTCTCTCACCAGGATAGGGAGACCTGCAGAGGTGGCATGATGTAAACACATGCCTTTAGGTCCCGGAACACCTGCTGCCACTGTGACCAGAATGTCCATTGTGTCCTGCACATGCAGAGGAGGGCAAATGGGGTGACATGGACAGACGCAGCCATGTGGCCCAAAAGACGAAGCAGCAGCAGATGAGCACAAACCTGCCGATGGCTGTGGACCAGTGATTACAGGGCAAGCACGCGATCATGGGGCAGAAATGACTTGGCCTGAATCATGTCTATTCTGGCTCCTATGAAGTCCAGATGGGGTGATGGGCAGAGGTAAGACTTTGGGTAATTGATGACAAACCCTAGAGTTCACAGCACTCGCATGGTCAGACTTAAAGAGTGGATTGCTCCCTGCTGGGAGGCACTTTTGACCAGCCAGTTTTCCAAGTAGGGGAACACATGTACCCCCTGACATCGGAGGTGCACCCCCACCACTGCCAGGAATTTTGGTGAATACCTGAGGGGCTTCTCCAACCACAAAGTGAAGATACTTCCTGTGAATTAGGAAGACAGCAATGTGGGCATAGGCATCCTTCAGATCAAGGGAGCAGAGCCAGTCTCCTCTTCTGAGGAGTAGGATTAGGGTGTCCAGAGAGACCATTTTGAACTTTCCCCTCTGAAGGAATTTATTCAAGGCTCTGAGATTGAGAATAGGGTGTAGACCCACAGTTTTCTTTGGTATCAGGAAATACTTTTAATAGAAACCTTGGCCCTGCTAGCGGAAGGGAATGGGTTCTACTGCTCCTGCAATTAGAAGGATGGAGAGCTCTGCCACAAGTATTTCCTGTGGAGCGGATGAACCCCATGATGGACATGGGGGAAAGTCTGCAGGGACATGCCTGAAATTCAGCCGATACCCCTAGCGGATGATTGTGAGAACCCACTGGTCTGACTTAACAAGGGGCCAGTGGTGGGCAAAGCAAAACAACTTGCCCCCAACCAGAGGGCTGGATGCCAGGGGTATGGTGAGCTGACTCACACTCCCTTGCTCCCAGTCAAAACCCCATGGTGGGGCTCTGTTGGGGGGCTGGCTGAGGCTTGGGGGTCCGCTGCTGGAACCAGCGCAGGGTGTGTGAGCCCGTGAGGTTGGAGGGTAATACTTCTTTTGATAATAGAAGGATTTCCTTGAGCCTTATCCTGAGGACTTCTTGATGGAGGATGGCGGATTGGAAGCACTAGCGGATCGCTGCTGAAGGGCCTCATAGTGGTCCTTCAGTTGGGCTAACACATCCCTGAACTTGTCCCCGAAGAGATTCTCTCCCATGCAGGGCAGATCAGCCAGCTTCTCCTGGACTTCTGACCGGAGGTCCAAGGTGCAGAGCCAGGCCATCCTGTGGGTGCCAATGCCCACTGCAGCCACTCTCACCGCTGTCTCAAAAACATCATAGGTGGACCTTACCTCGTGTTTCCCCGTCTCCAGACCCTGCTGTACTACCACAAAGAACGCATCCTGTTGCTGTTGCGGCAGGCATTCCAATAGCTCCTGGACCTGTTTCCATAAGTTCCGGTTGTATTGGGTTATATATAATTGGTAGGAGGTGATGCAGGCAATGAGCATAGCGTTCTGATATACCTTTTTACCTAGGGGCGGAGGCATGGGTGCGGGAATGCTTGTTTTTTTTGAGAGCGGACTCTACCACAATCTGCCTTACTGTTAATTGGAGGAATTGACACTGGATGTTCCAAAATCCCAAGGAGAAGTTCTTTAAAGATATCGTGGACTGGGACAGTCACTATCTCCTTTGAAGCATCAATGAATTGGAGGACTTCCAGCATCTTATGTTGAGTGTCCTCCTCTGTGAGGAGCTGAAATGGGATGGCTTCAGCCATGGCTCATATAAAACCCACAAAGGAAAGTTCTTCCGGGGGAGACTTACACCTCTCATCTGGTGGTGAAATTTCTGACAGGAGATCACTGGAGTCCTCAGAAGACTCTGAGGTATTATCTCTCCAGGGGTCATATGGGCCCTTGCTAAGGTCCCTTGGGGGCCTGCTTGGATGGATCCTGTCTAAGCTCCTTGGTCTCGGCACTGAGGGCATTGAGGGCACCAGGAGCACTGATGGCCTTGAGGGTGGCAAAGGCATTGATGGCACCGAGGTTCCCGACGGCCCAGGAATGGGATCAGGGAACTCCGTCACGGGAAAAGCAGGCCCGATGGCGCTGGTGGCCACAGCAAACCTTCCTCCTTGGAGGACCCATTAATGGGAATCACTCCAGAGGCAGGCATTGGTGGCTGCTGGGGAACTGAGGATCCCCTGGGCACCGGTTGTGTTGGAAAGACACCAAGTAGGATTTCCAAATGCTCTAGCAGGGGCACCAAAATAGATGGTGAAGGCTCCGGCACCAGTATGTGGGCCAGTGCCAGGGCGGTTAGATACCCCACAGGGCTTGGAGCACCGCCATCTGGACCCTGTGGTCTAACTCCTCCTGGAAGTCTGGTGAAGCTAGGACTGATGGAGGAGGAGGAAGAGGCATCACTGGAGCCTCCTCGGACCCCAGCACCGATATCGGTGGGAAATGCCTGGGACTCCCAGGTCTGCCAGTGGAAGAGGCCTCTTCACCATGGGGTTGCTTCGGTGATGGCATGGCGGTCGCTGGTGCTGCACTGGTTCTGGAGCCATGTGCAGACCAATGAGCCTGCCTTCAGTGCTGGGAAAAATAGTAGAATCTATTCTAAAGGTCAAAATTACAGAGCATATAGAAAGATATGGTTTAATGGAACACAGTCAGCATGGATTTACCCAAGGGAAGTCTTGCTTCAAAAAATTGCTTCATTTTTTAGAAGGGGTTAATAAACATGTGGATAAAGGTGAACCAGTAGATACAGTGTGTTTGGATTTTCAGAAGATGTTTGACAAAGTCCCTCCTGAGAGGCTTCTAAGTAAACTAAAAAGTCATGGGGTAGGAGGTGATGTCCTTTCATGGATTACAAACTGGTTAGAAGACAGGAAACAGAGAGTAGGATTAAATGGTCAATTTTCTTAGTGGAAAAGGGTAAACAGTGGAGTGCTTTAGGGATCTGTACTTGGACCAGTGCTTTTAAATATATTTATAAATGATCTGGAAAGGAATACAACAAGTGAGATAATCAAATTTGAGGATGATACAAAGTTATTCAGTGTAGTTAAATCACAAGTGATTGTGATAAATTGCAGGAGGACCTTGCGAGACAGGTAGACTGGGCATCCAAATAGCAGATGAAATTTAATGTGGACAAGTGCAAGGTGTTGCATATAGGGAAAAATAACCCATGCTGTAATTACACAATGGGCCAGATTTTCAGATCTACGCCCGATTTTATAACATGCACGTGCAGCCGCGCACATGGTGAATAAAAAGGGAAAATGTCATAATGCCTCTGTATCACTCCATGGTGAGACCATACCTCGAGTACTGTGTACAATTCTGGTCACAGCATGCTTATATTTACATCAAGCAAAAACTTGTTTAAATGAATAAGCTTTTAAAATGGTCTTAAATTGTTAAGGACAATCAATCACCCTGTGCTCCTTAGGTAGTGTATTCCAAAAGGATGATGCAGCAATAGAAAAGGCACATTCACGTGTTACAAATAGCCTAGCTTGTTTTACTGAGGAAACATCAAGTAATGACATCTAAGATGATCTCAGGTATCTTATGGGATTATGTATACAAATAATCCCATAAAACGTGCCGTAAAAGAGCAGTTTTAATATAAAATTTCAAATCTGAAAACTCTAAACCCTCTTGGGACCAAGGCTTCAACAGAATAATCATTGTGATATGTGGTTTCCCCACTGGCCAAAGGTATCTTCTAAATAATTTAAAAGAACCCAATCAGTGATGCAGGAAAGAAAATAGGTATCTAAGAGAAAACATACAGCCAATTTAGAAACAAAATCATCTTGAATAGATTAATTTTACCCATCAAAGAAACAAGGAAAGAAAGCCTAACATTCAGGGTATCCCTCATAACTCGAAGATAGGATAAGTTCATATCTATAATGGTAGCTGGAGTATTAGTGAGAAATAATCCTAAGTACTTAAAGAAGTCATTTGCCCATTTCAGACGAAAAGGTCCCAGCCATTGAGAAGATGTAAAAGATCCAATAGGCATTGCTTCCCATTTATTTAAGTTTAAGGAGCGACCTGATAAATTCCCATATTTCAAAAATTCAGAAAGTACCAATGGTAAAACCTGAGTGGGATGCAGAATATGTAATAGTAGAACATCTGCAAATGGAAGCTCCCAGAGATACCTGATATATCCAGATTATCTTGGATAGAATGTAGACAAGGGTCTAAAGAGAATAAAAACTGTAAGAACTGTAAGTGGAAATTTTTCAGAAATCATTGCAACAGGCCAAAATTATATAAAGCCAAAACTATCTGAGTGAAAAAAACTGTTATCCCATATTGTCCTAAAACCATAAATAAAAAATCACAATTAATCTTGTTGAATGCTTTTTCGGCATCAGAGCTGATCAATAAGGATCCCTTTGCACATCTTTAGATATTTCAATAGATGCCATAATTTTTTGGACATTTAGCACTGAAAGACATCCTATAACAAATCGCACATGGGAATCTAGAATCAAATCAGGAAAGATACGCTACAATCCCTATCAGTCACCATTTTAGCCAGAACTTTCATGTCTAAATTCAACAAAGAAACTGGTCTATAAGACAGGAGATGCAAAGGGTCTTTGCCTGATTTTGGAATAACAGTACTAGCTTCATTAGCACTATACCTAAACTTACCAGCAGTAAACTTACCAGCAGTAACTAAATTCTGAAAATAACGGTTCAGATATAGCTTTATTTGACTCCATATGAGCAATAACTCCAGTGATCTCATCAAGTTTAAAAGGCTCATTTAAATCCATTAATTGTTGTGGGGATACAGCAAGTAAATGCATTGATGAAAGATATTTCTTTATTTGAGGTATAGGGGTCATGTTAGAAGAGTATAAATGTTGATAATATTATGTAAAAATTGATGCAATATCTTGATTGGAGTTAACAAGTTTCCCAGACTCATCTCTCATTGAAGAAATATATCAGGACACCTCCCCCCACACACACATACACACAAACACATGATTTCATAATATGTGCTAACATCTTTCCTGCTTTATTACCAAACTGAAAAAACAAATCTAAATTTATAATACAGTAAACAATTTTTTGGAGCATTGATGAGTCAATGAATTTAATATAGATTGGGTGGCAAAAAATTTCTCTGTATAAGTTTGGTTGAGATGCAATGTAAAATGGTCTTTTTCAATAGGCAATTTTTTTCTCTAGAGAAAGAAGAGAGTTAGCCAGTTCTTTTCATTTCTTTGCCATGTAACTAAAGACGTCACCTCTAAAATTACTCTTGCAGTTTCCCAATAGAGAGAAGGGTTCTGTCAGTGTTGATGATTATAGATATCATAATCCTTCCATTTCTGATCCAGATAAGAGTAAAAATATTTATCATGAAAAAGGAAGAAAAACACCAAGTCGGTCGAGTAGGTACAATGCAAAGTGTTCCAAAGATAACAACACCAGAGAATGATCAGATATGACAATGGTAACTATCTCAACTTTTGAAACTTTGAAAACAAAGATTGAAAGAAAAGAAGATAATCTATGAAAAATTGCCATGTGCACGTGACATGTGTATAGTCCCTTTCCAAAGGGTAGAGTGCTGTCCAAGTATCTATAAGATCTAATGTGTGAGAAATATAGGATACACCTTAGAGTTTATGTTGTCTGCACATTCTTGAATTTATGGTTCTATCCATTGATTCATCATGCACACAATTAAAATCACTTCCTATCAAAATAGTAGAATGTACTTATTAAATGTGCCAGCAATATATGCTCAGCACTCTGGGGATGGTGACCCACCGTCTGGACTGATCCTTGGTACTACAGGAACGAAAATTAGCAGGTAGGAGTAATTTTCTTATGCCTCTGTATCGCTCCATGGTGAGACCGCACCTTGAATACTGTGTACAATTCTGGTCGCCGCATCTCAAAAAAGATATAATTGCGATGGAGAAGGTACAGAGAAGGGCTACCAAAATGATAAGGGAAATGGAACAGCTCCCCTATGAGGAAAGACTAAAGAAGTTAGGATTTTTCAGCTTGGAGAAGAGACGACTGAGGGGGGATATGATAGAGATGTTTAAAATCATGAGAGGTCTAAAACGGGTAGATGTGAATCGGTTATTTACTCTTTCGGATAGTAGAAAGACTAGGGGGCACTCCATGAAGTTAGCATGAGGCACATTTAAAACTAATCGGAGAAAGTTCTTTTTTACTCAACGCACAATTAAACTCTGGAATTTGTTGCCAGAGGATGTGGTTAGTGCAGTTAGTATAGCTGTGTTTAAAAAAGGATTGGATAAGTTCTTGGAGGAGAAGTCCATTACCTGCTATTAAGTTCACTTAGAGAATAGCCACTGCCATTAGCAATGGTAACATGGAATAGACTTAGTTTCTGGGTACTTGCCAGTTTCTTATGGCCTGGATTGGCCACTGTTGGAAACAGGATGCTGGGCTTGATGGACCCTTGGTCTGACCCAGTATGGCATTTTCTTATGTTCTTATGTTTTTATGTATGGTATGCTTTTTTGTGATAGAATTTTATTTTCTCCTTTTATAGGCAATGCAAGCTATGGATGTAAGCCATGGTTGCTTACTCCTCTCTTGGCTGTATGTACTATTGGAAAGAAGATAAAATGAGGCAAGCACAAGGTCTGTCATCGAGCATATATTTGGCATGCTGAAAAGCTGTTTTAGGTGGACTGGTCCGGCAGTGCACTGCAATATAGTCCAGAGAATGTGGCATGCATAGTTATTTCTTGCTGTATGCTATACAATATTCGGGCGAATTTTAAACCGGTTACACACGTGGCTGGGCTTTGCGTGTGCCATGCACTTTTTCAAAGGGGCCCAGCCAAGTGCGTAACCCCCATTATGCGCAGAACTGCCGGACCAGAGAAAGGGGCAGTCAGAGGGTAGGGAGGGGCGGGGCTGGAGGAGGAACAGTAAGCAATACAAAAAAAAAAAGAAAAAGTCGGCGAAAGGGTTTAGGAGCGGGGAGGAGAGGGGAAGGGGAAGGGAACTGGGAAAGGCTGGGATGCGTCGCTGCATGAAAATTGCATAAGTCCCCCTCTTGTGCGTGCCACATGCACAAGTGGATTATAAAATCTGACATGCATGTACGCGCGGCCATGGGATTTTATAAAATTGTTGCATCCATGTGTGCGTGCACACACCTTTTAAAATGTACCCATTGCTTTGAGGTTTGGCATGGAAGATGAGCTTGCAGTTGACTTGGAGCCAGATCCTCCCATGCATCCAGCAGCAGACATGGACACTACCAAGAGGGGCAGTGAAGTTTGTTGAAAGCTCATTGCTGACTACTTCTCATATAAGTTTTTAAGTTTGCTAGCAATTACCTCTCTACCTCTGCTATTTGACTGGTCAGGAATAGGAAGATTTTCCGTGTGAGGTAACCACCATTTCCTTGTGCTTTATTTTAGGTTTCAGTAATAGGAGGTTGCTGGATGAACTGGATACATCACATTTCCTCATTTTGATTTGTCCTTTTATGGGTTCTTTAATCAATCAATAAAAAATTAAGAGTATTAATAATGGAGTCCATCAGTTGGTTGTGTGTCACAAAGTTATATGTGATCCTTCCATTCACTTCTCACATCCATCCACCCCTCACAACCATCCTCACAAGCCCCATCAAAGGTGTGCATCAATGTGATCACCAGTCTCATCCCCCCATCATTTTTCTCATCCCCCCCTCACATCCCACCTCACCCCCTAACATATAATTTCTATCATCGCTCTCTTCACAACCTCCCCCCAAAAGTGTGCATCAGTACTCGGTGAACTGGCCCACACAGAGACACCCATCACAGGGCTGCCTTACATGGACTTCTCAGTTTCTATGGGCCCTGTGAATGTACAGTACAAGAACACACAGTTTCTATGGGCACAGCATATGAATGCACAATCTATGTCCCCAGTGGACACCCAGGTTCTGTGTTCAATAGGTGGATACCTGTTCTGTGCGTATAATGTTGTATGTCCCTCTTCCGTGGTCTTGCCCTGACATCCTTCTTGCATGGGAACATTGCTCCTGCAGCGATGCCTCATGGGCGAATGCCCAATTTCTTGGAGGACAATGTGTGCCTTCTCGTCAAGCTCATTGTGGCAGATGAGCACAGGCTGTACTTCCAGCTGGAGAGAAGGTACAATCAGGACCACACTGATGCTGCATGGAGGGTCCTACAGTGTCAATTCAATGCACAGGCCTCCTTCTCCCATGATATGAGTGCTGGTCATCAGTACAAGAGGGTATAATAGAGAGGGTGGAAGAACAAATATGCTGTTTAGGGGATGGATCAGAGAGCAGCATAGATCTCATATTTAAAGAGGTTTTTCACCCTTTCTATCTTCAAGGTTGAAGCATTAATGAAAAGGGCATGGAAGCTACACCAGAAAGGGTGAAAATGGCTGCAGGGCTTGTGCATTGAGCTTGGGGAGCAGGAAGGTAAGTTATAATCACACAAGCTATCCTTTTGAAAACTGGTGTATCATAATTACTATATCATTGATGCAGTCCAAAAGTGAGGTTTACCAGGGTCTCGGCCAGCACTTTCTGCATTGTTATATCAAGTAAAGGTTCTGGGGTGGGAGAGGGAGAGGGAAGGAAGTGTTTGAGTTGGGGGTTGGCAGAAGTAGAAGGAAGGAAGGCAGAGGAGAGGTCATTGTTGGAAAATCTGGTTGGATTAGGGGGAACACGTGGTGTGGGAGGTGGAGAGGCTGGACCTGCACCTTGTATGTGATGTTTGAGCAGTTATAATTGGATTGTAATCAAATATGTCTGATTCTTTTGTGGTGATTTGATGCATTTTTATGCCTTCACGGCCGCCCCCCCCCCCCGAGCAGTTTGCTGACACTTTTGTTTCAGACATTTCAGATAGCACCAGAGGCAGAGATCCTTCCACAGCACCACTGGAGAATGCCACCTCCATTTTCCCAGAGACCTCCACCACCATGTAGAGGAAGACTGGAGGCGCAGGGTGCACTGCCATCATCACCAGTGGCTCAGGCACAGCCACCACCATCACTACTGGCATTGCCACTACCATTGGCAGTGGAGCAGGTACAACCACCACCAACACCACAACCTACAGCGGAGTAACTGCCACCACCAGCACCACTGGCAGTGGCACAGTGACCAGTGGCAGCATCTGGTGGACCCCACCAGCTGGAGCTCACCTTTTCAGCTGGCCATCCTTCCCTGGCATCAACATTTGGTAACCAGTAGATGGAAGCCCCTCCTCATCCGCTGGCAATCCCTCCCAGACATCACCATTCGGTGACCCACCAGCTGAGATCCAGGATCCCATTTTGTTTCCCGTTATCCCCCCCCCCCCCCCCCCCCAGGGCCTCTGGGCATTGAGGATGAGGAAGTGATCATCTATTTAGATGATGTCCCCTCCGATAATGCCCCAGATGTGGCCCTACTGATTCCAGAGCAGCCAAAAGCAGAAGAGGAGGGAAGAATGCATGCTTCCACTGGGGCACACTCTGGTGCTGTGTTGGCTACTCTAAAGCCATAGAGTAACATGCTGGATGCTATGGAAGCGCATCTAAGGGGGCTGATGGCCAGCATGGAGTAGCTGATCACAGGCCAGGAGCAAGTGATAGAGCTGCTGGCACCAAAGTCCGCAGCTCAGTCACTCATGCTGATGGCCGAGCCGCAACCATACCGGCCACCATTGCACAGTTGTCCATGACCCTTCTCCTCAACTCCCTGGGGCCCCTCTCTTTCAATCTCTTTTATTTTTAATTAAAGAATTTTTATTTAATGTGTTAACAATTGTGCAAAGCACAGTTTGTTTTGAACAAGTTTTATTTATAAAAATGTATTTATTATTTATTTTTGTGAATTAAAATATTTTGGGCTCCGTTAACTGGTTTCCAATGCACTCTCATCACATCAATGTGGCTGTACCCAGCATCTAGCAAATGGGGCCCACTTGATGGGGCTTGTATTGCAGCATGACGGGGAAGAAGGGATTGTAGTTCCCCACCATCTGATTGCCCTCCTCCTGTGCCATATCATCCCATGCTCGTGCCCCCTCCCACCAACTGCTAGCTTCCCCTCACACGATGGCCATATGTTCCCACCATCTCCTTTTGGTGGCCCCCACCATCCAGTGGCCTGTTCCCTGGGCCAAGAATAGGCCATACTCCCCTCCCCCCAGGAGACCATGTAGCCTTGCCAGTGAGAATGAGGGCGTAGGCATCGTGCTGCAATTTATGTAACCATGAACAACAATTTTTTACTTTACAGATTTTATTTTAAAATAGTGATATAACTCATATATTCTTCAATGAAACTAAAAACCTTTATTCACAAACACGGTAAAAGGAGCAGATGATCGGCATCCATCACGCAAGTGGGAACCTGGTGAAAAAAAAAATTATAATAGGTAGCAAAGGAGGAATAGAAAGATGATAAATAAGGGAAGGGGTGAGGTAGATTAGAGGAAAAAGACAAGAGAACACATCAAGACTCCACCTACTCTCAAACAGCTGTAAGGAGTGCAGAAGCAGAGGAGAGGGTTGATCATCATTGATTCGAAGACCGCAGTGTAGCTGCCCTCTGTACTACATTGGAGAGATCCTTGATTGCCTTGGTAAGTTCAACCAGACTGTTAATGGCTGCAATTGTCTCCTGACACATTTCACAAAGTTCATTCTGTACAGTGCGCAAACCCTCAGCCACAGCTTGGTCATCTCACTCCTCCTGGGACATCATTTCAATTGCCACCTTTCTCCCAGACCATCCAGGCTGATGAGGGATGGCATGACTTGTACATTCTCTACTAGCTCCGTGACAGTATCATTTGAGAGGCTGACGCTGACTCAGTACACTGAATGGGAGGTTCATGGATGATTGCCTCCAAGGTAATAGTGGCAGGGTCAATGAGCTGGGTCTCCTCAATATCCCCATCATCCACGGAGGGGGTGGGGGTGGGGATAATTTAACTATCCATGGGAACTGTGAACTCTGGTGTGGAAGGGCTTTGTTCTTCTTCTATATTATCATGCACAGTTTGCGACTCAGTCTTCTCTTTATTGTTTCTGCCAACTGTTAGGCTAGAGGAATACATGTTGAAGCTCTTCACTTCCAAGTCAGCTCTTCACCCCACAGCCCCCAGAGAGAAACATCAATTGCAAAATAATAGGTTTTTCTTGAATGTACCTTGCTTCGCGGAATATCACAATCACCAGATCCTCCACCCCATCAAACACCTCAGGCCGAACATTGGAGAGCATTAGCTGCTCCAAAGGGGTCAATAATCAAAAGCATGGCAACCCCCCCAAGATCTTGTGCTGTGAAACTTGTATTTTACTTCTCTGCATTTATCTCGCCAGCAGTGCGGTACCTGCTACACCCTGCAGGCCTTCACTGTAAGGATGCTGAGATCTATGGCAATTGAGGCCCAAATCCTATTCTTTGTCACAGCTGAAGCCTTAGAACAAAAAAGCACAGCATGGTTTTGGCACAAACGCTGGCACAACATGTTCTTCTCAGCCTCAGAGAAGCACATGTTGTGCACTTGCTTCTGAAACACAACACTGGGCCCAGCCTCCTCCCCCTCCCCCTCTCTCTCCACCTCCACCATTTTCCTTTTTCCTCATGCTTTTGGGTCTTGATCCTTCCTCACCCTCTATGCCATCTCTTTTCCCTTGGCCATTCCTTGTTCCACCACTTTGGCCACATGCTCCATTTTTCCACTGTGGAAACTTGTGTATACTGGAAAAAAAATAAACATTGCATACCTCTGTCACAATTTCGAATGGAAACAAATATAGAAAATGAGCTATCTGCAATAAAAAAAAAACAACTTAACACTAACAATTCCAAGAAAAAAAGGAATGGAATAGCAACCAGCACAGCACGCCTGCTGTACTCAGAACAAGCTTATCCATTTGAGAACCTAAGAAAAAAAGGAATAGACTGATGGTTAAACACAACAACCAGAAAATAAAATGCTGATCAAGCAAAGCAGATGGCTGAAAGAACAAAAAGAATTTAAAAAAACAAAAAAAACCCACTGATGATAATGAAAGCACATGGAAAAATGAACAGTGAGAAATAAAATCAATTGTAAGAAGGACGAGGAAAAGAAAGCACAGAAAAAAAGCATATGCTCAAACAAAGCTAGAACACAAGTAATAAACCCAACAACCATAAAATAAAACAGTGATAGAAAAACAAGCAATCCCAACAAACAAAAAATGTTATCAAGCAAAGCAGATTGCAGAAAGAACAAGTACTAAATAAACAATTACAAGTAGTTTTGAAATACCTTACCAGTGAAAAGTCTTCAATACAGCATGTAGAAAACCAGAAGCACAGCACTAGTCTGCATAGAGAACAGGAACAATCTGTACTGAGCACAAAAAGATGCCTTGTCTCCCAGCAGTCCCTTACATCCTGCAGGCTTATGTAATCACGTGGGAGAGAACCTATGAATTTCTAAATAATTTTTTCAAATTAAAAATCAACATTCCTATATACTTTTGGCAGTATAATAAAAAATAATCCCATGTTTGTTATGCGCACACACGGGACCCCTGTTTAGCACTAAACAATTTAAAAAATACGGCATAAGAAGAGTTTTCTAGTTTTCCAGGCTCTGCAGATACAAGCTTGTGGAAAAGTGTCCTAATTTGCCTATATAGTAGAAAGTGCTCTTCAGAAATCCAAATTTATCTCTACACTCAGCATAAGTGAATAAGGACTCTGCATCTGATCCCAACAAACTTTCACAGAGCCCAATCTGATGAGACCCTTATATTCTTGGCCCCTATTATGGCCAAAGAAGGAACCCTGGGTTTCGCCCTTAAGGGGAGTTGTAAAGACATATGGAGCGGAAAAGACAGAAGTCTCCGAAGTGTCACCCAAGTCCGCTGAGCAACTTGGATTAAATGGGAAGGACTAGCAAAACTCCGGAGGTCTGTCGCTCTAGCACAGGGGTCGGGAACCCATGGCTCGCGAGCCAGATATGGCTCTTTTGAGGGCTGCATCTGGCTCGCAGACAAGTGTCGCCATACTTTGCGGATCCCCGCTGACCCAGCTGCTCCCCGGTCCTCCGCCGCCCGGGCTTAAAATGCTGTCAGCCCGGGCGGAACGCGGCAGGACAGCTGGAGTCAGCGGCACCGGCGTGCTCTCTTCTCCTCCCCCCCCCCCCCCCCGCGGCCCGGAAGAGGAAGTGGAGAGCATCGGGTGCCTGCGCGGGAAGAAGAGACCACACTAGCGTGGTCTCTTCTTCCGCGCAGGCACCCGATGCTCACCACTTCCTCTTCCGGGCCGCGGGGGGGAGGAGAAGAGAGCACGCCGACTGGAGTCATCCGGGTGCCTGCGCGGGAGTCATCGGGTGTCAGCCGGGTGCCAGCGCTGGAGTCATCGCGCAGGCACCCGATGCTCTCCACTTCCTCTTCCGGGCCGCGGGAAGAAGAGAGCACGCCGGTGCTCTCTTCTTCCCGCGGCCCGGAAGAGGAAGTGGAGAGCATCGGGTGCCTGCGCGGGAAGACCCGCGCAGGCACGCTAGTGTCCAACGGGAAGAAGACTGCAGCGCGGCTCGGAGGAAAATGAAAATCTTCAACCGCGGCCGATGGGACTCCGCCTTCGCCTCCGCGAGGGCTGAAAATGAAGGAGGTTAGCGTTGGGAGGTGGCTGCTGCTGCCGCGAGTTCCCGGGGGGGGGGGGGGGGGGGGGGGGGGGGGGGGAGAGAGAGAGTGAATGAGCGAGCAAGCATGTGTGTTTGAGATCCTGTGTGTGTGAGTGAGAGATTGCATGTATGTGAATGATTGAGAGCCTGTATATGTGAAAGAGAGTATGTCTGTGATTGAGATCCTGCCTGTGAGAGAGAGAGCATGAATGTAAGTTTACCATTGGGAACCTGTATGTGTAAGTTTGTAATTGAAAACCTGTTTGTTTGAAAGAGTATGTGTGTATGATTGAGATCCTTTGTGTGTGAGAGAGATCATGTGTATGTATGATTAAGAGCCTGTGTGTATAAGTAAGAGAGAGATCATGTGTGTCTGTGTCTGATTGACAGCTGGTTTAGGTGATGGAGCATGTGAGTATGTGATTGAGAGCCTGTGTTTAAATGAGAGAGAGAGACCATGTGTGTCTGTGTGATTGAGAGCTGATTTAGGTGAGGGAGCATGTGAGTATGTGATTGAGAGCCTGTGTTTAAATGAGAGAGAGAGACCATGTGTGTCTGTGTGTGATTGAGAGCTGATTTAGGTGAGGGAGCATGTGAGTATGTGATTGAGAGCCTGTGTGTAAATGAGAGAAAGAGAGGACATGTTTGTAAGCATGTGAATGAGAGTCTGTGTGTGAGAGAAAAAGACAGCATGTATTTATGTGATTGAAAGCCTGTGTGTGTGTAAGCGTGAAAAGATAGACAGCATGTGTGTAAATGTGTAATTAAGAGCCTATATAAGTGAGAGAGAAAAAACATTTGTATATGTGAGTGACTGAGAGCATGTGTGTATAGGTGTGTCATTGAGAGCCAGTGTGAGAGAGAGCGCTGGTATGTGACTGAGAGAGGAGAAAGTTCCAAGCAAACCACCCCACCTCCTGCTAATTCAGAACAATCTCAGGACACCTGGATATCAAACGTTCCCAGGTATGCAGAGCAAAAAAATTTTTGTATCCTTATTATTTTTCATTACTGGATCTTTGTGTCTGCTATTTTGAAATATTTTGTTGGTATCTGGAAATGTTTTATATGAGTTTTTAATTATTGGATATTCCACTCATCAGCTGTTTCGAAATATGTTCTTTTTGTTAGTACAGTTTTACTGCTGATGATTTTATATTTCTTGATTTGTTTTATAAGGATGTGTGATGTTTCTTTTTTCCTTTGTTACACTGCATACAGAGACTCTGGCTTGTTGCAGTTTCCAATTCAGTTTTTGTCTGCATGCTTCTTGTTATGCGTTTTGGTCTCTTTATTCTATGTTAGGTGAGGGACAGCACGTGATTCAGGTGAGGTTTTCTGCTGGCGTGTAGTTTCTGTGTAGGACTCTATAGCAGCCTGACTTGGTCCGTTTTCCTAATAGGAGATGTATTGGTGTCTTAAGGCCTGGTGTAATATTTTCAGAGACTTATTGTACTTTAAAAGTGTGATCTTACATAAAATGCACACATTTACTTGTATTTAGTTTTAAACATATTGTATGGCTCTCATGGAATTACATTTTAAAATATGTGGCGTTTATGGCTCTCTCAGCCAAAAAGGTTCCTGACCCCCGCAGTGTGGATGGATGCCAAGGTACACAAAGTACGACCAGGAGGTGATAATCCATATATTCTGAGGTAGCATTTATCCAATCTCCTAAGCAATGCAGATGGGCCGCCAAATTATAAAGCTTAAAATCCGGGCCCTCAGCACCACCCTTAGCTTTCGGAGCTGTTAGTGTGGCATAGGATAAGCGTGCCTTCTTTCTCCGTCAAATAAACAACCCCAACATTGTTTGTATGGCACGGTGCTCCTGCACCCGAAGGTAGCATGGAAGCATGAGTAACAGATATAATAATTTAGGGGTGATATTCATTTTGATGACTACAATATGGTCCTGGAACAAGAGGAGAAGTGCCTGCCAACTTACCAACCTTTGGCTTAGTTTATTTATAGTCGACAGAATGTTAAGAGAATACCACATAGCTGGATTTCTGTGTATCTGCGAACCAAGTATTTAATAGTATCCCCAGCAAACATTACTGGAAAATTTCTCCAATTTCGCTGTAGGGCGCCTGTAATATCAAGCGCCTCTGTTTTAACGAGATTAAGCTTGAAGTTGGAACATAGTTGGAATAATGAAAAAATCTGGAGAACCGCTGGTAACGCAACCCTGGCATTGGTAAACAGTAGAAGAATGTCATCGGCAAAGAGCAGCATTTTAATTGAAGCAAACCCAACTTAATCCTAGAAACATCTAATGATTGCTGTAGTCTAATGATGAGGGGTTCAACAGTGAAGATAAACAATAGCGGGGATAAGGGACATCCCTATCTCGTCCCATCTTTAGGGAGAAGGGTTCAGATACTTGGCCATTCACTAATATCCTCGGCTGAGGGGTTAGAATATAAGAGAGTAAAGTATTGATAAATTTGCCTCTCAAAGCCATATTTGCTTAATACTTGTTTCAAGAAAGGCCAGACCACCCGATCGAAGGCCTTTTCAGCATCACAACTGACCAATAAGTGGGTCAGCTCTGGCTTATCTATGCATTTTTCCAAAGCTGCATGTACCTTATGTATATTGACTGTTGAACGCCGCCCATGTACGAATCCCACTTGGTTTGGGGACACCAAGCCAGACATCAGATATTTAAGACAATTAGCCATCACTTTAGAATAAATCTTGATATCTAAAAGTAAAATAGGGTGATATGATGATGGTACTTGTGCAATCTAGGCTGGTTTTGGAAGGACGACAATAGTAGCTTCCCTCCTAGATAAGGCATTTCACCCATATCAACCACGGCTTCATATGCTCTTTGCAGATATTGAGGGAGTTCTGGGACAAAGATTTTGTAGAAAGTAGCATTTAGCCCATCAGGCCTTGGGGCCTTCAAGGAAGGCAGGAATTGTATTGTTAGGATCCTGCCCGTAGCAGCCCCGCAGGCAGTCCCCTATCTTCCTTGAATGAGACCGCTGCCGCTGTCCCTCGCAGCAGGCCGAGCTGCAGCATTCTTGGCTCCCCCGTGGTCTTAGTGCCACCTCCGAGAGTCCCTTCATCGTGCCATGGAGCCGCTGCTGCTGCCTGCTCTCTCTCTCTTTGCGGCAGGGCTGCTGCCGCCACGGCCACTGTCTGTCAGGCCTCCCATGTGGCCTGGATGCCACTGCAGACTCCTGCCTTCCCGGACATTCCATAGGCGTGGGCGTGCGCCTCTTGTATATAGAAACATAGAAACATAGAAATGACAGCAAAAGAAGACCAAACGGTCCATCCAGTCTGCCAAGCAAGCTTTCACTTTTTTTTCCCCATACTTATCTGTTACTCTTGTCCCTTGAAAGTGACTTTTTTGTTCTATTTCCCTTCCACCCCCGCCATCGATCTATTTCCCTTCCACCTTCACCATCGATCTATTTCCCTTCCACCCCCGCCATCGATGTAGTTAGCAGTGCTGTAGCTGCATCTAAGTGAAGTATCTAGCTAATTGGTTAGGGGTATCAGTGCTGGAGCTGCATCTAAGTGAAGTATCTAGCTAATTGTTTAGGGGTAGTAAATGCCATCATAGCAAGCTACTCCCACGCATGTTTATCCAGCCTGTGCAACTCAGTTCTTGTTAGTTGTTGTCCAAATATAAATCATCTTTTCATCATTTCCCCTGCCGTTGAAGCAGCAATCTTTTCATCATCTTCTCAGCATTTAAAAAGCCAGTGGCGGGAAAAGCCCCACGGCCCTCAACGATTATGTCATCAGCCTTTGCCTGGATCAGCCCTATAAAAGGGCCCTGCTTCCATTACTCAGGGCCTTCAGATCCGGTCTTCACAGCATCTGTGGTCTTCTTCCTGATCCAGGTCCTCCGTGGTCTTCCTGTGCCTTGATGGATCTTAGTTCCATGTTCTTCATGTTCCTGAACTTCTTCATCCTGATGTTCCTGGTCTTGTCCCTCGTCAGGAGCTCCCTCGTTGCTTGTTCCATGTTCCTGATGTTCCAGATGTCCAGTTCTCCTGATGTCCTGATGTTCCGTGTCCAGATGTCCCGTGACCTGAGGTGCCATGTTCATGTTCCTGATGTCAATGTTCCTGTCCTGACTCCGTCCATCTCATCTTCAGCTCTTCATTCAGTTCCCAGGTCCCTCGTCTGTCCACCTCTCCTGGCGTGCCACCGTCGTGGTCTATGACCAGCTGATGAGGGCTGTGTAGGGCGCCTCGTGGTACAAGGCCTTCTTCTAGTCTGCAGTGCAAACCTCTGGAAGACTCCTGTTTTAATGCCTTGCTTCTGAGAATCCTGAATCCTGAGTCTTGAATCCTGTCCCAGTCTTCAGAGTCCCTTGAGCCTGCTTCCGTCCATGCCTAAGTCTCTGCCAGAACCTGATCCGCTTCAGCGTTGTCTGCGACCAGCCACAGGCGGCTGTGTAGGGTGCGCCCCCAGTGCAGGCCTCTACTAAATCTTCATCATGTTCCAGTCTCAAGTTCCACTTCTTTGCCCAGAGTCTGCTTCACATTCAGCGTGGTCAGTGACCAGCCATGGGAGGCTGTGAAGGGCACGCTGTGATGCAGTTCTCACCCAGTGCTTTCGCCTGAGTCCTGAATCCTTGCCTGAAACCTCCAAGCAACCTGAATCCTTGTCCGAGTCTTCTGAGTAACCTGAATCCTTGTCCGAGTCTTCCAAGTAACCTGAATCCTTGCCTGAAACCTCCAAGCAACCTGAATCCTTGTCCGAGTCTTCTGAGTAACCTGAATCCTTGTCTGAGTCTTCCGAGTAACCTGAATTCTTGTCTGAGTCCTTCGAGTATCCAAGTCTGAGTCTTTCTAGTATGCAAGTCTTTGTCTGAGTCTCCTGAGTATCCAATTCTTCATCTGAGTCTCCTGAGTATTCAAGTCTATGTCTGAATCCTCCGAGTATCATGAGTCTTCATCTGAGTCTTCTTGTTCTTGCCCTCAGCCTCCGTCTGGCCTCACACACTCGTCGTTCCCAAGCCGCGGATCCGGAAGGGCTATCGAGTGGCCGGAGGCTACTCTCGAGACCAGCATTGCATTGCTGGATCTCATTGGTGTGTGTAGGTCCAGTGGAGGGCTGAGCCTACCTTGTTCCTGTTCTGGATATTCCTCGCTTTGTCTTCAGTCCAGCCTTGCTCCTGCTCCGCCCGTGCTCATACCTGCTCACCTCTCGCGGTGTGTCTTGGGGCTCCTCCCTGAGCCGCGCCATGATCTAAGGGCTCACATTCTCCCTTGAGATGGGACTGCAACTCCTTGCTCCTAACAGGGCCTGAAGGCCACATTCCTAACATGTATAGCTTCCTTAATTTCTTCCGTCTCTATTTGATGGTTTAATTTAAGTAAAGCGTCCTCTGTGAGGCCGGTAAAGTATAAGTCACTTAAAAAATCAGAGATTGCATCAGGAGCTATAGTATCAGATGAATACAGCTTCATGGCTTCATAGCTTCATCATCTTGAGCTATCTCTCGAGTGGCAGTGATTGCTTTACCAGCATTGGTAGTAATGGTGGAAATAAATTTGTTTGACCGCCTGCAAGGTGCCCAGATCTTCACGAAACTTGATCTACGAAGAGCGTACAAACTCGTACGCATCCAGCCTCAGGACATATGGAAGACCGCTTTCAACACCAGGGATGGCCACTACGAGTACATAGTGATGCCTTTCGGCCTTTGCAATGCCCCTGCAGTGTTTGAACGCCTGATGAATGAAATCCTCCAAGATCTATTTTATTCATTTGTAGTTGTATACCTAGATGACATCTTGATCTTCTCAAAGGACCTAAAATCCCATTGCGCCCACGTCAGAACTGTTCTCCAGCACCTCAGAGAGAATCACCTTTACGCGAAACTAGAGAAATGCATCTTTGAACAAAATTGTCTGCCTTTCTTGGGATATATCATTTTTGATCAAGGATTTACTATGGATCCTGAAAAACTACAAAGAATTTGCAACTGGCCCCAGCCAGTAGGCCTCCGCGTCTTACAAAGATTCCTCGGATTCACAAATTACTATAGGAGCTTTATTGCCAACTATTCCACATTAGCTGCTCTACTCACCGCGATGACCAAGAAAGGGACCAATCTCCAGGTGTAGAGTCCCGAGGCTCAAGCTGCATTCCATGATTTAAAAGAAGCTTTTTGTTCTGGTCCCTGCTTACGGCATCCAGAATTTGTGTGCTGAGGAAAGGAGCTGGGCACGGCCGACAACTGAAAGAGAAATCCCCTGAAGAAGGCGGGTGTAACCACCAAAACATTGCCGATGTCGGGAGGCATCAAAATGTGTATATAACGGCAGGCAGCACAACAACGAACATATTTTGCAGTGGCGGACAGCACAGCAATAAGACAGTTATTCAAGCGCAAGTAGGGCGTGAACGTGGTGTGTGAAAGCAACATCGAAGGAAGAAAAATAACTGGAGCACTTAGGTGTTGGGCAGTAGTTCAGATAAGTATTTCAAAAACTGGTTTTAGAATTTGGGTCACGTGAATGGGGTTTTAAAAAAATGAAAAAATTGTAATCGTTGGGAAAGAGTAAATGAGGTGACTGTGTGTGCCATATACACGATACTGGTTGCAGCCCTTTGTGGGCAAGAGCCAGACGACTGTAAGAACACATTGTTTTTCTGATACAATTTCCCAAAATTTCTTTGAGAGTGTTTATTGAAAAAACAAATTCCTCTGTGACTGGGGTTGTTGGATTAATATTACACAATAAACAGCATTTAACATGGTTTAGTAAATCTAGGCTTTAGCCAGATAAGGTTGAATATTGCCACTTATTTGAGAAAGTTAACCAGATAGCAGCTTTTCCCTGTTACATCTCGTCCTATCCACCACGTAGCCAGATAAGTATATACCTGGATAAATAGTTATTAGGTTAAGTACTGGCCACCGAACATGATTGGATATTCAGATGCTGACACTTAGCTGGATAAGTCCGAACTTATCTGGCTAAGTGATGCTCAATATAGACCTCATTGTGTTTTGTTCATGGATGCTGCTAGGGTTGCTAGTTTTATCGTGGATTGACTGTCAGGTTTTAATTCAACTGTGTTTCTACAGTACTTGTTAAATCCAAGTTCTTCAGAATTTTAGTTAATCACTTTCCTTCTTTGATAGTTTTGCAATAGAGCAATGTATTCAGCTTCACAAGTAGATAAGGATACCATCTGTTTAACAGCTTTTCAGTTAATTGCTGCTTGCGATAGCTTGTATACATAACCTCCGGTAGCTCTTCATCATGAGTCAAAGCGTTCCAATTTGCATCTGAATAACCAATTATTCTTTCTCCAGAAGCTTCGTAGAACAAAATATTATCTTTTGTTCCTTAAAGATATCAGAGAATATTTTTGGCCATTTTCCAGTATTCAGTCATACAGCAAGTATGGAAATGGCTCAAATAATGAACTGTAAATGTAATATCTAGTCTTGTTCCCTGTAGAAAATCATCAAACTTCCAATAAGACTCTGGTATGGAACATCTGGATGATCTATTCCATGTGGTCTTCATTTTTTTTATGTTTTAGCTCAATGGGTGTTGATGCTGGCCTACATTCATGCCAAAATTATTTGGAATTTTTTCAAAACAGTTCTTTTGACTGATTGACAATTGTTTTTTATCTGCATTTCTCTCTAAGGTCGGTGCCTGAGATTCAGTTTGGCTCTCTTAAATCTTTAAATTCTATCTTAGACCCTAGGAAAAGCATTTACTCATTGCAGAAGCTTTTCTCTTACTGTACATGGAAACAGAGAAACATGACGACATCTGCCTATCCGTCCAATTAATTTAGCATTATAATTCTCATTGTATTTATCCCATGCTTTCCTGAATTCAGATACTGTATTTGTTTCCACCACTTCCACTGGGAGGCTGTTCTACACATCCACCACCCTCTCTGTAAAGAAATATTTCCCATGATTACTCCCGAGTCTACTCCCTTTCAACCTCTTCTCATGACACCTCATTCTAGAGCCTCCTTTTCATTAGAAAAGGCTCATCTTCTATGCATGGAAACCATTGAGATATCTGAATATCTTTATCATATCTCTCCTTTCCTCTAGGGTACACATATTTAGATCTTTAAGTCTACCTCCATATGTTTTAGAACGAAGACTACTGACTATTTTAGCAGCCACCCTCTGGACCAACTCCATCCTGTTTATATGCTTTTGAAGTTGCATTCTCCAGAATTGTAATCACTATTCAAAGTGATGTCTCACCAGGGACCTATAGAGGGCCAATATCACCTCCATTTTTCTGCTGACCAGTCTTCTCCTTGTCATAGTATATAGATGCTTTGATCTGATTCTGTTTGATGATAACCCTTGTCACATAGTATTTGGTCAAATGTCATATACCATGCATATTCTGATTGTTTTAATCCATATGTAGCTTTTTTGAGCTTGCAAACTCTTGCCATCTTTTCCTCTTCATCAGTCCCTGTAAGTTGCTCTATGTAGATGACTTCTCATTAAAGATATGATGCTTTCACATCAAATTGTCACATAATTAAATTTTCTTCTTTGCTAAAACCAATAATAATCTAAGAATTGTCATTTTCATTACATGCAAGTATGTTTCTTGATAGTCTAATTCATCGATCATAACCAAATGCTACTAATCATGCTTTATATTGCTCCACATGATCTTTAGGACCTAATTTACCTTAAATATCCATTTTGATATAATAGTTTTCATGTCCTTTTATCTTGGCACGAGTTGAGAGGGAACCACATGTAACCAGAGTGCTCTTGCTAGGCCAATTCACTGCAGGTATTGGAGGTGGTTGGTATATCAGGCTCATGTGGAGTCTCCCCTGCCTTTCTGATGGCTGTGCTAGTTCCCCTTCTGGGTTGGGGCCTCCAGTTCCAGGGCCTTCCTGTTGGCACACCCAAGTTCTCCTAGGCTGACCTTCCCTTGGGTGGGAGGCGGGGCATGACCCCCATTGGATTAAGAAATGGAAGAATAGAGAGTTCAAGTGGAGGGTAAGATGTGAGGGCAGCTACTGACCCACCTTTTCCTCCCTCCACCCAAGCTGGGACTGGTAGATTGAGCAGTTTAGTAGGTAGGAACTGGTAACACTGGGGCCTTCTTCTCCTGCTCTTTTCCTTGTGATTGCTGTCTCCCTTTGGGTCTTTGATTCCCCCTTTTCTGAACCAGGGATTGCGCACTTGGGGATGGCTACATTGTGGCCCTTAGTCTGAACTGATGGCTGTATAGGTGATCCCTGCTGCAGCCCCCATCTTTGTTCTGCTTTTTTCTCTGTCTTGGGGGACTCTCTTTCTTTTCTATGGCCTTGACTCTGGTAACAGGGTCATCCTATGCTGTGGCCCTGTCCAGTCTGCTGCCTCTGGCTTCAGTGCATGTTCCATCTCTCTTCCCTTCTCTCACTGGTATAAAATAGTGGCAATGCTGCTGTTGTTGCTGTTACCTTCCAGCCCCAGCCACTCTCTCCTTGCCCTGCAATCATTCTATGCATTTCTGTGGCATGTCTTAGCCAGAGGATGTCTCCTCCTGTTCTTCCTCCTTGTCTTGGTGGTGGTGATGGTGGTTAAAAAAATACACATCTAGGCCACCAGTGGGAGCTATGAAGGAGGCATTGTGATGTGTTCCATTTCTTCTCTATGTGAAGGATTGGCAGTGCTGCCTTCTTGGTTGGAATGGGCTAAGAGGTGCACTGCATTTGCTTCAGGCTTGCCATGAGTGACCCATGGTGGCTGACGTGGGGATCTGTTCTGCTTCTGTGAGAGAAATGGGAAGAATAAGTGGGCTCTGGACTGGTGCATGTTGTGGAGTAGTCCTGATAGTAGAGAGGAGATGGCAGTGACTTTTGGACCTGGGTGGTGGGGGTCCTGCGGGATGGTAAGTTATGTGTATTCAGCCTCATGTAATGGTGTTATGGCAGGGCTTGGGGTTGAGATTAAGGATAAACTTAGTACATAAGAATAGGATACTTGATTTGTCTTTTCTTGCATCTAAAGCCTGAAGGGGTAGGCCTGAAGGAAAGCACTAAAGGAACTTTCATATGGGACTCTCCATAGCAAGCAGCAGATAAGCTTGGTCAGTTAACTGGAAATCCTGAAAAAAGCTGGTGACCATCACTGGAAAATAGCCAGTACCCTACAGCACTGCACAAGCAAGGGTGAGGTGGGGGGCCACAGACTCCAACAGAAGTAGATATGGGACCCAGGATAATAGATTTTACCTTGGTAATGAGGGATCACCAATCATGAAGTCACCAAGGAACTGCACCCAGACCTCACAAATCATGGAAAACTCAACATGTACCACCTATAGGCTACCAAAATATACATTGCTAAACTAAGAGACATTCTTGCTTATGGCAAAAACCTCTAATAAAAACAAAGGATTTTTGAGAAGCAAGCCAGCTCTTCAAGCATATCTCCAGCTTCCAACAGCATAGACACCAAATGACTTTGAGACAACCCCAGATTCTGAGAGGCATTCTTGAAGGACTTCAGCTCTGGCCATGGTTCAAGGGCTTCAAATAAAGAGGGAAAGCGGGTAAGAGGATAGAGACAGGATGGAGGTGGTCCAGAGAAGGGCAACAAAAATGGTGTGACCTATCAGAAGACCTATGAGGAGAGGCTGAAGGATCTGAATATGTATACCCTGGAAGAGATGAGGTGTATAGGAGATATGATACAGACCTTCAAGATACCTAAAAGGTTTCAGTGATGTATGGACTTTGAACCTTTTCCACTGGAAAGAAAACAATAGAACTAGGGGTCACTAAATGAAACTTCAGGGGGGAGACTCAGAACCAACAACAGGAAATATTTCTTCACAGAGAGGGTGATGGAGGCCTGGAATGCCCTTCCGGAGGAGGTGGTGAAGAAGGGAATAGTCAAAGAATTCAAAGGGGCATGTAATAAATACTGTGGATCTCTAAAGGCTAGATGATGAAAATGAGATAAGTGTACAGGGGGTAGTTGCTGGTACAGCAGTTACTACCTTTAGCACAAGGCATGGAGATTATTACCCTTAACCGTAATGCTCTGATGCTTTTAATGCAACTAAAACATTGCTCCACATTTAGACTGTGGGGGAAAAGAGGAATTGGATTCATAAGGATTCATGAGGGGGGATATGATAGAGGTGTTTAAAATCATGAGAGGTCTAGAACGGGTAGATGTGAATCGGGTAGATGTGAATTGGTTATTTACTCTTTCGGATAGTAGAAAGACTAGGGGGCACTCCATGAAGTTAGCATGGGGCACATTTAAAACTAATCGGAGAAAGTTCTTTTTACTCAACGCACAATTAAACTCTGGGATTTGTTGCCAGAGGATGTGGTTAGTGCAGTTAGTATAGCTGTGTTTAAAAAAGGATTGGATAAGTTCTTGGAGGAGAAGTCCATTACCTGCTATTAAGTTCACTTAGAGAATAGCCACTGCCATTAGCAATGGTAACATGGAATAGACTTAGTTTTTGGGTTCTTGCCAGGTTCTTATGGCCTGGATTGGCCACTGTTGGAAACAGGATGCTGGGCTTGATGGACCCTTGGTCTGACCCAGTATGGCATTTTCTTATGTTCTTATGTTCTTAAGATAACTGAGGGCCCCGACTTCCATAGTCTGGGATACTGATATGTAGACATAAGGGAAAAAGCACAGGACTGCTTCTATAGCCAAGTTTTAAAAGAAATGAAGAAAGCATGCTTGAGGATAAATTGCTGGTGTGGCGGTTACTACCCTTAACCAAAAGGTCTGGATACTTTTGATACAACTCCAACATTTGCTCTTTGTTTCAATGGTAGGGGAAAAGAAGAATTGGATTTAGACATTGACCAACAAAGGCCCTGATTTTTATGGTTTGGGAAACTGATATGCATGGGAGTAACCTGAACAGAGTAGCAGTTACTACCCTAAACAGAAGACATGGATTACTAGGGGTGTGCATTCGTTTGCAACGTATTGGTAATCCGCAACGTATAGGGCCATATTCGTTGTATTCATGGGGAAGCGAAACGTATCGCAATTCTCCACGAATACAATGAATCTTCACCAAATTATTTGGCCAAAGGAGTGAATTTAAACAAACCCCCACCCTTCTGACCCTCCCAAGACTTACCAAAACTCCCTGGTGGTCCAGCGGGGGGTCCGGGAGCCATCTACTGCACTCACGCCGTCGGCTGCCGGTATTCAAAATGGCGCCGATAGCCTTTAACCTTACAATGTCACAGGGGCTACCGGTGCCATTGGTTGGCCCCTGTCACATGGTAGGAGCAATGGATGGCTGGCGCTATCTTGTGCTCTTACCATGTGACAGGGGCTGACCAAAGGCACCGGTAGCTCCTGTGAGATAGTAAGGGCAAAGGCTATTGGCACCATTTTGATTACTGGCAGACGACGGCCCGAGTGCAGGAGATCGCTCCCAGACCCCCGCTGGACCACCATGGACTTTTGGAAAGTCTTGGGGGACCCTCTTGACCTCCACAAGACTTGCCAAAAGTCCCTGGTGGTCCAGCGGGGTTCCGGGAGCGATCTCCTGCACTCGGGCCGTCGGCTGCCAGTATTCAAAATGGCGCCGATAGCCTTTGTCCTCACTATGTCACAGGGGCCAACCAATGGCACCGGTAGCCCCTCTGACATAGTATGGTCAAAGGCTATCGGCGCCATTTTGAATACCGGCAGCTGACGGCATGAGTGCAGTAGATGGCTCCCGGACCCCCCCCCCCCCCCCCCCCCGCTGGATCACCAGGGATTTTTGGAAAGTCTTAGGGGGGTCAGGAGGGTGGGGTGTTGTAGTTAATTAAATTTTAGCCAGGAAACAAATAAGAATGAATGCATGAACGTATCGGGGGGGCCCCCCTTGCCAAATGCAACGTATCTGCCCCCAGACGAATACGAATACCGAATGTAACGTATGCGGTCCCTCTGCACATCCCTGTGGTTTACTACCCTTAACCAATAAGCCTTGATGCTTTTGATGCAACTGCAACATTGCTCTCTGCTTCAAAGGAGGGGGGGTGGAGTTGGAGGGAAAAAGAAATTTGGATTCAGGGACAACCAACACGAGCCATGACCTTTTTACAGTCTGGAGTACAGATGCGCAGACATTAAGGGGAAAAAACCCCACAGGGCTGCTTCTATGGCCAAGTCCATAAGCAAAGCATGTCAAGCAGCACTGCCTGATACATGGGGGTAACCTGCACGGCGCAGCAGATACCACCATAGGAAGCCTGCTGGGCAGACTGGATGGACCATTGGTCCTTTTCTGCTGTCATTTCTATGTTTCTAAGAGAGAGGGAAACCCAAAGGAAAATAGATAAGTATCAGAAGAGTGTATTTCCATATGTGGGCAATACTGTGTCCTTTTCTAAAATTATAAATTATACAATAAATCATTGATTAATTAACAGAAGGGTGTCTCTAAACAGTGTTGAGCATATGGGTTGCTGCATTGGTAGTTGCTTATACAGTCTCCTCTGTCCTGTTCACATTCAAGTGCTCACTCAAGGAAACACATTTCAGATACTGCCTACCCTTTCCACCCTAAATAATTTTCAGTGGGTGCTGACTAGGTGCAGCGAAGCCATTAGTGAGTGATGGCTTGAGAAGTTAGGGTCAGACATGGGAAGAAGGGGCATGGAGAGGAGAGGAGGTTGGAGCAGGAGGAGATAAGGCATCATTTTGCTTCCCCACTGAGCACAATAAAACAAGGGGAAATATCTGGTATACTAGTGGTAGATCAGATAGTCTCCCACCTCAGAAAGAAATTGCAGTGCTCCCACCTGGACCAAGGGAAAGGCACTGCTCTTCCTTTGCTTTTGGTTCTGGGCAGGATCTGTGCAAGCCACTTTGTGATCCTGAGTATGTAGAGTTCCCTGGAAGTGCACTGCTCAATGAGTCTGGTTAGGGGATGGTGGAGCCAGGCTTGGGCTTTTCGTCACAGGCTTTAGATCAGACAAGGATACCCTGATTTGAAGGGCCAGGATGCATAGGCTGGAGCAAACCAGTAATTGTCCTGAGTTGAGGGTGAACTGCCCTTTCATGCCCATCCCACAGCAGGTGATGTGATGGTGATGGTGATGTGAATTGGTACATAGAGTGTTCCACATTCATAATCGAGGTCAGTAAAATTAAAAAATGGCATCTTGGGCTGGGGAGCTGTCTCAGCAGAGGCTCCAGCACAGACATTCACTTTATTTCTCAGGGCTCATCAGGAATGCTGGGCTGGGACCACATTAAGTGACAGTGCACTTGGGACATAAGGACCAGAAATGAAATGGAAGGTGATAAGTTCCAGCTAGTAAAGGGACTGTTACTCACCCAATTGGAGCAGTTGGTGATTCTAATAGTGAAGGTCACACCTACTGTGAGATATGACTCATTAGCTTCTGCAGAGGAGAGTCAGACTTTTGCAGTAGGCCCTATTGACTTTTAAATCATGGGATGGCAACTGTATTGCTAACAAAAAGCCAGACCTGTTGACTTAGAGAGGCATCTACATTTGGTACCTCTAGTATGAGCCTTCCACTTCCCTGCTTGAAAGCTAAATAGGTTGTAGGATCAACAAAGCAGACACAAAAGGAGGCATGAGCCACCACAATGTGAGCACAAAGATGCTGCATAATATATCCTCTCAGGTGTGCAATGACTTCATCTGGGATATCTTTAGCAGGATACCTCAATGTAGATTAGTGGCACACACATTTGGCTTCTAGGGCACTAACAGGGCAGAATTAGAAACACTCCTTGTGAAGCCACCAGCTGCCTTCTTTCATATGAGCTCAGCTTTCAACACCATCAATCCTCATCTATTACTCAGGCATTTGATGGACATTGTAATTCAAGATAAGCCACTTAGCTGGTTCAGTTTTTTCCTCAGAAATAGAATTTATCAAGTTGATTGTAACTCTAAATCAATATCCAGACAGCACCTTACTTGTGGTGTTCCACAGGGAACTGTCTTGACTCCCTTACTTTTTTATTTGTATCTCTCATCCTTGGTTATATTAATTCAAAGTTTAGGCTTTAATTGTTTGTTTTTTATGCAGATGATATATAAGTAATTGCTAGGTGGATGATAAGCCCCTGAATCCTTGAAAAATATTTAATGATTGCTTAATGGAAGTTGCAAATTGACTCTTCTCTTCTAAACTAAAAGTGAACCCAGAAAACTCTGAAGCAATGTGTTTTTTTTAGGAACCACAACTCCACAGGATTTCCTTCTTCTATGATGGTGGGAGCATCAATACAGCTCAAAGAAGTGGTCATGACCTGGGCTTTAAGGTGGACCCTATGCTTAATTATTCCCCTCAAATCTCCAATCTTGTGCAAAGTTTCTATTATTTTCTATGCTTTAACCACCTACTTAAGACCATTTTTAGATGTTCAAAATTTTAAAACTTGATTCATTCATTGGTATTAAGACATCTCAATTGATGTAACTCTTTATATCATGGATTATTCTCTAATCTATCAAATGGGCTTCAGATTGTGCAAATTCAGTTGCCAAAATGATCTTTAGAAAAAAGAGAGGTTTGACTATGTCACCCCCTACGTTACACAATTTCCACTGGTTACCTGTCACATGCTACATACAATTCAAGCTCGTATGTCTGACATTTATGGTATTGCTGTTGCGGGCATGGATCCTTATGCTGAAATGGGGTTGATGCAACCTACAGGGAGAAGCTTTGCAGGTCCCCAATATCAGCAGGTGGACTCAGGAGGCACAGGCCCAACTGGAGCTTCGCCTTTACCAGCCTTGTTCCATTCGGGTTCAGCCTTTGGGTGCCAGAGCCGGCAGTTCTTAGGAGGATTCCTCTGCGGACGGAGAGGATTCTTCAACATCGCAGGATCGTAGTGGACTGAGATTAGGCAAATTCTGAGACAGGCTGAGATCAGTGGCAGGTGGCATTTGAAGGTATACCTGAGACAGGCAATGTTCAGTGGCTGGCGGACAGCAAGGATGTCCAGGAAACAGGCCGAGATTAAGTACCGAGTATGCGTCCATAGGGAAAAAGGAATGGATAGGAAGGGCAGGAAGGCAAGGAGCAAACAGGCAGGTGAGGAACATGTAGAAGAACTGAAGAAAGACTATGGATCCTGGAGCTGAAGAAGAGCTAGAACAGAAGAACAGGGACAAGCTGGAACTGAAGAATGAAGACAGGCTTGAACTGAAGAACAAAGATGCTGGCAACTGACACCACAAGAAGAAGCAGGCAGACCTGTTTCTGAGGCAAGGACTGAAGGAAGGCAAGAGATTTTATAGGCCAGGACTCATGACATCATTCTCACAGGCTGCAGAGCTTTTCCCATCGAGGTCTCTTTATATCAGTGTGTGTCACATGCATGCTTACTTAGGAAGCATGGCGAGGAACAGGAGCGGCAGTGTCTGCTGCATACCAGTGGTGTCCCGCCACAAAGAAGAGCAGCCAGCCCGGAGGCAGGGGAGGTGCAGGAGTGGCGGCGTCCACGGCACATCAGCAGTATCCCAGGCATCTCACCATGTTGCAGGACCAGGCCCAGAGTTAGGAGCAGCACTCCGTGGGGCAACCCATGGGCCCCCGGTCATAACAATTGCATTGAGCATCCCTCCCAATTTTCCAACTTGTCCCTTGTCAACCAGAACAAAATCTGTGAATACTCCCAGCATGAACTACTTAAACTACCTTGCCCTAAAGAAATCAGATTAGAAAGAACCTGTAAGATGAGTTTCTTGTTCCTGGGACCTAGTCTATGGAATTCCCTGCAACTTATATTGTGTTTGGAGAAGGATTTTTCTAAGTTCTAGAAAGGTCTCAAAATAGTTATTTTCCCAAGTTTTAAATAACAAAGTCTTTATTCCTTATAATTATCTAATGTAATTTATTTCAGCAGCCCAATTTACTGCCTGATTGGGTGGTTTATTCATATTTCATTTTAATAATTTATTGCTATGATTATGATTTGTCCCTATGTTATTTTTGTTTTAAAATGTTATGTTTGTGATTATTTTTAGTTTACTTTTTTTTAGCTGTTTTAATGCTATTTTTTCTTTGTTTTATTTTGTTTTGACTACCTTTGATAAAAAACTGTACATCACTTTGATTTATTTGTGTTAGAAAACAATTAAGTAAGACTAATAACCTAAATAAAACTACACATCTGTGGTACGGATCCTAGCAACTCAGGACAGTTTGGCTTTTTGTCAAAAGCTCTGAATGATCATTGCTGTTTCAAAGTGTATATGGAATCCAGTATTTTGAGGTGAATTTTAAAAGTTGGATGCATGCCAAAATCGGGAGCTGGGCACTCATTTAGTACTAGTGCATGTCCACCCTATTTTATAAAACAGGCAGATATATGCACAAGTGTATGCATATCTCAAATCGGAAGAAAAAGGGGTGTGGTGTGAGCGGGGTGTGGGTGTTCTGGGGTGGGGCCAAGAGATGTGCACGCAAGAACTTACGTGCCTGGGCGTGTGCCTAGATACAGTGCCATGTAATTTTACTTCTGCTATGGAGGAGGTGTAAGTTAAAAAAAATACAGGCATCATAGGGGTTTGAGGGGTTGGGTCTGGGGTAACTGAGGGGAGTGCAGGCTGTATAACCAGGGTATTTGGGAGAATCTAGGAGAACACTGGGAAAACTGTTAGATGAATTGGTGAAACTGTTCTTTGGCTAAATGTGCATCTGTTTTAAAATACAGTCAGTTGCACATCCGTAAGCCAACTTAGACTGTAGGTATGCATAAGCTTAAAATTAGGCACGCCTAGACTATTTTATTACATGCATGCATATGTGCATACATGTTATAAAATGGCTGCTCTCTGGGCATGCGCCAACACACACATGTATATGTACATCCGCATTCCTGTTTGAAATCTACACTCATGTTTTATTTTTGCTGAGAACTATGGTATGTGTGATTTGGTACAATGTTGACTGTCTTTGTTTATGCGCTCAGCAATTTTTGTCTATATTTATATTTTTGTACGCTGCTTTGTAACCTAATAGCAGTTAAAAATTTGGAAATAAAATAAATAAAAGTAGTGCTGATCAATTGATGGGTTAGCTGAAAAGAATCTGCATCAGATTGTATCAGAATCATTCACACGATGGGTGTTCCCTGACTGGCATCATGGTTAACTCCTCCAGTGGACAGCGATCCATTACAACACATCACCAAACAGGCAGATACCCCAACAGTGAGGAGGTCCAACCATAAATCCAAACAGCTTGGTGGTATTTATGACTTTGGTTAGGATTCTCAGCTATGTACAGTTATTAACACAGAGCTAGATTACCCACGGGCTCGGAAACCGGATGCTGGCAAAACTGAGCATCCAGTTTTCGGCCCGACATTCCTTGTTTGTGCATTTATATCCCAATTGGATGGCATACATCTGTCTGAATTGGGACAGGATCTTTCTAATGACTGGTTGGTTGGTTCACGTGTCTGACATGAGTTAGGATTTTTCTTAAGCAAACAGTCTGATGTTCAAGTGACAAAGGATCAGCAGTGTGAGTGGGATAACATTAATTACAACAAAGCTGCAGCTTAGGGCATAGGCAAGTTCAAAGAGCTACTTGGGTTCTAAAGCAGGGTACCCAAGCATTAGATTGAGCAGTGTCATCTATAACAAGGCTCCCATTAGAACATCTGATGTCATCTAATTCTAGGCCCTGGTGTCATATCAGGCCAGTGACTCCAGATTCAGTTGTGTCACTGGCCAAGAGGGCTAGTGGACTTGATTGCACAGGGTGGACTGCCTGGAAAGTCTGGACCTATTTCCACTTCCAGAAGGACTCCCAATTCTGGAGGGGCAACAGTCCTGCTTGCATTTTGCAGGCTGTCTGGAAGGCTTGGGCCTATTCGGATATTTGTAGTTACTTGTAAAGACTGCTCAGGTACACAGGCTAGACTACCTTTTCAGGGTTCTTGAATAAAACTGTGGCCGTTATTAATTCCACTCAAATAACTTTCTCTGAGTGTTCACTGAGTATCGTATGCAGTCCAATTGTGTTACAGCTGCTACGGCTATCATGGTTTAATCCTATTGTGAGATGAAAGTTTTTCAGCAATAGCCTTATCCCACTTATCAAGCTAGTTGATATTCATTGTATATTGTTTTTTTCATTTTACGATGCATGCTGTTGCAATAAGATTTTGCCTTTGGTTTATATGCTAGCCTGCCGGGATCATAGCTTATATAGTTTCTCTTATTTCTGTTCTTGATCTAATGAGATTTCACCATGCATTTCTGCCATAGATGATGGAAGTTCATGTGATGCCTCTGTCTCATTATCATTTGACTCATTATTAGTTTCATCATTATCACTGTCTCATTACCAATTTCTTCATTGCCTCTCATTATTTCATCAATATGAAAATGTCCAATGTTTTCTTTATTTAGGAAATAAGTGACTTGATCATATTTCCTCAATCACCTTCATTTTTTAAAATTTCAGCTCTGTTGATGCAATCTTCACATGGTAACTTAGTAAATGATGGCAGATAAAGACAAAATGGTCCATCTAATCTGTCCAGCAAGTTGCTTATGTAGTATCAGTTGCTGCTCCATTCAGGCTACCCCATGCAAAAATGTTATAGCCAAAGTTAACATAGGTTGCCTCATTTCTTCATTTCCATCTCTAGCCTCTAGGAGTCCACAATGATTATCCCAAGCCCTCTTGAACTCTATTACTGATCTTCTCTTCACCACCTCTTCCAGGAGGACATTCCAGCCATCCACCACTCTCTCTGTTAAGAAATATTTCCTGATATTGGTTTTTAGTCGTCCCCTTTATAGTTTCATATCATGAACCCTAGTTGTACATTTTCCTTTCCAATAGGAAAGGTTTGATGTTTTTGTATCATATCTTCCCTGCACCTCCTCTCTTCCATGGTATACATATTTAGATACTTCAGCTTTTCCTAATAGGTCTTCCGGTCACCTTTCTCTGGACCACTTCCATGCTGTCTCTATCCTTTTTGAGCTATGGTCTCCAGAACTGAACACAGTATTCCAGATGAGACTTCACCAAAGACCTCTGCAAGGGCATTATCACCTTCTTTTTCCTGCTAGTTATTCCTCTCTCTATGCAGTCCAGCATCCCTCTGGCTTTAGCTACCATCTTGTCACATTGTTTCGCTGCCTTCAGATCATCAGTCACTATCATCCCGAGGTCTTTCTCCCATTCCATGTACATTAGTCTTTCACCTCCTCCCAACCCATCGCATAGAGCTCCTTTGGATTACTGCACTCCACATGCATGACCCTGCACTTCTTGGCAATGAATTCCAACTGCCAAACCTTTAACCATTCTTCAACCTTTCTTAAATCACTCTTCATTCTTCCACTCCTTCAGGTGTGTGCCTTTTGTTGCACATCTTAGTATCATCCACAAAAAGACAAACTTTTCCCTTTACACCCTCTGTAATGTCACTCTCGAAGATATTGATCAGAACTGATCCCAAAACCGATCTCTGAGGTATGGCACTTTACACTGTTCTTCTTTCAGAGTAGTTTCCATTTACTATTACACGCTGTCTCCTGTCAGTCAACCAATTTATAATCCACTTCAACACCTTGGCACCTACTTCTAAGCTTCTCATTTATTTATGAGCTTCCTATGTGGAACCATATCAAAAGATTTGCTGAAATCCAAGTAAATCACATTGAGTGCTTTTTCTTGATCTAATTCTCTAGTCATACAAATAAAACATTAATCAGATTCATTTGATAGGGCCTTCTTCTTATGAAACCATGTTGTCTTGGGTTCAGCAATCCACTGGATATTAGTTTACTATCCTTTCCTTCAGCAGAGTCTCAATAAATTTTTCCACCACCGAGGTGAGGCTAATCAGTTTGCAGCCTCTTCTATGCTACCACTTTTATGAGGCAGGACCACAACTACACTTCTCCAATCTCGTGACACCACTCCCATTTACAGGGATCTATTGAATAGGTCTTTCAGCGGACCCACCAGCACATATCTAAGCTCCCTCTGTATCCTGAGATGTACTTAATCTAGACCCATCACCTTCTCCACTTTTAGTTTTCTTAGTTCTTCCCGTATATTCTCTTCTGTAAATGAGGTTGTATCTACCTCACTTCCATCCATGCTCTTGTCAACTAGCAGGGCTCTCCTCCAGGGTCTTCTTTAGTAAACAACACAAGTCAATAACTATAGTCACATGTTTAATATTTGGCATTGCATATAAGATTATGTCATTCCATAAAAGACATGAGAGAGAGAACAGAAATAAAGAATACATCCAAGGATTGCATAAATCATCTTGAAAATGAAATATTCCTGCTTTTTGCTAGGTATAACATTAAACATGGATAACTCAGAGTACTCAGTGAATCATAATCCCATCCTAAATATCAATCCCACTCAATATCAAGATATCTGTTTCTAAGATCATTACCTTAGTATTAACTCAAATCAGGTAACTGATGTTAACAAGGAGCCCACCTTACTTAAGAAAGGCTCCCATATCTTAGGGGTGTTTGGGTAGAAGTCCCACAATTGGAAAGTAATATATATTCCATAATATAAACTCGCCAGAGCAGTGATAGCCATTCAGTTATTGATAGTGTAAGTATATTTCTCCAGTGGCATGCAATATTATGCCTGGCAGTAACTAGTAAATGATGCATCCCGTCTTAAAGGGAAGGAAATCATCAGATGGCAATCCGAATAACTAAAGGAGTGAAAGGTATTTTAAAACCCATCAGATGATGGATTCATGATAGTATGTCTGACTAATACACCTGTATTTTAGGGCATGATCACCAAATATGAAAGAAGGTTCCTTTTTTCCCATAGTTTCTCCAACAGTTATCCATTGTCATAAAACCCATCTTCTTCAAATTGTCCAGGGTGTAATATCAGTGATATAGAATTGTATAACCAGGCTTTCCTGATTTCATTCCTCATCTCCTTCAACTTCATCAGATATTCTTCCCTGTGTTCCTTTTTAGGGATCCTTTGTACTTCTTGAATGCAGTTCTTTTTGCCTTTATTTTTTTTAGCCACCTCCTTTGAGAACTACTTTTGTTCACTGTTCTTACATAAAGATTTGTTGCCTTTGTAATAGGTCATTTTAATTTGGCCCACTGTTGTTCCATTTCACTCATCTTCTTCTAGACTTCTAATTCTATCTCAAGGTATGTCCCGATTTTACCAAAGTCTGTATATTTGAAATCCAAAACTTGAATCTTGGTTGTCTTCTCTCCATCCTGGCTTCCATATTAAACCATACCATCTGATGATCATTGGTGCTCAGGTGAGCACCTATCCAGATATTAGAGACATTATCCTCATTTGTGAGCATCTCGACAAGTATCCCTCCCTCTCTTGTGGATTCCATCACCACTATTTTGAGCAGAGCGCCTTGAAGGGCAATCACGATCTCTTTACATCTTACAGATTCTGTAGCAGAGATACTCCAATCCTCATCATGCAGATTAAAATTTCCAACAAGCAACATTTCTCACTTCTTTCCCACCTTTTGCATGATCTCTGTCCAGTTTTCCTGATTGAATCAGGAGTTTGTAGATCACTCCAGTGTAAATGGAAGAACCATTTTTTTCTTAGAATAGACCATAGTGCTTCTTCCCTACACCACACCCCTTGCATTTCAGTTGCTTAGATAATGTTTTTGACATACAGAGCTACTCTTCCCCCTTTTTTGCCTTCTCTTTCCTTTCTTAACAGGAGCAATGGATGGCTGGCGCCATCTTGTGCTCCTACCCTGTGACAGGGGCTGACCAATGGCACCGGTAGCCCCTGTGACATAGTAAGTCAAAGGCTATTGGCGCCATTTTGAATACTGGCAGCCGAGGGTGTGAGTGCAGGAGATGGCTCCTGGACCCCCCGCTGGACCACCAGGGAGTTTTGGTAGGTCTTGGGGGGGTCAGGAGGGTGGGGGTTGTAGTTAATTTAATTTTAGCCGGGAAACGAATACGAATTAACCTATAAATGTATCGGGGGCCCCCCTTGCCGAATGAAACTTATCTGCCCCCCCGACGAATACGAATCCCGAATGCAACATATGGCATCCCTCTGCACATCCCTAATATTTCTCACTTGGCTTGCTGCTCTTCCTAGTTACTTTTCTGCTCGTTTGCTTATATCTAGAAATTCTGTCTTCAAGTGAAAACCTTTGATTTTCCTACATTCACTCATAGATTTTAGTATCATAGTTCATATATGCAAGGTATTCATGCCACAAGTTTGCATTAATTGCTTTGGAATATTTGCATGATCACTCATTTGTATAGCCTTGATATTCATTCAAAAAATGTCACAATCTTTTGATACAGTGAACAAAAGTTCTTTGCCATATTTTTTACTTTGCAACTATCTTTGTCAAAAATAACTTTCCAACAGGCATCTGTTAATTTGGAAACTGATATGATATTGTCATCTAATTCAGGTACATACAATACATCATCAGCTATCAGATTTTTATAGTTGCTGTCTCCGTATAGCTTGAATTGAATACTTCCTAATTCCACTGCTTCTTTGGATGCTTCCTTGGATGTGCCATCTGCTGTTGTTACAGATCTGTCCTGTACTGACTGTAGTGTAATTATTGAGCAATTCAAGCTGTCCAGTTAAATGACTTGAGGTACTAGAATCTGCTGAAAATAGCTATTTGTTGTCAATTGACTGCAAGAACTCCCAGTGACCTTGAGCATGTTACTTTATCTTCCATTACCTCAGGTAAAAATGTAGGTGTCTATTTACTAAACAGTGATAAACTTTAGCATTTACCATGCAGTATTTCATACATGGTATATTTTAAAGATTTACCATGGTATTATGCAAAAGAAAAGGGACATGTTTAGGGAAATGCGAAATGTGAAAATAATGTGTGAAGCTGTAGCAAGAAAATATTGTTTCACATGGTGAGGATTTTTTTAAATGTAAAAGACAGCCTCCCCCTATAAAAAAAAACTCCATAAATCTGGTTATTAGCCAGATAGACTTGGGAAAGTCAGTGCTTATCCCCTGGTAGAGAGATAAAAGAAACAGATCAATTATTAGGGATAATAAGAATAAAGAAGGGTTCGGCTGCGTCTCCCTCATGGGGAGAATGCCACGGCAAGGCCCCGGAGCGGCCTGGCCCGGGGTGAAGAAGGCCTCGGAGAGTGCCAGCGTCTGCCGGTAAGGAAAGGGGGACACGGCTGCGCTGCCTGTGGTTGGGTTTCCCAACAGTACCATGAGCTCAAGGTAAGCATCAAAGACAAGATGGCGAAAATCTGGAGATACCAGCAAACCAATGGAGGATAATCACTCTATCCAATCAGTCTCACCCCAGTAGATGAGTGTCTAAGAGATGTGCTGGATCTGTAGGCCCTTGAGGATGTGGCTAAAATCCTGGACATGACTTAGGTGCCTGCAGGTAAATTTTGGGGAATGCACTTTATATGTCTAGAGGAAGGAAGAGGAAGGAGTGATGCAACCTTACTTATTATGTATGTACTAAGGTTTTATGAAGTCATGTACATAGCTAAAAAGTTTAGCAATTTTATCTACAGAGTCCTGACTTCCTATTTACCACTTTCTTTCCCTCATTTCACAGGTCCCAGCACAAGCAAAGCAGTGCCAGAGGGAGTTATGGAGAGAGAGGCAGAGTCAGAGTTTTAATCACAGCCTATAGAAAAACCACTGACAGCCTCACTACACATCTAAAAGCAGCTCATGGGGGAAATGGCAGAGTAGGAAGAGCAGAAGGAAAATTCAGAGGAAGAAATGGGAAAGCAGCTTAATGTCGGCAGCTTCAGCTTGGATGCTCTTAATCAAGAATGCCAAGGGCATCCACCATCCCCAAGCAATCTTCATCAGACTTCCAGGAGGACTATCTCCAGCTACATATTACAGCTACCATCACAGCCTCCAACTCAAGAGCAGATCCTACAGCCAGGAAGCCAGGATCCTTGCCCCACTTTGTCTGGCCTCCAAGCAGACATCAGATAAAAGGGTACATCCTGCATAAAGACCTGCAGAACATTCAACAAGAACTGTTCTGGATGCACCGTGACCAGCGACACCAAACCTGGCTCTACAATAGCAGATCTAATGCTGTCTCAGGGCTTAAATAACTTTACTAAAGCAGTTAACAATTTGAACACAACTTGAACACCACTTTTCTTCTTGCCATCCATGCATTCCAGCTGCCCCTTACTATTATTAGCTCTGCATTCTACTCTATGAATGCTCCATGTAACAGTCCATATTTGACAGCTAGACGGTCAGCTAGACGGTGACTCAGAGAGCCAGATGAACTCTCAGACAAGAGATCTAAAGGTGGGCTAAGCTAGGGCGTGCTGGTTTGCCATCTCAATGGTCATGCAACTGTCTGCAGAGATATGCAGCCCTAACTAGAGAGCCCTGGCTGAGGAGCCCCTATGCCTGTGTGCTGGAAAGCTGCCTGATAGAGATCCCTGGCTGAATAGTCCATGTGCAATGTGCTGGAAGGCTCCCTGCTGGAGAGCCCTGTTGTGCTCCGCGGCCGTGGCGCCCCACGACCGAGTCCCCCTACCTGCTTCCCTCAGCGGCGTCTCTCCTCCACCGGGGAGATCAAGATGGCCGCCGCCATGAGATCCAAGATGGCCGCCTTCAACTCATTTGCATTTAAAGGGACCTGTCCCTTTAACTAGACTCACCTGTTTCCAATGATCCAGAGCAGCGGAAGTATATAGGGAGGCTTCCTCTGCTTATTCCTTGACTTGGCAACGTCTCCTGTGAGCTTTGTCCAGTCTGCTTGCTTCGGTGAGTTCTTCGAGCTTGGCTTCTGCTTTGTCTTCCTGGTTCCTGACTTCGGATTGGCTTACGGTGATTCTCTGGTTCCTGACTTTGGATTGGCAAGCGGTGATTCTCTGGTGCACGACTTCGGACTGGCGAGCGACGACCCTCTGGCACTCGACCTAGGACTCCCTCAAGACTCCATCTCCAAGGGCCCACCTAAGTCCCAGCGGCCCGGGTCCCTACGGGCTCCTCCTGGGGGGACCGCGGGCTTCCAGGGCGAAGCTCCAGTTGGCCTTTGCACCGTTGCTCTGACCTCCATAGGTCCACCTAAGTCCCAGCGGTCGGGTCCCTACGGGCTCCTCCCGGGGGGACCGCAGACCACCAGTGGTGAAGAACACAGCGCCTCATCTAGTCTCTTCATCGCCTCTGTATTCGCCTCAGCCTCCAGTGCCAAGGGTCAGCTGGTCCCGCCTCCTGTTCTGCCTCGCCACCCGACAAGAGAGCCTACGGACCCTCCGAAAGGTACACCACCCTCTTGTTGGCCAAGGGTCCTCAACCCTGAGCATAACAAGCCCTAGCTGAAGAGCCAATGCACAAAGGTTGTTTGTCCACCAAGAGCTGAGAAACAAGAATGGTCTAAGTGAGAAGGGTGCAGCATGTTATGTTCAAACTTTTGTAAATCAGTGATGCAATGCTGTTTGAGGGGGCTCCATGATGGGAAGCTGGTTGTACTGGGTATGCTTTGGACAAGAGTTGCCATATTGTGGCATCCTTCTGAGTATGCTGCTTTTCCTGAAACTGGAAGTGATCTATTTCTAGCTCCCATCCAGCATTTCTATGGCCTTCTGCCTCCTGCCTTCTGCTTCCTGCCTTTGGCCACCATTGGGGTATGTCCTCTCCAAGCGCCTTGATCTCTGCTTCCATTACCATGTTCCCTTGGCTGCTGCCCCTGCAAGTAAAGTGTCCCACGGATGACATACAGATGTTCTCTTCTTCAGCAGCTGTTCTTTGCTGTTCTTCATTTCATTTCATTTCATTTATTAAAATGTATTAATCACCTGTCACAAAATAGGTCTAGGCAATTTACAATAAAACATACACAAAATAATTTGATAACATAAAATACCATTAGCATTCAAAAATAAATAACAAAAACAAAACAAAACACGTTCACCAGAGGAAGTTCATATTAATAGTTTTCACCAAAAATATTTAACCATCATCAGTTATTTAGAACATGTCATAAGCATATTGAAGAAGAAAGCTTTTTAATTGACGCCTGAATTTTTTAAAGTTATCTTGTGTACGCAACTCATATGGAAGAGAATTCCACAAAGCTGGAGCAGCTAGAGAATGATGTTTCACGGGTTGAGGAAAGATGCGCAAGACGAACAGAGGGTATGCCTAGTAAACCAAGTTGAGATGATCTCAACCCACGAGTAGATTTGTAGATTCTTAATAGAGCATTAGTCCAGGGAGGAGAATCAGAACTAAGTAGTTTGAATACTGTCATAGCAATCTTATACCATATATGCTCAGAAATAGATAACCATTTCAAACTAAAAAGAATTGATGTAATATGCTCAAATCATTTAATATTAGATACAAGTCTGGCAGCTGAATTAAGTAATAACTGTAAAGGTTGTAAAGTAGATTTAGGCAGACCTAATAACAAACTGTTGCAATAATCAACATGTGGGAAGAGAATGGCTTGCACAACAGTATGGAGATCAGAATCATAGAGCAAACGACGCAGTCCTGAGATTAAACGAAGTTTCTTTTCTCTTCTCTCACACTTGTGTCAAATGAACATGAGGTCATGACCTGAGAAGCAATGCTTAGGCCAGATGCCACCTTATAGTAAATCAACATATAGAAAGGCATTTGAATGGTAGTGCCAACATTCTGCCTACCCAAAACTTGTGGATTAGAACTACATGGACTGTATTGAGGTGTGCTTCTCTGGCCTGCCTGCCCACACCTCTGATCTGTATTGTACATGTATTTCACTTGGCTACCTGCCCCACACCTCTGGATTCCAACTACATGGACTGTTTTGGGATTAGCTGTACTTGACTAAGTACTAGTAGCATCAGTTAATCATGTGCTTGGATTCTATTAGATGAGGTTACCATAAGGTGTTCTTTGCATTATGTTCACCTATGTGTCTAAGAATAAGAAGACTTGTTTGTTTTTTAATGTAGGCACAGTGGAAGTAATAATCAGCTGCTGAGCGGCTCGGCTATTAAGTCGGATAAACTTATCCAGCCAACTACCAGACAGGCCGATTCAGTAAAGTCCACGGGACAGCGGACAAACGCCCGCTCTCCCGGCGCTCGCACCAGCCCCTCGCCGGTGTGCGCGATTCAGTATTCAAATTAGGTGGTGCGGTAGAAACGGGGAAAAGGTGGTGCTAGGGACACTAGCACGTCCATAGCACCTCCTTTTAGCCCGGAGCGGCGGCTGTCAGCGGGTTTGACAGCCGACGCTCAATTTTGCCGGCGTCGGTTCTCGAGCCCGCTGACAGCCACGGACTCGGAAACCGGACGCCGGCAAAATTGAGCGTCCGGTTTTCGGCCCGACAGCCGCGGGCCGAATTCAAATTTATTTTTTTTTAAACTTTTTTTACTCTTCGGGACCTCCGACTTAATATCGCCATGATATTAAGTCAGAGGGTGCACAGAAAAGCAGTTTTTACTGCTTTTCTGTGCACTTTCCCGGTGCCGGAAGAAATTAGCGCCTACCTTTGGGTCGGCGCTAATTTCTGAAAGTAAAATCTGCGGCTTGGCTACACATTTTACTTTCTGTATCCCGCGCGCATACCTAATAGGGCCATCAACATGCATTTGCATGTTGAGGGCGCTATTAGGTGCCGCAGTTTGGATGCGCGTTTTCCTCCCCTTACTGAATAAGGGGTAAGGGAAAACGCGCGTCCAAGAAAAGGCTAACAATGCGCTCCATCGGAGCGCACTGTACTGTATCGGCCTGAGAGTATATTAAGTGGCACAGTCACGCTGCTGAATATATACAACTATCTTAAAGTTAGCCAAATACGTTTATGCAGCTAACTTTAGGACAGGTCAGTGGCATGTCAGAATTAGCTGTATAAATTAAGCAGCTAACTCCAAATATTGGAATTAACTGGTTAACTTATGCAGATAACTCTACTCTTCCCTGAAATGTCTCCCACTCGCCCATAACACCTCTAACTTATGCACCTAAATTCTAGCAGCATAACAGGTTTAGGAGCTGGTTTTATATACCAACTTTGCCATTTAAAGGGATACATTTTCAGTTATCCCTCTAAATTGTTTTTGAATATCGACCTCTATGTGATTATACTTTTTGCCATTTAACACAGACAGAATACCTGTAATGTATACAGCAAACATCTGCTTATGTCATTTGTCATTTACTGTGGCTTTGCAAAGAAAGATGCAATTTATTTCCTGCTTCTCTAAATGTTGATATTATTAAAGTTGTGACATATTTTCACTTGTGCTATAGAGTCATTTTATCTGCGTTCTCTTGTTTTGTAGTCCTCCCTTTCATGGGGGTCTCAGCTCCTCTGCCCTTATTCAAATATCCCACTCACGTCTGTTCCTTGCTTCTCTTACCACTCTACCATGCACTCAGTTATCTTCTGATAGGCATTTAACACAAGCAAGATATGTAAACCTCTCTTTGGGAATGGGGTTGCAGATTTGGATCCAAAACCAGCAGCTTTGTTGACCTTGCTTCTAGGTTTGTGAGGTCCCATATAGCCTAACAGATGCAGGCTCATGTCCTGCAGCTTTGTCTTTCCAGATCCTCTATTGCTAATAAGGTGTGATGCATTCCAAGCCAAAAGCATATGCAGATAAGGACCCTAGTTAGAAAAGGTATACTGTTGGATTTTGTCAGCAATGACTGTTGAGCTATTCCCCATACTTACAAGGAGCTGAAGTCTACCCATCCCTGAACCACTTATTTTGACTTCTAACCCTTTGTAGCCATCACCACATCTAGAACATAGGAATTGCCAAACTGGATCTGTCCAAGGGTTAGTCAAGCCCTGCAAAACTCCACTAAGAAATAGGGCTTTCTCCACAGCAAGTCCTTCACTTTGGAACTCACTACCACCAGAACTCAGACAAGACACTTGCCACAAGTCATTCAAGAAAAAACTGAAAACCTGGCTATTCAGCCAAGCATTTCCATGATTTCTAAAAAGCTGCTTCAACGAACTCTTTTTACATCCTCTACGCTCTAATTATATAACCCCTCCATCCCCCTTCCCTTTATTCTTCTCTCCCCCTGGATTCTGAGTTTCGCCCACCCATCCCGACCCCTCACCCTTACTCTACCCATCCCCATTCTTCCCTGATCGCTTCGAATTACCAATGCAGAAGTAAATTATCTTAGACTACTGTTAACAAACTCCTGTAAGACATCTGTACAATTAGGAACTAGGAATATTCCGTATACCATATTTTAGACATTGTCTTTTTTGGCTTTTTATTTCTCCTTTAAATGCTATTTAGAAAAGCTCAATCTAAAACATTAAGATTTGGACATATAAGACTTTGTTGTGCCATGTATATTTTGCTCTTATGTTTTAAATGTTATGTTTTAAATGTTATTCAAAAAAGTTATTCAAAAAAGTTATACAATATGTTACTCAAAAAAGTTCTTTGTTATATGTAATTGCCCACAAGCAAGCTTATTCAACTGTTCTCTGTAAACCGATTTGATTTACATATAATGTAAGAAGATCGGTATATAAAAACCATAAATAAATAAATAAATAAATAAATAAATCTTGTTTCCAGCATTGGGCAAGCCAGAGTACTTTCCTACTCTATCATACAATTATCTGGCCATTAGTACCTAACTACAGAGGGATACTCACCTGAAGGAGAGTGCCTTAAAGCATATCTTACCTCAGCATGCATCTAACACTGCAACATTGTCCCTCTGCCAAAGAAATTTAAACATTACATACATGTACAGTCTCATTACTTCCACCTCAAATAATGCACTCAGACTCCTACCAAATGCCCTAGAATTCATATATCAACAGAGCTCTATGTGTGCAGATGCATAAGCACATCTGGAAAATGGTGCAATCATACAGATCTGACAGATATCACAGAATATGATAGATTGCCATGATTATAATCATAACCCCTTGTGAAGATGTTACACACATCAGACTGTCAGTCCATCACTGTGAAGAAAAACCAAAATGGCAGCATCATTTCATAAGTTTGGGCACATTCAGGTAAACCATTCAAAAAGATACTAACAACCTTGCTAAAGGCCATCACTACTGCCTTTTTATAAGGGGGGGTGGGCCCTTAGAAAGCTTTACAGAAACACCCTTGCTGAATGGACAAAAGGCCTTGGGAATGAACCACCAAGTGCAGCTTCTGCTACATAAAATAGACAGAAAGCCAAATAAATGGCACAAAGGTGGCCATCAGATTCTATGACCAAGATACTCCTGCCTCCAATGGACAATTGCAAGATGCATTACAGACCCACTGTAGTGAAAGGCAGATATGTGGATAGTATAGCAGCCACAAGTGACCCAGCTGTCTTCCCTGTGCTACTGGTTAGATCTACTGCCATGAAGAGTAAAAGTATCATCTGCACTGTACATGTGCACATTGAGCAGACCTTTTTTTTTTGCCTTGCTTGAATAAGTGTAATATGTTTGTCAGAGTTAAAAAGGGAATACACTCACCAGCAAAGACCTTTGTGTTAAAACTGCCCTTTTTGCTTCCTCTCTCTTCCATTTGTCTATCCCTCGGGTTTACGTTATGCATAGAGACAATTCTTCCACAGCAATCAGAGACCCAGGTAGTCCTACAAAAAAAAAAAAAAAGCAAAAGAATGAGAGGGGGTAGCTGCACTGGAATGCCTACTCTGCATCAAGCAGATATACTGTATTGGCAGGCCATGACCTATACTTACAGGCAAAGTAGCGCTCGATGATTCTGTTGCAAACCTGGCTCTCACTCTCTGTCATCACCCAACAATCTGCAGGGAAGCACACAGGATTCTCCTCTAGATCCTGGTTATTCTCAGCTGGAGCTCCATACTGACAGCTATATTGTGTCGTATGCAGCAGGCAAGCACAATCTTAGCAACTGTGTGTGGATCGTATGCTAAGGCCTCCCCCTTCATTTTGTCCAAACACCTGAAGTGACTTTTCAACCTGCCAAAGGTGTGCTCAGGGACAGAGCCTCATTGTACCTCCTCTCTCCAGGTGACCTAGAGAGAGAGCTACAGGGATAAAAAGCCATGGCCAGTAGCATTATCCTGCATCACCTGCACAACGGAAAGAATACATGAGGCATGCTGGCAGCAGACTTTATCAAGTGTTGCTATGATGATAACGACTGGGGTTGCTTTTAGCCATGCAACACCATCATGAATAAATTAACTATAACAGTTGCATTTCATTGTATACCCAACCCAACAAGCTCAGATGATGTTGGAAACTTCACCATTAATCATATGCCTACCACTATAAATACAATACAGACATAAAACACCAACAACATGTAACAACTATCTCATCTATGTTGTTGAACCAAAAACAATGCACATATAAACATCTACCCATTACTATAGTAATGTGGCACTGTAAATGCTGGCTTCTGTTTATAATGTCAATGGGCCATATAAGTAGCCAAAGATCAAATAAGCAACACATGCATAGATCACCTGATCATCATCTTTAAATATATACTGTGCCAAGATAAAATTATATATTGAGTCTAGAAAAATGGGAAGATTGCAGCTAATCTGCATTCTTCTGCCAGCTGTTTCAAAGGACATACCAATTGGCCAGGAGGTACATGCTATAGCATTAACTTAAGTCAGTAGATTTTTCACTCTCTTTATTACTATAGCTTCACTACATTTATTTTTCCTGATGATAATCCTCCCCAATCTTATTGCCTACTGCAAACCATTATAACATCAAGACTTTTGTCCTCATCTCTACATTCTTTACCTCACTTGCCATTCTGTCTTCTGCTCTGTCCACTGCTCTTGATCTTCAAAGTTTTCTTCCTCTCATCCAGCCATCTCCACTCTCCCTGATAGCATTCACTGTCATCAGATCTCCACCTATTTTCTCTTTATTCTCCTGCTCTTCCTCCTGGCTGCTAGGGATATCAGTCCAATTCTGGCCCTTCAAAACAATCTTCACATCATCCAATCAATGCTCCCTATGGAATATCCGCTCTATTTCCAACAAGCTTGTCTACATTCATGACCTTGTTATCCCTCATACTCTTCATCTTCTTATCTTGATTGAGACTCTGCTTTAGTTACTGCTCTCTTTTCTCCCATATACCTCACATTGTAGGCTAGTGTTGGACTTCTGCTCTCCTACTCCTCTAGGTTTCAATCCCTTCTTACACCTCAGTTCTACTCTTTTTCTTCCTTTGAGGCCCACTCCATCTGTTTATTCACCTCATTACCTCTCTGAGTAGATGTCATTTATCGATCTCTCTGCCCCTCTCTGATTTTGATTTACGGTTTTCTTTCTTCCTTGAACCATCTTTCCTTTCCCTTATTCTTGGGAACTTTAACCTCCATGCTATAAACCTTTCTGATGCAAAATTCTTTGTCTTAACCTCCTCATTTTCTCCCCTACTCACAAGCATGGCCACTGGCTTGACTTAGTTCTTTCTTCCAATTGCTGTCTCAAACTTCTCTACTTCAATTTTTCCCCTCTCAGGCCATCATCTGAGAACTTTCCTACTAAACCACTCTCCCCTACAGCCTCATCAAGTTACCACCAACACCTTCAGATTGTTGACTCTTGTACCCTTCTCCACTACTGTCTCATCTCTCCCCTTCTCCATGATATTGTCTGAGTCAGTTGATGAGGCAATTTCTACTTTAAGCACTCTACTTCTTACCATACTCTCCTCTGCTTTATATACTCTTGCTCTCCCTTTCCCATCCTATAAGGCACATGAAACCCCAGCCTTGACTCACCCCAAGAATTTAATTTAATTTAATTATTTTTTTAATAACAGATTTTATTAGCATGAGTTAGAACAAATATACAAGACATTTGTCAACTTAATACATTTGATGGTTCAATTGTAAAAATCTGAACTTATAGACTATAAATACAATACATACTTCACAATCTCAGGCCTCTTGAGACTAAAAGGTGCATTATCTGACACTATCAATTTGGAATTAAACAAATTTAAGCATCTTCTTCCATAGAGCAAACTATCCCCGAAGGTACAACAAATGTCTCTGACCAAGTAGTTTGTTTTTCTGGAACGTTTCCAACATTGCATTATGGTCCATTGCCTGTTTCCATGCTCTGATGGGTGGGACCTCAACATTAAGCCAACAGGATAGAATCACTTTCTTGGCCAATGTGAGGGAAACAGCTAGGAACCTGTGACTCCCACTTGGTAAACTATTTTTACTTCTAAACATATGTAAATAAATTAATGTACCATCCCATGTGATTAGGTGCCCCATACCCTTTCCAGGCACACACATATTTTTTGTCAAAATGGTCTCAATTTTTGACATTCTGTAAACATATGACAGAGATCTCCACTAAGATGTTCACATTTTAAACAAACATTAGACTCACATAGTTGCATCGTACACCTTTATCCCTAGAGATATATGCTCAGTGCAATAATTTGAATTGTATTTCTCTCAAGGTCACAGATATCATGTAGTGATAAATCAGTGAAGAAGCACATGTGATAGTGTCATCCTAATTAAGCCTCAGGTCAGCATTCCAATATTTTACTAAGCTGTCAAGATGAGAAAAAGATTTTCGCTTGGATACAAACCGTACCCATATCCCAATTTTGTTAAATTTAGGGTTGGGGTCCAAGAAAGTCTCAATTTCATTCAAAAAAGTTATATCAGCTATGATTCCCTTGCATATCCCCAGGGCATAATATCTGATTTGCAGATAGGTATAAAAATTATTGGTTGGTATATCCCATTGCTCCTGCAGTTGCTGAAAGGAGCTCATGCATTTCAAATCTGGGGGTATCAGATGGCCAAGACAAAACAGTATTTTATTTATTTACTTAACAAATTTATAAATCACTTTTTGAAACTACAAAGTGATGTACAAAACTAAAACGTACCACTGTAGGAGGGAAGATACTTAACTTACTAGATGAACAACCAAAAAAACACTGAAAAAACAGACGCAACACACTTTAAGCTTACAGAGAATTTGCTTCCTTTGCTCCTGTGCCCGCTCTGCAGAACATCTCTGGCTAAACTCCCTTTGCCCATGCCATCTTCATACATTTTAATCTCATGCTGATCTCTTTCTACCCTGCTAATGCACTTGCCAAGCAAGATTATTATGTCCATCTGACAAATATTCTTGCATTTAATCCTTGCCATCTCTTTGCCACACTCAATTCCTTCCTCAAATTACCTTTGCTTACCACCCTTCCTTCACTCTGCCCAGACTATGGCTGATTACTTCCATGATAAGATTCATAAAATAAGTCTTGAGTTCACAACCAGGTCACCTCTACCTCCTTCTTCCCTACGTCATTCTTCTACCCTTTCCCTAGCCCTTGTCACTCTCTCCTCTTTTTCTGAAATCTCAGTACAGGAAACTCCAAACTTACTACTTGTTCCTGAAACTCAAACTTCCACCCAGTTTCTCAGCTCTGTTTCCCCTGCAGTCATCCCTTCTATCTGTCTCATCCTCAATCTGTCACTTTCCACTGCAGCTGTTCCTGCTGCCTTCAACCATGCTGTGATCATACCACTCTTCAAAACATCATCACTGGACCCTACTTGCCCTGATAACTATGGTCCCATTTCCCTCCTCACTATTACTTCCAAAGTATTTGAATTGTTGTTGTGAGTTATCTGGCTAAACGGCTTTTAATATTGACACCTATGTTTTTTGTTCCTATTGGTGGGAAGAAAGACTTTTACCTGAGATGTGTCTAGCAAAGCCCTGATAAAATCCAATTGGGACAAAAGGCTTAGTAACACCAGCATCTTAATTCTGTTATGCATGGATTTATTTGCCCTTCCTGAGAGGTGCTCTTGACCAGCCAATCATACAAGTAGGAAACACATGGATACCCAGTTTGCATGGAAATGCTGCAATGACAATAAAATATATTTTTTAAAATATCCATGGAACCAATGCTTAGCCCAAAGGTAATACATAGTACTGGAGGTGGTGATATCCTGCTACAAATTTGAGATACTTCCATTTTAGTTTATGCCTCTATTAGAGCTAGAGAGAACAGCCAGTGTCCTTTTTTAAAAGGAGAATTATGGCGCCTAGGAAAATCTTTGTGAACTTCTCATTCATAAGATACTTGATCAAGGTTCTTAGGTCTAGAATGGGATGGTATCCTCTAGTTTTATTGGATAATAAAAATTACATGGAGTAAAATCTCTAACCTGTGTCCTCTGTGGAACAGGGTTGACTACATTGGTCTCGTGAGACAGGAGATCTCCAATTCTAGCATTAACAGTTGGGGAAGGAAGTGAAATGGCCCCTTTGGTGAGTGATTTGGTAGGTTTTCCAACAGACATAATCTGTAGTTGTCCTTTATAATCTGAAAGAACCTAGTTGTTTGAGGTTAAGAGGGTTCAATAATTTGTGTATGTCACCCCCTGTGAAGGAGTATGCCTGAGAAACCCTGGGCCCCTGGGCGGGGCCACGGTCCAGGGGCATGTCAGCGGGCATGACGACGGTCTGGGGGCGTGGCCGAGTGCCCCGACACAGCAACCTGTGTCGGGGCCTGGCGCACAAGTTACGCCTGCCTTGAAATAGTTTACAGATTCTGAGAAGAAGATCTTAGGGCTGGATTTTAACCAGGTTTACGCGCACCGGGCTTATTTAAAAAAGGCCCGGCGACAAGCATAAAGCCCCGGGACGCGTGTAACTCCCGGGGCTTGCAAAAAGGGGCAGGGCCAGAGGCTCCAGGCACAGCAGCCATTTACTACTGTGCTTGGGATTGCGCACCGGGGTCGGGGGGTAGGGAACGGAAGAAGGCAGCTCGGAGCGGGCTCAGCGCGCACAAGGTGCACAATTGTGCACCCCCTTGCACGCGCCGGCCTGAGCGTGCATATTAGAAAATCAGGCATACATGTGTGCACACCTGGTTGCACACACACATGTGCACCCGCGTGCTCCTTTTTAAAATCTACCCTTTAATGCAGTGGTTCTCAACCTTTTTTCGGCTGGGACACAGCTGACAGATGGTTCTCAAGTGCGTGACACGCTGAACATGTGACGAACTAGGGCATTACCCATACAGCTCATCATACAAAAAAAGATATTCTGGATCTGATGACATCTCAGTAAAAGCAAAACAAACTCTACTGCCAGGCACAATACTCCTCCTTATGAAAAGACAGTAATTTACCACTACAAATATTTAACCAGGCCCTAAACACTAATACACCTCTTATTGGGAAAACAGAGCAAGCCAAGCTGCTATAGATAGATCCCCACTCAGAAATAATTGTAAAACTTTTCTAATAAATGTTACAAAACAGCTGATGAACAGAATAACATCCAACAATTAAAAACTCATAAAAATTAATAAAAATTGTCTAAATATCAAAATATCTCAAAACAGCAGACATCACATAATACCCAATAATTAAAATGGCAGTCAATCAAGAAAAATAAACTTAAAAAGCTGCATTTACTTACCCTCTCCAGCAACTCTCCTACTCCTTTCCCTTGAAGATCAATAGCACTCACTAGAAGCAGCAGTGGCTGCTGAAGCTATGTCCTCACAGTCCTCTTCCTTAAGGCCCACAACCAGTCACAACCTGTCTCTGTCTCACACAGACTAGTAACTTCTCTAACTAGTATCTCTTCCTCACACACACACACACACACCAGTCAGCTCCCTGACGTGTCTATATCTCTCACACATACCAGTCACCTCCCTGACTAGTCTTTCTCAATCACACACATGCTCTGTCACTTACATACAATCACACACATGCTCTGTCACTTACATACAATCTCACACATACTCTGTCACTTAAAACCGCACACACTGCCACTCATGCACCCATTGTATCACACACACGCACAAGCTCTCACTCATGCACCCAGGCACCCATTCTACTACACACACACACACACAAAGCTGCCACTCACCACCCACGCACCCATTCTACCACAGGCACACAAGCTCTCACTCATGCAACCAGGCATGCATTCCAATACACACACACACCCAACACACACAAAGCTGCCACTCACGCACCCAGGCATCCATTCTAACACACACACACACACACACACACAAAGCTGCCACTCATGCACCCAGGCACCCATTCTAACACACACACACAGCTGCCAATTACACACCCATTCTAACACACACAAAACTGCCACTCAAGCACCCAGGCACCCATTCTAACACACACACACAAAGCTGCCACTCACGCACCCAGGCACCCATTCTACCACACACACACACACAAAGCTCCCACTCACGCACCCAGGCACCCATTCTACCACACACAAAGCTGCCACTCATGCACCCAGGCACCCATTCTACCACACACACACACACACACAAAGCTCCCACTCACGCACCCAGGCACCCATTCCACCACACACGCACACAAGCTCTCACTCACGCACTCAGGCACCCATTCCACCACACACGCACACAAGCTCTCACTCACGCACTCAGGCACCCATTCCACCACACATGCACACAAGCTCTCACTCACGCACTCAGGCACCCATTCCACCACACATGCACACAAGCTCTCACTCACGCACTCAGGCACCCATTCCACCACACACGCACACACGCTCTCACTCATGCACCCATTCTACCACAGGCACACAAGCTCACATGGAGGTTCTTCTCATTGTTTGGCCCAATAAGCCTGGCCTCCACTTCTCAGCCACCTCTGGCCTGACCTCCCGCGGTGTGCAACGTCTCTCCAGCCACCTCCCGCGGTGCGCAGGGTCTCTCCGTCTTCAGCCGCCGGCAGTGTCGCACAGCGTCTCTACGTTCTTCGGCCCCGCTGGCGTCGGCGCACAGGTCTCTCTGTTCTTCAGCCGCTGCCGGCAGCACGCAGATCTCTTCATTCTTCGGCCTCGCTGCCGGCGGCGCACAGGTCTCTCCGCTCTTCGGCCCCGCTGGCATCGGCGCGCAGGTCTCTTCACTCTTCAGCCGCCGCCGGCAGCACGCAGCTCTCTTCATTCTTCAGCCCCGCTGGCCTCGGTGCGCAGCTCTCTTCGTTCTTCGGCCCCGCTGGCCTCGGCGAGCAGCATCTCTTCATTCTTTGGCCCCACTGGCGTCAGTGCGCAGGTCTCTCCGCTCTTCAGCCGCCACTGGCGGCACGCAGGTCTCTTCATTTTTCGGCCCCGCTGGCGTCGGGGCGCAGGTCTCTCCGCTCTTCAGCTGCCGGTAGCGGCACGCAGCATCTCTTCTTTCTTCGGCCCTGCCGGGCTGGGCTCCAGCGGTGGCGTGCAGTGTTTCTCCATTCTTCAGCCCCGCCCCTGGGGAGAAGGGAAGCACAAGCGGGGCAGTGGAACACCAGGAGCCGCAACACACCTGCTGGTGCTTGGCGACACACTGGTGTGTCGCGACACACCGGTTGAGAACCACTGCTTTAATGTACAGGGAGGGCAATATGGGTTTGATTTTAAAAGGGTTATGCACGCCGGGTCTATTTTAAAAAGGCCCGGTGATGCGCATAAAGTCCTGGGACGCGTTTAAGTCCTGGGGCTTTACAAAAGGGACGGTCCGGGGGCGGGGCGCATGTGCCTGTGCGCGCATGTTATAAAATCGAGCGTAGATGTGTGCGCGCCGGGTAGCATGCGCACATGTAGGCCATGCATGCTTCTTTTAAAATCTACCCCATATCTTTAAAAGAAAACTAAAACATAAAGGAGCTAAATTGTTCATCACTTTATATACAAGTAAATATGTTTTAAATTTCACTATCCATTTTATCAGAAGCCAGTGAAGATTATGAAGTACTGGAGAGATATAATCACAAATGTTTGCTCCAATAATCAATCAAGCTGCAGCATTCTGTGTCAACTGCAGAGCCTTAACAATTTTGCGGTAAGTCTAAGTAAAATATATTACAATAATCTACAACTGAAATTACCATGGTATATACTACAGTTTGCAAATTACTTTCTGATAAAAAATATTTAATATGATATATTAATCATAATTTATAAAAAGTATTGCAAACTACTGAATTAATCTGCGACTTAAAAGAGAAAGATGTGTCTAAAATTACTCCTAAGTCAAGTACTTTACTGGATATCTTAATTTCATGTTCATCTAAAGACAAATGAGAAGGAGGAGAAGTTGGAGAATAGTGGGTTAAGAACAATATCCTTGTCTTTTTTACATTTAATGCTAGTTTCTGTGCTGTCAGCCATTCATTCCTTAAAAGATCTTAAATAACTCAGAACAGAGGAAGAGACAGCTATCCAAAACTGAATGTCATCAGTTTAAAGGCAACGGCCAAAGCGTCAATTGGCAAAGAGGAAACATATAAATTAAAGAGTATGGCAGACAGCGAAGTATCCTGAGGGAAACCATTTTGAAGATTATACAAAGATAAATTGACATCTCTTATTGTCACCTGCTGATACTGGTTGGCCAGATAAGAACAAAACCAATTAAAAACTGTAAATGAAATACCATTATTTTGAAGTCAATGAAATAAGATATTGTGATCTAACATATCGAACACTGCTAAGACATTTAATAAAACCAGAAAAAAGTGGTCCCATTATCAAATCCACAATGGAATACATCAACTAGAGATAATAACAATGTCTTTGGACTATGGGCAGGCCTAAATCAGAATTGATATTTATTGAGCAAATTATCTTTAATGTAACTAATCAGTTACTGTCTTTTCCAAGACTTCTGTTACAAATAGTTAAATTGGAAAAGGGACAATAATTTGATAGAGCACTAGGATCAAGGGAGGCTGGTCTTATTGAAGCAATCATTAATATATTGTGAAGCATACCATCCTCTAAAGTATAATTGACTATTTTGTTCAAAAATTCAGTCAAATCTTCTGCCATAATCTTAAAGTGAGATAAAATATTACAAATTTACTAAAAGCATATTTACAATAAAATCAAACATAAAGGGGTTGATTTTAAAAGCAGCACGCAGGCGTCTATGAGCGCATAGTTCCGCGCGCATGTTATAAAATGTGATACCTGCGCGCATATGCGCGTCAGATTTTAACATCCACATGCACATATGCGGGTTGTCCACGACTCGAATGCGCAGGGGGAGAATTTTCTATAGTACGCACGGTGATGTGATCGGGTCTTTGCCCAATTCCCTCCCAGTCTGCTCCAATTAAGGAGCGAACTGGGAGGAAACTTTCCTTTACCCCTACATACCCTTCCTCTCTTTCCCTCTCCTCTCCGACCCCTAAACTAATCCTAACTGACCCCTTTTTTTATTTCAATACTTACTGCTTCTCCAGAGCAGAAATACCTTCCATGTGCCGGCTGGCTGCTGGTGCATGCTTCCCTGGGACAGCATCTGATGGTGCTGTCCCAGCCCGCCCCACCCCTTTTGAAAGGCCCAGCACTTCTGCGCGGACCGAGGGCTAAGCGCATGGCTGGACCCATTCTAAAATGCATGCAGTGGGGTAGATTTTCAAAGGGGTACGCGCGTACCCCCCGAAAACCTACCCCAAACCCCCCCTGCGCGCGCCGAGCCTATTTTGCATAGGCTCGGCGGCGAGCGCAAGCCCCGGGACGCTCGTAAGTCCCGGGGCTTGCATGGAGAAGCGTGCCGGGGGACGTGGCGGGGGCATGGTGGTCATGACGCGGCGTTTCGGGGGCGGCACCACGGGTGTGGTTTCGGCCCAGGGGTGTTCCGGGGGCGTGGCCGCGCCCTCCAGAACAGCCCCCGGGTCGGGTGATGGCGCGCCAGCAGCCCGCTGGCGCGTGCAGATTTACGTCTGCCTCCGGCAGGCGTAAATCCGGCGATAAAGGTAGGGGGGGGTTAGATAGGGCCGGGGGGGGGGGGGTTAGGTAGGGGAAGGGAGGGGAAGGTGAGGGGAGGGCGAAAGAAAGTTCCCTCCGAGGCCGCTCCGATTTCAGAGCGGCCTCGTAGGGAACGGAGGCAGGCTACATGGCTCAGCGCGCGCAGGCTGCCCAAAATTGGCAGCCTTGCGCGCGCCGATCCCGGATTTTAATGGATACGCGCGGCTACGCGCATATCTATTGAAATCCCGCGTACTCTTGTTCTCGCCTGGTGCGCGAATAAAAGTACGCGTTCACGCTAAATTATAAAATCTACCCCAATTTGAGGAAGAAATCTGGTTACAGAGCACAAATGGAACATCAATTGTTACAGATATCATAAAGTGATTTGACCATGATACTATGTTACTAGTTGGTAAATTTTTATTGTAAAGGATCCATTCTTCACACACAAAAATTAGATCAAGGGTGTGCCCTTTTTTTGTTAGGGAATTTCAGTATTGTGACCAGGCGAACACTGCTAGTGAATTCAAAAATTTTTCACAAGATTCTGGTAGAGGATCAACAACTATGTGCATATTAAAATCACTTAATAACATTTAATTTTTACTGTCTGCATTACATGAAAGTAGAAAATCATAAAGAATACTAGACTAAAATTTAAAATTCCAGGTGGACCACAGATTAGCAATATCCCCCAGGGTTTAGTGAAAAGTGTAAGAATCTCAACATTAGTCAGCATTTCAATTTCAAACTCAATTAATTGCAACATGATTTTTGCAATAATTAGTAATCCCCCCCCCCCCCCCCCCACCACGTCTGCAAGGTCTTGGGCAGGAAAAAAATTGATAGAAAGTAATGGATGCCTCAATAAAGCAAAATTGCTTACCTTGTAATAGGTGTTATCCCAGGACAGCAGGATGTAGTCCTCACATATGGGTGACATCATTGATGGAGCCCTGGTACGGAAAACTTTCTGTCAAAGTTTCTAGAAACTTTTGACTGGCCCTGTGAGGCCACTGAGCATGCCCAGCATGCCATGATATTCTCTGCCACAGGGGTCTCTCTTCAGTCTCGTATGTAGCAATAAGCTTTAGCAAAAATAAAATAATAAACGTATCGGACCCAACTCCGTGGGGTGGCGGGTGGGTTTCATGGTATCCCAGGACAGCAGGTTTCCCTGCTGTCCTGGGATAACACCTATTACAAGGTAAGCAATTTTGCTTTATCCCAGGACAAGCAGGATGCTAGTCCTCACATATGGGTGATTAGCAAGCTAGAGGCTGAGTCATTTTGTAGTGAAGCAACAGAATGTATTGTTGTTGAAAATGAGGCAGCCGAAGGTCACAGCAGATTGGATGTAGAAGGAGTTGGGGTTAAACTGGAAACAAGTTCTTTAAGACAGATTGTCCATAGGCTGAATCTGGTCGTCCCTGCTTGTCCAAACAGTAATGAGCTGCAAAGGTGTGAAGAGAACTCCATGTTGCTGCTTTACATATGTCAAAAATTGGCACTGAACGGAAGTGTGCTACTGAGGTTGACATTGCTCTTACTGAATGTGCCTTTACTCGCCCTTGGAGTGGAAGACCTGCTTTTTCATAGTAAAACTGTATGCAGTCAGCTAACCAGTTGGATAGAGTATGTTTACCCACTGCTTTATCCAGTTTGTTTGGATCATAAGATACAAAGAGTTGAATGGGTTTCCTATGGACTGCAGTGCAGTCTAAGTAAAAAGCTAGTGCACGCTTACAGTCCAAGGTATGTAAAGCTCGTTCCCCTTGGTGAGAATGAGGCCTTGGAAAGAACGTGGGTAAAACTATGGATTGGTTCAAGTGGAATTCCATAACTACTTTGGGAAGGAATTTTGGATGTGTACGGAGAACCACTCTGTCATGTAGGAAGTTTGTATAGGGTGAGTACGTGACAAGTGCTTGTAACCACTAACCCTTCTAGCCGATGTAATGGCTATGAGGAAGATAGTCTTCCATGTGAGAAATTTAAGATCATAGGAATTCATGGGTTCGAAAGGAGAACTCATGAGTCTTGTTAAGACCAGATTCAGGTCCCATTCTGTGACTGGTGGCCGAATTGGTGGTTTAAGTTGAGTTAAACCTCTCATAAACCTGCTGACAAGAGGTTGTATGGATATTAGTGCATCTCCCATCTTGTTATGGTAAGCTGAGATTGCACTTAAATGTACTCTTACAGATGAAGTCTGGAGACCTGAATCTGAAAGATGGCATAAGTAGTGTATTAGAGAAGTTGTGGGCCAGGAGAAAGGATCAATACTCTTTTGTATGCACCACAAAGTAAACCTTTTCCATTTCAAACGTGTTGAAGGTTTGCATGAAGCTATAAGCACTTGTGATACATTGATTGAAAGATTGAGTGGATGTAAAATCAAGCTTTCAACATCCATGCTGTCAGGGATAGGGATTGAAGGTTGGGATGGCGCAACCGACCCTGATCCTGAGTTATGAGAGTGGGAGCTACACCTAGGCGAATTGGATCCCTGATCAAAAGGTCTAGAAGTGTGGGAAACCATACTTGTCGAGGCCAATACGGGGCTATGAGTATCATGGACCCCTTGTCCTGTTGTAACTTCACTAGAGTTTTGGTTATGAGCAGTATCAGCAGATACGTGTATAGAAGGCCCGAGTTCCAAGGGCGAGCAAAAGCGTCCTTGGCTAGCTGGTGATTCTGTCTGTAGAGAGTGCAGAATTTGTCCACTTTGTGATTCAGATGTGATGCAAAGAGGTCTATTGTTGGTTGTCCCCAACGTTGAAATATCCCGGTCGCTACTAAGGGATCCAGGGACCATTCGTGTGGTTGGAACTGGCGACTAAGTCGATCCGCCAGTACATTGTGAATGCCTGCCATATAAGTGGCCTGGAGAAACATTGAGTGTGCTAGGGCCCAGTCCCAAATCTGTGCAGCTTCTTGACAAAGGAGATACGCGCCCGTACCTCCCTGTTTGTTGATGTACCACATGGCTACTGTGTTGTCCGTTTGGATCAGAACAGTCTTGTGTGAAAGGCAGTCCTTGAACGCATGCAGCGCATAACGTATAGCTCGAAGCTCCAGGAAATTGATTTGAAATGTTGCTTCGAGTTTTGTCCAAGTACCTTGGGTTTGGAGATTGTTTATGTGAGCTCCCCAACCCAAGGTGGATGCATCTGTAGTTAAAGTTAACTGTGGGACTGGTTGTTGGAAGGGTAGGCCCTTGCGCAAATTGACCTTGTTCGCCCACCAAAGTAGAGTGGAACGTAGCTGGTGGGTTACTTGGATTGGGGAGGACAGTGGCTAAATGGCTTGGATCCATTGTGATCTTAGAGTCCATTGCGTTACTCTCATGGCTAACCTTGCCATAGGAGTGACATGAACTGTGGATGCCATGTGGCCTAGTAAGGTTAGAAACTGATGAGCTGTTGCTTGTTTCTGTGAGTGAATCGAGTTTGCCAGAAGGAAAAGTATGTCTGCCCGATCCTCGGGTAGAAAGGCCTTTGAGAGGATGGTGTTCAATTCTGCTCTTATGAATTGAAGCAGGTGAGACGGAGAGAGATGGGACTTTTGATAATTGATGAGAAAGCCCATGGAGTGAAGTAGAGTAATTGTTCGACTGAGAGAAGTCAGAAGTCCTTGTTGAGATTGACTTCTGATGAGCCGGTTGCCTAAATAAGGAAAGACATGGACACTTTCCTTGTGCAAGTGTGCTGCTATTACTGCCAGACATTTGGTGAATACTCTGGGAGCAGAGGTAAGTCCGAATGGCAGTACTCTGTATTGGAAATGTTGATGACCCACCATGAAGCGCAGATACTTGCGATGAGGAGGGAATATTGGAATGTGAGCATAAGCGTCTTGAAGATCCAGAGAACAAAGCCAATCTTCTGTTTGAAGAAGTGGAAGCATGGTGCCTAGAGAAACCATCCTTAACTTTTCTTTCTTTAGAAATTTGTTGAGATTTCTGAGGTCTAGGATGGGAAGTAGGCCTCCGGTTTTCTTTGGAATGAAGAAATAACGGGAATAGAATCCTCTGCCCTGCTGAATCCGGGGCACCGGCTCTACAGCTCTGGCTCTCAGAAGGGTGGATAATTCTACTTGTAGTTGGATTATGTGATTTTCGTTAGAGAAAGACGTCTCGGAGGAGATTCTGTTGGAATTGAGAGGAAATTGAGTTGGTAACCTCGAGATATTATTGCAAGTAACCATTGGTCTGTTGTTATTTGTAACCAATGGTTGTAAAAGGAGGATACTAGACCTCCTACCGGAAGCTGTGGATGAGGATTGGAGAGATGGCTTCGGTCTCTGGGAAAGGTCTCCAAAGCCAGCAGCCGGTCCCATCTGTGGCGGAGGTTGAGGACTAGCTGCCCTAGGTTGTCTGGGCTGAGGTCTTTGTTGCGGCCTAGAAGATCTGCTCCTAGATGTTGGAGGGTAATACCGCCTCTGTTGGTAGAAGGGTCTTCTAGGTTCTTTCCTTTGAGGGCTACGAGTTGACTGTGTAGCCGGATCCTGCGGAATCAATGAAAGTTGTCAGGCTCCCAGCACAGCGACCATATTTGCCACTGTGCCGGGGATCGCGCGCAGGCCAACTTCAGCCCCAGGGCTGAAGTAAGTTTGTAGATAAAATAAAGCAAAGGAAAAGGTAGGGGGGAAAGGGCGGGGGAGGTAGGGGAAGGGAAGGTGGAGTCGGGGGGGTAGGGAAGTTCCCTCCGAGGCACAATTGTGCACCCCCTTGCACACTCTGACCCCCAATTTTATAACATGCGCACGCCTGCACGCGCATTTTAAAAAATCGGGCGTACATGTGCGCGTGCTTCTTTTAAAATGTACCCCAGTGTGTGTACTAGTGGTGTGCATACATTTTTTTCATTGACGTTTCATTTTCTGGTCCGGGATGTGCCATTTCAGTCCACCCCACAGATTGGAAATTTTTTTTCATCCCTATTTCTTAAAAAAAAAATAAAAAAATGCTCCAACCCTTCAAATTTAATTAAATACAACTCTCCCAACCCCCCCCCCCCCCAAGTCTTGCTGAAAGTCCCTGGTGGTCCAGTGGGGGTCCTAGGAGCGATCTACCACTCTTGGGCCATCAGCTGCCAGTAATCAAAATGGCACCAGTGGCCCTTTGCCCTTACCATGTGACAGGGGCTACTGGTGCCATTGGTTGGCCCCTGTCACATGGTAGGAGCAATGGATGGCCCGCACCATTTTTTAAGGAAATTTTACATGTATGCTTCTGAAAATGGAAACGCATACACAGAAGTGCAAATCCTTCCCTACCTCACTCCACTCTCAGGTATGCCTCTGCTCAGTATGGACAAACTTATGCACATACATGACATATGAATCTAATCAAAAGTTTGAAGTCATTTACCCTGCTGTGAATTTTATCACCATTGCCAATTTATTTCAATTGCAATTGTTGATTTAAATTGATTATAATCTGCCTTGGGGCCTTACATTTCTGCATATGAGGTGGGCAATTTTACAACAGGCCATTTTCATGGGAAAAACATTGTTTTAACCACAAATGCCTTTGTAAATTATCCTTTTAAACATCAAAGGGCTGAATACTGAGATTATATTATATTGCATGGAGCTTAGCACACATGAGCACAACTCTCTTTTTTATTGTGAACTCTGATACAATAGTGAAAGCTCTCTGTGAGAGACAGAGGATAGAATATAATGAGAGTTACCTACAGTCCATCCTTTTTAGTGCAGAATGCACCCTCAAGAGGTAAATCTCCTCCTGATCTCCTAATCCACAAGGTGGGAAATTGAGACAGTTGTAAAAGAATGGAGAGAATTAATTGAATATACTCTTCACTGAGTCACTCCCCCCACCCCCACCCCCCCAAAAAAAACAAAACTAATGATTGGAAAGTCAAATGAGGGTCACCAATATGGTGCATGAACTGCACAATAAGCTATACATAGAGAAACTGAAGAAGTTAAAGATGTGCTCTTAAGAAAAAAGAAGGAAAAGGGGAGTTCTGATACAAATATTTGAATGTTTAGCAGCTTTCAATAAATCAGAATGTAGCATAGAATAAAAAGCTCAAGAAGAATGTGACAAAATTCTTATTCACTGGGAGAGCAATGAACACTGAAACAAAATTATAGCAGATATTACAGGGGCCAAAACTGTGACAGAATTTAAGCATGCATGAGATAGAGTGACAGAGGGTAGGAGAAGACTATATATCAAGTAAGACCTGTGACAGTTCAGCAAGTAGACATAAACGGGAAAACTCTGTGGACCAAATGGTCTTCTGCCAACCTTTTTTAAGTTTGCAAGTTAGTACAGTATCTCAAACAGACTTTCAATTCTATAACTCTATACCTGGTAAGCTTTTGAGCAGCACAAAAATTATATAATCACATCAAGAAAATATCTTTGAAGAATCCATTATGTCTAATTATTTCAATTTTCATATTTTCCATCAATTTTCATCAACAGATTTCTGCAGTTTAATATTACTTTCCATAATTTGACTTTTTTCATAGTTTTTAAAAAATATTGCAATGTAGAAGATAATAGAAGTTTCATTACTATGCAGCAAAATATGAATCCTGACTTCACTAGACACTGACCAATATTACAGCGGAACTACAGAGATGATGAACTTTGGCCAGAATGGCAAGATGTGACTGAAATATGTAATCTTCTTTTTAACTAGGCCTCTCTGAAGGAATACAGCTTCTCTTCGAAAACACTGACCTAAGAATGTAGGCCGTGTTTGTGTTGTTTAAGGACAGTTCCAAGACCTGCAGCACAGCCTAAATCTGCCTTGAGACGAAAACTGCCAATCCTGGCAGGTGAGTTTATCAGACAGGTCAGCACGCAGGTGAACTCTGCCACACAGCCAGGTCAGGTCCCTAGTCAAGATGTCACATGATCAGAGATCACGCACCCTGGTCAGAAGCTGTCATGTGCCAGAGGGGAGTCCAGGTCTGAAGGGAAGGAGAGACCCCATTTTATGCTCCTATTTGACTATGTATAAGCTCTTGCATATGTATATCCTGGCTTTTAAAAACAACATCAAAAAAGGGCTTAGGAGATGGTAGTAGAAGATAACCCATTACTACCTGAAGATGACACCCGAGCCATCAGACCCTGCCCTTCCCTACAACCCAGAGGACAAGCTTCAGCATTCCTGAGAGCAATGCACAGATGGTAAACCACAGCATTTTACTGACTCAGCTGCAAACACTGTTCCAGGGTGAGACTGAAAGTATCTTGTAAAGTTATGGGGACAGTTAGCAATTCTAGGTTATGCTGTTGTGTATGTGTATGGCTCTGAGCTCACCTATAATGTGCTAGGCTGTAATGATTATACCCTTATATTCCTATAGCACTATGATTTTATAGCATCTGACTAAGAAAAGAGATGTTAGCAGCTGGTTATATTATGTAACTAGACAATTTGTCATGTTATTGTTTACATAATTCAAATCTTATCCTGTGCTATTCTTCACATTTTTAAAAAATAACATATAGGGGGTTATTTTCTAACTGTCCCCATTGGTGTAAATTTCAGAGTTAATTTTTACCCAAGCTTTTATGCTAATATTCAAAGTGAGCTTACAAATGTAAGTAAACTTTAAAAATTATCTAAAAAAAAACAAAAAACCTACCTGCACACATTTACACCTATTAATGTGTGCAGTTAGTTTTTTCAATAAATTTTATGTGCATAATTTGGAAAATTCAAAATTATGTGCATCACAGCAAACCCCTCCTCAACCCCGCCTCTTCTCAGTACAGGTAATGTATGCATATACAGGCACTATACATATACGTTTATCACGCATGGAGCAGGCAATTTTCTCAAAGGTAATTCCTGCAGGTACACCATTGCAACACTAGAATGGTAATGCTATGGTCCAGAAAATTTTGCAAATAAATAAATAAAACTGTTTTACCCCCACTTTTTAAACTGCAAATGAAATGGAAAAGACCTACAGTATGTCTGAGGGAACTGCAAGTTTTCCACATGAGTAAATTTAATTATATACAATTTTTACTTACCACAACAATTAAGGCAATCTGGATGCAACTTAGAATCCATTCCAAAGCCTGGAAAACAGCGATTCACCCATACAATATGGAGTGTACCTTGAATAAAGTATATCTCAGGCAATGTAAAGTTAATTTGCTCCTTGAGTCTCTCCGCTTGTTTCTCAAAAAACCTTTCTATAAGTTGTTTTGCCTAAAGTTAAACAAAATGACAATTACATATTCCTTCAGCAATATAACCTTATTTTATTTTTTTGTTACAAACAAACCTGTTAGAGCAATATTATTACTGCAATAAAGGGGCACAAAAGTGTATAGCAGCAAATGATGAGACTGACATAACTGGCATCACAGAGACTTGATGGAAGGAGGATAACCAATGGGACAGTGCTATGTCAGGGTACAAATTATATCGCAATGATAGGGAGGATCAACTTGGTGGGGGTGTGGCACTTTATGTCCGGGAGGGTATAGAGTCCAACAGGATAAAGATCATACAAGAGACTAAATGCTCAGTAGAATCTATATGGGTAGAAATCCCATGTATGTTGGGTAAGAGTATAGTGATAGGAGTATACTACCATCCACCTGGACAAAATGGTCAGACAGATGATGAAATGCTAAGAGAAATCAGGGAAGTTAACCAATTTGGCAATGCAATAATAATGGGAGATTTCAATTATCCCAATATTGACTTGGTAAATGTAACATCAGGACTTGCTAGAGACATACAGGGGTAGATTTTATAAATTTACGCGCGCGCGAACAAAAGTACGCTGGATTTTATAAGATACGCGCGTAGCCACGCGTATCTTATAAAATCGGGGGTCGGCGCGCGCAAGGAGGTGCACATCGGAGCGGCCTCGGAGGGAACTTTCCTTCCGCCTCCCCTCACCTTCCCCTCCCTTCCCCTACCTAACCCACCCCCCCCCCCCCGGCCCTATCTAAACCCCCCCCTACATTTGTTGGCAAATTTACGCTTGCCGAAAGCAGGTGTAAACCTCTAGACCAGCCCCCGGGTCGAGTGATGGCGCGCCAGCAGGCTGCTGTCGCGCCATCACTCGACCCGGGGGCTGGTCTAGAGGCCTCGACCATGCCCCCGGGCCGGCGCCACGCCACCGGTCCTGCCCCGAACCGCCCCCTGACCCCCGGACATGCCCCCGGACACACCCCCTCCCGCCCCTTTTACGAAGCCCCGGGACTTAAGCGCGTCCCGGGGCTATGCGCGCGCCGGCGACCTATGCAAAATAGGCGCGCCGGCGCGCGAGTGCCCTGCGCGCGTAAATCTGGCCGGATTTACGCACGCAGGGCTTTTAAAATCCGGCCCACAGTTCCTGGATGTAATAAATGACTGCTTCATGGAGCAATTGGTTCAGGAACCAACAAGAGAGAGAGCTATTTTAGATTTAATTCTTAGTGGAATTCAGGATTTGGTGAGAGAGGTAATGGTGGTGGGGACACTTGGCAACAGTGATCATAACATGATCAAATTTAAACTAATAACAGGAAGGGGGACAATAAGTAAATCTGCAGCTCTAACACTAAACTTTCAAAAGGGAAACTTTGATAAAATGAGGAAAATAGAAAAAAAACTGAAAGGTGCACATGCAAAGGTTAAAAGTGTTCAACAGGCATGGACATTGTTTAAAAATACAATCCTAGAGGCACAGTCCATATGTATTCCACACATTAAGAAATGTGGAAGGAAGGCAAAACGATTACCGTCATGGTTAAAAGGTGAGGTAAAAGAGGCTATTTTAGCCAAAAAAAACATCCATCTGAAGAAAATAGGATAAAACAAAAGCATTGTCAAGTTAAGTGTAAAACATTGATAAGACAGGCGAAGAGAGAATTTGAAATGAAGTTGGCCATAGAGGCAAAAACTCATAATAAATACTTTTTAAAATATATCCAAAGCAAGAAACCTGTGAGGGAGTCGGTTGACCATTAGATGACCGAGGGGCTAAAGGGGCTCTTAGGGAAGATAAGGCCATTGCAGAAAGACTAAATTAATTATTTGCTTCTGTGTTTACTAATGAGGATGTAGGGGAGATACCAGATCTGGAGATGGTTTTCAGGGGTGATGAGTCAGATGAACTGACCCAAATCACTGTGAACCTGGAAGATGTAGTAGGCCAGATTGACAAACTAAAGAGTAGCAAATCACCTGGACTGGATGGTATGCATCCTAGGGTACTGAAAGAACTCAAAAATGAAATTTCTGATCTATTAGTTAAAATTTGTAACCTATCATTAAAATCATCCATTGTATCTGAAGACTGGATGGTGGCCAATGTAACCCCAATATTTAAAAAAGGCTCCAGGGGCGATCCGGGTAACTATAGATCAGTGAGCCTGACTTCAGTGCCGGGAAAAATAGTGGAAACTATTCTCAAGATCAAAATCGTAGAGCATATAGAAAGACATGATTTAATGGAACACAGTCAGCATGGCTTTACCCAAGGAAAGTCTTGCCTAACAAATCTGCTTCATTTCTTTGAAGGGAATAATAAACATGTGGAAACAGGTGAACCGCTAGATGTAGTGTATTTGGATTTTCAGAAGGTGTTTGACAAAGTCCCTCATGAGAGGCTTCTAAAAAAAACTAAAAAGTCATGGGATAGGAGGCGATGTACTTTCATGGATTACAAACTGGTTAAAAGACAGGAACCAGAGAGTAGGATTAAATGGTCAGTTTTCTCAGTGGAAAAGGGTAAACAGTGGAGTGCCTCAGGGATCTGTACTTGGACCGGTGCTTTTCAATATATATATATATATATATATATATATATATATATATATATATATATATATATAAATGATCTGGAAAGTAATACGAGGAGTGAGGTTATCAAATTAGCGGATGATACAAAATTATTCAGAGTAGTTAAATCACAAGCGGATTGTGATATATTACAGGAGGACCTTGCAAGAATGGAAGATTGGGCATCCAGATGGCAGATGAAATTTAATGTGGACAAGTGCAAGGTGTTGCATATAGGGAAAAATAACCCTTGCTGTAGTTACACGATGTTAGGTTCCATATTAGGAGCTACCACACAGGGAAAAAATCTAGGCATCATAGTGGATAATACTTTAAAATCATCGGCTCAGTATTTTATTTTTTTATTTTAAAACTCTTCTATACCGTCATTAAGTTAATTCACCATCACAACGGTGACTGCTGCAGCAGTCAAAAAAGCAAACAGAATGTTAGTAAATATTATGAAGGGAATGGTTAATAAAATGGAAATTGTCATAATGCCTCTATATCGCTCCATGGTGAGACTGCACCTTGAATTCTGTGTACAATTCTGGTCGCCACATCTCAAAAAAGATGTAGTTGTGATGGAGAAGGTACAGAGAAGGGCAACCAAAATGATAAAGGGGATGGAACAGCTCCCCTATGAGGAAAGGCTGAAGAGGTTAGGGCTGTTCAGCTTGGAGATGAGACGGCTGAGGTCTTTAAGATCATGAGAGGTCTTGAACGAGTAGATGTGAATCGGTTATTTACACTTTCGAATAATAGAAAGACTAGGGGGCATTCCATGAAGTTAGCAAGTAGCACATTTAAGACTAATTGGAGAAAATTCTTTTTCACTCAACGCACAATAAAGCTCTAGAATTTGTTGCCAGAGGATGTGGTTAGTGCAGTTAGTGTAGCTGGGTTCAAAAAAGGTTTGGATAAGTTCTTGGATGAGAAGTCCATTAACTGCTATTAATTAAGTTTACTTAGGGAATAGCCACTGCTATTAATTGCATCAGTAGCATGGGATCTTCTTAGTGTTTGGGTAATTGCCAGGTTCTTGTGGTCTGGTTTGGCCTCTGTTGGAAATAGGATGCTGGGCTTAATGGACTCTTGGTCTGACCCAGCATGGCAATTTCTTATGTTCTTATCCTCACATTATTTATTACAATGGGTTAAGTTGATCGCAATTCAAGATAAAAGAGAAACAATCATATAAAATCCAGATATAAATAATAAGCAATCAAGTTGACTGCGGACATTTTTGCATCCTAATTTTATCAGAGTAATTTTAATTGATCTTGTACTGCATCCTATTTGACAACAGAAACTGAAAGAAACAACAAAGTATAATGATATGCTAAAAATGATAACATGTTATGATCACCAAAACTGGAGTTTTTTTTAAATCATTGTTGTTCTTAAATGGCATCTGGAAGTTAGCAAAAGCATTAGATCATCATTCTATAGCCCATACTTGTTATGACATTTTCTCCTTCCAGACCAATGCATATGATTCTTATGAAGGAAATTTTTAAAAGTGCCTGCACAGCTGCAAATTCTCAAGTACGTTTACCCTTGCACTGCGCACCAATTCGCAAAGAAAAAGAACAAGCAAACTTTCTCTTAGAAAATTGCCTGAAGAAAAATATATTTCCATGGGTATGCACCTTTTTCTGTATGTATATTTTCCTTTCAAAATGATGTGCAGATTTTTGAAAATACAAAATTATGCAGGCTATTGTCTCCCTGATCTGACTCTGCCTCCAAGCCCACCTACCCTTTTCACGAGTAACAGTATCCACTAGGAGGATTAGAGTTTTATCCTTCAGAAACCATGTAAGACCTGTTATTGGGAGTCATTTTTTAAAACAGTAATAGAATGTAAATGTGTGGACTGAACTCCATGCCACAGCCTTGCATACTTTCTTCATGGAGGCCAAAAGCAACAGGGCCACCTATGCTACCATGGCTCTCACAATATGAACTTTGACTCCAGGGATAAGCTTGCCTGGGCATAACAGAAGGAGATACAATCTACTGTACAACTAGACAGTGTACAATATTCAAAGATATTTAGATGGATAACTCACAAGTTATCAATCTAACTCCAATTTATCCATATAACTCCAAATTCTCCATCTAAATATTTAGTTTTGAATATTGACCTCTGTGTGTTTGGCTTGGCAATGCCTTATTGTTGCACTCGGGGGTGGACCCCAGTCCAGTGGTAGTACAGGGACTGTCCACAGGGGACGGAGCATGGAAGGAGACAGAGGCAGTGTAGAGCTTCACCTCTGGAAGCCCGAAGTCCCCGGGAGGAGCCCATAGGGACCCAGACCACTTGGACTTAGGTGGGCCTCGCAGGGTCTCCTGGGTGAGTATAAGTCCGGCGTGCCCACAGACACTAGAGGAGCACTATCGGGTTCGAGGCTGGAAACAGGTTGGAGGAGAGCGAACCAGAATAGAGATGGTGAGGACAGGCTAGGGACAGAGCCAGAATCAAGCAAGGTCAGGCGAGCAGGGTCAAAGTCCAGGAATCAGTCCGAGGAGTGATCAACGAAGCAAGGGTCATGATCTAGAGGTCAGGCAAGGTCGAAGAGCAGGCTGAGGTCTTGGGCAGGCAGGCAGGCAGGCAGGCAGGTCAGGAACAGGCTGAGGTCTTTGGCAGGAGGCAGGCAGGCAGCAGGTCAGGAACAGGCTGAGGTCTTTGGCAGGTGGCAGGCAGGCAGGCAGGTCAGGAACAAGCTGAAGTCTTTGGCAGGCGGCAGGCAGGCGGGCAGGTCAAGAACAAGCTGAAGTTTTTGGCAGGCGGCAGGCAGGTCAGGAACAAGCTGAGGTCTTTACCAGTAAGTCAGTCCGGGGTAAGACCAGGGAGACAAACAATGAACACTGGAACAAGCAGGGCAAGGAAGCAGGTACAAGCAGGAACGGAACTGGAACAGAAGGATCCTGGAACGAGACTAGGAACAAGCAAGCAGGAACACAAACAAGGGCAATCTCAGGAACAAACCGACCCGATTGCCAAGGCAAGGAAGTGAGGCCAGAAACTTCCTTTTAACATGAGTTCAATCAGGGTGCGCCGCAGAACTAGGCCCCACCCTAGAACCTACATCAGGGCGGCTGGTCTGCGCGCCCAGACACGTAGGGGTGTGGCTAGCTGTTGAGATGCTGAGGCCAGGCGTGAGGCCTGGCTTGCGACTGAAGGCCCAGTGACCGCCGCCGCAGGATACCAGGGCCTAGGTGGACTTGCAAGGGCCGCGAGGGAGACAGGACCGGGACCCGCTGTATCACCCCGAAGGTAAGCGGTCCCCTGCGCGGGACAACCGCAGGTGGGGCATGTAACACATATCTAGTTCAATCAAAAGAAACAAAAAGTTGGGTGGACTTCCTATAGAATTCAGTTCATCCCTGGTAAAAGGTTAAGGCTCATTTGTAATCCAATCCAAACTGTCCATGGTGAGACCGCACCTTGAATACTGTGTACAATTCTGGTCGCCGCATCTCAAAAAAGATATAATTGCGATGGAGAAGGTACAGAGAAGGGCTACCAAAATGATAAGGGGAATGGAACAGCTCCCCTATGAGGAAAGACTAAAGAGGTTAGGACTTTTCAGCTTGGAGAAGAGACGGCTGAGGGGGGATATGATAGAGATGTTTAAAATTATGAGAGGTCTAGAACGGGTAGATGTGAATCGGTTATTTACTCTTTCGGATAGTAGAAAGACTAGGGGGCACTCCATGAAGTTAGCATGGGGCACATTTAAAACTAATCGGAAAAAGTTCTTTTTTACTCATAGTACAATTAAACTCTGGAATTTGTTGCCAGAGGATGCGGTTAGTGCAGTTAGTATAGCGGTGTTTAAAAAAGGATTGGATAAGTTCTTGGAGGAGAAGTCCATTACCTGCTATTAAGTTCACTTAGAGAATAGCCACTGCCATTAGCAATGGTAACATGGAATAGACTTAGTTTTTGGGTACTTGCCAGGTTCTTATGGCCTGGCTTGGCCACTGTTGGAAACAGGATGCTGGGCTTGATGGACCCTTGGTCTGACCCAGTATGGCATTTCCTTATGTTCTTATGTTCTTATGTGCAAGGCTTGTTCATCTTTGTGGACACGGAGCCTTGGAAAAAATGTTAGTAGGATGACTGACTGGTTAAAGTGGAAATCTGATACCATCTTAGCCAGGAACTGAGAATGTGTTTGCGGAACTATCCTATTATGAAAAAAAACTTTGTATGGGATGCATAAGTTACTAGGGCTCGGAGCTTACTGATTCTGTGGGTCAAAGTGATTGCTACTAAAATTATGTCCTTCCAGGTAAGGTACTTCAGCTCACAAGAGTTTATAGGTTCGAAAGAAGCTTGTGTCAATTTGGTTAGTACCATATTGAAGTCCTATGTCAAAAAATAATCAAAAGTATGGTGAAATTACTACTTATCTGATCATTTCCTTTCCTTTAATAGATCTTACCAGGCCAGACCAGTGGGCTGTGCACACCAACCAGAGGATGGAGACAGAGATTAACAGGCCCACTAATGTCATTCCTTATATAACTCTGCGCTGACATCAGCCTGCCTGTATTCCTGTAACAAGCTTTCTATGGCCAAACTCAATACTTTCATGTAAGCCATTGCTTACAAGCTCAATATTATCATGTAAGTCACTGGCATTATTAGTAGCATGGGATCTATTTAATGTTTGGCTACTTGCCAGGAACTTGTATCCTGGATTGGCACAGGATGCTGGGCTTGATGGACAATTGGTCTAACCCAGGTATGGCAACTTCTTATGTGCTTATGTTCTTATGGAATATATATATACTTTTTTTTTGAAAACCAGTGAACTTCCAGAGGAACAAGGAATAAACATGAATGGGAAGAAAAACACTCACCAGTCAAACATGAACAGTCACTCACAGGGAACACAAAACTCAAGAACTTCTTTCATTCCTACTTATCGTCAGAGGAAATTCACTTTCTGATTCCTACCTAGTCATTATCATCCAACAAAAAACTGTGCAGCTGGCCTGGTCTGACTTTACTATAGGAAAGACAATTATCAGATAAATAGTAATTTCACCTTCCCCTTCATCCAGTCAAACCAGGCCAGACCAGTGGGATGTAACCAAGCTATTCCCTTATAGGGTGGGATGCTGCCCCAGTCCCTCACAATACCACTGAGGTAAAGGAGGCCTCCTCTCTAGCTGCCACATTTAGGCAATAATGCTTTGCAAAAGTATGCAGTGACAACCAAGTTGCCACTTTGCAAATCTCCAAATGAGAAACCAATTGTAGATTCATCCGAGAAACTGCTTGCGCCCTTGTGGAATGAGCTCATATTTACTCTGGAAGAGGAAATCAGAATCCACATAAGCCACTGTAATAATCTCCTTAATCCAGCATACAACTATACCTTGAGAGGTTGCCTCCACTTTTCAAGCTCCCCCATAGAGGTCAAAAAGATAATCAGAGAGTCTGAAAACATTAGTGATCTTAATGTACTGAAGGAGATGTCTTCTCACATCTAAGGCCAAAAGAATTGCATAGTTTTCCAAATCTGCCTGTCCACTAAATGAAGGCAAGGAAATAGACTGATTCAAGTGGAAATCTGACACAACGTTTGGAAGAAAGCAGAGTTGCTTACCTGTAACAGGTATTCTCACAGGACAGCAGGATGTTAGACTTCACATAAGGGTGACATCATCAGGATGGAGCCCAATCACGGAACACTTTTGTCAAAGTTTCTAGAACTTTGACTGGCACCTAATGGGCATGCCCAGCATAGCACCAACCCTGCAGCCAGCAGGGGTCCCTCTTCAGTCTCGTCTTATAGTAAAAAATACATGCGAAAAATAAAATAAGAAAACGTAAACGAACCCAACTCCGCGGGGTGCTGGGCAGGTTTCGTGAGGACTACCATCCTGCTGGTCCTGTGAGAACACCTGTTACAAGTAAGCAACTCCTCTTTTTCACAGGACCAGCAGGATGGTAGTCCTCACATATGGGTGAGTACCAAGCTTAGGATGCTCGAGCAATGCACCAAATGTACCCAAAGACGTGCAACAGGCACAAGAACTGGGGTGGAATTTGGTAGAGGACATCTTGAAACCTACTGGGTTGGCGGAAGGATGTTGATAGCTCAGTTCACAAATAAGTTGCGTAGCACAGACTGGCCAAAGATGGAATCTTGTCTGCCAGCCTTGTCTAAACAATAATGGGCTGCGAAGGTGTAGAGAGAGCTCCAGGTAGCAGACTTACAGATGTCAGCAAGCGGCACCGAGCATAGGTGCGCTACTGATGTTGCCATGGCCTGACAGAGTGTGCTTTAACACGGTCTTGAAGCGTAATGCCTTCCTGTAGGTAACAAAAGGAAATACAGTCCGCTAACCAGGAGGCGGAGAGTCTGCTTACCCACAGGTTTGCTCAATTTGATGGGATCGAAGGAAACAAACGATTGAGTGCATTTCCTATGGGCAGCTGTATGGTCTAGATAAAATGCTAGAACATGTTTACAGTCAAGGGTATGCAGAGCCCGTTCTCCTGGGTTTGAGTGGGGCCTGGGAAAGAAGGTGGGTAGTATAATGGATTGATTGATATGAAACTCCGATACTACCTTAGCTAAAAACATAGGGTGAGTGCAGAGTACTACCCTATCATGCAGAAGTTTAGTGTAAGGCGGGTAAGTGACTAAGGCCTGTAACTCACTAACTCTGCGAGCAGAAGAGATCGCCAAAAGAAAAATCACCTTCCAGGTGAGATGGTGGAGATCACAGGATTGGAGAGGCTCAAACAACGGTTTCATGAGCCACCCCAAAACCAAGTTGAGGTCCCAGGAAGGGGCCGGAGAACGCAGTGGAGGTTTAAGGTGGAGCAAGCCCTTCAAAAAGTGTGTTACGAGGGGTTGTACTGAAATAGGTACATCCCCGACACCTTTATGGAAGGCGGCTACCGCACTGACATGTACCCTGATAGAAGAAGTTTGGAGACCTGACTCTGACAGGTGCCAGAGATAGTCCAAAAACTTTGGTGTGGAACAAGTGAAGGGATCGATGGACATGGAAGTACACCACAAACCTGTTCCATTTGTACCACAAACCTGTTCCATTTGTAACGATAAGACTGCCTTGTGGAAGGCTTTTGTGAAGCTACTAGGACACGGGAAACTGGCTCTGAAAGGTTAAGAGGTTGAGGGATTAACCTTTCAACATCCAGGCAGTTAGGGAGAGGGCCTGGAGGTTGGGGTGATGAAGGCAGCCATTGTTCTGAGTGATCAGAAGCGGGTCCTTCCCCAGAGGAATGTGCCGGTGTACTGACAGGTCGTGGAGAATTGGAAACCAGACCTGGCGTGGCCAATGAGGGGCTATGAGAATCTTTAGTCCCTTGTCCCTTTGTAACTTCATGAGAGTCTTTGAAATGAGTGCAAGTGGAGGGTATGCATAAAGGAGACCACTGGCCCACGAAAGGGAGAAATCATCTCTTGGCTGAAGGTGTTGGCTGCGAGTGAGAGAGCAGAAGTTCCCTACTTTGCGGTTGTGAACTGACGCAAAGAGGTCTATGTGAGGGTAACTCCAACATTGGAATATTGAGTCCGCTACAGTGGGGTTGAAGGACCACTCATGCGGTTGAAAATTGCAACTCAGCTTGTCTGCCAACACATTGTCCACTCCCGGCAAGTAGGTGGCCCTGAGGTACATCGAGTAGGAAAGGGCTTCCGCCCATATCTGTGCAGCTTCCTGACACAGGAGGTAGGAGACCATTTCCCCTTGCTTGTTGATGAACCACATGGCCACCTGGTTGTCGGTTTGAGTCAGGATGACCTGGTTGGAAAGGTGATCCTGAAAAGTCCTGAGAGCATATCTGATTGCACGAAGCTCCAGGAAATTGATTTGGTGTTTGGCTTCCTCTGGAGACCAAATGCCCTGAGTTTACAGGTTTGCAAAATGTGCACCCCAGCCGAGGTTGGAGGCATCTGTTGTCAAGGTTATTTGAGGGTCTGGAGCCTGAAATGGAAGGCCTTGAAGCAGATTGGATTGGTTTATCCACCAAGCTAGTGATAAGCAGAGCTGGTTGGTGATGTGAACAATGGTGGACACTGGCTGAGAAGACTGAATCCACTGCGATTTTAGAGTCCACTGCTTTACTCTCATGGCCAAGTGGGCCATGGGAGTGACATGCACCAAGGAGGCCATATGACCCATTAAGACCAGAAAATGATGTGCAGTTAAGTGTTGTCAAGACTGCACTCGATAGGCCAGAGAAGCGAGAGTGAAAGCTCGATTCTGAGGTAGGAAGGCTTTCACTTTTAGAGTGTCCAAGTCGGCCCCTATGAACGATAGGGTTTGAGAGGGAATTAGCCTGGATTTTGGATAGTTTAAGAGAAACCCTAGGGAGATCAGGGTATGGCACATGAGATGTAGAGACGTCAGTGCAGCTGGCTGAGTAGGAGCCCTGATCAACCAATCATCGAGATAGGGATAGACGTGGACACTTTGACTCCTGAGAAAGGCAGCTACCACTATGAGGCAGGTGATGAAGACTTGTGGGGCAGATGCTAGGCCGAATGGTATCACTCGATATTGGAATTGTTTTGGGCCTACTACGAACCGCAGGAATTTGCGATGTGACGAGTAATTGAAATATGTGTGTAGGCGACCTGGAGGTCTAGACAGCAGAGCCAGTCTTTCCTTTGGAGAAGGGGAAGAAGAGAACCCAAGGTCGCCATCTTGAACTTTTCTCTTTGTAGGTATTTGCCCCTGCCCCTGTTGGGAGAGGGGCACTGGCTCTATTGCTCAGGACTGGAAGAGGAGGGAGACCTCCTGCTCCAGGAGTGATGAGTGGTCGAATGTTCCCCATGTCAGCCGAGGTGGGGAATCCGGTGGAAAAGAGAGAAAGTTGAAGTGGTAACCTTGGGTTATTACAGCGAGTACCCACTGATCTGTGGTGACTGTATGCCATGGTTTGGAGAAGTGGGACAACTGGCCTCTGACGGGAATGGTCGGAAGTGGAGGCTGGGTACTGCTCTCTAGGAAGGAGTCAAAAGCCAGATGCTGGACCTGGCTGGGGGGCTGGCTGTGACTTCTGTACTCAAGGTTGCTTGGATTGCCCTTTTTGGTAAGTCTTAGAAGCTCGAGCCCTGGATGCCAGGGGATAGAATCTCCTTTGCCGGTAGAATTGTTTCTTGGAGTTTCTCCTAAAAGATCTTTTGGAAGAGGACGAGAGATCAGAAGGCAGTAAGGAGACCTGGCGCAGAGTCACCTGGTGGTCCTTGAGCTGCGCCACTGTTTCTTGAATCTTTTCTTCAAAAAGATTATCCTCAGCACAGGGCAAGTCAGCTAACCTGTCCTGTACTTCTGGTCTGAGGTCTGAAGACTATAGCCAGGCCCATCTTTTTGCACTAATTCCTGCTGCCGAAACTCTGGAGGAGATGTCGAAAATGTCATAAGCCGACCTTACTTCATGTGTGCCAGCGTCTAGACCCTTCTGTGCTAGGCCATGAAGTTGGTCCTGGAATTGCAGAGGTAAGGCTTCAGCAAATTCCTGAATCTTCGTAAACAGGGCCCTATTGTACTGGGTCATGTATAATTGATAGGAAGCAATGCGAGAGCTGAGCATTGACCCATGAAATACTCGCCTTCCAAATCCATCCAGAAATTTCTGTTCCTTTCCTGGGGGAATGGAAGAATAGGGTTTGGAGCATCGTGCTCTCTTCTGGGCTGACTCCACAACTACATAAGAACATAAGAACGAGCCATACTGGGTCAGACCAAGCGCTCATCAAGCCCAGCATCCTGTTTCCAACAGTGGCCAATCCAGGCCATAAGAACCTGGCAAGTACCTAAAAACTAAGTCTATTCAGTGTTACTGTTGCTAGTAATAGCAGTGGCTGTCAACTTAATTAATAGCAAGTAATGGACTTCTCCTCCAAGAACTTATCCAATCCTTTTATAAATACAGTTATACTAACTGCACTAACCACATCCTCTGGCAACAAATTCCAGAGTTTAATTGTGCATTGAGTGAAAAAGAACTTTCTCTGATTAGTTTTAAATGTGCCACATGCTAACTTCATGGCGTGCCCCCTAGTCTTTCTATTATCTGAAATAGTAAATAACCGATTCACGTTTTAGACCTCTCATGATTTTAAACACCTCTATCATATTCCCCCTCAGCCGTCTCTTCTCCAAGCTGAAAAGTCCTAACCTCTTTAGTCTTTCCTCATAGGGGAGCTGTTCCATTCCCCTTATCATTTTGGTCGCCCTTCTCTGTACCTTCTCCATCGCAAATATATCTTTTTTGAGATGCGGCGACCAGAATTGTACACAGTGTTGAAGGTGCAGTCTTACCATGGAGCAATACAGAGGCATTATGACATTTTCCGTTTATTCACCATTCCCTTTCTAACAATTCCCAACATTCTGTTTGCTTTTTTGACTGCCGCAGCACACTGAACCAACAATTTCAATGTGTTATCCACTATGACACCTAGATCTCTTTCTTGGGTGGTAGCACCTAATATGGAACCTAACATTGTATAACTATAGCATAGGTTATTTTTCCCTATATGCATCACCTTGCACTTATCCACATTAAATTTCATCTGCCATTTCGATTCCCAATTTTCCAGTCTCACAAGTTCTTCCTGCAATTTATCACAATCTGCTTGTGATTTAATTGTTCTGAACAATTTTGTATCATTTGGAAATTTGATTACCTCACCTTTCCAGATCATTTATAAATATATTGAAAAGTAAGGGTCCCAATACAAATCCCTGAAGCATTCCACTGCCCACTCCCTTCCACTTAGAAAATTGTCCATTTAATCCTACTCTCTGTTTCCTGTCTTTTAGCCAGTTTGTAATCCACAAAAGGACATCACCACCTGTCCCATGACTTTTTACTTTTCCTAGAAGCCTCTCATGAGGAACTTTGTCAAACGCCTTCTGAAAATTCAAGTACAGTACATCTACTGGTTCACCTTTATCCACATGTTTATTAATTCCTTCAAAAAAGTGAAGATTTGTGAGGCAAGACTTGCCTTGGGTAAAGCCATGCTGACTTTGTTCCATTAAACCATGTCTTTCTATATGTTCTGTGATTTTGATGTTTAGACACTTTCCACTATTTTTCCTGGCACTGAAGTTAGGCTAACTGGTCTGTAGTTTCCCGGATCACCCCTGGAGCCCTTTTTAAATACTGGGGTTACATTAGCTATCCTCCACTCTTCAGGTACAATGGATGATTTTAATGATAGGTTACAAATTTTTACTAATAGGTCTGAAATTTCATTTTTTTAGTTCCTTCAGAACCCTGGGGTGTATACCATTCGGTCCAGGTGATTTACTACTCTTCAGTTTGTCAATCAGGCCTACCACATGCTCTAGATTCACCGTGATTTGGTTCAGTCCATCTGAATCATTACCCATGAAAACCTTTTCCAGTACGGGTACCTCCCCAACATCCTCTTCAGTAAACACTGAAGCAAAGAAATCATTTAGTCTTTCCGCGATGGCCTTATCTTCTCTAAGTGCCCCTTTAACCCCTTGAACATCTAACGGTCTAACTGATTCCCTCACAGGTTTTCTGCTTCAGATATATTTTAAAAAGTTTTTACTGTGAGTTTTTGCCTCTACGGCCAACTTCTTTTCAAATTCTCTCTTAGCCTGTCTTATTAATGTCTTACATTTAACTTGCCAACGTTTATGCATTATCCTATTTTCTTCTGTTGGATCCTTCTTCCAATTTCTGAATGATGATCTTTTGGCTAAAATAGCTTCTTTCACCTCCCCTTTTAACCATGCCGGTAATCGTTTTGCCTTCTTTCCACCTTTTTTAATGTGTGAAATACATCTGGACTGTGCTTCTAGGATGGTATTTTTTAACAATGACCACACCTCTTGCACACTTTTTACCTTTCTAGCTGCTCCTTTCAATTTTTTTCTAACAATTTTTCTCATTTTATCAAAGTTTCCATTTTGGAAGTTTAGCACGAGAGCTGTGGATTTGCTTACTGTCCCTCTTCCAGTCATTAATTCAAATTTTATCATATAGAAACATAGAAACATAGAAATGACGGCAGAAGAAGACCAAACGGCCCATCTAGTCTGCCCAGCAAGCTACGCACTTTATCCATTTTTTTCCCCTTTTTTCTCTCCCACCTGTTACTATTGGCTTCCAGTACCCTCCAGCCCTAATTCCCTTCCACCCCACCACCAATTTAGAGAGCAGCGCCGTATCTGCATCCAAGTGAACGTCCAGCTCAATTAGGGGTAGCAACTGCTGTAACAAGCAGGCCACACCCTTACCCCATACTCTTACCCACCCCTGTTTTTATTTATTTATTTATTTTGGAGATAGTAGCCCTCCATCCTTCCGCTCCGTGAAGGTGGAGCACCAACTACTGGCCACTGGCATCCCGCTCCGTGAATGCCTCTGTGGCTACTGCCGCTCCGTGCAGTGTTTGAATGCCTCTGTGGCTACTGCCGCTCCGTGCAGTGTTTTGCTGCCTCCTCTTTATTCACGCCCTCTAGACTTGATGGATCCACAGTGTTTATCCCACGCCCCTTTGAAGTCATTCACAGTTTTAGACTTCACCACTTCCTCCGGAAGGGCATTCCAGGCATCCACCACCCTTTCCGGGAAGAAATACTTCCTGACATTGGTTCTTAGTCATCCTCCCTGGAGCCTCAGCTCGTGACCTCTGGTTCTGCTGATTTTTTTCCGATGGAAAAGGTTTGTCGTTGTCTTTGGATCATTAAAGTTTTTCATGTATCTGAAAGTCTGAATCATATCACCCCTGCTCCTCCTTTCCTCCAGGGAGTACATATTTAGATTGTTCAATCTCTCCTCGTATGTCATCCGATGAAGACCCTCCTCCTTCCTGGTCGCCCTTCTCTGTACCGCTTCCATCTTGTCCTTGTCTCTTTGTAGATACGGTCTCCAGAACTGAACACAGTACTCCAGGTGAGGCCTCACCAAGGACCTGTACAAGGGGATAATCACTTCCCTTTTCTTACTAGATATTCCTCTCTCTATGCAGCCCAGCATTCTTCTGGCTTTTGCTATCGCCTTGTCGCATTGTTTCGCAGACTTCATATTATGATCACTATTGCCAAGTGGCCCCACCACCGTTACCTCTCTCACCAAATCCTGTCCTCCACTGAGAATTAGATCCAAAATTGCTCCCTGTCTTGTCGGTTCCTGAACCAATTGCTACATAAAAATGTCATTTATTCCATCCAGGAACTTTATATCTCTAGCATGTACCAATGATACATTTACCCAGTCAATATTGGGGTAATTGAAGTCTCCCATTATTACTGCACTTCCAATTTGGTTAGCTTCCCTAATTTCTTTTAGCATTTCACTGTCAGTCTCACCATCTTGACCAGGTGGACGGTAGTATACTCCTATCACTATAGTCTTCTCCGACACACAAGGGATTTCTACCCATAAAGATTCAATTGTGCTGAATGATGATCTAGTTGAGCTCTCTGGAAGCCAAGGACTGGCTGAACTAGATAGGTGGCATCTGCCTTACAGTTGACAGGTGCCACAGAGCCAGGGTGCTCCTAATTTCTCTTTAAAAGGTCCAAGAGGATGTCATGAATAGGGATTTCCTTAGGAGCATCGAGAAATTGGAGAAGTTCTAACAATTGATGCCTAGAGTCCTCTTTGGTCTGAAGCTGGAATGGAACTGTTTCAAACATTTCTTTAACAAAGTTGATAAAGGACAAGTCCTCTGGAGGAGAATGCTTTGTTTCATCAGGAGGAGAGGGCTGTGAAGGCAGATCATCTGTATCCTGGGACGAATCATTGGTCCAGGGATTATATAGCTCTCATATGTTCATCAGAAGGGAGTAACAGTGTTATTCCGGAAGGTCTGGGCCTAGGCATCGATGGCCTTGAAAGTGGAATCGAAGGCATCGATGGAGGCATCGAAGGCATCGACAGCATCAAGGGAGGCATTGGAGGCATTGATGAAGGCATCGATGGAATCGGTGACATCGATGGATGTTTCGGTGGTAGCACTCCAGAGGGCAGAATGGAGATCGGTGATTCTTCTTCTTCTTCCGATGACAAGGGTATCAGTGATGAAAGAATCGGGGCCATTGGTTCCCTCGGATGCACCGGTGGAAGAGCACCGATTAACTTATCCATTCTTGCAAATAGCGGTGCAAGCGCCATGGATATCGGATTGGTGGCTGGAGCAGGAACTGGCACTGGCATTGATGGAGGTTTGAACCCCTGGAGTGCTTTTCCAATGGCCTCTTGGATCATCTGATCCAATTCCTCATGGAAACCTGGGGTATGGATACCCGGTTCTGGAGTAGGAGGCAGCACTGGCGTAGCCAGAGGGTTCACCGGTGAAGGTGGAATCGCGGATCCCGGCACCTGTCCAGGTGGGGAACACTTCGGTGACCCAGAGACAGAAGAGGATAGGGCCTTTTCTGTTTGGCACTTCTTTGTCGGTGGCACAGATGACATCAATGTCGAGGGCTTGCCTGTATCGGTGGCCTGAGCTTTTCAATGGCGGTGTTGATGTTTTTCTCGATGTTCTCCTCGGTCTTTCTCTTGAGGAGGAACAGAGGGGGTTGACACCTGTGGAGTCGTCGAAGCTGGTCAGGCAGCAGCGGTTTCCCAGTGCTGGCGCAAAGTAGACGGTACTGCTTAAGACAACGTCGAAGCTATCGATGGAGTCGGGGTTTTTGGCTGAAAGAGAAGTCCCATCTTCTCCAGCCTAGCCTTGCGACCCTTTGGTGTCATTTGGCACTATTGGTGCAAGTAAGGACATCATGGACGGACCCCAAACACATCACACAGACCATGTGAGGGTCAATGATGGACATCGATTGAGTGCAGTCAAGGCACCGACAGAAACCCAATGCCATGGATTCGACAAAATTTAGCCACGGTGCAGTCGATGGCCGGTAGGCCACGAGGGAAAACCTCGACGGGAATAGACCGCAAGCAGGTAAAAAACTTACCATTCGACCACGGAGCAAACATATCGATAAGGGGACCACTGTGGGGTAAAATGTTTTTGAAATTTTTGATGAAGTTCCTTGAGGAAAAATTCCTGTCAGGAATCTCTGAACAGCTCCTTAACCCGCATGGCTACTGCTGTGCGGAAAAAAGAAGACTGAAAGGGGACCCCTGCTGGCTGCAGGGTTGGTGCTATGCTGGGCATGCCCAGTAGGTGCCAGTCAAAGTTCTAGAAACTTTGACAAAAGTGTTCTGTGATTGGGCTCCATTCTGTTGATGTCACCCATATGTGAGGACTACCATCCTGCTTGTCCTGTGAGAAAGGAAGGTACCATGTGAAATACCAAGAAAGGCTCCCTGCATGAAAGCACATACAATTCTGAAACTATCTGAGCCAAACAAATAGCTACTAGAAAAATTGTCTTTAAGGTAAGCAGATATCTGGAAATCCCTTTAAGAGGAGAAAAGCGTGATCCACCCAAAAAGGACAAAAGTAAATTTAGACCACAAAAAGGAACTAGAATTCAAAGTGAAGGTCTAAAATGCTTCATCCCTCTCAAAAAATGAGAAACATCCAAATGAGAAGAGAGCCGTCTATCAATCCACCCTCTATACCAGAGGTGGTCAACTCTGGTCCTCAAGAGCCACAAACAGGCCAAGTTTTCTGGATATCCACAGTGAATATGGCTGAGAAAAAAATTTGCATGTATTGACTCCATTGTATGCAAATCTATCTCATGCTTATTCATTGTGGATATCCGAAAAATCTGGCCAGTTCTCGAAGGCTGGAGTTGGCCACTCCTGTTCTATAATAAAAAAGGGCCACTATCTGTACATTCAAAGTATTAAAAGCCAAACCCTTAGAGTGGCCTTCCTACAGAAATCTCAAAATCAACAGCACAGGCAAGGTTCCAGGAATACACTGATATTCTGAACACCATTCCTCAAACACTCTCTAGACACGCACATATGCTAATGAAGTGTAAAACTTCCTTGCTTTCAATAGTGTTACCACCATGGCCTGAGAGTAATTATTCTTTACTAATCACGCCCTCTCAAGGGCCAGGCCATGAGATGAAATCAATGCAGATACTTGTGAAACATCAACCCCTGGCATAGTAGTTCCTTGTGAAATGGAAAACATGGAGCACTGTTAAACAATAGACATCAAAAGTCCGTTTAGCATGGCCAGTGCGGCCAATCTGGAGCAACTAGAAGAACAACTCCTCAATGTTTGGTGATCCTTTAAAGTATTCTGCCTATCATGGGCCAAGAAGGAAACATGTACAATATTTCTCCCTTGGATCACTCTAACAATAAGGCATCAATTCCAGATGAAAGACCATTTTGCCTTCGACTGACAAACCTGTGTATCTTAACATTCTGGCCACTTGACATATCAGATCCCAATCTGGAAGACCCCATTGTTTCATAATGAGATTGAAGGCCTTCTGCGACAGAAACCATTCGCCTGGATCTAGTACATTACAGCTTAGGAAGTCTGCCTGAACGTTGTCCACTTCTACAATGTGTGACGCTGACAAGGCTTTCAGATTCATTTCCACCAAAGGAAGGAGAATGTTCATCTCTAAGGAGATATGAGAGCTCTGCATTCCTCCCTGACAACTTATATATACTATTGCCATGGCATTGTCAGACATCACTCTGGTTGCCTACTTCACTAGACATAGCGTGACATGGAACAGTGCTAAATGAATAGCTCTGGCCTCCAATTGATTGATGGAAAAACATGCCTCCTTGGAAGTTCACTAACCCTGAATGAACAATTCCTGACAGTGAGCTCCCCAACATATGAGACTGGCATCTGTTATTCCTATGACCCAGGTCAGGGTCATTGGAGTCATGCCCATTTTCAAATGCCTGCTGTCCAGCCACCATTGCAAACTCTGCTTTGCCGTTGCTGGCAGTGGTAGCCTTTCAGAACAATTCTGAGATTGGGGATTCCATCTGGATAATAAGGACATCTGGAGAGGAAGCATGTGGAATCATGCTCAGGGGATGATGTCCAAGGCTGTTGCCATAGATCCTAGAGTCTGTAGGTAAGCCCATACCATAGGATTCTTGATCACTCCTAATGCCTATATCTGGTCACACAGCTTTTGAATTCTCTGATTTGTTAAATGGAACCAACTTGTCTTCATGTTGAAAGACACTCCCAGGTATTCCAGCATCTGGGTGGGCTGAAGATTGTTCTTAGAGAAATTGATCACCTACTCCAATTCCTGTATCAAATGAACTATTCACTGAGGGGTGGACACGTTCTCCTGAAAGGACCTTGCCCTTATTGACCAATCGTCCAGAGAGGGGTGCACTGCTGCTGCTACCACCATAATCTTGGAGAAGGTCCTTGGAGCAGTTGCCAACACAATTGGTATTGCCTGAAACTGATAATGATGATCTAATACTGCAAACCTGAGGAAACACTGGTAATCCTTCTAGATTGGAATGTGTAGATAGGCCTCTGTCAGATCCAAAGAGGTCAGAAACTCTCCTTTCTGCTCTGTCAGGATGACTGATCTTAAGGTCTCCATCCTGTAATGGGCTGATTTCAAGAACTCATTGACAAATTTCAGATTTAGAAGTAGTCAAAATGACCCCTCTTTCTTTGAGACCACAAAGTAAATAGAGTAGCATCCCTGCCCTTCCTTATCCTTTCCTACTAAAAAATACTACGTTATTCCAAATGTTAATGATGTGTCATATATTCACAACAACCCTCATTCGGGAGCTTAATGTATCCACTGAATTGTGTTACATTCTGTTCACTTAGGAATAGTATGGGATTGTGTAGCCAATTATGAAGTGAAATGCTCACCACCGAATATATCTAATCATCAGGTTTGTTGTTATAAATCCACTTGGCAATACGTGTACCCAATAAATCCAATTTTTTTGTTTTTTTGTTATTTTCTCTTGATATTTTCTTCCTTTACTAGTTCACTTGCTCCTTAAATAATATTCACTATATGTACACCGTCATTCACATCTACTGTGTATTTAACCACATTCTAAGGTATGTCCATAGAATGGAGCCGCCTCCATTTTGAAATATGCGGGAACACTGAAAGGAGTTCGGTCCGAGAAACAAAACTAATGTTGAAGCCCGCGCCCCTGACGAAGGTCTCACGAAACACGCGCAGTGTCGGGCGGGTGTTGTAAACAGTTTAATCTGCAGTAAAAAGTCGGGTCTTCACAACAGGGTACAGAAATTTGTTACCGCTGCCGCTTTATTTCATGATAAGTACCTTTCATTTCTATGGACATACCTTAGAATGTGGTTAAATACATAGTAGATGTGAATGATGGTGTACATATAATGAATATTATTTAAGGAGCAAGTGAACTAATAAAGGAAGAAAATATCAAGAGAAAATAACAAAAAAACAAAAAAATTGGATTTATTGGGTACACGTATTGCCAAGTGGATTTATAACAACAAACCTGATGATTAGATATATTCGGTGGTGAGCATTTCACTTCATAATGGGCTACACAATCCCATACTATTCCAAAGTGAACAGAATGTAACACAATTCAGTGGATACATTAAGCTCCCGAATGAGGGTTGTTGTGAATATATGACACATCATTAACATTTGGAATAACGTAGTATTTTTTATTAGGATTGTGATTGCATTACTACGATTGGCATCCAGTTATTTAAAATATACACTTCCTTATCCTTTGGCAACAGAATCACAGCGTTCAAGTCGAGGAGCCTCTGTAGAGTTGCTCTTATGACCAATCTTTTGATGACTGAATGACAAAGCGAAACCATAAAAGTGTCAGAAATGGGATATAATCATTTCTTACTATCTCTAGGACCCATTGATCAATTGTGATTTGGGCCTAACTTGATAAAAATAGGAACAGACAGCCTCCTATCTCTGGTAACAGAGATGGAGTTCGCAAACACTCATTGTGTAGCTCTAGCCAAACTGGACCTGGACATTCTGTCCTTGTTCTCTTTTCTAGGATGAAAGGACTGCATCCTGGAGTAGGGCCTGAGCAACTGAGCCACTGAACCATGACTTTGCACGTTACCAGAGGATGTAGTCAGTGCAGTTAGTATAGCTGTGTTTAAAAAAGGATTGGATAAGTTCTTGGAGGAGAAGTCCATTACCTGCTATTAAGTTCACTTAGAGAATAGCCACTGACATTAGCAATGGTAACATGGAATAGACTTAGTTTTTGGGTACTTGCCAGGTTCTTATGGCCTGGATTGGCCACTGTTGGAAACAGGATGCTGGGCTTGATGAACCCTTGGTCTGACCCAGTATGGCATTTTCTTATGTTCTTCAATCTTGGTATTAACTACGAGATGAAAAATTCTGGGACAGATTTCTAGCCCTATCCTCAGGAAGCTTGGAGATCTTAGCATCATCTCAGGCTTTGCCATTTCTCTAATTCCTCTCCAAAGAGAAGCTGACCCTTAAAGGGAAACTTAATCAAGTTAGTCTTCAAGATAGAATCCGCTGACCAGTTACACATCCAGAGGAGCAGTCTAGCTGTCACCCCTCTGGACAAAGCACATATCAAATTATTTATTTATTTATTTATTTACTTATTTATTTAACGCTTTTCTATACCGGCATTCATGATGGATATCATATCATGTCGGTTTACATGGAACTGGGGTAAACATTAACTTAACATTGAACAGGAGGCAAAGTTACAATAAACAAGGTGTAGTGAACTTGGGCGTTGAGGTAGCAAGAGGCTAAAGAAACAAAGGAGGAGAACTTAACATGTGGTAACTAGGGGATGCCTGGATCTATATAGAGGATTTGCCTAAGAGTCTTTTATTCATGGTTCACATCAGTTGGGGGAAGGCTTGAGTTAATAACCAGGTTTTAAGTTTTTTCCGAAATGTTGAAAGGCAGGGTTCAAGTCTGAGATCTGTAGGCATGGTGTTCCAGATGGTGGGTCCTGCAATCGAGAATGCCTGATCTCTGGTGGTTATATGAAGGGTGGCTTTAGTTGTGGGGATGTGTAGGGTTCCTTTATACCTTTCTCTGATGGGTCTTGTAGATGTGTGAAGTTTGAAAGGAATCTGCAGATCGAGTTGGAGCTGTTTGTGGATGATTTTGTGGATGATGATGAGGGACTTGTGTAAGATTCTGAAGTTTATTGGGAGCCAATGTAAGTTCCTGAGGATGGGTGTGATGTGATCAACACGGTTGGTGTTTGTTAAGATTCTGGCTGCCGAGTTCTGGAGCATTTGCAGGGGTTTAGTTGTGGAGGAGGGGAGACCCAAAAGAAGGGCATTACAATAGTCTAACTTGGAAAAAAGCAGGGTTTGGAGGACTGTCCTGAAATCTTGAAAATGTAGGAGAGGTTTGAGTCTTTTTAGCATTTGTAGTTTGAAGAAGCCATCTGTAGTTTGAAGAAGCCATTATAGCCGGCATCCATCAACTATGCCACCCCCAGTGATGGAGAATTTTCCCAAGCTCTTCGTAGGCATCCTGTCCAGTTGTAAGCCCAATCTTGCCACAGTGCAGCTATCTGAAGCGCCATGCTCATAGACTCAAAGGCCTGTTTAAGAACCAATTCAGTCTTTTGGTTCTGAGTATCTTTCAGAGTCACATCTTTTCTAATGGAATAGTGGTTCTTTTTGTAACCAAAGAAACCAAGGCATTCACTTTGGGGAAACAAAATTTCTCCTTCACCTGTGGATTTAGTGAATACAACTTGGCCAAAGAATAGCCTTCCTTAAAATTTACTTCTTGGGCTGCATATTCCAAATCAATCAAATCCTGTACTGCTTAGTGCAGGAGAAAAAAACAAAAAATAAACCTGAGGCCTGTGACCACAAAATACAACAAAAACAGAGGAGTGGAATGCTTCAAGGATAAATATGAAGTAAAGGGACAAGGAACAATAATAAAAGGAAAGTAAATAGAGAAATATATAGGTGTTATTAAAATAACCATCCACTAATGAATTAAAATACATTTTAGTAAAATATAAACACATAATAATTATACAGCAATCAATAAATATTAGAGATTAAAAATCTTGGCATGATCACGTTTCAGCATTGCCTGCTTCAGGGGATAAAAGTATTCAACATCAGGTATAGTAAAAATAAGTTGTGTGATACCTCTGCTAAGTGACGAGAAGGAGAAGCCCAAATGGGCAAATTTCTTCAAGTGCTGGCTTATGAGAGTGGACCAAACAGATAAATATAAATTGGAATCCAGTGGTTGCCAAAGCATATCTAGTAAAAACATTGAAGGGACTATGCAAATCCTCCTACATGGGGTACGTTGGTCAAAAATCCATCTCTCAGTAAGTGATCACCTTCCTTCTACTAATACGCTAGAAACACTCCATCTAATTATACCAAAAATGATACAATGTAAGGATTCCCTTTTTAAGGGAAGAGCAGCTGCATATTCTGAAAATAGATGTCCTGATGAAATAGAGCTGCCCATAGATTCAAAATTGCCCGTGGCCAAGTCCCCTAGGACTTCCACATACTCCCTCTGCACAATGTCAATGCAGCTCCCACCTGCACCTTCCTAAAATGGCAGGTTGAGCAGAGCACCAACTTTCTCCTGCGTTCCATGGGTGGCTCCATTTTGCCACCATGTGTCCCACTGAAAAACGCAGTCCTGAATTGCCTAAATTCCTAAATTTACTCCCCTCTTAACGCCAAACTCGCTAAAGGTGGCCTGCAATCAGGGCCTGCTGCCCCCGTTCAGCACCACCGCTGAACTGTGCCTTCTTTTTTATTGAGTTCCTGATAGAGAGCAAACAAGTTTAAAAGAACAGCTCAGGGGAAAGCGAGAAGGGAAATATAAAAGTGGAAGGGAAGGATTGAGAGACAGAGAATGATACCTCAGGAAAGTACAAACAAGGACCCTCTGGAAGCCCCCTGGCCCTCACAAGCTCGAGTAAGCTGAGCTATCACCCCTAGAGTGCAAAGTACCTCTTTTTTATTTTTAATCTTCTATCACGGAGCCACAGACAGGATGCCCGGTATTGACACTTAACTGAGCGAGTGAAAAGTTTATCTTTTACTCATGAGCGTCTGAGCTTCTTGTTTTGACCCACAGATTGAGTCCACAGCATGGGATGCTTGTCAACCATCTGCTAGAGAAAGAGAAAACTGGCAGGCTGATGTTAACGCAAAGCTATATAAAGAGAGACATTGGCGAGCATGTTAATCTCTGTTGCCAACTACTGGTTGGCATGCACAACCCACTGGTCTAGCCTGGTCTGACTGGATGACGAGGAAGAATGAATAAACAAAACACAGCGGAATACTCAATGGGTAGCTTCACTAGAAACAAACCTTGCATGAATCTAACAACTAAAGGATGTACAGATATTGTTTTACACTCCACATAGTGATGTCAAGAGCCAAATGCATTAAGGTGAATCCTAACAGAGTCAATCTTTATACCACACACTGAAAGATATTGTTATGCTCAGGCTTGTGGACCCTTGGCCGACGAGAGGATGGTATACTTTCCAGATGGTCCGTAGGCTCTCTCGTCGGGTGGCGAGGCAGGACAGGGGGTAGGACCAGTCAACCCTTGGCACTGGAGGCTGAGGTGAACACGGAGGCGATGAGGAGTCGGGACGAAGTGCTGTGTCTTCACCACTGGTGGTCTGCAGTCCCCCCGGGAGGAGCCCGTAGGGACCCAACCGCTGGGACTTAGGTGGACCTCGAGAGGTCAGGCAACGGTGCAAAGGCCAACTGGAGCTTTGCCCTGGAAGCCTGCGGTCCCCCCAGGAGGAGCCCGTGGGGACCCGGGCCGCTGGGACTTAGGTGGGCCCTTGGAGACAGAGTCTTGAAGAAGTCCTAGGTCGAATACCAGAGGGTCAACGCTCACCAGTCCAGAGTCGAGTGCCAGAGAATCACCGCTTGCCAAGCCAAGGTCAGGAACCAGAGAATCACCGTCAGCCAATCTGAAGTCAGGAACCAGAGAATCACCGTAAGCCAATCCGAAGTCAGGAACCAGAGAATCAAGATGAAACAGGAACCAGCGTCCAAGCACCAGGAACTCACTGAAGCAAGCAGACTAGACAGTGAAGGAATGTTGCCAAGTCGGGGAATGAGCAGAGGAAGCCTTCCTTTATACTTCCCCTGCTCAGGCTGATTAGGCACAGGTGCAGCTGGTTAAAGGGATCAGGTCCCTTTAAATCTAGGAAGGGGCGTGGCCTCGTGCCTAACGATGGCGGTGGCCATCTTGGATTTTCTTCGTGGAGGAATCGCTGCCGGATGCCGTGAGGGAGGAGCAGGGATGGCTCCTCCTGCGTCGGTCGACATGGGGGACACGTGCCGGAGCGAGGGCCTAGCGTCGGGGTCCTCCCCTGGGATTCCTGCGGTGGGTCGCCGTCGTGGGTGAGGTGGGGGGGTCCGCGGCTGTGGGTGCCACGGCCGCGGAACACAACAGTACCCCCCTCTTTAGGGCGCCTCCCCGGAGACCTGGGTTTAGCCAGATGATCCTTGTGGAACTGCTCCAGCAGATTCCGGCCCAGGATGTTAGCCAGAGGCTCCCAGAAGTTCTCCTCGGGGCCGAAGCTTTCCCACGCTAACAGGTACTCCCACTTCTTTCGATGCTTCCTCACATCTAGTACCTCCCGGACCTGATAGGTGAGGTCATCTTCGGAGGCGACAGGTTGGGGAGTAGGAGGCGAGCTGGAGGGCCATGACAATACCAGAGGTTTCAGGAGAGAGACATGAAAGGTATTGTGTATCTTAAGAGACGGAGGGAGGCGTAGTTGATAGGAGACTGCACCCACCTGCCGGATGATGGGGAATGGCCCGATGAATCGCGGAGCCAATCGAGAGGATGGCAGCTTCAAACGGATAAATTGTGTACTTAACCAAACCTTTTGGCCCGGTCGGAGAGGTGGGTATGGTCTCCTGTGCTGGTCCGCATACTTCTTAGCTGTCTGACCGGCCTTGACCAGGGCGCGCTTTGTGGACAACCATAGGCGATGCAGCTCTTCAGCCGAGAGCTGGGCTACTGGAGACGTCACCTTGGTGGGGACAGGCAGTGGCGGTCGTGGCTGTTTCCCATAAACTACCTGAAACGGGGAGGATCCTGTTGCCGCAGAGACGTGGGAATTTAGTGCGAATTCGGCCCAGGGCAGCAGGCTGGCCCAGTCATCTTGTTTTTCACTGACGTATAACCGGAGGAATTGTTTCAACGTTTGATTAGTTCTCTCAGCGAGGCCATTGGTCTGAGGATGGTAACCGGACGTATAGTCTAATGTGACGTCGAACTTCAAACAAAGGGCCCTCCAAAACTTAGCAGTGAATTGTGGTCCGCGATCCAAGAGGATACTTTTAGGGAGGCCATGTAGCCTGAAGACATGTTGGACAAACAGCTGAGCCAGTTGCGGAGCAGACGGCAGTCCTGGCAACGGCACGAAGTGCGCCATTTTACTAAAACGGTCAATGACCACCCAAATTGCTGTGTTGCCGCTGGATGGTGGCAAGTCTACCACGAAGTTGGTAGCCACATGAGTCCATGGTTCGGAGGGCGTAGGTAACGGCTGAAGGAGCCCTGGGGTCGAGCCGAAGATTCTCTTGTGGCGGGCGCAGGACTGACAGGATTCTACATACGCTCTAACATCCTTGTTGACCTTTGGCCACCAGTAATAGCGGCGCAGGAGCTGAAGTGTCCAGGATTGCCCTGGGTGACCAAAACAGCGGGAGTCGAGGGCCCATGCCAAGACTTGTTTCCGCAAGCCCGTAGGAACTAAGGTTTTCCCTGGAGGGATTGTCGTGGTAGCAGACAAGAGGAGGCAGGACGGCTCGATGATGTATCGCGGTTCCTCTGAGCCTTCAGTAGATTCAAATACCCGGGATAGGGCATCGGCCTTGATGTTCTTCTCCGCCGGTCTGTAGCGGAGCACAAAATTAAACCGGGTAAAAAACAGGGCCCAGTGTGCTTGCTGTGGGTTGAGCCGTTGTGCTCGGTGCAGGTATTCGAGGTTCTTATGATCCGTATAGACAGTGAACTGATGCTGTGCCCCCTCCAGCCAAGGGCGCCATTCCTTGAGAGCGACCTTGATTGCCAACAACTCCTTATCGCCTATGGTGTAGTTTCTCTCTGCCGGGGAGAACTGGCGCGAGAGGAAGGCACACGGACGAAGTTTGTGAGCTTCCGACACTTGGCTCAAGTCGGCGCCTATACCTTCAGAGGAGGCGTCTACTTCGATGATGAATGGGCGTTGAGGATCTGGGTGCCAAAGGCACGGTTGTTGCAGGAACAATTCCTTGAGTCGATGAAAGGCAGTCTCCGCTTCCGGAGGCCATTTCTTAGGGTCCGCGCCTTTTCGAGTTAGGGCAGTTATCGGTGCCACTACGGACGCATAGTGAGGAATGAACGATCGATAATAATTTGCAAACCCCAAGAACCTTTGGAGTGCCTTCAGCCCAGACGGCTGGGGCCATTCCCAAATGGCTTGCAGCTTCTGAGGATCCATACGGAAGCCTTCGTTGGAGATAATGTATCCCAGGAAGGAAAGGGACTCCTTCTCAAAGAGGCACTTTTCTAGTTTTGCGTATAACTGCTGTTCTCGGAGACGTCACAAGACCTGGATGACGTGTTGCCAGTGTGCAGTCAGAGAATTTGAGAATATTAAATGTCATCCAGATACACCACTATGCACTTGTACAGGAGATCACAGAATATCTCATTCATGGTGTTCTGGAGCACCGCGGGAGCGTTGCAGAGTCCGAACGGCATCACTAAATACTCGTAGAGGCCATCTCGGGTACTGAAGGCCGTCTTCCACTCATCTCCTTCCTTAATTCGGATGAGGTTGTAGGCTCCTTGAAGGTCTAATTTGGAAAAGATCCTTGCACCCTGTAGCCGGTCAAAGAGCTCCGAGATGAGGGGCAAGGGGTAACGATCCTTGACCGTAATGGCATTTAAACCCCGGTAGTCGATACAGGGGCGAAGACTCCCGTCCTTCTTCGCGATGAAGAAGAAGCCAGCCCCGGCCGGGGACTTAGACTTCCGAATGAAGCCCCTCTCCAAGTTCTCCTTGATATATTCACTCATGGCCTGCGTCTCTGCGGGAGAGAGGGCGTAAGTGCGGCCCCGAGGAGGTTCAGTGCCAGGGAGCAGTTGGATGGCACAATCGAACGCTCGATGGGGTGGGAGTATCTCCACCCGTTGCTTCGAGAAAACATCCGCGTACGCGGCATAAGGAACTGGTAGGCCAGGAAGAGTGGTGGACGCTATGGAGCAGGATGCTGGAACCACAGGGCGTAGGCAATTGCCGTGGCAGCTTGACCCCCAACGAGCCAGCTGCAAAGTCTTCCAATTGAACTGGGGTTCGTGCTCCTGGAGCCAAGGAAGGCCCAAGACGATTGGATGGATGGAGTACTCCAGGACATAGAACGACATCTGTTCTTGATGCAGAACCCCAGCTCGCAGCTGGACGGGCATCGTGGCATGTGTCACCCGTTCTGGAAGTGGGTTCCCTTGAATCGAGGAAATGACCATGGGGGCAGAGAGATGCACTTGAGGAATCTTAAGGTGTTCCACCAGGCCCTTCATTATAAAATTGCCACCGGCGCCAGAGTCCACTAGAGCTAGCGTGTGGAACTCCCCGTCTGTCGAGGATAACGCCACTGGCAACGTCAGAGGAGGTGCAGTACGGCCCAGGACGAGACCTCCTTCAGGTCCTAGGCCCGAGAGTTTTCCGGACGTGCTGGACAGGCAGCTATTCGATGGCCTGCCATGCCGCAGTAAAAGCAAAGTCCTTCTCTCTTTCGCCGTTGCCACTCCTGTGAAGAGACTCTCCCACGACCCAATTCCATGGGTTCCTTGGTGGGGGCTTGTGGAACGGTTGAGGCGCTCCTAGGAGGGGTCAGGATCTTCCTCGCTGCCCTTACCTCAGGAAGGCGAAACTGCATACGACAGTCCACGCGGTTGGCTAGTTCTATTACGCCATCGAGGTCGTCCGGCAGTTCTTTCGCGGCCAGTTCATTCTGCAGGCGTGAGGATAGCTCCTCTAAGAAAATCCCATGGAGGCAATCTTCTCTCCAATTTAACTCTGCGGCTAGGGTGCGGAATTCGGTTGCATATTCGGCCACAGTCCGAGTTCCCTGTCGCAACCGAAGTAATTCCGAAACGGCAGTGGGCTTACGGATAAGCTCATCAAATACCTGTCGGAAGGTGGACAGAAACAGAGTCAGGTCTTCAAAGACAGGGTCTCCTCTCTCCCACAGATGAGAGGCCCAGATCAGGGGCTTCCTGTTGAGTAGAGACATAATGGAATTCGTCTTGACCCGGTCGCTGGGGAAACTGCGCAGGCAGCAAAGAAAAACGGATCTGGCACTGGCTGAGGAATCCCCGGCACAACTTTGCTTCTCCGGCGTATCGAGAGAGTGCCGGGAGTTGCGTGGGGGCTCCTTGCCCCAGGTCGGGCCTGGGGTCCTGGATGGCATGCGGCTGAGTAGGGCGGCCTCCTTGAGCCCCAGGCGGAGAGGATAGCGTAGGGTTCATGAGCCCTAATGCCTCGAGGCGTTGGGTGAGGCTCTGCACAGCCGAAACTAAGGCATCGAGGGTCTGTTGCTGATCCTTTAGGTGCTGGGCCATTCCCGGAATGGCCTGGCAGGCGGATGCCTCCGCCGGGTCCATGGACATGGCAATCTGTTATGCTCAGGCTTGTGGACCCTTGGCCGACGAGAGGATGGTATACCTTCCGGATGGTCCGTAGGCTCTCTCGTTGGGTGGCGAGGCAGGACAGAGGGTAGGACCAGTCGACCCTTGGCACTGGAGGCTGAGTTGAACACGGAGGCGATGAGGAGTCGGGACGAGGTGCTGTGTCTTCACCACTGGTGGTCTGCAGTCCCCCCGGGAGGAGCCCGTAGGGACCCGACCACTGGGACTTAGGTGGACCTCGAGAGGTCAGGCAACGGTGCAAAGGCCAACTGGAGCTTCGCCCTGGAAGCCCGCAGTCCCCCCAGGAGGAGCCCGTAGGGACCCGGGCCGCTGGGACTTAGGTGGGCCCTTGGAGACAGAGTCTTGAAGAAGTCCTAGGTCGAATACCAGAGGGTCAACGCTCACCAGAGGGTCAACGCTCACCAGTCCAGAGTCGAGTGCCAGAGAATCACCGCTTGCCAAGCCAAGGTCAGGAACCAGAGAATCACCATCAGCCAATCCGAAGTCAGGAACTAGAGAATCACCGTAAGCCAATCCGAAGTCAGGAACCGGAGAATCACCGTCAGCCAATCGGAAGTCAGGAACCAGAGAATCACCATAAGCCAATCTGAAGTCAGGAACCAGAGAATCAAGACGAAACAGGAACCAGCGTCTAAGCACCAGGAACTCACCGAAGCAAGCAGACTAGACAGCGAAGGAACGTTGCCAAGTCGGGGAATGAGCAGAGGAAGCCTTCCTTTATACTTCCCCTGATCAGGCTGATTAGGCACAGGTGCAGCTGGTTAAAGGGATCAGGTCCCTTTAAATCTAGGAAGGGGGCGTGGCCTTGCGCCTAAAGATGGCGGTGGCCATCTTGGATTTTCTTCGTGGAGGAATCGCTGCCGGATGCCGCGAGGGAGGAGCAGGGACGGCTCCTCCTGCGGCGGTCGACATGGGGGACCCATGCCGGAGCGAGGGCCTAGCGTCGGGGGTCCTCCCCTGGGATTCCCGCGGCGGGTCGCCATCGTGGGTGAGGTGGGGGGTCCTCGGCTGTGGGTGCCACGGCTGCAGAACACAACAGATATAGCAGATATTCAAGCAGTTTTTGTATGGGAATGGAGAATGGATCTAGCATGTTTCCTTCACACCAGATGGCAAACCTCCTCTATTTAAAAGCATAAGTCCTTCTGGTGCAATTTTTTCTAGAATCTGGAAGAATCTGAGACACTCCATCAGACAATTTATTTATTTAAAATCTAAATGCAAGAAATGGATTTCTTCCCTCTCAACATCCAGGCTATGAGGGCTAGGGACTGATGTTGGAGTGAAGCAATGTTCCTGCATCATTAGAGATAGGCCATTACCCAACCAAACTGGTTCCTTGGAAGACATCTTTCAAAGGAATAGGAATCAAATATGTCTCAGACAAAAAAGAGCTTTGAATATCCTAGATTCCAAGTCCCTTCTCAGTTTTGATAAAGTCTTTACAACTAACGGTATTGGAGAATATGCATTCAGAAGAAATGCCCCCGGAACAGAATTTGGTGTCAAGACCTGACTGACCTGATTTTCCTGCGCTTTAGACTCTTTCCGGGGGTAGTAGAGGGATACCTAGGCCCCGACGGTGAGTCACGCGGTTAACCCGAGAGGTGACTCCGGAACCGGAAACCGGAAGTGGACTATAAAATCGTCAGTGCCTGCGGGAGTTCTTTGAACAGAATTTGGTGTCAAGACCTGACTGACCTGATTTTCCTGCGCTTTAGACTCTTTCCGGGGGTAGCAGAGGGATACCTAGGCCCCGACGGTGAGTCAAGCGGTTAACCCGAGAGGTGACTCCGGAACCGGAAACCGGAAGTGGACTATAAAATCGTCAGTGCCTGCGGGAGTTCTTTGAACAGAATTTGGTGTCAGACCTGACTGACCTGATTTTCCTGCGCTTTAGACTCTTTCCGGGGGGTAGCAGAGGGATACCTAGGCCCCGACGGTGAGTCAAGCGGTTAACCCGAGAGGTGACTCCGGAACCGGAAACCGGAAGTGGACTATAAAATTGTCAGTGCCTGCGGGAGTTCTTTGAACAGAATTTGGTGTCAAGACCTGACTGACCTGATTTTCCTGCGCTTTAGACTCTTTCCGGGGGTAGCAGAGGGATACCTAGGCCCCGACGGTGAGTCAAGCGGTTAACCCGAGAGGTGACTCCAGAACCGGAAACCGGAAGTGGACTATAAAATCGTCAGTGCCTGCGGCGCGCAGTCGACGCCGGCGCGCGGCTTAGCCCGGCTTTGTCCGGAATTGACTGGAATTGATACCGAAAATTTAGCTGTTTGTCAGGTAGGAGTGAGGGTTGAGCTCCAAGTTCTTTTCCCTAGAGAATTGTTATAGCAAGTGTGATACAAGTGTATCCATCAGAGGCAGTTCGCGTGAGTCCAGGTTCAATTAATTGCTTTTAAAAAAAAATTATGCCGCATACTAAGAGAAAGGCAAAACTACGCCTTATCTCTAATATTGCCCCTTTGGAACCTGGACAACGATCTGTCTCTGATTGGTTGGAAATCCCTCCAATAACACCCGATGATCAGACCGCTGTGGGTCAGGAATCAGAGCAGATCCCTTCCCACCAGGTCATTGAAACATCTTTAAGCCCGGGGGCACCGGACACTCCATCTCCTCCTGGCTATAAAGGGGTCTCCTCTTTAGAAGAGCCGGGAATAGTTCAAGGGGATTCGGAAGGATCAATGGAAAAGTTACTGCGAGGAAATGAAATGAAGGAGAATATACAGACAGGGGAAACCTCCCTATTATCTACTGAAATAGTTTTGAATGAGGGTGGAGGATCTCAAATAGAGTCCAGGAAATCTAGTACACCTAAGATTCCTAAGATAAATGTTGTCAACTTATCTAAACCTGATGTTCCTAGAGTTGTAGATTCAAAACCAGCTAACATAACTTTAGAAACACTATGGAATTATATGGCCAAGCTAGATTCTTTAATAGTTAATTTAACAGAAGATGTAAGGCAAATGAATACCTCTTTAAAAGAAAACGTAGTTAAGTTAGAAGATCAACAGAAGGAGATTAGTAATTTAGATAATCGTGTTAAGGCTATAGAAAATATTCAAGAACATCAGATAAAAAATGAAATAGTGCTTCAAAGAAAGATTGAAAGTTTAGAAAATAATGTTAGAGCATTGAATCTGAGGATTATTAATTTTCCTATCTCTGATTATATTGGTCCAATAGAAATGTTTAAAAAGCAAATGTTGCTTACCTGATGTAACAGGTGTTCTCACAGGACAGCAGGATGTTAGTCCTCACAAATGGGTGACATCGAGGATGGAGCCCAACCACGGAAAACTTCTGTCAAAGTTTCAGGAACTTTGACTGGCCCCTACTGGGCATGCCCAGCACGGCACTAACCCTGCAGCCAGCAGGGGTCTCCCTTCAGTCTTGTTTTTATAGCTACAGGCAGTGCCTAAAAAGTAAAATAAACGAACCCAACACCGCGGGGTGGCGGGCGGGTTTCGTGAGGACTAACATCCTGCTGTCCTGTGAGAACACCTGTTACATCAGGTAAGCAACATTTGCTTTCTCACAGGACAAGCAGGATGGTTGTCCTCACAAATGGGTGAGTACCGAGCTGAGGATGTCCTGACTTGCACCAAGTGTACCCAAGGGTGTGCAACAGGCACAACAACTGGGGAGGAATTTGGTAAGGACATCCGCACCCTACCGGGAGGTGGAAGGGTGTTGGTACATCAAGTTGGAAAAAGGTTACGCAAGACAGATTGGCCGAAGATGGAATCTTGTCTTCCAGCTTTATCCAAACAATAGTGGGCTGCAAAGGTATGGAGGGAACTCCAGGTTGCAGCTTTGCAGATGTCAGGAAGCGGCACAGATCGAAGGTGAGCTACTGAAGTTGCCATGGCCCTCACAGAGTGTGCTTTGACACGGTCTTGGAAAGGAATGCCAGCTTGCTGATAGCAAAAGGAAATGCAGTCCGCCAACCAGGAGGAAAGAGCCTGCTTACCCACAGGTTGTCCTAACTTGTTAGGATGGAAAGAGACGAATAATTGAGTGCTCTTCCTGTGAGAAACTGTACGGTCTAGATAAAAAGCTAGAGCTCGTTTACAGTCTAGGGTATGCAGAGTCTGTTCCCGGAGTTGGAGTGAGGCCTGGGAAAGAAGATAGGTAGTATGATGGATTGATTGATATGAAACTCCGAAACTACCTTAGGCAAAACTTTAGGGTGAGTGCGGAGTACCGCCCGGTCCTGCAGGAGTTTAGTGTAAGGCGGATAGGTAACTAGGGCCTGTAATTCACTAACCCTGCGAGCTGAAGTAACAGCCAAAGGAATAATACTTTCCATGTGAGATATTTTAGGTCACAGGAGTGAAGAGGTTCGAAAGGTGGTTTCATAAGGCGACCAAGAACCAGATTAAGGTCCCAAGATGCGGCCGGAGGACGTAAAGGTGGCTTCAAATGGAGCAAGCCTTTAAGAAAGCGTGTTACCAGGGGTTGTACTGAAATAGGAATACCCCCGATACCTTTATGGAAGGCGGCTACCGCACTGACATGCATCCTTATAGAAGAGGTCTTTAGACCTGATTCTGATAGGTGCCATAAATAGTCCAAGAATTTAGAGATTGGACAGGAAAGGGGATCAAGGGACTGAGAAGTGCACCATGATGTGTACCTTTTCCATTTGTATGAGTAAGATTTTCTTGTCGAAGGCTTTCGTGAAGCTATCAAGACACGAGAAACCGAATCCGAAAGGTTAAATGGCTGAAGGACTAACCTTTCAACATCCATGCCGTCAGGGACAAGGCTTGGAGGCTGGGATGGAGGAGGCATCCGTCGTTTTGAGTGAGAAGATGCGGGTCCTTTCCCAGAGGAATGTGCCTGCGGATGGAGAGATCCTGGAGTATGGGAAACCACACTTGGCGTGGCCAGTGCGGTGCTATTAGGATCATGGTTCCCCTGTCCTGGCGGAGCTTCACGAGAGTCCTCGACAGAAGAGGAAGTGGAGGGAATGCATAGAGTAGACCGGTCGTCCACGTGAGGGAGAATGCATCCCTCGGCCGAGAGTGCTGGCTCCGAATGAGAGAGCAGTAATTGTCCACTTTGTGGTTCTGAGGGGACGCAAAGAGGTCTATGTGGGGATAACCCCACTTGTGAAATAGAGAGGTCGCTACCAGAGGATTGAGTGACCACTCGTGTGGTTGGAAGACACGGCTCAGCTGGTCTGCCAGTACATTGTCTACTCCCGGCAGGTAGGTGGCCCTGAGGTACATGGAGCGGGAGAGGGCTTCTGCCCAAATCTGCGCAGCTTCCTGACACAGAAGGAAGGAGCCTGTGCCCCCCTGCTTGTTTATGTACCACATGGCCACCTGGTTGTCTGTTTGGATTAAGATTGCATGGTTCGATAGGCAATCTTGAAAAGTCCTGAGAGCATAGCGAATTGCTCGGAGCTCCAGGAAATTTATCTGGTGTTTGGCTTCCTCTAGTGACCAGAATCCTTGAGTTTGTAGATTGTTGACATGGGCGCCCCAACCGATGTTGGAAGCGTCGGTGGTGAGGATGACCTGAGGATCTGGTGGAAGAAAGGGCAAGCCCTTTAGAAGGTTGAATTGATTCGTCCACCAGGCAAGAGACAGATGAAGAGCGTTGGAGATTCGTACCATGGAGGACAGAGGCTGAACAGCTTGAGTCCATTGGCGTCTCAGAGTCCATTGTGTGACTCTCATGGCCAATCGGGCCGTGGGAGTCACATAAACGGAGGAGGCCATGTGTCCCAGAAGAACGAGGAATTGGCGAGCTGTGGCTGTGTGTTGAGACTGCAGCTGGCGAGCTAGGGACACCAGGGTTTGGACCCGTTGATGAGGAAGGAAGGCTTTTGCCTGTAAGGTGTCCAAGTCTGCCCCAATGAAGGATAAGGTTTGAGATGGGACTAAGTAGGATTTCTCGTAATTGACAAGAAACCCTAGAGAAAGCAAAGTTTGAATTGTTAGGGTCAGGGAGGACCGAGCAAGTTGCTGGGTTGGGGCCCTGATCAACCAATCGTCCAGGTAGGGCTAGACGTGGACACCTTCCTTCCTTAGGAACGCTGCAACCACCACGAGGCACTTGGTAAACACTCGTGGTGCGGATGCCAGGCCGAAAGGTAATACACGATATTGGTAGTGATTTCGGCCTACTAGAAAACGCAGGTATTTGCGATGAGATTGTGTGATCGCAATGTGGGTATATGCGTCTTTCAGGTCTAGAGAGCATAGCCAATCCCCTTTTTGCAGCAGAGGGAGAAGCGCGCCCAGGGTTACCATCTTGAACTTCTCCTTGTGAAGGTACTTGTTGAGGGCCCGTAGGTCCAGGATGGGACAAAGCCCCCCTGACTTTTTTGGGATCAGGAAGTACCTGGAGTAGAACCCCAATCCTTGTTGTAAGGGAGGAACGGGTTCTATAGAATTTGATTGTAGGAGAAGAGAAACTTCCTGCTCTAACAGAATAGAGTGATCGGAGAGACTCCACGGCTGCAGGGGTGGGGAGTCCAGAGGGAGGGTTGAGATGGTAACCTTGTGCGATTATAGCTATCACCCACTGATCTGTGGTGATATGACGCCACCTTTCTATAAAGTGGCACAGCCGACCTCCTACTAGTATAGCTGGAAGAGGGGTTTGGCAAGTACTCTCTAAGTGAGAGTCAAAAACCCGCCGCAGGGCCAGGTGGTGGAGCTGCTGCGGGCTTTTGTTTTTGAGTCTGGCGAGGTTGAGTCTTGTGATAAGACCTTGCAGGCCGAGGCTTAGAGGACGGGGGATAATACTTTCGTGGCCGGAAGAAAGACTTTTTGGAGTCTTTTCTAAACGGCTGCTTAGAAGGCAAGTCAGGAGGAATGGATGAGAGTTGTTTAAGAGTCTCATGGTGATCCTTTAGTTCAGCAACAATTTGCTGAATTTGCTCACCGAACAAATTATCCCCAAGACAAGGTAAGTCAGAAAGCCTATCTTGAACTTCTGGACAAAGGTCAGATGACTTGAGCCAAGCCCAGCGACTAGCAGAAATAGCTGTAGCAGAAAGTCTAGTGGAAGCATCAAATATGTCATAAGCTGTTCTTATTTCATGCTTCCCCGCTTCAAACCCTTTGTCGAGAAGGGATTGAAGCTGTGGCTGGAACTGTTCTGGCAAGGTGTCTGAATAGTCCTGCATTTGTTTTAGAATGACTCTATTATATTGAGTCATATAGAGCTGATAAGAAGCTATCCTGGAAATCAGCATAGCTCCTTGATATACCTTTCTACCTATACTATCAAGGAATTTATTTTCCTTAGTAGGAGGTATGGAAGAGTGTGGTTTTAGTCGTTTAGCTTTCTTTTGAGCTGATTCTACGACTACAGAATGATGGTCCAATTGTGGTTTTTGAAAACCAGGTGCTGACTGTACGAGATAGGTAGAGTCAGCTTTTTTGTTTACGGGAGCAACAGACCCAGGAGATTCCCAATTCTTCTTTAGAAGGTCTAGGAAAACCTGATGAATTGGAATAGAGGTAATGACTTTTGGGGCATCCAGGAACTGGAGTAATTCCATCATCTGGTGCCTGTCATCGTGTTCAGACTGGAGTTGGAAAGGAACCAACTCCGACATTTCCTTCACAAAGTTAATGAAAGAGAGGTCCTCAGGTGGAGAACGCTTTTTACTTCCCGTAGGAGAAGGTGGTGAAGGCAAATCATCAGTGTCAGTAGAGGTATCATCACCCCAAGTGTCGTAAGGATCAGGTTGGTGACCTGTAGGAACACGAGCGGGTTGAACACCTGAAGGCCCTGGTTGAGGCTCCGAGAAATTGGAAGGAACCACCGGGGGCATCGAGAATACTCTCGATGGAATCGATGTCGGAATCGGTGCCGGTATCGAAGGAACCGGTGTCGGTCTCGATGGAATCGGTGCCGGCATCGGAAACCTTGGTGGAGCAGAGGTGCGTATCGCCCCCGAGGAAGAGATCGGTGGCGAGGGACGACCTGGCACCAATGGAACTATCCCCGAAGGGGGAATTCGATACGGTGTTTCTCCACTTGATGAAAAACCTGTCGGTGACAGCGGTCTTGCCGGTGTCGGTGACACAGGTATCACCGGTGGAAGGGCTGTCATGAGCGCTTCCATCCGGTTTAGCAGCAGAGCCAGTGCTGCTGCAATCGGCTCGGTGACCGGTTCCACTCTTGGTGCCGGAGTCGGTGCCGGAGGAGTCTGGAACCGTTGCATCGCCTTGTCGATGGCCTCCTGGACCAGCCGGTCCATTTCTGCCCGGAGACCAGGGGTAACAAGACCCGGCTCGACGGGAGAGGGAGGCTGAGGCTGAGCCGGAGGGACCACCGTCACCGGTGGAATCGCGGCTCCCAAACCCAAAGGGGGTGAGGGTTGCCTCGGTGCCTGCGAAACAAGAGGGGACGGTGCCACCTCTGATCGAGGCTTCTTTGTCGGTGGCTCGGTCGGTGCAGAGGTCGATGACGTCGATTCCTCGACTGGCCGAGACTTATGACGTCGATGGCGATGTTTCTCCTTTCGATCCCCTCGAGCATCAGGGGAAGGAACAGGAGTCGATGGCCGTGAGGTCACCGAAGGCGGACGGTCACCGAAGGGTTGTCGATGATGATGAGACCTCGACGGTGCCGGTTCCGATGATGTCGATGCAATCGATGGCGTTGGGGTGCGGACATGGAAGAGGAGCCCCATCTTCTCCATTCTGGCTTTGCGACCTTTTGGTGTCATTAGGGCACATTTGGTGCAAGTCAGAACATCATGCTCACTCCCTAAGCACAAAACACAGACTCTATGAGGGTCTGTGATTGACATAGTTCGGGTACAGTCCGGGCACCGACGGAAACCCGACGCCATGGCAGTAGGCCAAAAATTTAGCCGCGGGACTGTCGACTGCCAACGGGCCTCAAGGGCCAAAGTCGACGGTAGTCGAAGAAAACGACGGCAAAACTTACCGAAGTTCCGCGGGTTGAAAAATTTATCGAAGGGAGACCCCTGAGGGGCAAATTTTTCTTTAAAGAAGTAAATTCTTAAATTCCTGTCAGGAACGTGGTTAAGAGCTCTTTCACCGTGTGGCTACTGCTGCGCGGAAAAAAGAAGACTGAAGGGAGACCCCTGCTGGCTGCAGGGTTAGTGCCGTGCTGGGCATACCCAGTAGGGGCCAGTCAAAGTTCCTGAAACTTTGACAGAAGTTTTCCGTGGTTGGGCTCCATCCTCGATGTCACCCATTTGTGAGGACAACCATCCTGCTTGTCCTGTGAGAACTTATGCTACAAAGATTCTAAATATATCTGATCAGGGATATCCAGTAATTGTTAGGGCTTTTTATTTGGGATTGAAAAAGAAAGGAAGAGAAGAGAAGGTAATAGTAACTGATAGAGAAATGGAAGATAAACAGGAGGAACATCAGTCAGATATGTCAATTAATATATCAGACTTATTACAGAAATCCCAAGAAGAACTTGAGATTAAGAAAAGAGGTACTCTGTTAATTCAACTTGCCTTTATAACAGATAAAGACAACATTTTGAAGCAATTTTTCAGAAATAGAATGAAACCATGAAACCATTTTATGGGCAGAAAATTTGGATTTTCCCTGATCTAGAGAAGAATACTCAGATACGTAGGAAAAAATTTTTGACTCTAAAAAAAGATGTGGTTGATAAAGGGGGATTTTTCCTATTAAAATATCCCTGTAGATGTGTAGTTAAATACAAGGGGAAAGATTACTCCTTTTTTGATCCAGAACAACTGAGAATCCTCCTTGAAAATAATGATTCGGTTAAATGAGTTAGTTAGAAGAGGATTCCATTGTATCTTACTTTAAGAAGTTTCAAATAACAGAATAATGCTCCTTTTCCTTTTAGCTATAAAAGATTCTCTAATTTCCTGTGGTTAGTAGACCATGTGCATTATAATTTACTTATTGTTTTGTAAATTTATTTCTACTTGTTTAATTCTTTTATGTACATGTTCAGTAATTTCTGACAAGAGATGTAATTGTTCTTGTAATATATTGAAAATATGCATAAATAAAAAATTTAAAAAAAAAGAAGAAATGCCCCCAAAACAGAAAAAAAAAAGATATCTTTTGTCAGATTGTCCTATCCCTCTCCCTGAACAGAAGTGCAGAATCTTTCTGGTCAGAGGAGTTGCAGATATAGAATATCTTGTTTGCCATCCCCCTGTCCAGAGACCATTCATGGGGATCTAGGCATAAGCTAAGTATGTCTGCCAGAATATTCTTGCCAGATATGTGTCATTAAGTTCATCTCTTGTGAGGCTCAGTTCCAGATTGTGACAGCTTTGGAATATAGGAGATACAGTATATGTAATATTGTTATTAGTAGTAATAGTTAGTGATGTGCATAAAAAACAATTTCGTGCTGGTTCGTTTTTCGGTTTGAGGGTAGGCCAATTCGGTCCCCCCCCCCCCCCCCGAATCAGAAATGTTTATTTTGTTTTAAAAAAACGAAACCCCTCCCACCCCAATCCTTCAAATTTAACTAAATGTAAAGCCCTCCATCCTCCCAATCCCTCAAAACTCACTCAATATCTGTTGCGCTCGGGGGTGGACCATTGTCCTGGAGCAAGGATGGAATGGCTCCTGAAAGGGAACAGGAGGTAACTGGCCCCAGGGAGCGGAGCACTGAAGGAGACCGAGGCTAGGTAGAGCTTCACCTCTGGAAGCCCGAGGTCCCCCTGGGAGGAGCCCGTAGGGACCCGGGCCGCTTGGACTTAGGTGGGCCTCACAGGGTCTCCTGGGAGAATGGAAGTCTGGCATGCCCACAGACACAGAAGGAGCGCAGTCAGGTTCGAGCTGGAGCAGGGAGAACCAGAACAGAGTTAGTGATGACAAGGCGAGGAACAGAGCCAGAATCTGGAGGTGAGGTCAGGCAGATGAAAGGTCAATGTCCATAGGTCAGTCCGAGGAGTGGTCAACGAAGCAAGGGTCAGATACTGGAGGTCAGATGTAGTCAGAGGCAAGCAGAAGCCTAGAGGCAGGCGTCAGACAGACGAGCAGGTCAGGAACAGGCTGAGGTCTTGAGGCAGGCAGCAGACAGACGAGTAGGTCTGGAACAGGCTATTCTAGAAGGGCCGGCCTTCTCTCCAGGAGCATAGGCTCCGGGATTGAACTCTCTGTGTACATGGAGAACACTGGTAATGATTCTTTTGAACTCTCTGCAAGGGCAGATAATGATCTGAACTCCCTGGATAATGCAGCACCCAGGTAACTGAACAGAAGCAAGAGTTGAGGGCCAGAAATAGTCGCGCCTAAGCTCGGGACCCCCGCCAGGCTCAGGCGTTGCAGTTTCCCAGACAGATCGGGCAACACTGCAGACTGTTGTGACGTCAGCCGGACACGCCTCCTTCTGTGATGTCAGACCCCTTCTGTGACCTCAGATGCTGGGGGGTTGTAAACCCGGCATCTGCTAGGTTCCCTTGCCTTGCAACGCGGTCACCTAGAAAGTTGCTGTTCCTGCTCAGTCTGCCTGCCTGCCAGTCTACCTGCCTGCCTGCCAGTTTGCCTGCCTGCCTGCCAGTCTACCTGCCTGCCTGCCAGCCAGCCTGCCTGCCAGTCTACCTGCCTGCCTGCCACTCTACCTGCCTGCCTGCCAGTCTACCTGCCTGCCTGCCAGTCAGCCTGCCTGCCAGTCTACCTGCCTGCCTGCCAGTCTACCTGCCTGCCTGCCAGTCAGCCTGCCTGCCAGTCTACCTGCCTGCCTGCCAGTCAGCCTGCCTGCCTGCCACTGCCTGCCAGTCTACCTGCCTGCTTACCTGAACTGACTCCGACTTGTCTCATCGCTCCATATTCTGCTGCCTGCCCAGACCTCGGTCCGTCAGTCTTCGCTGCCTCTGGTGGCCAGCTTCTACTCCGCTCCTGGCTTTCTTCCACAGCGCCTTATCTCCTAAGTCCCTACAGGCTCCTAAGTCCTAAGTCCCTACAGGCTCCTCCTGGGGGGACCGCGGACTTCCAGGGCGAAGCGCCTAAGTCCTAGCGATCCGGACCCCAACAGCTCCTCTTGGGGGGTCACAGGTTTCCAGGTGAAGATTCAGCTCCAGCAGCGTGTGTCTGCCTCCCGACCGTCCTCCATCGTCGGTCGGCCCAAGGATCCACTTCCGGATTACAACAGTTTGCAAGGCCATGGATCCGGCAGACCTCACTGGTCTTCAGGCCATTCCAGGACTTGCTCAACGCCTGGTGCACCAGCAACAAGTCCTAGACTCCTTGGCAGCCACTGTGGAGCGGTTGGCTATTCGGATGGATGCAGAACCTCCTGTACCTGTGTCTGCACCACCATCACCACCACCAGTGGTACCTTTCCACACTTCTACCCAACTTCCGGCACCCTCACATTACGCTGGGGACCCCAAGGCATGTATGGGATTCTTGAACCAGTGCTTCGTGCGGTTCGCTTTATTGCCCAATCAATTCCCGACGGATGCCGTCAAGGTGGCTTACATATTCTCCCTGTTGGACGGTAAGGCCCTGAACTGGGCATCACCCATGTGGGAAAAGAACGATGCCATCCTCAGCAATCTGATTAGTTTTGTAGAGAATTTCAAGGCGGCTTTTGACGAGCCTGCGCGCCAAACCTCGGCAACCTCGGAGTTGCTCCAGCTTCGACAAGGAACTCGGACTCTGGCGGATTATGCTCTGGAGTTCCGCACGCTTGCTTTGGAGGTAGGGTGGCGCGACGACGCTCTCCGAGGAATCTTCTTGGAGGGTCTAGCAGCCAGGATAAAAGACGAACTGGCCGCCCGGGACCTTCCGGAGGATCTCAACGCACTGGTTGACCTCGCAGGACGCATTGATCGCCGTCTGCAGCAAAGGGCGAAGGAAGGACGACCTCCTCGACGTATGGCTCCTCTGGCCCCAGTCTTTTCGAGACCACTTCCTCAGAGTCCCCGGAGTACCAGTACTCCTTCTGAACCTTCCATGGAAGAGCCTATGCAACTGGGAAGGGCCTCTTTGACTCCAGAGGAGAAACGACGCCGTCGCAACCTAGGGCTATGCCTTTTTTGCGGAGGAAAGGGACACTTCCTTTCGCAGTGCAAGGAGCGAGTGGAAAACTCTCACGCCTAGGAGTAAGGGAGGAGCGTCTCCTAGGCTGCCTCAACGCTACTCCTCAATGTACAGTTCCTATAACTCTAAAGTTCCCGGGGGGTACCTTTGACACGAGAGCCCTCATCGACTCGGGTGCCGGAGGGAACTTCATTACCCGCGAACTCGTGCAACAACTCTGTTTGGCCACTCAACCTCGGGAGCCACCGTTACGGGTTACCTCAATTCGGGGTACTCCTTTACCCGGAAGTATTTCTACTATTACAGTCCCAATCACCCTTCAGACAGGGCTATTACATTCAGAAAAGATTTCACTTCTGATCCTAGAAAAGTCTGTACACCCAGTGGTTCTCGGACTACCCTGGCTTCAGCAACATTCGCCGGTGATTCAATGGGATGATTTGCAGATTAGCCAATGGAGCTCCCGTTGCTTTCGATCCTGCATCAAATCAGGTGTGGTTTATCAGATTCCTTTGGCTCACACTGGATCTCTGCTTCCGTCTCAGTATGCGGACTTTGCCAACGTGTTTTCCAAAGAAAAAGCGGAACTTTTGCCTCAACACCGTCCCTTCAACTGCACAATTGATCTGCTTCCCGGCGCAATTCCGCCTCGGGGAAGAGTGTACCCCCTCTCTCAGCTGGAGACTCGAGCAATGTCGGACTACATCACCGAGAATCTCGCCAAGGGGTTCATCCGCCCTTCTAAGTCACCTGCAGGGGCAGGCTTTTTCTTTGTAGCCAAAAAAGATGGGACTTTGAGGCCGTGCATCGATTACCGAGGGTTGAATGCCATTACTAAAAAGAATCGCTACCCGTTACCTCTAATTCCTGAACTATTGGATAGACTCCAGGGAGCACAGGTATTTTCCAAATTGGACTTAAGAGGCGCCTACAACCTGGTTCGGATCCGTCCCAGGGATGAATGGAAGACCGCTTTTAACACCCGGGACGGACATTACGAGTATTTGGTCATGCCATTCGGCTTGTGTAATGCGCCTGCTGTGTTCCAACATCTGATGAACGAAATACTTCGAGAACTACTATATTCCTGCGTAATTGTATATTTGGACGATGTCCTCGTTTTTTCCCGAGACCTGGACTCCCACCGGCACCACGTCCAGCAAGTACTTCAGATCCTGCGCGATCATCATCTCTATGCAAAGCTTGAGAAGTGCTTATTTGAACAGGACACTTTACCTTTTCTGGGGTATGTTATCTCTGCCACGGGGTTTTTCATGGACCCTAATAAGATATCCGCAATCAGGGAATGGCCCCAACCCGTGGGCCTAAAAGCACTGCAGCGATTCTTAGGATTCGCGAATTTCTACAGGCACTTCATACCACGGTATTTGCAACTAGTTGCTCCTCTGACCGCCCTAACCAAGAAGGGCACGGATACTCGACACTGGTCCACTGAGGCCCGTAAAGCATTCAAGGACTTGAAAGAGGCCTTTCTACTGGACATCTGTTTGCGACATCCCAACCCATTGCGCCCTTTCATTGTCGAAGTTGATGCCTCCAGTGTCGCCGTTGGAGCGGTGCTCTCTCAATGCTCCAGTACTGGACACCTTCTACCATGCTCTTATTTCTCAAAGAAATTCACTCCTGCCGAGGCCAACTATGGAATAGGTGACAAAGAATTGTTAGCTATCAAGTTAGCTTTTGAAGAATGGAGGCAATGGCTGGAGGGGGCTCAACACCCGGTCACTGTTTATACTGACCATAAAAATTTGGAATTTCTCACTCAAGCCCAATGGCTCAATCCCAGGCAGGCTCGCTGGTCATTATTTTTCAGTCGATTCGACTTCATCCTCAAATATCGGCCTGCCTCGAAGAACGTGCGGGCAGATGCTTTATCCCGCAATACTATCTTTGAGGAAAAAGAAGATCCTCCTCAGCATATCGACCCAGCCAAAATCTGCCTCGCCAGTACCAGCGTCCACACTCTGGGGAGAGTAGTGGTTCCTCGTTGGGATCGCACAAAAGTTCTCGAGTGGGCCCATGACTCCCTCATAGGAGGTCATGCTGGCAGAGACAGGACGCTAGATCTCCTGAATCGTTACTACTGGTGGCCCAAGGTTCGTCAGGATGTACGTGCGTACGTTGGGTCTTGCCCGGTGTGTGCTCAACAAAAACCAGTCAGTGGTCGGCCTTGGGGCCTCTTACAACCTCTACCGATTCCCACCAAGCCGTGGACTCACATTGCCACGGATTTCGTGGTTGATCTACCGTCCTCTGAAGGAAACACCGTAATCTGGGTCATCGTTGACCGTTTCTCTAAAATGGTTCACCTCGTTCCCTTGCCTAAACTGCCCTCGGCACCAGAGCTGGCTCTCCTCTTCACGCAACACATCTTTCGGGCCCACGGGCTCCCTCAGAGTATCGTGTCCAATCGGGGGCCACAATTCATGTCCCGATATTGGCGGGCCCTCTGCAAAAATTTCGGAATACAGTTAAATCTGTCCACGGCGTTCCATCCTCAGAGCAACGGGCAGACCGAGCGAATGATTCGCTCCCTTAAGGCATTCCTCCGCAGCTTCATTTCCAAAAGAAGGGATAACTGGGTCTCCCTTCTACCATGGGCCGAGTTTGCATACAATAATCACAGACATTCGGTTACAGGGCTATCACCCTTTCAGTCGGTCTTCGGTCGGAACCTTAGACCACCAGTACCAATTCCTGTGGCCATTCCCTCACCTGCAGCGCAAACATCGGCTCTCCAGCTTTACCAGTGGTGGAAGGTTATTCAGCAACGACTCTCTCATGCTGCTATCAAAGCACGAAGGGTTTCCAATCGCCATCGGCGCCCGGCACCGGTTTTTCTGCCCGGTACCAAAGTGTGGTTAAGTACCAAGAACCTCAACTTGCCTGCATCCTCACGGAAATTAGCCTCCAGATATTGTGGACCTTTCCGGGTGGCAGAACGGATTGGCTTGGTGTCCTACAGGCTCCGGCTTCCCTCCTCCTTTTGCATTCACAAAGTTTTTCACGTCTCCCTGTTGAAGCCTGTGGTAGTTTCCCGCTTCCATCAACCCAGTGCTGATACGGTACCGGCCCCCTCTAATGAAGAACCCACGTATCAGGTACGAGAAGTATTGGATGTGCGCTTCCACAACCGTCGTTGGGAATACCTCCTGGCTTGGGAGGGGTGCGGATCTGAGGAGGACTCTTGGGAACCTGCTCGAAATATACTGGACAAGTCCCTGTTAACCCAGTTTCATCACGACTATCCCAATAAACCCGGACCCTTGAGGAGGGGGCGTAAGAGGGGGGGTACTGTTGTGACGTCAGCCGGACACGCCTCCTTCTGTGATGTCAGACCCCTTCTGTGACCTCAGATGCTGGGGGGTTGTAAACCCGGCATCCGCTAGGTTCCCTTGCCTTGCAACACAGTCACCTAGAAAGTTGCTGTTCCTGCTCAGTCTGCCTGCCTGTCTACCTGCCTGCCTGCCAGTTTGCCTGCCTGCCTGCCAGTCTACCTGCCTGCCTGCCAGTCAGCCTGCCTGCCAGCCTGCCTGCCTGCCAGTCTACCTACCTGCCAGTCTACCTGAACTGACTCCGACTTGTCTCATCGCTCCGTATTCTGCTGCCTGCCCAGACCTCGGTCCGTCAGTCTTCGCTGCCTCTGGTGGCCAGCTTCTACTCCGCTCCTGGTCTTCTTCCACAGCGCCTTATCTCCTAAGTCCCAGCGGTCCGGGTCACTACAGGCTCCTCCTGGGGGGACCGCGGACTTCCAGGGCGAAGCCGCCTAAGTCCTAGCGATCCGGACCCCAACAGCTCCTCTGGGGGGGTCACGGGTTTCCAGGTGAAGATTCAGCTCCAGCAGCGTGTGTCTGCCTCACGACCGTCCTCCATCGTCGGTCGGCCCAAGGATCCACTTCCGGATTACAACAGCAGACGATGTGCAGAAGTGCCACAGTAAAGGCAAAGCCCCTCCTTCCTACGACAAAGATTTTCGGTCGGGGATAATCACCCACGATTCACCTCCATGGGTTCCACGGTGTAAGAAGATGGTAACACTGGATTCTTCACTGGAGAGTGAGATGCACTTGTGGGGCGTGCAACAGAAGGGCATGGAGCCTTTACTTCTAGGCGTCTTTGCCGGAGGCGATAATCAATCCTACCGGCAAGAGAGATCAGATCTTCTAGAGATGTGGGAGTCTCACGGACCGCGAGCTCATCCTTTAGAGCACTAGAGAGTCCATCTAGGAAGATGGCTTGCAGACAGTCTTCTTGCTGCCCAACTTCTGTGGCCAAAGTCCGAAACTCCACTGTATATTCAGAGAGGGTTCTTGACCCTTGACGGAGGTGGAATAGACTATGACTGGCGACAGCCATGTGACCTGGTCTCCGAAGGTCTGCATAAATAGAGTAATGAAGTCAGATAACTTGGAAAGGATGGGGTCAGAACGTTCCCAAAAGGTAGAGGCCCATGCCAGAGCGTTTCCTTCCAACCGAGACAGAATGAAGGTGACTTTGGTAATCTCCTTCAAAAACAATGAGGGTTGCCATGCAAACTGCATTAAACACTGGTTAAGAAAACCACAATAGGAGCGTGGGTCCCCATTGTACCTGGGGGGTTGCAGGAAGTACCAAAGTTGCTTTGGGAAGCACTGAGGCCGAGAGGCCCACTGGATTGGCCATCGCTGTATCTTGTAATTGAGAGCGCAGTTCTTCTACCGAAGAAGCCAGCGTCTCTAAGGCTTGGTGATGTTGTTTCACTATGGTGGCCAGTCCTGGTAGGGCAATGGAGGCGAGAGACTCCACCGAGTCCATGGCCTTGGCAACCTGTTGCACTCGGGGCTGGACCCTTGTCCTGGAGCAAGGATGGAATGGCTCCTGAAAGGGAACAGGAGGTAACTGGCCCCAGGGGGCGGAGCACTGAAGGAGACAGAGGCTAGGTAGAGCTTCACCACTGGAAGCCCAAGGTCTCCCTGGGAGGAGCCCGTAGGGACCTGGGCCGCTTATTTTTTTTTATTTAATAATTTTTATATACCGATTTTTCATGCGAGCATATCAAATCGGTTTACAGTAGTTAACAAATATTCATTTAATAATATTTGCATTTCCAAAAGAAGAAAGGAAGTAGATACATAGGGGCGGATTTTCAGAGCCCTGCTCGCGTAAATCCGCCCAAAACCGGGCGGATTTACGCAAGCAGGGCCCTGCGCGCCGGTGAGCCTATTTTACATAGGCTCACCGGCGCGCGCAGAACCCCGGGACTCGCGTAAGTCCCGGGGTTTTCGGAGTGGGCGTGTCGGGAGGCGTGTCGGGGGCGGGGCCGGAGTGCGCGGCGTTGCGGGGGCGTGTCGGCAGCGTTTTGGGGGCGGGTACGGGGGCGTGGCTACGGCCCGGGGGCGTGGCCGCGCCCTCCGTACCCGCCCCCAGGTCACGGCCCGGCGCGCAGGAGGCCCGCTGGCTCGCGGGGATTTACGCCTCCCGGAGGGAGGCGTAAATCCCCCGACAAAGGTAGGATGGGGGTTTAGACAGGGCCGGGCGGGTGGGTTAGGTAGGGGAAGGGAGGGGAAGGTGAGGGGAGGGCAAAGGAAAGTTCCCTTCTAGGCCGCTCCGATTTCGGAGCGGCCTAGGAGGGAACGGGGGTAGGCAGCGCGGCTCGGCGCGCGCAGGCTATACGAAATCGATAGCCTTGCGCGCGCCGATCCAGGATTTTAGCCGATATGCGCGACTACGCGCGTATCTACTAAAATCCAGCGTACTTTTGTTTGCGCCTGGAGCGCAAACAAAAGTAGGCTGTTCGCGCTCGTCTGAAAATCTACCCCATAGTTTCATAATGTAAATAAATAAAATAGTAAACTTAAAATTGCAAGCTAAATAATCATAAAATTTAAACAGCTAGAGAGGCAGTATAGTAAGAGTATAGATAAAAAAATAAAATATAATATACTTTACCTTGGTATAAAATCAGTAGTTTGAAATTATTAAGTTAACAGCTCTTGCAAGGCTTGTTTGAATAGCCATGTTTTAATGCCCTTTTTAAATAATTTAATGTCTGCTTCCAATCGTAATTCTTGTGGTATAGAGTTCCATAGTTGGGGTCCAGCAATAGAGATAGTTCTTTCTCTTACATTATTTAGATGTGCAATTTTAGGGGAAGGAATTGGCAACATCCCTGTTCCGGTTGATCTAGTAATTCTTGAAGGGATATGGAAATGAAGTGATGAAGTTAACCATTCAATTTTTTCCTTGTAGAGCATTTTATGAATTAGGGACAGGATTTTATGCTGAGCCCTGTATTTTATCGGCAACCAGTGAAGTTCCTTCAATATTGGGGTGATATGCTCAGATCTTCTAGTTCCTGTCAAAGTCTAGCTGCTGAGTCCTGCAGAAGTTGCAATTGTCTTGTAACATTTGCTGGTAAGAATAAAAATAGTGAATTGCAGTAGTCTAATCTAGACAAGATAAGTGCCTATAAAACAATTCTAAAATCTTTTGGGAATAGAAGAGGTTTTAATCTTTTAAGGATATTTAATTTAAAGTAGCCATTGCGTATGATTTTTTTAACGCAAGTTTTCATTGAGAATTCGCAGTCTATGAAGATCCCTAGATCTCGTACTTCCAGGGAGATGGGGTAATTTTTAGCTGCTTCTTGAATTTCAAGTTCTTTTGTCTTGCTTAATTTGGGTGAGATGTATAGAATTTCAGTTTTATTTGTATTTAGGGAAAGATTCATTTGGGTTAATACTTTTTCAATGGCAGATTTGTATATATCCCAGAGTTTAAGAGTTTGGTCGATAGATTTTTCGATCGGTATTAAAATCTGAATGTTGTCAGCATATACAAAATGTGTTAGACCGAGGCCTAATAGAATTCTGCACAATGGAAGCATATAAATATTAAAAAGGGTTGAAGATAGAGAGGATCCCTGTGGTACTCCATACTGGAGATTGATTGGTCAAGAAATTTTACTTTGAAGGTTCTATTTTTTAAGTAAGAGTTAAACCATTTCAGTGCGGCGTCTTTGATGCCTATTTTGTTTAGTCTATCCAGGAGGATTTTATGATTAACTGTGTCAAAGGCTGCTGCAATATCTAGCATGATCAGGAAGTAAGTTTGGCTGTTATCGGCTCCTCTGAGGATAATATCTTGTAATGAAGTTACACGGTGGGCCTCGCAGGGACTCCTGGGAGAATGGAAGTCCAGCGTGCCTACAGACACAGAAGGAGCATGGTCAGGTTCGAACTGGAGCAGGGAGAACCAGAACAGAGTGATGATGACAAGGCAAGGAACAGAGCCAGAATCTGAAGGCGAGGTCAGGCAGATGAAAGGTCAATGTCCATAGGTCAGTCCGAGGAATGGTCAACGAAGAAAGGGTCAGATACTGGAGGTCAGATGTAGTCAGAAGCAAGCAGAGGTCTAGAGGCAGGCGTCAGACAGACGAGCAGGTCAGGAACAGGCTGAGGTCCTTGAGGCAGGCGGCAGATAGACGAGCAGGTCAGGAACAGGCTGAGGTCCTTGAGGCAGGCGGTAGACAGGCGAACAGGCTGAGGTCTTGAGGCAGGCAGCAGACAGATGAGTAGGGCTGGAACAGGCTAAGATCTTGAGGTAGGCAGCAGACAGGCAGGCAGGTCAGGAACAAGCCGAGGTCAGTACCAGTAAGACAGTCTGGGGGTACTACCTGGGAAGGCAGATAGACAAATATAGGAACAGGCAGGATTCAGGAACGAGGATGCAGGAATGAGTCAGGGACAGATCTGGAATGGAAGAATCCTGGAACGAGACTAGGAACAAACGCGGAGACAATCTAGCATAAGCCGACACGATTGCCAAGGCAAGGAAGCGAAGACAGGAACTTCCTTATATTGTAGATCAATCAGGGCGCACCGCGGAACCCAGACCCGCCCTCGGCCCTACAAGTGTTCGGGCAGGCCGTGCATGCACGCGTATGGGCGTGGCTAGCATGGAGAGAGACGCTGAACCTCTGCATGAGGCCTGGCATGCAGTGGAAGGTCCAGTGACCGCCGCTGCAGGATACCAGGGCCTAGCAACTACCGCGAGGGGGGTCGTCCTGGGACCCACCAAGGAACTATGCTGGTGAGCGGTCCCGAGCACGGGATGGCCGTGTAACAATATCCTTGGTGGTCCAGCGGGGGGCCCGGGAGCTCAGAGCGATGTCCAGCTCCTGGGGGCCACCGGCGGCATTTTGAATGCTTGTACCATGTGACAGGGGCTGGCCAATGGCACCGGTAGGCTCCTTCACATGGTAAGGGCAAAGGGCTGCTGGTGCCATTTTGATTACTTGCAGCTGATGGCCCAGGGGAGCTGGAAATTGCCCTGAGCTCCCAGGACCCCCGCTGGACTATTAGGGATATTGAATGAGTCATGGGGAGATCAGGAGGGTCGGGAGCTTTACATTTAGTTAAATTTTAAGGATTGGGATGAGGGTTTTTTTGTTAGATGTGCAGTTCTTGGAAAAAAAAATGATAGGATAACCCACGAAACTTCATGGGTTTTCCTATCTTTTTTTTTCTTCCCGAAATGCAACGAAATAGGAAATTTTGTCTTTATTTCCATTTCATTGCAAATGACTGCGTATCTCTAGTAATAGTTATATAATGCAGATCCCAAGTTCACTTTTCCAGTGGCAGTGGATAGCAGAATAAGATACACAAAGGCACGTAGGTATTCATATAATAAGAATATTTTATAGAAGGAATAAGCTAGTTACAAATATTTTGTTAAAGAGAACTGTGCAACTGCAAAAAAGAGAGGAGAGAGAGATTGTGTGTGCGTGTATGTGTGTGTATGTGTGTGTGCGCGCATGTGCAAGTGTGTGTGTCTATCTCTCTGTCCATGTCCTTGATGTTTCTATTGTTATGTTGTTGTTTTATTGCTCTTCATTTGCATTTGCTTCTGAAGTGCCCTACTTCTTGTCCTCATATGCAAATGAGATTCCTAGGATGAAAAGAGAGAACTTATCTCTTTGAATTATAAAGAAGTACTTGTAGTCATTAAGTCTGAGAAGTAAAGGTCAAGTACAATGGTATTCATAAAATCAGTGGGCCTAATTATGCCAAACACAGGCAGCTGAATTACATTGTGGGTACTCTTAGGGGAGCATTAAAGTAGTAGATAAAACTAGACCAGTCCTGGATTCAAAGGCAGATGCTATACAGACTATAGCCAATCAGAACAGAGTATGTAGGCTAATAGGCAGATGGTAATCTATAGGGATGTGCATTCGTTTTCAACGAATTTGCAATCTGCAACGCATAAGTCCCTGTTTGTTTGATTTGTGGGTTCGCAAAATGCATGGCGATCCCCCACGAACAAAATATATCATATTAGTTTCATACTTTTCGTTCGCAGTGATTTCTTAGCGGCCGTTTGAAATAGGAGAAGGCCATGTGGGAGTATCCATAGCAAAAACCAGTCCTTTCCTGGGAGTCATAAGTGACCTCACAGCCCTGAAATAGAGTGGGTCAGACAGGTTGGCAAGGAGACAAGAATGCAAAATAACAGAGCTAAGCATTTTTCTAATGCAGCCAATTGCCGCTCTCACTCAGTGCTCTGTGACGCTGTTCCTGATGACGCTGTACTATTTATACCTTAAGCACGCGGCGTGCCACGCTTTTTCTTTGCGGGGGTTGTCCGGGGAGGTGGCTTTAATCAGTTCTAGTCTGAGAGTCTCAAATCTATATTCAATTGCTAGCTACTTTGATAGAATTTTCCATTGAAAAAGATATTTGTTCGTTTTTGCTGCAGTGCCAGCCAGGCTTTTTTTGAATGCACTTTTTTTTATTGAACTCAGACGGTCTCTCTGTCTCTCCCACTGAGACAAGCTGCCAGCAGTGACATTTTACTGCTTATCTTACCCTCCTGAGGTAGGTTCCAGGCAGGGTTTGGGTGGGAGATAGGGTGAGTTGGTATTTTCAAACAAGAAGCAGCATCACTAGGAATTGTACTTGCTTCCAGTCAAGTCTTTTCTCTGCTGTTTCATTTTTTTGTGCACACAGAGCAGTCTCAGTTGTAGTGTACATCAAGGTACTGCACCGTGCGTCTGTGGGCAGTTTACCAGACTCACATATATTCGGACAGCAGTGCTCTTTTAAGCCAAATCTCCAGTAAGCCAAGGAGGCAGTGCAGTGGGATAAGAGTGTGCAGCATTCATGACGGTCCAGATATCGCTGGTGAAATGCACACTCCCCTGAGCCTTAGCTAGCAGCGCTTGGATGAGACTGCGACACTGGTTGTATAGCCTAGGGATGAGCTTTCTACTAAAACGGAAAATGTCATATTGCCTCTGTATCGCTCCATGGTGAGACCGCACCTTGAATACTGTGTACAATTCTGGTCGCCGCATCTCAAAAAAGACATAATTGTGGTGGAGAAGGTACAGAGAGGCTACCAAAATGATAAGGGGAATGGAACAGCTCCCCTATGAAGAAAGACTAAAGAGGTTAGGACTTTTCAGCTTGGAGAAGAGACGGCTGAGGGGGGATATGATAGAGGTGTTTAAAATCATGAGAGGTCTAAAACGGGTAGATGTGAATCGGTTTTTTACTCTTACGGATAATAGAAAGACTAGGCTGCAATCCATGAAGTTAGCATATGGCACATTTAAAACTAATTGGAGAAAGTTCTTTTCACTCAATGCACAATTAAACACTGGAATTTGTTGCCAGAAGATGTGGTTAGTGCAGTTAGTATAGCTGTGTTTAAAAAAGGATTGGATAAGTTCTTGGAGGAGAAGTCCATTACCTGCTATTAATTAAGTTGACTTAGATAATAACCACCGCTATTACTAGCAACGGTAACATGGAATAGACTTAGTTTTGGGGTACTTGCCAGGTTCTTATCGCCTGGATTGGCCACTGTTGGAAATAGGATGCTGGGCTTGATGGACCCTTGGTCTGACCCAGTATGGCATGTTCTTATGTTCTTATGTTGTGTGGGATTCTCATCATCAGAAATGGAAGAAGTAATAGCTGAAGAAGGTTTAGGAGGATTAGTTAGTTATGTTTTGGCCTCCACTTCAGTGCTGAAGGGGAGAGATGAAACCGATGATGATGAGGAGAAAGAGCAGTCAGCGCAGACACATAGTATGACTGATGCTCCTGGCATTGCTTCTTGGGGTGCACCCACTACTTCAACTCCAGGGCCAGCATCCACTCCGAAAGCTATAGAGCAGGTATCACAAAAGAAATCTGTGATCTGGAGCCACTTTAAAGTGATGGAGGACCCGTGTTTTGCTCAGTGTAATTACTGTGCCAGGGCTATTAGCAGAAGCAAGCAAATGGGACATCTAACTAATTTTGGCATGATGCATCATATGCAGAAGCAACACCCAACAGTACTGCTATCTGGGGATGGTAGCAGTACCAGTCAGGGGACCCCTTTTTCCGGCAGCGTAAAGTGGTTGAAAAGGAGCAGAGTCACCCCACACCCTCAGTCCGTTCTAGCAGTTAGGTGGTAGGCCAGCAGCCCCCTGCCATGTGTCAGAAGCGACAACCACCATGGAGGAAATGGGGTGGTGTTCGGTAATGCTATCCTGGGGAAGAAGGCAGGCAGCCTCAAAAGTTGTAACCAGGAGCATTGGGGAAATGATTGCCCTTGATGACCAGCCCTTGCAGGTAGTGGAGAATGTGGGTTTCAAGCATTTGCTGAAGGTCTTAGTTCCAAATTACAAAGTCCCCTCCAGAACAACATTTAGCAGAAAGGTCATCCACAGCCTGCACAATCAGTGTCGCAGTCGCATCCAAACACTCCTAGCTAAGGCCCAGGAGAGGGTGCATTTCACCAGCGATATTTGGACTGCCATGAATGCTGCACACTCTTACCACTCCCTGACAGAACATAAGAACATAAGAAAATGCCATACTGGGTCAGACCAAGAGTCCATCAAGCCCAACATCCTGCTTCCAACAGTGGCCAATCCAGGCCACAAGAACCTGGCAAGTACCCAAAAACTAAGTCTATCCCATGTTACCATTGCTAATGTCAGTGGCTATTCTCTAGGTGAACTTAATAGCAGGTAATGGACTTCTCCTCCAAGAACTTATCCAATCCTTTTTTAAACACAGCTATACTAACTGCACTAACCACATCCTCTGGCAACAAATTCCAGAGTTTAATTGTGCGTTGAGTAAAAAAGAACTTTCTCCGATTAGTTTTAAATGTGCCCCATGCTAACTTCATGGAGTGCCCCCTAGTCTTTCTACTATCCGAAAGAGTAAATAACCGATTCACATCTACCCGTTCTAGACCTCTCATGATTTTAAACACCTCTATCATATCCCCCCTCAGTCGTCTCTTCTCCAAGCTGAAAAGTCCTAACCTCTTTAGTCTTTCCTCATAGGGGAGTTGTTCGATTCCCCTTATCATTTTGGTAGCGCTTCTCTGTACCTTCTCCATCGCAATTATATCTTTTTTGAGATGCGGCGACCAGAACTGTACACAGTATTCAAGGTGCAGTCTCACCATGGAGCGATACAGAGGCATTATGACATTTTCCGTTTTATTCACCGTTCCCTTTCTAATAATTCCCAACATTCTGTTTGCTTCTTTGACTGCCGCAGCACACTGAACCGACGATTTCAATGTGTTATCCACTATGACACCTAGATCTCTTTCTTGGGTTGTAGCACCTAATATGGAACCCAACATTGTGTAATTATAGCATGGGTTATTTTTCTCTATATGCATCACCTTGCACTTATCCACATTAAATTTCATCTGCCATTTGGATGCCCAATTTTCCAGTCTTATAAGGTCTTCCTGCAATTTATCACAATCTGCTTGTGATTTAACTACTCTGAACAATTTTGTGTCATCTGCAAATTTGATTATCTCACTCATCGTATTTCTTTCCAGATCATTTATAAATATATTGAAAAGTAAGGGTCCCAATACAGATCCCTGAGGCACTCCACCGTCCACTCCCTTCCACTGAGAAAATTGTCCATTTAATCGTACTTTCTGTTTCCTGTCTTTTAGCCAGTTTGCAATCCATGAAAGGACATCACCACCTATCCCATGACTTTTTACTTTTCCTAGAAGCCTTTCATAAGGAACTTTGTCAAGCGCCTTCTGAAAATCCAAGTATACTATATCTACCGGTTCACCTTTATCCAATTGTTTATTAACTCCTTCAAAAAAGTAAAGCAGATTTGTGAGGCAAGACTTGCCCTGGGTAAAGCCATGCTGACTTTGTTCCATTAAACCATGTCTTTCTATATGTTCTGTGATTTTGATGTTTAGAACACTTTCCACTATTTTTCCTGGCACTGAAGTCAGGCTAACCGGTCTGTAGTTTCCCGGATCGCCCTTGGAGCCCTTTTTAAATATCGGGGTTACATTTGCTATCCTCCAGTCTTCAGGTACAATGGATAATTTTAATGATAAGTTACAAATTTTTACTAATAGGTCTGAAATTTCATTTTTTAGTTCCTTCAGAATTCTGGGGTGTATACCATCCGGTCCAGGTGATTTACTACTCTTCAGTTTGTGAATCAGGCCTACCACATCTTCTAGGTTCACCGTGATTTGATTCAGTCCATCTGAATCATTGCCCATGAAAACCTTCTCCATTACGGGTACCTCCCCAACATCCTCTTCAGTAAACACCGAAGCAAAGAAATCATTTAATCTTTCCGCGATGGCCTTATCTTCTCTAAGTGCCCCTTTAACCCCTTGAACATCTAACGGTCTAACTGATTCCCTCACAGGCTTTCTGCTTCAGATATATTTTAAAAAGTTTTTACTGTGAGTTTTTGTCTCTACGGCCAACTTCTTTTCAAATTCTCTCTTAGCCTGTCTTATCAATGTCTTACATTAACTTGCCAATGTTTATGCTTTATCCTATTTTCTTCTGTTGGATCCTTCTTCCAATTTTTGAATGAAGATCTTTTGGCTAAAATAGCTTCTTTCACCTCCCCTTTTAACCATGCCGGTAATCGTTTTGCCTTCTTTCCACCTTTCTTAATGTGTGGAATACATCTGGACTGTGCTTCTAGAATGGTATTTTTTAACAATGACCATGCCTCTTGGACATTTTTTTACTTTTGTAGCTGCTCCTTTCAGTTTTTTTCTAACAATTTTTCTCATTTTATCAAAGTTTCCCTTTTGAAAGTTTAGCACGAGAGTTTTGGATTTGCACACTGTTCCTTTTCCAGTCATTAAATCAAATTTGATCATATTATGATCACTATTGCCAAGCAGCCCCACCACTTTTACCTCTCTCACCAAGTCCTGTGCTCCACTGAGAATTAGATCTAAAAATGCTCCCTCTCTTGTCGGTTCCTGAACCAATTGCTCCATAAAGCTATCATTTATTCCATCCAGGAACGTTATCTCTCTAGCGGGACCCGATGATACATTTACCCAGTCTATATTGGGGTAATTGAAGTTCCCATTATTACTGTACTACCAATTTGGTTAGCTTCCCTAATTTCTCTTAGCATTTCACTGTCCGTCTCACCATCTTGACCAGGTGGACGGTAGTATACCCCTATCACTATAGTCTTCCCCGACACACAAGGGATTTCTACCCATAAAGATTCAATTTTGTATTTAGTATCATGCAGGATGTTTATCCTGTTGGACTCTATGCCATCCCAGACATAAAGCGCCACACCTCCTCCCGAGTGCTCCTCTCTGTCATTGCAATATAATTTGTACCCTGGTATAGCACTGTCCCATTGGTTATCCTCTTTCCACCCCGTCTCTGAGATGCCAATTAAGTCTATGCCATCATTTACTGCTATACATTCTAATTCTTCCATCTTACTTCTTAGACTTCTGGCATTAGCATACAAACATTTCAAAGTTTGTTTTTTGTTTGTATTTTCATTCTGCTTTTTAATTTTTTTTAATTGATAGTGATAAGTTAGAATTTTTTAGCTCAGGTGAGTTTTTAGTTACAGGCACTTGGACTACTTTTCTAATTATTGGAACCTCACTGTTGGGATGCCCTAATTCTAATGCATCATTAGTATCCTTTAAAGATACCTCTCTCCGAACCATGCGCTGCTGAGCGACTGTCGGCTTTCCTCTTTGTTCTAGTTTAAAAGCTGCTCTATCTCCTTTTTAAAGGTTAGCACCAGCAGTCTGGTTCCACCCTGGTTAAGGTGCAGCCCCTCCCTTTGGAAGAGACTCCCCCTTCCCCAAAAGGTTCCCCAGTTCCTAACAAAACTGAATCCCTCTTCCTTGCACCATCGTCTCATCCACGCATTGAGACTCCGGAGCTCTGCCTGCCTCTGGTGACCTGCGCGTGGAACAGGGAGCATTTCAGAGAATGCTACCCTGGAGGTTCTGGATTTAAGCTTTCTACCTAAGAGCCTAAATTTGGCTTCCAGAACCTCCCTCCCACATTTTCCTATGTCGTTGGTGACCACATGTACCACGACAGCCTGCTCTTCCCCAGCACTGTCTAAAATCCTATCTAGTTGATACGTGAGGTCCGCCACCTTTGCACCAGGTAGGCATGTTACCAGGCGATCCTCACGCCCACCAGCCACCCAGCTATTTACATTCCTAATAATCGAATCACCAACTATAACGGCCGACCTAACCCTTCCCTCCTGGGCAGTAGGCCTTGGGGAGATATCCTCAGTGCGAAAGGATAATGCATCACCTGGAGAGCAGGTCCTTGCTACAGGATCTTTTCTTGCTACACCTGGTTGGTGCTCTCCCATCATGAGACCTTCTTCCTCCAAGGCAGCACCAGGGCTGCCAGTCTGAAGTTGGGACTTGACTACTATGTCCCTGAAGGTCTCATCTATATACCTCTCTGTCTGCCTCAGCTCCTCCAGGTCTGCCACTCTAGCCTCCAGAGATCGGACTTGTTCTCTGAGAGCCAGGAGCTCTTTGCATCGCATGCACATGTACAACTTCCCACCGGTGAGTAAAAAATCATACATGTGACACTCGATGCAAAAGACAGGGAAGCCCCCCTCTCGCTGCTGGACTGCTGCCTTCATCTCAGTTTTGATCAGTTCCTAGTTAAGTTTTAGGTTGCTATGGGAGTAGGAATGTGTCTAACTTCCTTTAAATGTATTAGTGAATTCACTATGGGGTAGATTTTCAAACCGCGCAATTTGGCCTACTTTTGCTGGCGCATCAGGCGCAAGCAAAAGTATGCTGGATTTTAGTAGATACGCGCGGAGCCGCGCGTATCCGCTAAAATCCGGGATCGGCGCGCGCAAGGCTATGGATTCTGTATAGCCGGCGCGCGCCGAGCCGCGCAGCCTACCTCCATTCCCTCCGAGGCCGCTCCGAAATCGGAGCAGCCTCGGAGGGAACTTTCTTTTGCCCTCCCCTCATCTTCCCCTCCCTTCCCCTACCTAACCCACCCGCCCGGCCCTGTCTAAACCCCATCCTTACCTTTGTCGGGGGATTTACGCCTCCCTCCGGGAGGCGTAAATCCCCGCGCACCAGCGGGCCGCTAGCGCGCCGGGACGTGACCTGGGGGCGGGTACGGAGGGCGCGGCCACGCCCCGGACCGCCCTGGGCCGTAACCATGCCCCCGGACCCGCCCCCAAAACGCTGCCGACACGCCCCCTAAACGCCGCGACGACCGGGCCCGCCCCCGACACGCCCCCCTCGGAGAACCCCGGGACTTACGCGAGTCCCGGGGTGTGCGCGCGCCAGTGAGCCTATGTAAAATAGGCTCACCGGCGCGCAGGGCTCTGCTCGCCTAAATCCGCCCGGATTTGGGCGGATTTAGGCGAGCAGGGCTCTTAAAATCCGCCCCTATGTGTCTGGTAGTGGCCTACCGGGGTCTGATCGAATTCTCAATAAAGTTTTTGTTGATGTTTTGTTTTGTTTTTTTGTGAAAGTGGCACCCGCCTATAAATTAAGGGATGAGCTAGGGGTGGGTGGGCAAGGGTTGGGAAATACAAACAGTCTAACTTCAGTTAGTCAGCCTGAGTGACTCACTGCTCCCTTGATTAACAAATGTTGGTCCCTATTCAAACCCAATCACACTACCTCAACACCATTCCACGGTGAGAAATTGAGCTGAACTATTCAACTTTTTTACTTTGGTATACACTGCTCCTAGCTTATTTCTAGCTTCTGGCTACTTTTTGGGTTGGGTTTTTTTTTTTTTGTGGTTTTTTTTTTTCAATACAAGCACTCAGTTAGTATTAAAACAAACACTCAACTCTTTAAAAGTCTGGAGAACACTCAGTTCTGCAGACTTTTAAAAATAAACATACTACCTACTGCTACCTTATTGACTGACTAAAAATACAAACAGTCTAACTTGTTTATTCACTGCCTACCTACTGCTACTTTATTGACTGACTAAAAATACAAACAGTCTAACTTGTTTATTCACTGCCTACCTACTGCTACCTTATTGACTGACTATTTAAAAATGCAAACAGTCTAACTTGTTTATTCACTGCCTTTCTGACTATTAAAGGCACAAACACACTAAATAATATTCCCAAATAGTTAACTTTGCCCCAATACTTTTAAAAAAGACAATGTCCCAAGCAAAAACTTACTGATTCCTTTCAGCCACCAGCAAGGTGATCCTCTCCTCTCAGTGTTCCCACTGGAATGTGGGTTACTGAGCTCTTTTCTTCTAATTTATAATGTGCTTCTAAGGTAAATTAGTGCAAAACAATCCCTTAGGAGATGTACACTTCAATTTGATTTCCTGACTGACTCTTCAGTTAGATTTTCCTGAGTGACTCCCTGCTGTGCTGATTAACAAACAATAGTACCTATTCACATCAAACACACAACCTTCACACTTAGTTAGTCAGCCTGAGTGACTCACTGCTCCCTTGATTAACAAATGTTGGTCCCTATTCAAACCCAATCACACTACCTCAACACCATTCCACGGTGAGAAATTGAGCTGAACTATTCAACTTTTTTACTTTGGTATACACTGCTCATAGCTTATTTCTAGCTTCTGGCTACTTTTTGGGTTGGTTTTTTTGTGTGTATTTTTTTTTTCAATACAAGCACTCAGTTAGTATTAAATACAAACACTCAACTCTTTAAAAGTCTGGAGAACACTCAGTTCTGCAGACTTCACATCTCCTGCTGCATTTCACAATCTTAGCCTCCCCATATCCATACCCATGTAACACCACTCATTTCTTTGGAAACCATTTAGCAAACATTTCCATTAATTGTGCCTCCATAATGACCTGTAATTACTCAGAATGTTACCAGAAGTCCCTGTAGGCAAGGGGCTTATGATATTCCTCTCATTCTACCATTAGTTTTATTAGCATGCAAAATGGAAGATCCAAATAAGACTGAGACATACTGGTCCAATTACACATACACTCATCAAGGTTTACTTGATTGTAATTCTTCCCTTTGGGTCCCAGTAGCACCCATATTCATGGCTCACATGTTCACCCTTAAGCACCACCAGCGTAGTAAGCATGCCACCCTAGAGGAGGCAGTCACATGGGATCCTTTAACCTTGGGTGAAAGAGATAGCCTTATTGCTGCTTCAGTATTTATATTTGGCACTGACCATAGTACAGCCAGATTGGCCACGAGTATTCTGCGCCTACAAGCTATTGTGGAAATCTTTAAGAACATTACTGTAGAAACCCACAGACACAATACCCTTCAATTAAGGGAGATAAGAGAAACCTTACAAGACCATAGATTAGCCCTGGATTTACTTTTTAATGGCACAAGGTCTTTGCCACTCTCTCCAAACCACTTATGGCCATCAGTGTTGTGTGGAAATTACTGATCATACCTCAATAATTCTTAACCAGTCTAATCATTTAGAAGAAAACTATAATCTACCCTCCGATTGGTTAGCTGAACCAGAATGGCAAAAGCATTTCCTATCTTTATGGAATAGATTAAAGGGTGGGTAACAAAAGTAATCATGTATTCCATTATAGGATTTGCTTGTTGTATTTCAGTTCCATTTGTCATTAGGTGATTAAAGGTAATATTGCAAAAAATTGTAGTTCATCTTGTGCCTGTCACTATATATGAGGTTACAATCACCCCAGTTCAGGCTATTGACCAAACTTATGAAAGCAGTCACAAAGCCCCCATCCAGTTTTAAGTGCTCATAGCCCGTAATATCATGTATGTGTAGCCCTAGCTAAGCAGCAAGACTTTATAGAAGGAAATTAGATAGGATAAGGGGTGACTGTGCTTTGGGAGGCATAAACTAATTTTAGTCTTAGCTTAATTGGGATTCCTCCTGACTTCTATCATTATTCTAACATGATTTGACTTGGTCCCCTGTCCTGACCACGACTATTGGCTCCTTCTTGCCAAAGCAAGCACTTTGTATTCGCTCAGCCTATGCCTCACTGAGATGTAAATCTAGGCCTCAGATATGCTGGAAGTTTGTGCCCTTGGTCATTGTTGTAAGGGTCTCAAAAGAGGGAAAGGAAGAACGAGGGCTGCAAACTCGATTTGACCTGCTTCAGTATGCAGAGCGATTTCAGAGCGGCCATGGAGGGAACGGAGGCAGGCTGCGCGGCTCGGCGCGTGCCGGCTGCACAAAATCGGCAGCCTTGCGCGCGCCGATCCTGGATTTTAGCAGATACGCGCGGCTACGTGCGTATCTACTAAAATCCAGCGTACCTTTGTTTGCGACTGGTGCGCCAACAAAAGTACGCGAACAAAAGTACGCGAACGCGCATTTTTTGTAAATCTACCCCTGTGTTTTTTAGACCTACAAACATCACAACAAAAGAGCACCAGGTTTGTACTTTTTTACTTATACTCTTTTTTTCTTAAAGCTGCTGTCTGCAGTAAATCCCCATTCACAATATTCCAGCCAGCTACAAGAACTGGAAGTTTGAGTATAATGTCAAGCAAACTGACATGATGAGGCCCCTGCAGTTATAAGTCATATTCAAGTCATGTCATGTTACAAACAAGTATTTATTCAGTGAGAAAAAAGGAAGGAACTGGCTTATACAATGCAGGATATTTAGGAACTCAAGCTTTATTTATACTACTCACTTTTAGGTACAAGGCTATACCATCCCATAATCCAGGACTGGGTACACAGTAAAAGGTCGATGGTAAAAGCCCTACGAGCACCAAAACCTGGAGATACACCCATGTTTTGAGCCGGAGTACTGCGTGGATTTTAAAAAGTGTGCAAGTATCTCCCAGTACACGCATGCAAGTTATCACCCAATATGTGCACAAATCAAAAATTTAAAAAGAGGTGGAGTATGGTCTGGGTAGGACATGGGCGATTCAAGAAGTTACCTTGAAATGTGCAAGCCAGGGTCCCCTACCACATAACTTTACTTCTGCTATAGACTGCATTAAGTATTAAAATATTAAAGCTAGGTGAGTCAGTAGGGTTTTAAGGGTCGTGGGGGGGGGGGGGGTAGTAAATCCGATTCGTTAACTGGGCAAAATGGGAGCGAAATGGCAAAAAGGGCTATTGTGTTGGCATGCATTGTTTTTAAAATCCCCCCACTTACGTGGTAGAGCTGGCATTTGCATGCACATGCACGTGTCCATATAAAATTGTGTGCACATGTATGCGTATGCAGCCGATGTTATAATATGTCCACATATATACGTATATGTTATAAAATGGTGGCGTCCACTGGCACGAGCCAGCATATGCGCATACATGTATGGGTGTGGGGCCTGTTGAAAGTTACCGTTCCTGGGGGTAATTTTAAAAAGGATTTATACATATACAACTGGATTTTACAATCGAAAATTCACTTTACCAGTGTAAGTGTGCTTTTGAAAATTGCTACAATATATGTCATTGAATTGACCATAGGTATATGGCTTTCTAAAATTGCTAGAATTGTATGTTATATTAACAGTGTAAATCCTTTTAAAATTACTTCCTTAGGGGTTAATTTTAAAAAGAGTTGCTTACGTTAAAAGGCCCATATACATAAGTATATGGGCCAAGCATGAGCAACTATAAACATGAGCATGCAAAACAGAATGCACAATAAAAAGGGGTGAATTAGGAGCAGTGTAGAGGCATTCCAGGGCAGAGCTAACATTTACGTATGTAAATCCCAATTTTAAATCTGGCGAATGCAGCACGCATCCGGCTGCTACCTGCACATATTTAATTCTGCTCTTGTTCAGGGTAATTCTAAAAAAAACTTGTTATAGGCAACATTCTCTCAACCTAGCTTGTTAGCTAGGTTGAGAGAACGTTGCCCAAATCTTTCTTGGAGTGAGTGTCCTCACTCCGACGGTCAGCAAATCTTCACTAGAGACCACTGTTCTTTCCGTAGGTCTCATGTTGAATGTGAAAGTGGCCCACAACCCCCTACGCTCATACCTAATCCCCACCTCGAGTTACTAGGTGGCCCTCCCATAGGGATACAAATACCTGTCTAGGGCATAGGCATTATAGGAAGTCTCTCTCTCTCTCTCTCTCTCAACGGGCTGTCTGGGAATATCGTGGACCGCAATACTCCTGGCTGGACACTTTCATGTACTGCGATGATTCCTTGGTTGTTTTATCGCGGTGCACGATGTTGTCGCGATTTGCGACTCCAGGTCCGCGAATGGCGAAAACATCGCGTGCGGCGATGTTTCCCCACTGCACGAACAATGCCTTATTTGCATAGGACATGCCCCCTCATGCGTTACCACTGCGATATTGGAAAATGAGGCCCATAGTGAGGTTCAAAAGAGGATTTCCTTATTTCTTTGATATTGAGCTGTAATGTGCAACCTTCGGTATTTTCAAACAAGCAAAGCACACTAGAAAGGCCACAAATATATGATTATAAAGGGAGCAATTTTCATGAGGTTCTTCTGTGGTTAAATAGGTTGTGAGAATATGTTGCGCTGGGACCATCCCCACAAAGTACATGGGGAGAGGTTATTTTTAATTTCCTGATGCAGAGTTTGCACCTGCAAATTCTGTGGTTACTTATTTACCCACAATCATCACCCATCAAGAAATTTTCAAAGGGAAACTCATCAAGGAAATTCTCTTTGAAAATGAGTTTGCAGGCAGCATGAACATAGTGAAAATTGCCACCAAAAAGGAAAAGCTTTAACAAATAATGCCACTCACTTGCAGATATGTTGGGCATATCCACTCTTGGCTACAGCAGGAGACAAACATTTAGCTATAACTAGTTTGCATTCAATTTTCTCAAAAGAATACATAGGGTTCCTTTGGCTGCTGTAACCAAAAATGGCGCCAAAGCCGGGAGATACATTGAAATTGTCGGTTCAGTGTGCTGCCACAGTCAAAAAAGCAAGCAGAATGTTGGGAATTATTAGAAAGGGAATGGTGAATAAAACGGAAAATGTCATAATGCCTCTGTATCGTTCCATGGTGAGACCGCACCTTGAATACTATGTACAATTCTGGTCGCCGCATCTCAAAAAAGATATAATTGCGATGGAGAAGGTACAGAGAAGGGCAACCAAAATGATAAAAGGGGATGGAACAGCTCCCCTATGAGGAAAGACTAAAGAGGTTAGGTCTTTTCAGCTTGGAGAAGAGACGGCTGAGGGGGGGATATGATAGAGATGTTTAAAATTATGAGAGGTCTAGAATGGGTAAATGTGAATCGGTTATTTACACTTTCGGATAGTAGAAAGACTAGGGGGCACTCCATGAAGTTAGCATGGGGCACATTTAAAACTAATTGGAGAAAGTTCTTTTTTACTCAACGCACAATTAAACTCTGGAATTTGTTGCCAGAGGATGTGGTTAGTGCAGTTAGTATAGCTGTGTTTAAAAAAGGATTGGATAAGTTCTTGGAGGAGAAGTTCATTACCTGCTATTAAGTTCACTTAGAGAATAGCAGCTGCCATTAGCAGTGGTAACATGGAATAGACTTAGTTTTTGGGTACTTGCCAGGTTCTTATGGCCTGGATTGGCCACTGTTGGAAACAGGATGCTGGGCTTGGTGGACCCTTGGTCTGACCCAGTATGGCATTTTCTTATGTTCTTATGAGGATTGGACAAGCTCCTGAAGGAAAAGTCCATAAGCAGTTATTAGCCAGGTTGACTTGGAAAAGCCAGCACTTAACCTTGGGAGTGAGATACAAGAAATAAATCAACTATTGGGGATCTACCAGGTAGTACTATGTCCTGGATTGGCCACTGTCAGAGAATGCTGGGCTCAATGGACCTTGGTCTGACTCTGCATGGCATCTTCATCTGTTCTTTTTTGTCCTCTGTAGGTCCAAATATTTTAGGATTATATTAACTCAATGATAGAATGCAAACATTTTCCATAAGAATCTTTATCAAGGTAAACTAATATTAATGAATCACATTGTGAACCATTCATTTTGTTGCTTTTAGAGCAGGATACATTCTGAATTAGTTGAATGTGCACATTTTTCGGAGGGAGGAGGGATTCATTTAAGGAACATCAATGTAATATATCTTTTATAAACATCTCTTCTACAAGTCTACAAAATGATGTGCTTCTGAAAGTCAAAGGACACTGCAATTTTGTTTTCAAACTCATTCAGTCTTTGGTTTATTTACCCAGTTGCCAATTTGAAATTCAGTATGAATTGAGAATGTTTCTGGCACAGATATTATTCTTGTCTCTTGGGAAATGGTCTGAAACCTATACCTCATTTCATACACACCAGGAATATCCACTTTTCATTTTCTGGCAACATATTCATTACAAGATTATAGTAATAACCTGTCTTCAATTTATCTTTTTATATAATTTTATAGCAGGTGCAGTACCTTGTTTAGCCTGTCCTCTGCTGCACAACTCTCTGCACATATCACATCTTCTGGCGTATCTACAGCAAAGACTGAACCAAAAAAAATAGTTTCAATTATTCTTATATTAAAATAATACATAACTATGTTGATTCATTACCTTATGATTTTAGTGATATTACTTTGTCAATTTCAACCAACATATAAAAGCTCCATAATGTAACTTATTTTATTTTGAAATATAGCAGTCTATCAGGGTAATTTTCGAAGGAAAATATACATGTAAATTTAGCATACTATAATAGCAATGTTCAAAAGCCCATTTATCCACATTAAGACAGTAACTTTCAAACGGGTGCACGGGCGCACATATGTATCCTGAATCGCAGTAATGTTATAATATATATGCACATATGCAAGTATGATATAATATAGCCTAGACACGTGTATATGTGCGCCTAATTTTAAGTTTGTGCACGCCCAGCAGCGTAAGTTGGGTTTGAGCTGCTTGAGGGAATTTTATAACAGACAGGCATTCCATACCATAACCAGTTTCAACTGTTCGCCCACCAGTTTGCCCAGTGTTCTCCTAAATCCTCCCAACCCGCCTGGTTCATTAGTCAACACTCCCCCCAGCTACTCCAGACCCTTCAAACCCCTCACAGATGCATGTTTTTTTTTTTTATTTTATTTACACCTCCTCCATATAAAGAATAAGTCTCCATTCAAATTAAAGTTTCTAATCGGACAACCCTTAGCATCTAGGGGGCACTCCATGAAGTTAGCGTGTGGCACATTTAAAACTAATCAGAGAAAGTTCTTTTTCACTCAAGCACAATTAAACTCTGGAATTTGTTGCCAGAGGATGTGGTTAGTGCAGTTAGTATAGCTGTGTTTAAAAAAGAATTGGATAAGTTCTTGGAGGAGAAGCCCATTACCTGCTATTAATTGAGTTGACTTAGAAAATAGCCACTGCTATTACTAGCAACGGTAACATGGAATAGACTTAGTTTTTGGGCACTTGCCAGGTTCTTATGGCCTGGATTGGCCACTGTTGGAAACAGGATGCTGGGCTTGATGGACCCTTGGTCTGACCCAGTATTTCATGTTCTTATGTTCTTATCTAATCCATTTTCTTAGCCAGTATAGTGACACCCATACTTTGAATCCCTGCTCCTTTTTCTCTTGGAGCTTTTCCCCTGCCGAGCGAAACTACGGGCTAGGAGACAAGGAGCTACTAGCAATCAAATTGGCGTTTGAAGAATGGCGCCCATGGCTCGAGGGTGCTCAATATCAGATAACGGTTTTTACCGACCATAAAAACCTTGAATACTTACATCATGCCCAACTTTTCATCAATTTTCAAAGGGAAAGTACATGCTTTGCCTTTGAAATGTATCCCTCCAAAACAACCCACACAGAATTATATCTAGTAATTTGGGTACAGAATTTCTTTGGGAAAATTAATGCACATACTTATGAACTTGCAAATGTATGCACATAAGTGCAAACCCTTCCTCAACCCCCATCTCTCAAAATGCCTCTACTCACTGCAGGGAAACTTACACACATAGAGGCTATACGCACATAAGTTTACCCACATATCAAGTGGGCAATATTGTAACAGGCCATTTTTGTGGCTAAAGTCCCCCAATCTCAAAATTAACCCTCCTAAACAAGTGTCAACTACTTCCTTTACTTCATACCACCTGCCTCTTATTATAAAAAAAAAAAAAAAAAGACTAATTAGGTGCATAACCAAGATGGCTGACTGAAGGATTGTCTTTCCCGGACGCTCTGCTCTGATTTCGGATTTCCCCTTGTTTTTCTCTGATTTTGAAAATGCCTCATAAAAGTAAAGGTAGGGTGAGAGTGTTCCCATCCGTATCCACCCTACCTTCAGACCAGAAGTTAAATTGGGACTACGCGACTTCTACAATATGGGCTTTACCTCCCGCTGGCGGAGCAGTTGGAGGAGAACCTCTTTCGCCGGGAGAAATATCCTTGAGCCCGCCTTACCCGCGACAACTGCTATTGGCTTCCTCCTCGGGAATTCCCGGAGCTGCTGGAGACTTCGGAGGTAACTCTGATAATGTCATCCAGTCGGATGGAGCTCGGGGAGTGAGTTCCGGGTTGGCGGTGACTTCGACCCCGATAAGGCTGGGAGAGACCGCCGGGAGAGAACAGAAAGGAAGCCAGAAGGAATCTATTGGAGGCGGCCGAGAGGATTGATTCCACTACAGGAGCCAGCGGGGTGAGTCAAACCGACTATAGGATTGAAAAACCAGCAGTTGTAACATTAGATTCCTTGTGGGATCTTATGGTAAGGATGGATATCAAATTACATGATCAAACTTTGAAATTACAAGGGGTTTCTTCAAAACTTGATATCATGGCACACAACCACCAACAAATATTGCAAGATCAAGGAACTGTCCTCCAAAGATTAGAAGAGGAGGTTAAAGAATTAAAGGATATTTCGGCAGCCTTCTCTAGGGAAAGGCTGTCGAAACGATAAGAAAATTGGAGTTTCTTGAAAACTCTTTTAGACACTTAAACCTCCGTATATTAAATTTTCCTTTGATTAAGGATGAGCCAAGGCTTTTGACTTTAAAGAAATTTCTTGGGGATTTTTAAAAAATCCCTCAGGAGAAAATTCCAGCGATAAAAAAGAGTATACATTTATCACAACGGCAAAGCACTCCTAGAGCTAATGTATTGGAGAATATAGAAAATTTGACGCAGTACTTGGAAGAATCAGGAATGGAGGTCACAGGAAGAGAGACACTTCTAGTGACATTATTTTCAGAAGAAGATTTGAATTTGATAATGCGTTTCTATTATAAAAATTTAAGGGTACCTTATTGTGGTGACTTGGTAAAAAATTTTCAGGATCTTGCCAAGCCTACCCAACTTAGACGTAAAGCTTTTCTTCAGATGAAACCCAAAGTATTATCTTTGGGTGTGAGTTTCATTGTAAAATACCCTTGTAAATGTGTGGTGGGTTTGCGTGGGTCTACATATATTTTCTTCGATATACCACAACTGAGGGATTTCTTAAATGCAAGACAAACAACCACTGCCATTACTTTAAATGTGGGTTAATTAAATGAGAAGTAACCTTCGGCAGCTCATTATAAATTTGATTTGAATTTCTTATAAGAATTATTCCTCAATGTTTCATTATGCGCCCCCCCCCCCCCCCCCCCCCCCCAATTTTCCTCTATAATGATATAGTGCATAAGATCAATAATGAGATAAGTTTCTTTTTGGCTGAGAAAGTTGAATTTTCTCTTATTTCTATATTATTGCACTTACATTTCTTATGACAAAGAATATATTTGTTATAAATGTTGAAAACAAAAATGACTGTCATGAGGACTGATGTACTCTGCTTCTCCACTCCCTCCTTGACCTGATAAAAAAAATTACATTTCTCCAGGATCTAATGCTTCCTTCCTTCCTCCCTCTGGACTGGACTCTGTAAAAAAAAAAAACATTAAAGGAATCCAAGTGTCTAATGTCTCTCTTCTTCCCTCCTTCCTCAGACCTATAAAATCAATAAAGCTCTCTGGGACTCAATGCCCCCTTCCTCCCTCCCTTCTTACATTGTGTTCCCAAAAAAGGAGTTTGTCAGCTGGGGAATCCCCCCTCCCTCTGTGCTCTCCATATAAGGAAACATCAGTGCTCACTTTGAAGCTCTTGTCCAGGGTATCAAATAAAAATTTCAAATTAAAATTTATTGAAGCTTTTGTTGCCTATTATGACATCAACATGGTTTGATTTATCTTATTCTACTAGTAAGAGGGTGTAATTTAATAGTCACGGTGGTTAGGAAGGATAGAGTACATTTGGGGAAATGGGTTTAATAATGATTTATTAGGACAGAACAATTTGAAGAAATAATGTTCAGATATGAGCAATGGAGTGAGATATCAATTTTAGGCCTAGTTTTATTTGTCTATGTGCTTTATTTTATTTTATGTATGTTTTTAAGTCCATTTTATTGTAAACCACATGAGATGTATTGGAGGTACTGAGAAGTATTTGTTGTACTGTGAACCAACTTGATATCTTATGAGGAAGGTCGGTATACAAAAATGACCAATAAATAAATAAGTAAATAAATAAATAAATACTTCTTTCATGGCAGCGGAAAGCATATTTTTTCCTCAAATGCAGTAGTAAAACTTGCTGGTGGAAGATTTTCTACAAAGTTAAAGGTCAGAAATTGCTCTCTCAGGTATAGACCATTTTTTCTTCAGGGAACCTCTTGTTTAATCTCAAAGCTGGAAAGTTCATAGTTGCTCATACATAACTATGAAAAATGGTCTGTGGACAGTTTGAGCACCAATTTCTTTGACCTCAGAATATTTCTGCTCAGCCAATCTGCCTGAGAATTTTGCTTCCCTGCTACATGAACAGCCAATGGATCATGGAGGTTCTGCTCTGCTCAGAAGAGAATCTTGGCACTGTATAGTGTCATATTAGCACTACAATAGGGCCTGCTTATTCAGCTACATCAAGCTCATATAACTGTCTGACTTTAGATAGATATCCCTCTGAAGAACTTGAGGCTGAATGCTCACTAATGCCTTGTACACAGGTCCTTGGATTGAGACCAGAGACTTTGGATTGATAACTCTCATAGAGTGGCATCCAACTTTGCTTGCTTGAATCTTTTGCCTGTGAGGCAGCCAACTCACAAGGAATCCAGGCTAAAGAAGTATTGGGTTCTACAAAGAAAAACCATAGAAATGACTGAGACACAAAACCATTATGCGTTGAAGGGGCGCCTAAGGCAGGGGAGTAATGCGAGTGCAAGCAGAAGCATACTCCGCATCACAGAAAACGTTACAACAGGGTTTCCTATCAATAACCCTGACAATGAAGTAGTCCTAGAATCTCCTGCACACAGGAAAAAGCCTAGAGAGGTAAACAAGAGAAGAATTCTTGGACGAAGACCACACAGTTTTTTCCTTCGGTGTTAGAAGACAACCAAATCCAAACTTGGGCCCGAGAACTCCCCAGAAAGAAACTGCGGTTCACTGACATCTATTTATTTATTTATTTATTTATTTTTAATTTTTATATACCGAAGTTCTAGTAGGGACTACAAATCACTCCGGTTTACATAAAACGAAGAACTGCTCAACAGATAGCGGAGCTTTACATGGAACCGTATAACATATGGAACAGTATAACTGGTTGACAATTTAACATAGTGCTAAATAAAGTGATAATATTTTAACTGGTAATAAATAAAGAAATATAATATTTTATATAAGAAGTATAACTATTTAATGTAGCAATAAATATAAATATAAGCAATGCCTAATATATATATGAAATAAAGTGAATTTTTGAGCTCAAAGATAATTGTCCAGTTGCAGATTCTTAAAAGTAGTACTTTATACAGTGTCCATAGTTAAGGGATGGAAGTCTGTCAGTCATAGTAAGATTAAGCGTCTGGGAAAGCTTGTTGGAAGAGAAAAGTTTTTAGTCTTTTTTTGAATTCTTGATAACTGGAGGATCTGAAGGATCCTCCAGTTATCTGAAGGATAAAATGTCTCTGCACAAGTGTACCCATGTCTGACTGATAGGCACAATGGGCAGAAAAGCCCAAGCAAGGCTTGGAGAATAATCAGCAACTACGGCAGGGCCTGAGACAGACCCTACGTGGCGAAGCACCAGACCTAGCTGATCAGCATCAAGAGTTTCAGGGGATGAATGCAACCCCTGAATCAGATAGCTAGCCCAACCCCCAAGCAAGGAGAAAAGTTAGGTCTGAAGCTCACCCACACTGCACCCTATCAAAGGCAGGGCAATCTAACCTATCTACAAGATTGGTCAGGTGAGCAGGAAGGCATTTTGGGCAACCTAGTGAAGCGAGAAAGCTAAAGGCAGTATTGGCCAGAGCCTGGCAAAAATATAGGGAAAATGTGGTGTATCTTTCCCTGCAGGTATACACTAAGATATACCACAAGTGCCTTGGCTTTTTCTCCTTTCCCCCCAACATTCCAACTGGAAGTCAGAGGGAGTGATAACACAAGGAGGCAAACCAGAGGACTGCCGGGGTAAGCACAAGTCCCTAGGTGATATATCCCAACCCCAAGTGAATAACTCACTGCCGATTCCAGTAGGGAATTACCCACCAAGATAGAGCCTTCGGTCTGCTTGTGGAACAGCTGAAACAGAGCGAATTCCCCCGGGAATAAATCCAGAAATACTCCACTAAGAGACAGGAAGCTGGGGCACTGCAAGCGTAATCCATGTCAAACAGGATTTCTTCACTGGCCCGGAAACCCTAAGAGTACCAGGGCAGGACCAGGGCAGATCCAGGATAATCTCAGAACAGACTGCAAAGCACCAGGCTTAGGTATTAATACCCCAGCCATGAATGCAAATACTTCCCCCAAGGAAGCACGGGATCCAGTAATGGAACAATTGTTATATGAATCAGGAGTCCCCTATCCTCAGACAGGGTTATCTCTGCTATGGGGAGATATAGCTTGGAAACTACTGCAACCAAGAGCAGCACCTCTGTTGTGAGGTCCCTCATTCCCAACTCCCTCAGCCATGGATATGGTGATAGGTTGAAAGTCATACTCACCAATTAGATGGACTAGAACCCCCCTCACTGAGGTAGGGTCCTGCAGGCGAGAATGACTGGCCATAGTAGCTCATTGAGCTCATCAGGTATCAAAGGTGACTCCTGAATGAGAGAAACCCTTAAGGTTCACGTGGGAGGTACTCTGGAAAGGCTCCCTCATGAAATAGACCTGTTGTGCCATAGAATGACCTAAAGAAAGTGCTACCACTCGCCCGGCTCTCGGAGCTTGCGAGGAACTGAGAGCAACTGCCAGTCAGAAGCGGTGACATCACTTCCCCGGGCATCAGAGAACGAGGGACACCCCTTGTGGGGTTGGACAATCGGGCATCCAGAGGGAAACCCCTACGGGTTGCCCTTGAACCTATTTGAATCTCCACTTTTTGAAGGGAGAGGAGTAATGGGAATCAGGGCCTCCCGATCCCAAAAAAAAGTTCAACTCTCCAGTTGAGAATTGAGTTACAATCACTGATCTCTGAGGTTCAGAAGAATCAATCCACCACTGGCAGCTACCCTCAGATGGAGTAGGTCACAGTAATCAATGGAGGAGCCCCAACAAAAATGGTCAGATGACCGCCGCTGCTGTCCCCTGGCCCTAGCCTATAAAGAAAATGCACCAATTCAAAGAATCGAAGCTCCGGTTAAGCATTAAATCTCCAGGGATGGAGCCCCAGCGGCTTCACCACAAAGGGGATTTGTGACATGGAAAGGGTCGAAAGACATATTCCTCTTCTGAGGCAGGAGAAGACTCCCAACACTACCCTCCTTGTGTCTACTCCCCTTAGGGTTCGACCAGGAATGCAGTCCTAGATCTCTCCTGTGGCTGTGGCGCACAACCTGTTGTACTTGCCACAAGGGAAACACACACATCCATACAGTAGACGGCAACTAGAGAATAGAGCCCTCCACTGTAAAAGCACACTGACCAATACTCATACAGTGGTATCCCAACCTATGGATGGTGGCACAACAATGATCCCCACTCACTGTGCTTGTGGTTAGAATCCCACGCACAGCAAGGATTGAGTACCACTTGCTAGAGTCAGTGGCTGCATGCTGCCAAAAGGCAAATCACAGAGTGTGTGATGATGACTTCCTCACCAGTGCTCCCCAGTAATTTGTAGTGCAGAACTATTGAGGAGGCTGAGACCTTGACACGACGATGACAGAACCCTGGCATGGCTGAGAACTGTGCAGACAGGGAGAATGCCGCCTGCCATCGCCCAAGGCGCTTGGAGTAGATGCCTTGCTGTACCCGACCTTACATGCTGCACTCCACTGTCACAGTAATTTCTAGTGGAGTACATAGGAATAGTGTGATGATGGCATCCCCAGTACCACTGGGGCTCTGAGTATTGCATAGTGGTGGGTGGCGTTTTATGGCGTCACCCCCTCCAGTACCTGATAACGCTTCAAAAGGCTGGACAAAGCCCTTGAACTGCATCGGGAATGGTTCACCGCTGTTTTCTTCATGGAACTACAGCAGTGAAATCCATGGCGACTGACAGTGCCCATGGTTCTCTTCGGTCGTGTCCTGTGGCATCCGATTGCGACCACTGGTACCCAAGTGTTACGCCCGTCAGTCGCAGATGGCTGCAACCACTGTTGCTCACATTATGCCTTCCTGCATTGACTCCTCTGGGGAGATTGACGGCCTCCGTCAGCTATCGCCGGCCTGCACGTCCTAGTTCCCGGGCCTTCCCACACAGCATGGATGCTGCCAACCACCATCTTGCCCTGGGAGTTCCTTAGGCGTGTGCACACACGTGCTCTCGGGCCAGTCTAATCCACATCATGGCAGGAACCTTGGGGGCGTCCCCCCGGATGATGTCATTTCTCAAGGACATTTAAGCCAGCTGGCCCTGCCTGCCTACGACTTGGCAACGAGTTCCCTCATTGCTGAATCTGCTCACTTCAGACCTGCATTCCAGCTCTTGCTTCCTTGATGAGAGACATTCCAGTTACCCGCTCCTTGGGGGCCCTACCTTGTCTCTGGCTATCCACTCCTTGGAGGGCCTTGCTTCTTGGACTGCTACTTGCCCCGTTCCCCAGGGCTTCCTCTGGAACTTCGCTCTTCTGCAGTGAGTACCCCGCTCTGCAGACCATTGCCGTACCAATAGTACTGAGGACCCTCATCGGTGTACCCTGCTCTACGGACCATTGTCATGCCTAAGCTACTGAGGAACCCTCATGGGTGTACCTCGCTCTGCGGACCATTGCCATGCCTACGCTACTGAGAAACCCTCATTGGTGTACCCCGCTCTGCGGACCATTGCCGAACCAATGCTACTGAGGACCCTCATCGGTGTACCTCGCTCTGCGGACCATTGCCATGCCTACGCTACTGAGGAACCCTCACCTGTGTACCCCTCTCTACGGGCCATCACTGTTTATCTCTACAGAGGATTACTCCATGGGCATACTCCACTGCACAGATGTGGCACTTCAAAGTCTGTGAGACTTTCTGCTTCACTCCCCGCTCCATGGGCATTGTCAGTCTGTTTCTTTAATAAAGACTTAAGGACATTCTAGCGAGACCTGACATCAGCTTCCCGTGCTAAAGCTCCGTGGCTCCACCCTTTGGGGTCACCATCTCTAGCTCCTCTGCCCTCTACTCTTCTCTTTCTCTCCAGCAGCTGTTGCTCTGCGCACCCCTAGCTGAGGCCTCACCTCCCAACGGTGAGTCTCATGGGACTCCTCCCCGTGGGTGGTACCATCTCTCACCTCCGCCCAGGGCCCACATACGCACATATCCTAACACCAAGTGGTGACAGCGGCGCCATAGGGCCCATTGCATTTTCACGCTCACCAACGATGTATCACATCAAGGACAACAAAGGACACTGCACCCAGGGCTTCGACAGCACTTGACCGAATCTTGATCAATTCAACGGTATATAGCGCCTTCCCCAGCATCACAGGTGCCCTTGTACTTCAACATCCCGGTGACACCAATAGAGACCCCAATGCCTGAAGACATTGAAGGACTGGCAGTATAAAGGATGCCAGTATACCTGCAGGCAGAGGCTCTGCAGCTCCGACACACCCCATCAGTGCCCAGAGGAACTGATGACTGCCAGCTCAAGGGCGTCCCTCATCAGCAGCTATGGCTGATGATAGCTTCACTAGCACTGATTAACACTGATGGTACACAAATCCAGGTGGGGCCTATGCTGCCCCCGATCCCAGCCATTCAGGGCTCCAAGATCACTGGCATCCATGGTGCTCAATAGCCATAGGCATTGATGGAACAGCACGATGCCCCTCAGTGCCCCGTCGGGACACTGCCAAGGTGTCTCAAGAGCACCATACAACTGCGCCTGGATGCCTTGGCATACCAGATGCCTTGAGTAAATGGTGAATTCGGCATGCGATCCGTGCAAGGTCAAAATCCCTGGTCCTTGAGGGCTTCAGTGGCACTCAAAGGCTGTCAAAGCCCAGGCAGTCGACAGCTTCGGGAATGACCAGGGTGCTCAATGGCGATCTCGTTGGTGGTGCTCAACCTTGTCGAGAGCAGCAATGAAAGGCATCGTTGGCCAGCATGCCCAATGGCCTCCATTGTGGCCCCTCACCACGATGGCATCAAGGCCATGCACCACAATGGCCCCGAGGCCGGCCACAGCATCAAAGCCACACATTTCAACAGCATCAAGGAAAGACGCGCATTGAAGCCATGCATCTTGACAGCATTGAGGGCTGCAAAGCATCGAGGCCACGTACTTCGAAGGCATAGAGGATGGCCACTCATGCACTTCAATGGGATCGAAGGCATCAATGGCACTGAGGGCATCGAGAACATCGATGTTAAGGGTGACTCCAATGGCATCTAGGGGGACCATGTCTATTGATGGCAGAACTTGTCCCCGACACTATAGGTCAGTGCCGTCACTCCGCCACATCAAGACTGCACATCCACAGATGTCTACGGCACAGAAGGCCCTTCAGTATCGAGGGCAAGCCCGGTACCTCAATGGCATTAAGGGTGACCATGGCGCTCAATAGCAGTCCTGGTCCCTGACATGGTCCTGACATTGATGCATCAGATGAATAGTGTGCTGGTCACAGAAGTGCACAGGCAACCGTTACTGGGCATGACACGGAAGGTGTGGCAGCAAGCTGCTTACTCAGGCTCCTGCTCACCCTCTCTCACAAGGAGATTGCACTGCCATCACTGGCAAGCCGGAGGGGAGGCTACATCATTCAGAGCTCCTGCCCACAGAGACTAGTTCCTTTGAATGTAGGAAGGATGAGCTCTCCCCTCCACAGAAACACTGTGGTCCTTGATCTCTGCTCTGTCTGAACCTCAATCAATGCTGATCGATCGGTGAAATGACATGGAACTCCTGCCTGGGTAGAACTCAGGCGAGTCCTCAGGCTCAGTGGCCTACATGGATCATCCACAGACTGCATTCAGTTAACACCTGACAAAGGTACAAAGACAGAGCAAGGAGAGGACACAGATACTAAACTGCAGGTGCAGGATTTTTTTTTTTAATAAGGGATAGAAATAGACTGTGCCAGACTGCACAACGACGAAGGTCTGCCATACGGCTGGCAGACAGAGAAGAGAAGAAGAAAAGGGAAAAGAAATACAATTACTATAATGAAAAGGAAGAGAACAGCTGCAGCTCTAGAAAAAATCACTTACAAAAATTGTGAGGAGAGAGCAAAGCTGAATACCATGAGGCACATGGCTCCATGGAAAAAAAGAGACTGAGGGACTCTGCCTAGGGGGCAGGGTGATGACTACAGCTGGGGGCATGTTTGAAAGTTCTAGATTCTTTGAGATCAGTGTTTCATGTCAGGCTCCATCCAATGATGTCACTCATGTGTAAAGACTATCAACCTACTTGTCCTCAGAGAACATTTGTATGCGCATACTTTTCACTTATGCATACTCACTTTCTATTTTGATGGGTCGAGTTCATTCCAAAATGGCCATCCTGGCAAAACAGCCTTATTTATTTATTTATTTTGTTTATTTAAAAAGTACTTTTATACTGCCTGCTCCAAAAGAGATCATGGTGGTTTACAAAATTGGCATACACAAAATGAAAACAGAAAAATGAAAAACATCGTCTTCAAACAATAAAAATAGCACTAAAAATAGACACAAAATAGCATTAATAACAGAAATACGATTCTATCTCCATATGTCTTGTAGATGCTGAAATTGCACGAGTACCACTCCTTATAGATCAAATTCCTGCTTGAAAGGAGATGTTTTCAGTATTTTATTTTAAAGGCTTTCGCATCTTGTATGGTTTGTACTTGCTCCAGCATGGTGTTTCACAAGGCTGGGCCTGCCACTGAAAAAGTCCAATCTCTCACCTCAGCAAAATGTGCCTGTTGAACCATAGGAGTTTCTAACAAACCTTATTGAGGGAACGCAGTGCTCTGGTTGAGGTATAAAACCTCAATGTAGAGACCAAACACTGTGTTCTTGTGTTATTAATTTGCTTATGCAAGCACATTAAGGTCTTATACCTTATTCTTGCACCAATTGGGATCCAATGTAAGGCAATCAATGTCAGTGTAATATGGTCATACTTTGTTTGACCAGTGAGAAAGCATGCTGCCAAATTCTGTAATAGCTGCATGCTCTGAATTACATTCCCTGATACACCCAGCAGTAAGGCATTACAGTAGTCTAGACCAGAAAATATCAATAACTGTAATACAGTTCTGAAGTCTTCTATGTCTAGTGGTGGTTTCAAGTGTTTCAGTAGTCATAACTTCATATAACCTAAACAAATTGAATTTTTAATGTATATTTTCATAGAAAGATGCAGGTCTAATAAGACTCTTTTATCCCAAACAGCAGATGTAATCTGTATTGAATGACCAACAAATTCAAACCGTGATTTTTCTGGCATTTCTTTGGTTCTAGAAAGCATGATCTCAGTTTTTAGGAGATTTAAAGAGAATCTGTTATGGAATATTCATAGTTTAATTACCCCTATATAGATATTTAAAAATTAAAAGGTGGATTGTAGAGAATCTTTTATGGGGACAAGAAATTGGATGTCATCTGCATTTATGTAAAAATTCAATCCTAACCCTGAAAGAACCTTGCATAAGGGAATCATATATATATATATATATATATACTAAAAAGTAGGGCCGATAGCATGGATCCCTAGGGGACCCCTGTGTGTAATTTAGTCCATCCAGATACATTATTTCCCATACTGATTTGCTGTAACCTGTTTCTAAGATAGAATTTAAACCATATTAGCAGACCATCAGTGATACCTAACTCCTCTAAGTGCCAGATTAACATTCTATGGTCCATTGAATCGAATGCAGCCGATATGTCCAAAAGGATTAATAAATAGTCCTGACAGCCATTAAACCCCCTTCATACAGTGTTAAACATTGATAACAATAACATTTCTGTAATCTTGTGTTTTTTGAAGCCAAATTGGTCAGGGTATAATAATATAGATTCTTCTAGATAGTCGGTCAACTAGGTGAATACTGAGGACAATAAGAACATAAGAACATAAGAAATTGCCATGCTGGGTCAGACTAAGGGTCCATCAAGCCCAGCATCCTGTTTCCAACAGAGGCCAAAACCAGGCCACAAGAACCTGGCAATTACCCAAACACTAAGAAGATCCCATGCTACTGATGCAATTAATAGCAGTGGCTATTCCCTAAGTAAAATTGATTAATAGCCATTAATGGACTTCTCCTCCAAGAACTTATCCAAACCTTTTTTGAACCCAGCTACACTAACTGCACTAACCACATCCTCTGGCAACAAATTCCAGAGCTTTATTGTGCATTGAGTGAAAAAGAATTTTCTCCAATTAGTCTTAAATGTGCTACTTGCTAACTTCATGGAATGCCCCCCTAGTCCTTCTATTATTCAAAAGTGAAAATAACCGAGTCACATCTACTCGTTCAAGACCTCTCATGAGCTTAAAGATCTCTATCATATCCCCCCTCAGCCGTCTCTTCTCCAAGCTGAACAGCCCTAATCTCTTCAGCCTATCCTCATAGGGAAGCTGTTCCATCCCCTTTATCATTTTGGTTGCCCTTCTCTGTACCTTCTCCATCGCAACTATATCTTTTTTGAGATGCGGCGACCAGAATTCTACACAGTATTCAAGGTGTGGTCTCACCATGGAGCGATATAGAGGCATTATGACATTTTCCGTTCTATTAACCATTCCCTTCCTAATAATTCCTAACATTCTGTTTGCTTTTTTGACTGCTGCAGCACACTGAGCTGACGATTTTAAAGTATTATCCACTATGATGCCTAGATCTTTTTCCTGGGTGGTAGCTCCTAATATGGAACCTAACATCGTTGTAACTACAGCAACGGTTATTTTTCCCTATATGCAACACCTTGCACTTGTCCACATTAAATTTCATCTGCCATTTGGATGCCCAATCTTCAAGTCTTGCAAGGTCCTCCTGCAATGTATCACAGTCTGCTTGTGATTTAACAACTCTAAATAATTTTGTATCATCTGCAAATTTGATAACCTCACTCGTCGTATTCCTTTCCAGATCATTTATATATATATTGAAAAGCACCGGTCCAAGTACAGATCCCTGAGGCACTCCACTGTTTACCCTTTTCCACTGAGAAAATTGACCATGTAATCCTACTCTCTGTTTCCTGTCTTTTAACCAGCTTGTAATCCACGAAAGGACATCGCCTCCTATCCCATGACTTTTTAGTTTACGTAGAAGCCTCTCATGAGGGACTTTGTCAAACGCCTTCTGAAAATCCAAATACACTACATCTACCGGTTCACCTTTATCCACATGTTTATTAACCCCTTCAAAAAAATGAAGCAGATTTGTTAGGCAAGACTTCCCTTGGGTAAATCCATGTTGATTATGTTCCATTAAATCATGTCTTTCTATATGCTTTACAATTTTGTTCTTGAGAATAGTTTCCACTATTTTTCCTGGCACTGAAGTCAGGCTCACTGGTCTATAGTTACCTGGATCGCCTCTGGAGCCTTTTTTAAATATTGGGGTTACACTGGCCACCCTCCAGTCTTCAGGTACAATGGATGACTTCAATGATAGGTTACAAATTTTAACTAATAGATCAGAAATTTCATTTTTGAGTTCCTTCAAAACCCTAGGATGCATACCATCCGGTCCAGGTGATTTGCTACTCTTTAGTTTGTCAATCTGGCCTACTACATCTTCCAGGTTCACAGTGATTTTGTTCAGTTCGTCTGACTCATCACCCCTGAAAACCATCTCCGGAATTGGTATCTCCCCAACATCCTCATTTGTAAACACAGAGGCAAAGAATTCATTTAGTCTTTCTGCAATGGCCTTATCTTCCCTAAGAGCCCCTTTAACCCCTCTGTCATCTAATGGTCCAACCGACTCCCTCACAGGTTTCTTGCTTTGGATATATTTTAAAAAGTATTTATTATGAGTTTTTGCCTCTATGGCCAACTTCATTTCAAATTCTCTCTTCGCCTGTCTTATCAATGTTTTACACTTAGCTTGACAATGCTTATGTTTTATCCTATTTTCTTCAGATGGATCCTTCTTCCAGTTTTTGAAGGATGTTTTTTTGGCTAAAATAGCCTCTTTCACCTCACCTTTTAACCATGACGGTAATCGTTTTTCCTTCCTTCCACCTTTCTTAATGCGCGGAATACATATGGACTGCGCCTCTAGGATTGTATTTTTAAACAATGTCCATGCCTGTTGAACACTTTTAACTTTTGCAGCTGCACCTTTCAGTTTTTTTCTAACTATTTTTCTCATTTTATCAAAGTTTCCCTTTTTAAAATTTAGTGTTAGAGCTGCAGATTTACTTATTGTCCCCCTTCCAGTTATTAGTTTAAATTTGATCATGTTATGATCACTGTTGCCAAGTGGCCCCACCACCGTTACTTCTCTCACCAAATCTTGCGTTCCATTAAGAATTAAATCTAAAATAGCTCCCTCTCTTGTTGGTTCCTGAACCAATTGCTCCATGAAGCAATCATTTATTACATCCAGGAACTTTATGTCTCTAGCAAGTCCTGATGTTACATTTACCCAGTCAATATTGGGGTAATTGAAATCTCCCATTATTATTGCACTGCCAAATTGGTTTGCTTCCCTGATTTCTCTTAGCATTTCATCATCTGTCTGACCATTTTGTCCAGGTGGACGGTAGTATACTCCTATCACTATACTCTTACCCAACACACATAGGATTTCTACCCATATAGATTCTACTGAGCATTTAGTCTCTTGTATGATCTTTATCCTGTTGGACTCTATACCCTCCCGGACATAAAGTGCCACACCCCCACCAAGTTGATCCTCCCTATCATTGCGATATAATTTGTACCCTGATATAGCACTGTCCCATTGGTTATCCTCCTTCCACCAAGTCTCTGTGATGCCAATTATGTCAATCTCATCAGTTGCTGCTATACACTCTAACTCTCCCATCTTACTACTTAGACTTCTGGCATTGGCATACAGACATTTCAAAGTGTGTTTTTTTCTTGTTTTAACAACCTGCTTTTCAGTTGTTTGGGATAATTCGGAAATCATTAGCTTTGGTGATTTTTTACGTATAGGTATATAAACTATGTTTGCATTTAATGGAACCTCTCTGTTGGGATGCCCTAACTCTCCTGTTTCATTAGTATCCTTCAAGGATACATTTCTCCGAACCATGCATTGCTGAGTGACTGTCGGCTTTCCCCCTTGTTCTAGTTTAAAAGCTGCTCTATCTCCTTTTTGAAAGTTAGTGCCAGCAGCTTGGTTCCACTCTGGTTAAGGTGGAGCCCATCCTTTCGGAAAAGTCTCCCCTTTCCCCAAAAGTTTCCCCAGTTCCTTACAAAACTGAATCCCTCTTCCCTGCACCATCATTTGCAAGAAATGATAGATTTGAAACTGGATGGTAGTTGGTAAACTCCTTGGGATCTAGTTTCTAATTTTTCAATAAGAACCTGACTAAAGCTTTTTTACATCCTGGGCTAAATAGCTCTCTGTCAATGAGAGTTTATTTTAGCCAAGTATGGAGAGATTTTTTCTTGAACAGTTTTCAGAAGGCCAATTGAAATAGGATTGTTTGTAAAATGTGCACTACTTCAATATTAAATACACTATTAAAGCTCTCCCATTTGAATTCTGTCTTCTGTGTCCTGTGGGTTGAGATGTTCAAAACCGATGGGAACTGGTTGTTAAGTCTGGCACTTTGTTGTTAAAAAATGTGCAAACTCATCACAGTTACAGTATCAGGTATTGCTGCATTCCCACTGTTAATGAGTCTGGGACATGACCAGGCGGGCCTTCATGGTGGTGAAGAATTGGAACTCCGGTTCCCCATAAAGGGTCCACAGGAATTCCCGGACAATGAAGGAGATCTGATGAGGACATGACAGCAATTTTAATCACTGAGTCTCCTTACCCAAGTACCTCAAGGGAAAATAGTGGAAGTACCTCAAGGGAAATAGTGGAAGACGGGGGCTTGGAGGAATGGTGGGGGTAGGGTGGGGTGGAGCAGGCGGTGGTGGCCAAAAGCCAAACAGCATATACTGATATGCCAAGGGACAGCGATAGCCACAGTAACAATGGATTCAGGGTTAACTGCAAAATAAGGAAACATACCACAGAAGTCATAGAACAAGCAGTCTTGAACTAAAAGAATGTTATTCCAACTTCTTCTCTGTATAGATTGAGAATCTGAAGAAGGCCTAGGTCAGTGACGGCTAACCTATGACACGCGTGTCAGAGGTGACACGCTAAGACGTTTTTGCTGACACACGCAGCGTTTCATGGACTATCGGGAATTTTATTTTTTTTTATCGGCTGCACCGAGCCTTTTTTTTTTCGGCTGCACCGACCCTTTAAAATTTGTTTTTTAGTATCCCCCCACCCTCCGGACCCCTCCACCCCCTTCCCCAATGCCCCCGGGCGCAGGGAGGCTCATTTGGCGCAGCGATAGGCAGGGCCGTGGTGAGGTTCACGTCACCACGGCCAGAAGAAACAGATCGCATTTAAACGCGCTGATGCTTCTCCTCCTTCCTGCCCACGGCGACTCCGGAACGTTTACTTCCGGGGCCGCACAGGCAGGAAGGAGGAGAAGCATCAGCGCGTGCAGAAGAGGAGCAGCACTTGTGCTTACGGGCCGCCGCAAATTCCAATTCGCAGTGGACCGAGAAGAAGAAGAGGCCCGGTAGCAGGGCCACCATGGCCCGAGAAGATCAGGGCCGCTGCAGGGCCCATCCTGCGGCGACCCGCAAAGAGGAGGCTCAGAGGTGAGAGAGAGGCTGAGGGTCTGTAGAGGGTGTGTGTGTGTATGCGTGTATGAGATGAGTTGAGAGATTGTGTGTGAGAGTGAGGGACCTGAATGTTTGCAGAGACAGCATGTGAGAGAGAGGAGAGCCTGTGTGTGAGAGTCAGACAGCATGTGCCAGTGAGAGACTGTGTGTATGAATGATTGTATGAGAGACAGCATGTGACAGTAAGAGCCTGTGCTTGAGCAAGACAGCATGTGGGAGTGAGAGAGAGCCTGTGTGTGTGAGAGTCAGACAGCATGTGCCAGTGAGAGACTGTGTGTATGAATGATTGTATGAGAGACAGCATGTGACAGTAAGAGCCTGTGCTTGAGCAAGACAGCATGTGGAGTGAGGGAGAGACTGTGTGTGTGAGAGTCAGACAGCATGTGCCAGTGAGAGACTGTGTGTATGAATGATTGTATGAGAGACAGCATGTGACAGTAAGAGCCTGTGCTTGAGTAAGACAGCATGTGGGAGTGAGAGAGAGCCTGTGTGTGTGAGAATCAGACAGCATGTGCCAGTGAGAGACTGTGTGTATGAATGATTGTATGAGAGAGAGCATGTGAGAGTGAGAGCCTGTGCTTGAGCATGTGTGAGTGAGAGAGAGCCTGGGTGTGTGAGAATCAGACAGCATGTGCCAGTGAGAAATTGTGTGTATGAATGATTGTATGAGAGAGCATGTGACAGTGAGAGCCTGTGTGCGTGTGAGAGAAAGAAATGCATGTGAGAATGAGAACCTGACTCATTCTTTCCATCTTCTTCCCCTGAGGGAAGAAGATGGAGGGAAAAGAAACAGAAAAAAAGACAATATAAAAGGAATTGGCAAAAAAAAATAAGAAAGGGAAGGTGGAAAAAGAAAAGCCTGTGACCAACCAATTAGAAACTAAGATCAGACAGCAAGGCAAAAAAAAATGTAGATTACTTTTAGTGATTGGCACATGTAATCTTTGGGAATGTGCAAGAATAGCACTTCTCCTACGGATCTCACAATGTACGAGATCAGCATGGAGAAAGTGGAAGCCCACAGGCCTGCACAGAGGAGGCAGCAGAATGGACTTCAGTGTCAGTAGCAGGAATCAGCACCTCCCCAATAGCCATGTTGCAGCAAGTGACAGTGGCAGCAGAGGAATGAAGAGGTTTCTTTTGCTGGCAAAAGAAAGAGAGGGGGATCTGCCTTTATGTGTCATGTGTATGATTGGGAGTCTGCCTGGGGGTGTATGGGTGTGAATGCATGGGTGCCTGCCTGGGGGTCTGTGGTGTGTGAAAATGAAGTGTTCATGCCTGGGGGATGGGGAGGGAGTGTGAGAAAATGAATGGGAGCCAATAAAAGAAACAGACTGACCAGATGAAGTTTGTAACGCTTGCTTGGGCTTGAAGTGTACGAAATACCAACTTTCAATTGAAGATTTAGCCAATGAAATTCAGCAACTAAAAAGTCACTAAGCAGGTAAGGTAAAGAATTATTTGTTTTTGCTTTATTAATAAATACAGTACATATATTAAAATTATAACTTTGTTATTAATTAGAGCTACAAATATCACAAAATTATGGATTTTTCTAGAAATGACTACACCCGCCCGAGTTATGCTCGGGTTTTTTATGAATTTTGACACACTGAGCTCAAAAGGTTGGCCATCACTGGCCTAGGTGTTGCATCTCAATAAAAGAGGCCATTGGACAAGCTGCCTGCCAGGCAGGAGGATATAAGTTCCCTAAATGCCCATCACAGAAATGTCAATATAGAGGATAACTTTCAAAACTACTTGTGCAAGCCCATATATGCAAGTTGCTACAGTATTTTATAACCTGTACGCAATAAGTGGGGTAGATTTTCAAATCAGCGCGTGGGCGTACATGTGCGCGCACTACCTGGCGTGCGCACATGTACGCCCAATTTTATAACTTGCGCGCAAGTTATAAAATCGGAGGTCAGCGTGCGCAAGAGGTGCACACTAGTCGCGACCTTTCAGGTCTTTTCAGGTTTGAGGCCCTTGCCTGTCCACATGGCTGCCATGACTTGTGGCCAATATAGAAGAGTTGATGAGGCTTATAGGATGCGTGTCCTGTAGTGTTTGAGTATTTTAGACTTTGTGGATACCAAGACCAAGGCAGGGGTGCAGATAAATTCTCATTAAACAGTATAGCATTAAGGTTAAAGAAGGTGTTGTCGCCGATGACCTCATGAGCCCACAAGAAGCCTTCTTCTGAAGCCTGCCACTGTGCAAACTGCTCCCAGATGTATCATGTGGTAAGTATGATGTCTTCTGCACTTTCAGTGTTGTTATGTAGTAAGACAAGCATTTTGGGGCACCTGAGGCCTGGAGGGGCCTATGTCTGTAACAAGGACAAATCAGTGAACATATGCTGCTTACAACAGATGTCTGTCAGGCTGCAAAGTGTAGACATTCTTATGTGAGGAATAATGACTCTAACTACCTCATTAGCAGGTAGGGTCAAGCTTTGGCACAGACATCATTGATGGCTGATGACGAACAGACCGGCAACAGCAAATTTGGGCCTTAGTAGGTAAGCAAAGAGCTGGTGGTAGTTTGAAATCAACAATGTCCCCAATGTGTGTGTCTGTGTGTTTGGGTGAGTGGCGTGCTGTGTTAGCCTCTGCCTATATCTGTATCTGGGTGTGTGTTGGCACCCAATTAGCACATGCTGGCTTTTGACACAAGTAATCTTGTGCTTCCACTCTTTACAATGGATGCTACAGTTATGCTAATGTGTAGGTGGGAAGAAAATGACCTCACGTATTGTAACCAAACATTCCACCATATCCTGACACTTTTATTTATTTAATTAAAATATTGTGTTTACCGCCTATACAATGTTAGATCTGTTAGACTATTTAATCATTCAGTCAAGAGGGGAGGCTTAAAAATTTGCAGCATCAGAGCTCAGATATGCTATGCCGCATTGTCAGGTGAGTAGATATCTGCCTGTAGAGTATACCTCCCCCCCACCCCAGCACCAGAGTCTCTCCCACCCAGTATCTGGAGTGGGCCTATTTGTATTGGGATTGGGGATGTGCCTGATGGAAGAGCTTCAGCTGCCATGGAGGGTGTGGTGTTTGGGGGGGGGGGCTTAGATAATGTGAATTTATTTTGGGAATGCAGGGATGGAGAGAAGGGGGAGGACAAATGGTGATGTCATGCCAGGTACTTTCATGTTCATCAGATTAATGGGTTGGGGGAAAGGTCTGGGCCAGCAAGCTGATGATACCTGGGAGCGGGAGGTGGAAGGAGGCCTGCCAGGACCACTATTTGATTTCTCTTTTTCTACACAGAGGCCTAGTTACCCACTTATCCGTAGAAGATATCTTGATAACTAGACAGTGAGCCTGCCACACAAGGCGCATCACTTGAAGCTTACTCTGCCATATGTTCACGCTGGCAGGTTAGACGTACAGAGAATCCATCTTATGTAGCTGCATACTTTATGGATGTATACATTAGGTGGCATTTTTTTCCTGTTGATTATAGGGGACAGGTTCTGCCGCTAACTGGAGTCGCATCATTAGTCCACTACCCAGTCTAATGATTATGCACATCTAAATACCTGCAGCCTGCTAGATGACCGTGTCATCCTCGAAAGTGGCCTCTATGTAAAGCTCATAGAGACTGCTGCGTGACAACTGCAAATGAGTCACAGAGGTGTGAAGGATAGAGATTCCTCACTGCCCAAGAGTAGACAGTGATAAGGTCTGCTGTTGCTTGGGACCAGGCATACTTCAACAGGCTGGCTCCCACCCCTACAATGCCTTACTTAGGTTGTTGATCTGTACTAAGGCTCATCTCCAGTGACACCAATCCATCTTCCCCGTCAGCCCTACTTACACCCCCCCCCCCCCAGTCAACCCTAGTGATACCCCCACCTTCCTGGTCCGCTATAGTGAGCCCCACTCACCAGACACACACACACACACACTTTCTCAGAAATGCAGTGCCATTCATGGCAAGGTTCTCCTCAAAGGACAAAAGCAAACCTAGTATTAAATAGAAGAATGTAGTCAATGTACCCAATAAAAAAAACATTACAGCCAAACACAATTCTGTGCGAAGACAATGATTTCTCAGTTAACTTCCACCCTCTTTCCTTCTTCTCCTACCAAGTTGCCCAGCCCACTTACTGGAAGAAGCCTGGGCGCCAAACACCAGATAAAAAATGCAATGGAAATTTGAATTTGGCGCATTACATAGCAAGTGTACAAGTGTTCATGCATACTTGATGACGTTCGCATATATGCTCTTTATAAAACAGCAAAGTATGCGCAAACTTCCAAATCACACCCCAAACATGCCCACTTGATTCACACTATTTTACAACTTGAACACTGAGTTTAAAATGAGCGCATGCGTGTCCATGTGTGCGCGGTTCCCGGCGCGCACACATGGATGCGATCATTTTATAACATGCGCACATCAGTGTGCGCATTTTATAAAATACGATATCCGCGTGCATATGCGCGCCGGATTTCAACATCCACGTGTGCATGTGCAGGTGGCCTGCAATTCGCGCATGCGGGGGGGGGGTCAATTTTCGAAAGTACGTGCACCAATTAAGGAGCAGACTGGGAGGGAACTTTCCTTTCGCTTTTCCTACCCTTCCTCCCTTTTTTCCTCTCCTCCCTGACCCCTAAACTAACCCTACCTATCCCCTTTTTTAAATTTTCATATTTACTGCTTCTTGGGAGCAGAAGTAAATTCTACGTGCCGGCTGGCTGCCAAAGCGCACTTCCCCAGGACAGTGGCTAATGGCGCTGTCCCGGCCCACCCTATCCCTTCCTGCCCAGACCATGTCCCCCAGCCCGCCCATTTTTCAGGGCCCAGTACTTCTGCATGTAACTGGGCCCGTTCTAAAACACATGCGACGTGCGCAAGGCCCAGCCATGCACGTAACCCCCAGTTTTTACATGTGCGGGCCTTTTAAAATCGGCCATTATGTGCATATTCTGCACATTTTTGAAAATTGCATGTACACACGAATGTCTCATATGCAAATCCCTTTAAAATGTCTCATATGTCATATGTCATTTAATATCATATGTCATAAAATGTCTCATATGTCTCATATGCAAATCCCTTTAAAAATTAATTCATAAGCCTTCTTTCCTAAATATTGTTCAAATCAATGGATAATTTAGAAGAAAACTACTTTCATATTAGGTTTATACTGTAACTAATGTAAATAATATCAGCACAGTGGAGTAATAGAGATTAATTACCTGAAAACAGAAAGAATATTTCATTATGTAATCCTGCTCTCTGCTTTTTCACTTGATGGCACTCTGCTTTAAGCATTAAAACTTCACAGAATTCCTGTGAAACCAATTTCTTTAATATTCCAAGCAATATCTTCTCAAAAGATATATTGTAGATACTTTGACAAGGGGCTGAATGATATCGAACTGAAAGCTCATAAAAAAAGTTGGGATCAGTGTAAGCTGCAGACAAAAAACAAACATGATATTAAATATAACAATTAACACAATTAAATAAACAAGTCTGTTTTTCTTATGAATGTGAAGTGGTTATGCCCATTATATTACTTAAGATTGCAGATACTAGAGATGTACACAGCAAAAGGTTCAGGTTTCGTTTCGGCCCGCTGCAAGAAATTTCGTATTTCCCACGGTTCGGGCCTTTGAAATTGGGGGGACCTGAATTTCGGATTAGTGCGCACTAACGGGAGTTAGTGCGCACTAACTCCCATTTGTGCGCGCTAACATTTTAACGTTAGCGCACACTCACACGAAATTTCAGGAAAATTTGGCTCGGTTTTCGGGTTCCCTGAAACAAGACGAATTAGGCAATTTCATTGAAATTTCCTAATTCGTACTAAATGATTGCACATCCCTAGCAGATACAATTGTAAGGTAGTTTGGCATATGCAGCATTAGAGCATCAAGTATGCATCAGTCATTTACTATGTAATTAGCACAGAGCATTTTAGGTAAATTTGTTAATTCATGCCCGGCCAATTATATTCAAGGGTTTACTGATAGATTTCTAGAATGACTAGTGGGCACAAATATCTACCTTATAATATCATTAAAACATAACTGATGACTACATTATGTACCTACAACTCAATTTATGAGCTATAAAAATGTGATTGTTCAAATTTAATTAACTAATTTCCATTGCTATAATAAAGTCCCAATCCATAAACTATTTGTAATTCATCAAGCTATCAGATATACATTTTTCATGTTTACACATTTACCTTTCTTTTAGAATAATATAATCAAAGTAAGATCAGCTCAGGCCTTAGTCATTATGATCAGTAGTCAGTAGCCTATTATTTAGAGGTAATAACAGGATCAGACAGTTGAACATGAAGGCTGTTTCTCAAAGCTAAATGTCATTGCTGCAAAGATTTTATTTATATTGTTTTTTCGAGTTTAAATAATTTATTAGAACAAGTGGGGTAGATTTTCAAAGGGATACGCGCGTAACCCCCGAAAATCTACCCCTGCGAGTGCTGAGCCTATTTTACATAGGATCGGCAGCGCGCACAAGCCCCGGGACGCGTGTGTGTCCCGGGACCTTGAAAAGGGGCGGTCCAGGGGCGTGTCGGCGGTCCGGGGGCAGGGCAGAGTGCTCCGGCACAGCGGCCTGTGCCGGCGTGCGCAACAAAATAAGGTAGGGGGGGGATTTAGGTAGGGCTGGGGGGTGGGTTAGATAGGGGAAGGGAGGGAAAGCAGTGGGGGACATAGGGCTTGGCGTGCGCAAGGTGCACAAGTGTGCACCCCCTTGCGCGCGCCAACCCTGGATTTTATAACATGCGCACTGTAGCGCGTGCATGTTATAAAATTGGGTGTACATTGTGCTCGCCGGGTGGTGCTCACAAATGTACCCCGCACGCGTAACTTTTAAAATCGGCCCATATATGTTTAGGGAGATTTTCAAACCCACTTCCGTAGGTAAAACAGTAGTTTGTCGAGGAAATGGGTTTTTACAAAATTGTCTGCTTGATATGCAGGTAAAAGTATGCACATTGGGTTGGTATGCATGAACTTTTACCCGCATTTTTAAGAAGCGTTCTTGTGAGTGAATTTTGCAATTACATGCATACAGTTTGTATTTTCAAATATATACCAGTAACTTTTTCTGAACAAAAAATATGCACACATGTTAGCAGATGTAAATGTGTACAGGTAGTTTTGATTGGATAATTTTCCCTTTGAAAACTGGTGTAATATCTGCGGAAAAAAGTACCCGCAGACTTTCTACCAATGCGGCTAGATAGAAAATTGTCCCATGATGGATGTATTTTTTCTTTACAAGAAACTAGACTAGTTTACTTCACATACATATTTGTAGAGTGCAGTAGCCATATTGAGGTCCATATTTAGTAGGCTGGGTAGTGGATTGAATATACTTGCCTAAAGTTATCCGACTACATGTAGCTGAATAACTTAAAAACCTAATCGTTAGGAATTGTTATTTTTCAGGTGGTTGGAGAAGGGTCTGGGGTGGGGTATGGCCTGGCCTCTTATAGATTATTTATTTATTTATTTATTTATTTATTTTTAATTTTTATATACCGAAGTTCTAGTAGAGACTACAAATCACTCCGGTTTACATAAAACGAAGAACTGCTCAACAGATAGCGGAGCTTTACATGGAACCGTATAACATATGGAACAGTATAACTGGTTGACAATTTAACATAGTGCTAAATAAAGTGATAATATTTTAACTGGTAATAAATAAAGAAATATAATATTTTATATAAGAAGTATAACTATTTAACGTAAACCGGTAACCGATCCAATGTGACGAACAACAGAAGAATGAAAGGATGGATCGGTAAAAATGGACTTTTATTGGAACTTGCCCGACTCTGGCCGAGTTTCGCTCTGCCGAGCTGCCTCAGGGGCTGTGGCACATAAATATAAACAATTAAAAATGCACACAAACATAAATATTTGTATAAACATATGACTTATGATATAAAACATATTCAAAAAAATATATTAAAAGAATATATTAAATAGTAAAAACACTTAAACATGGAGACAGTGCTTGTTTTGTGTGCATAAGATGATGATGTTACATAAAAAGTTACGTATTTGAGAGTACAGATACTGTGGCTGAAACATCAATTAAAAAGCGGAGTGGAAACAAGTCTTACAAAGGACATGGTCTATAATGATTGTTGCACAATGCACTTCATCAAACAGCATATGGCTGATACATGCAAAATTTGTAACAAACAATAAAATATATTATTGAGGAGGTCAATGTGTATAATTAATAAGAAAAATAAAAAAATATATAAAAAATATGTAAAGATGGCAAACTAAATCTTGTACCTTGTTGAGCCAGAAACTTGGCTCTATATACTTGTGCTGATTTCCTAGGATGAAGGAATATGAGTGAACACACCGAATCCGGGCTTGTCACTTGTAATTCATCAATCACTTGTGTGAACAGTATTGAAGCAATTCTTATGGAACAAAAATTCTTAATTACCTTAGTTATCAAGAATAGGTATAAATAAAAAATGAACACATGCATTCGTCAGACTACAAATCTGAATGACTTCATTCTGAAATTGATACTGACATCTTGTATCATTATTATTAAGCTGTTATATGTCTTTCAACTGATCACAAATCGATAAGGAGTTAACGGTAAAAAAGATGAATGAATAGTGAACCTTACTGCATGTGAATGCAAGCAATAATTTTTAAATTTTTAATTTTTACAGTGTGTTAAATCTTGATCCGGTAGATACCAGGAACAAATCAAAGATGAAGTTAAAAGCAATACAATAATAAATTTCGCTACAAAATGAACAAATGAATAAAAACAGCTTCGATACAATAGTGCTCCCTAGAACATAAATAGCTAAAATCCACTTCGATACAATGCTAACAATACTTCTTATCAACAGTATGTAGAAAATTCAAAACGAATGATATGCGGGGAGACGTGTGCCAAAGCAATGTAATAATGAAAATGATGCGCTGGACAATAGTTAAATTCCTAATATATAAAAGTGCATAAGTCAAACAGCATATTGTGGCTGTCCGCGAATATGCATCCATCGGAAGCTGTGTCACAATGAATACCGAACAAAAATGATGGAATCACTAACTGTTAAATCTAATGTATAAAAGTGCTAAAGTGGGGCAGCATGCAGATAATATCCAAGCGCAAGAAACTATGTCATATTAAGTATGCGCTTAAGCAGACAAAAATATATATAAGAATGAAATCGCTAGCTATTGAAACTAAAAAGAACACAATCACTAATATTTTACCTTTGTTGAACTTGCACCGGTCACATACTGCTCTGACAAACACTGCAAGAACCAGTTAGTACCTGTATTGGACCTTTATTTTTCCCGCTTCTCACTCGAAATCACGCGAGAATAGACACATGTGTGGACTGATTGGCTCATAGACATTGTGGATAATGAGAGACTTAACTAGACCGGTGTGTAAAAAAAATGGATTAATCAATACTGATCTAATCTGTGCAGTAATGCAAAAGTGGTGACAAGAGGAGAAAATATAATGAACAAATGTCTGCGGTTGACTCATATTCCTTCATTTGTACAACTGCTGAAAAGCGGATGTACGGTCAAAAAGTAAACACAAATACTTTAAAACACTGCATCTTTAAAAAGGAGTAAATTAGTGTGAACATGTATAAAATCAAACATTCTTAAAAACTGCATCATTTTTTGGGGAACCAAGTAAAAAATATGAATTAAAATTTAAAGGGTGGAGGGAAAGAAAGGAAGGAGGGGTAGGGGGGGGGGAAGGAAGGGGAGAGGGGGAGGAAGGGGGGGAAGGGGAAAGGGGGGTGGGGGGGGGGGCTAGAGGGATAGGGAAAATGGAGGGAGGGGGGGGGGGAAGGGGAAAAGGGGGAAGGGGGGGGAAAAAAAGGGGGGGGGAGGGGGAAGGGGGGAAGGGGGGTAAAGGGAATTGGAAGGACAAGGGGAGTGGGAGGGGGGAGCAGAAAGGGAAAGCGCAACAAAAAATGCATGTGGACCTAAATATAATTATGAAACACCATATTCCAAAATTAAAAAACAACAAAAAATCAAACAAAAAACATATAGATAAATTATATATGCCATATATTGATTGCAAGAGAGAATATGATCCATGTGAAATAAGGGTCTATAGGTATACACTGAGATCTGTTTCACCATTGAGACCCATGGGAGAAAGGGTCTTAAAATCAAAAATAAATTGTTGTTCTAATCTTAGTAACAAATTATCAAAGTCACCCCCCCTCCAATTCTTTAACGGCTGTTTGATGACACAGAATCTGAAGTCTGTAAAACTATGGCCCATCTCTATCGCATGTGCGACCAATGGTTTACCCTCGCATTTTCTATTAATAGCACTCTTATGCTCTATGATTCTTCTACTGAACTGTCTTCCAGTTTTTCCTACGTATATTTTCTCACATGGACACTTTGCTATATAAATCACGCCTACGCTTTTGCAATTAGTATGACTGCCGAGCTTGAAAATTCTACCAGTGTTGGGAATGAGTATCGATCGTGTTTTAAGATTAACTGGACATACGCTGCACTTCCCACAGGGTCCATGTCCTGTCTGATCGTTGCTAATGTTTTTAATAGATGGTAAAGCTGAAGGAGAAATATATTCTTTTATGTTTTTATCGCGTTTATTTGCAATCATGACTTCTTTTCCTTTAAATTGTGGGAGAGACTGTACGATGTACCAATGTTTCTTAATGATTTTAATAATGTCATGTGAGAGTCCTGTGAAGGTAAGGGGGCAAATAATCTTCTCATTCTTAGTAACTTTCTTTTTTGGTTGCAACAAACCAGAGCGTTCCTGTGTTTCAGCCCTTGTCAAGCAACTTTCCACACAAGTTTTCGGATAACCCCTTTCTCTGAACCTATTCTTCATTTCAGAAGACCTAATCTTGAATGTCTTGTCATCAGTGCACAATCTTCTAAGGCGGAGGAATTGGCTGTAAGGCAAATTGCGTATTAAGGATTTATTGTGACAGCTGTCATATGCGAGGAGTTTATTCATATCTGTGGGCTTACGGTATATGTCCGTCATGAACCCTGTTGGAGTATTCATAATTAGAATATCTAGAAACGCAATTCTCTGCCTATTGAAATCCATCTTAAATTTAAGATTGCTATCCAACCTATTTATCCAATTCTTGAATTCCAACAGAGACTCCTCACTACCTTTCCATACAAGGAACACGTCGTCGATATACCGTTTCCACAGTAGGATGTTTCCACTGTATTTGCAATTGGTGAGATATAATTCCTCGAATTTGGCTACATAAAGATTTGCTATTGATGGGGCCATAGCTGACCCCATCGCCACCCCTTTAATTTGAACATAAAATTTCTTGTCAAAAGTGAAAAAGTTTTTTGTGAGTGCTATTGTTGCTAATTCTAAAATCAGCTGGGTCGGTATCCTAGTCTGTGTGTCTCTTCCATAAATTGTTTCTTCAATGATGTTTATAGCCTTGTCTTGAGGGATGTTGGTGTAAAGTGAGTCTACATCCATAGTTGCCAAAAAAGTATCTGTACTATCTACTGTCAAGTCCATGAGGATGTTAATCATATGAGTGGAATCTCTTACGTATGATGGTATCTTTGGTACAAAAGGGCTCAGGAATTTGTCTACAAAAATAGAGATTGGTTCTAGAAGTGAGCCATTCGCCGAAATGATGGGTCTGCCAGGTGGATCCGATATAGATTTATGAATCTTAGGTAGAATGTAAATGATAGGAATAACTGGGTGAGCGACTCTGAGAAAAGAAGTTTCTTTCTTAGTCAAATATTTCTCAGCTATGGATAAGATATTCTCTATATCTCCTTTTACCATGCTTGTGGGATCATTAGGTAATTTTTTGTAAAAATTTGTGTCGGCAAGTTGTCTGTTTATTTCAGATATGTACTTCTTTCTATCCATAACTACAACAGCTCCACCTTTGTCTGCTGGTTTTATGACTATAGTGGTATCTTGACCTAAAGAACTCAAAGCCTTTCTCTCGCCTTGTGTAACATTATGTTTATATTTGAAATTCTTTTCTTTCTCTGCAATTCCTTTTAATACAAGGGTCTCAAATGTATGTAAAATAGGATTGGTCGGACCACCTGGCATCCATCTACTGTTAGGTCTCACTATGGAATTGTCTGTCATGATTGGTTTGGTAGAAAATATCTCCATGATTTTTAATCTCCTTGTGAATTTAAAAAAATCAATCCTTGTATTGAAAGCATTATAATTCCCTGTAGGTACAAAAGATAATCCTTTGTTCAGGACTGCTAACTCATCTTGATTCAATACTCTATTGGAGATATTGACTACTGAGTTATGGATCTTTAATGTTGGTATTTCTGATTCTGGTTGTAGAATGATCTGCCCCTGCCCCTCCCTCTCCCTCTCCCCCTCCCTCTCTCTGGAGGTGTCTCCCAGTTTTTGTCTGGAGCCGTTATTTTGTTGTCTTTCTTCCATACCTTGCCAAGCTGAAAAACCTGATACACAGGTTTGGGTGGAATTGGATCCTGTGCTGTGCTAAACAGTGATGCCGATGGGTCAATATAATCTCCATTTTCACTACGTATTCTTTTTGCCCCCCTATCTAAGTTGGGGCTGACCGGAACGGGATCATCTGTATCTTGTGGTTGTCTGTATCTGTTAATGTTGGACTTTTGTGGGGGAACGTCATTCTTGGGTCTGTAATTGTATTTATAATTTTTGTTTTGTCTATGCCAAGAGTATATGCTATTGTTCTTATAATCGTTCTCGTCCCTTTTAAATTTTTCATACTTGTCATTTTTTAATTCCTTAATAAATTTGTCTAAATTAGTCTTATAGTCCTGAAAGATAACATTAAAGCACAGGTCTTTTTCTTTTAGGTATTGTAATTGTTCATCTAATTCAGCTTGGAGTTTCTCTTCTCTTTTCTTTGCCGTTTTTATAATGAGGATCATTAAGTCCAGGGAGCACTTGTTAAGTATGGCCTCCCAATTGTTCATGAAGCTCGAGTCTTCCTGGTACATACTCGGGGGCTTGTTAATTCTTAGACCTCTTGGGATTCTCTTGTACCTACAGTAGTCAAGCAGGGTGGAGGCGTGGAGCCCACTTCTGACCACACCTTTATTTAAATTGATTGCCTCCTCCCATCTCTGTAGGAAATCATCGAAGACTTCATTGTCTTTAAAAAAAGGTTCTGGAGGGAGCATCTCATTAATGGTGCCATCATCGTAACTGAGTATGTCCTTCCAAGGTGAGAAGGACATATCCGGTAAAAGGGATGGTCCAAGGAAGCAAACCGGTAACCGATCCAATGTGACGAACAACAGAAGAATGAAAGGATGGATCGGTAAAAATGGACTTTTATTGGAACTTGCCCGACTCTGGCCGAGTTTCGCTCTGCCGAGCTGCCTCAGGGGCTGTGGCACATAAATATAAACAATTAAAAATGCACACAAACATAAATATTTGTATAAACATATGACTTATGATATAAAACATATTCAAAAAAATATATTAAAAGAATATATTAAATAGTAAAAACACTTAAACATGGAGACAGTGCTTGTTTTGTGTGCATAAGATGATGATGTTACATAAAAAGTTACGTATTTGAGAGTACAGATACTGTGGCTGAAACATCAATTAAAAAGCGGAGTGGAAACAAGTCTTACAAAGGACATGGTCTATAATGATTGTTGCACAATGCACTTCATCAAACAGCATATGGCTGATACATGCAAAATTTGTAACAAACAATAAAATATATTATTGAGGAGGTCAATGTGTATAATTAATAAGAAAAATAAAAAAATATATAAAAAATATGTAAAGATGGCAAACTAAATCTTGTACCTTGTTGAGCCAGAAACTTGGCTCTATATACTTGTGCTGATTTCCTAGGATGAAGGAATATGAGTGAACACACCGAATCCGGGCTTGTCACTTGTAATTCATCAATCACTTGTGTGAACAGTATTGAAGCAATTCTTATGGAACAAAAATTCTTAATTACCTTAGTTATCAAGAATAGGTATAAATAAAAAATGAACACATGCATTCGTCAGACTACAAATCTGAATGACTTCATTCTGAAATTGATACTGACATCTTGTATCATTATTATTAAGCTGTTATATGTCTTTCAACTGATCACAAATCGATAAGGAGTTAACGGTAAAAAAGATGAATGAATAGTGAACCTTACTGCATGTGAATGCAAGCAATAATTTTTAAATTTTTAATTTTTACAGTGTGTTAAATCTTGATCCGGTAGATACCAGGAACAAATCAAAGATGAAGTTAAAAGCAATACAATAATAAATTTCGCTACAAAATGAACAAATGAATAAAAACAGCTTCGATACAATAGTGCTCCCTAGAACATAAATAGCTAAAATCCACTTCGATACAATGCTAACAATACTTCTTATCAACAGTATGTAGAAAATTCAAAACGAATGATATGCGGGGAGACGTGTGCCAAAGCAATGTAATAATGAAAATGATGCGCTGGACAATAGTTAAATTCCTAATATATAAAAGTGCATAAGTCAAACAGCATATTGTGGCTGTCCGCGAATATGCATCCATCGGAAGCTGTGTCACAATGAATACCGAACAAAAATGATGGAATCACTAACTGTTAAATCTAATGTATAAAAGTGCTAAAGTGGGGCAGCATGCAGATAATATCCAAGCGCAAGAAACTATGTCATATTAAGTGGCGATGGGGTCAGCTATGGCCCCATCAATAGCAAATCTTTATGTAGCCATATTCGAGGAATTATATCTCACCAATTGCAAATACAGTGGAAACATCCTACTGTGGAAACGGTATATCGACGACGTGTTCCTTGTATGGAAAGGTAGTGAGGAGTCTCTGTTGGAATTCAAGAATTGGATAAATAGGTTGGATAGCAATCTTAATTTAAGATGGATTTCAATAGGCAGAGAATTGCGTTTCTAGATATTCTAATTATGAATACTCCAACAGGGTTCATGACGGACATATACCGTAAGCCCACAGATATGAATAAACTCCTCGCATATGACAGCTGTCACAATAAATCCTTAATACGCAATTTGCCTTACAGCCAATTCCTCCGCCTTAGAAGATTGTGCACTGATGACAAGACATTCAAGATTAGGTCTTCTGAAATGAAGAATAGGTTCAGAGAAAGGGGTTATCCGAAAACTTGTGTGGAAAGTTGCTTGACAAGGGCTGAAACACAGGAACGCTCTGGTTTGTTGCAACCAAAAAAGAAAGTTACTAAGAATGAGAAGATTATTTGCCCCCTTACCTTCACAGGACTCTCACATGACATTATTAAAATCATTAAGAAACATTGGTACATCGTACAGTCTCTCCCACAATTTAAAGGAAAAGAAGTCATGATTGCAAATAAACGCGATAAAAACATAAAAGAATATATTTCTCCTTCAGCTTTACCATCTATTAAAAACATTAGCAACGATCAGACAGGACATGAACCCTGTGGGAAGTGCAGCGTATGTCCAGTTAATCTTAAAACACGATCGATACTCATTCCCAACACTGGTAGAATTTTCAAGCTCGGCAGTCATACTAATTGCAAAAGCGTAGGCGTGATTTATATAGCAAAGTGTCCATGTGAGAAAATATACGTAGGAAAAAACTGGAAGACAGTTCAGTAGAAGAATCATAGAGCATAAGAGTGCTATTAATAGAAAATGCGAGGGTAAACCATTGGTCGCACATGCGATAGAGATGGGCCATAGTTTTACAGACTTCAGATTCTGTGTCATCAAACAGCCGTTAAAGAATTGGAGGGGGGGTGACTTTGATAATTTGTTACTAAGATTAGAACAACAATTTATTTTTGATTTTAAGACCCTTTCTCCCATGGGTCTCAATGGTGAAACAGATCTCAGTGTATACCTATAGACCCTTATTTCACATGGATCATATTCTCTCTTGCAATCAATATATGGCATATATAATTTATCTATATGTTTTTTGTTTGATTTTTTGTTGTTTTTTAATTTTGGAATATGGTGTTTCATAATTATATTTAGGTCCACATGCATTTTTTGTTGCGCTTTCCCTTTCTGCTCCCCCCTCCCACTCCCCTTGTCCTTCCAATTCCCTTTACCCCCCCTTCCCCCTTCCCCCTCCCCCCCCTTTTTTTCCCCCCCCTTCCCCCTTTTCCCCTTCCCCCCCCCTCCTCCATTTCCCTATCCCTCTAGCCCCCCCCCACCCCCCTTTCCCCTTCCCCCCCTTCCTCCCCCTCTCCCTTCCTTCCCCCCCCTACCCCTCCTTCCTTTCTTTCCCTCCACCCTTTAAATTGTAATTCATATTTTTTACTTGGTTCCCAAAAAAATGATGCAGTTTTTAAGAATGTTTGATTTTATACATGTTCACACTAATTTACTCCTTTTAAAGATGCAGTGTTTTAAAGTATTTGTGTTTACTTTTTGACCGTACATCCGCTTTTCAGCAGTTGTACAAATGAAGGAATATGAGTCAACCGCAGACATTTGTTCATTATATTTTCTCCTCTTGTCACCACTTTTGCATTACTGCACAGATTAGATCAGTATTGATTAATCCATTTTTTTTACACACCGGTCTAGTTAAGTCTCTCATTATCCACAATGTCTATGAGCCAATCAGTCCACACATGTGTCTATTCTCGCGTGATTTCGAGTGAGAAGCGGGAAAAATAAAGGTCCAATACAGGTACTAACTGGTTCTTGCAGTGTTTGTCAGAGCAGTATGTGACCGGTGCAAGTTCAACAAAGGTAAAATATTAGTGATTGTGTTCTTTTTAGTTTCAATAGCTAGCGATTTCATTCTTATATATATTTTTGTCTGCTTAAGCGCATACTTAATATGACATAGTTTCTTGCGCTTGGATATTATCTGCATGCTGCCCCACTTTAGCACTTTTATACATTAGATTTAACAGTTAGTGATTCCATCATTTTTGTTCGGTATTCATTGTGACACAGCTTCCGATGGATGCATATTCGCGGACAGCCACAATATGCTGTTTGACTTATGCACTTTTATATATTAGGAATTTAACTATTGTCCAGCGCATCATTTTCATTATTACATTGCTTTGGCACACGTCTCCCCGCATATCATTCGTTTTGAATTTTCTACATACTGTTGATAAGAAGTATTGTTAGCATTGTATCGAAGTGGATTTTAGCTATTTATGTTCTAGGGAGCACTATTGTATCGAAGCTGTTTTATTCATTTGTTCATTTTGTAGCGAAATTTATTATTGTATTGCTTTTAACTTCATCTTTGATTTGTTCCTGGTATCTACCGGATCAAGATTTAACACACTGTAAAAATTAAAAATTTAAAAATTATTGCTTGCATTCACATGCAGTAAGGTTCACTATTCATTCATCTTTTTTACCGTTAACTCCTTATCGATTTGTGATCAGTTGAAAGACATATAACAGCTTAATAATAATGATACAAGATGTCAGTATCAATTTCAGAATGAAGTCATTCAGATTTGTAGTCTGACTAAAGCATGTGTTCATTTTTTATTTATTCTTGATAACTAAGGTAATTAAGATTTTTGTTCCATAAGAATTGCATCAATACTGTTCACACAAGTGATTGATGAATTACAAGTGACAAGCCCGGATTCGGTGTGTTCACTCATATTCCTTCATCCTAGGAAATCAGCACAAGTATATAGAGCCAAGTTTCTGGCTCAACAAGGTACAAGATTTAGTTTGCCATCTTTACATATTTTTATTTCTTATTAACTATACACATTGACTGTCTCAATAATATATTTCAATTAATACAATTTCCATCTTTATAAATATTTTATTGTTTGTTACAAATCTTGCATGTATCAGCCATATGCTGTTTGATGAAGTGCATTGTGCATTGCAACAATCACTATAGACCATGTCTTTGTAAGACTTGTTTCCACTCCGCTTTTTAATTGATGTTTCAGCCACAGTATCTGTACTTTCAAATACGTAACTTCTTATGTAACATCATCATCTTATGTACACAAAACAAGCAGTGTCTCCATGTTTAAGTGTTTTTACTATTTAATATATTCTTTTGATATATTTTTTTGAATATGTTTTATATTATAAGTCATATGTTTATACAAATATTTATGTTTGTGTGCATTTTTAATTGTTTATATTTATGTGCCACAGCCCCTGAGGCAGCTCGGCAGAGCGAAACTCGGCCAGAGTCGGGCAAGTTCCAATAAAAGTCCATTTTTACCGATCCATCCTTTCATTCCTCTGTTGTTCGTCACATTGGATCGGTTACCGGTTTGCTTCCTTTGACATCTTAAAGGGCCAGCAACTACAGTATCAGTAAATGGAAAACAAACTTTAGCTACTTGTTATAAAACAAATGCATTTTGTTTCACAGCATTAAATAACTACATCAGTAAGTCACAAATTTGTCCTCAGGGAACTTCAGTCAGCAGGTTTTCAGCATATCTATCCATCACTGGAACTCGATGCCCCCTGATATTCGACTTGAACCTTACACCCAGACCTTCAAAAATAAATTAAAAACCTGGCTCTTTAAACAGGCCTTTTCATAACACCCCACCACTCTTATGTGACAACCTCCTACCCCTCCACTGTACATATCCCACCTTTTGAGTTAATTATATGTTTTCTTAAACCAGCAACCCTCTCCTCAACATCTCCCCCTTTACCTATCCCCTCTTCTCTCTCCTTTTCTCTTCTCTTAACCTCTTTTATTTAATTTGATATTTGTTATAATGTAACTTTTTTCTTCTGATTTCTCTTCCTCTTCTTCCCTATTGTTTTATGTAAACCGATGTGATGTCCATTAGGGATGTGAATCGGATCCGATATTGGATCCGATTCACATCCGATATCGGATCCGATTCACATCTATAGAGATGTGAATCGGAACCAGAATCGGATCCGATATCGGATCCGATTCACATCCCTAATGTCCATACAAACTTCAGTATATAAAAGTTTTTAAATAAACAAATAAATAAATAAATCTAAAATGAATATGCATAAGATATATTTGCTTGCCCTTCTTCCATTGTATACAAGTATGTTTCATGCATACTCATTCATGATATCCTGAAAACCTGTTGGTAGGGTTGCCAACTTTTCACAAAACATGGTTACATGCTGTTCTCCCATTTTTCCCTCTCTTCTCCTGCTTACAGTCAACATTATCCATCCCCTCAACCTCCCCTACCCTAATACTTTTTATTTCAGCTGGTGCCTGCTCTGAGGCCAGATTCTGGTAGCAGAAGCAGGAACAGCAGCAGTTCAATGTTAAGGAGTTTGGGACATGGGACTGAGTGTGCATTGTGCACATATTTATTGTTACAGTAGCCCTGTGATCCCTAAAAACTTCCATATAGAAAGTGGGGCCTGGGAACAAAGCACTCGCTGATCCAGTCTCTGACCTGCAATCCTAAATATTGAGCTATAGCCACTTCAACCACTGTGCCTTGAGACCAGCACATGCTGAAAAAAAAAGGGTCTTTGGCATGGGGAAAGTTAGGAAGAGTCTCTGTCAGTCTGGAGGCTGATTGGCAGAAAACCAGCTTTTCCATTGGCCAGTTTTCTGATCCTGTTGTCCACCAACCTTCTTTCAAGAAAACTCAACAGACCAGCCAAATATTGGCTGGTCAGTAATCCTACCAGCTGGAGGTTTCTGAGGACAGGTTTGGAAACCATTGAACTATATCATCTGTCATGTTTAACACTTATGGTCTCTCTGATCAGCTGAAACTGCTAGCAGACCCAAGAGATTTAAAAAGACAATAGAGACTAAAGTCATAAATGTTTCTAAAAATAGGATACAAGTTAATTCCTTCTATCTCTGTTTATTACAACATGTATTACAATGTTCTTAACCAAACTGTTGTTTATTTATTACTTGATTTATTTCCACCTTTCAGGCACTTTAAAACAGAGTACTTCAAGTACTGTAGGTATTGTATGGCAAAGCACAAGAAGTTTTTCAGCAATCCAATAAAAAGGTAGGCATTCACAGATTTCATTTTTTTTTTTAAAGAGATCAGCAATGTAGAAACCTTTTTTGAACTATGATCACAGTAGGCAGGTAGGAAAAAATCCTTTACTAATATTACTGTGTTAGTGGCACAAAATCACTCAAAAGTTGACAAATGGGATTCTGTACATATAACTGTAAGGAATGACAGGGTTAAAAGAAAACCAAAAATATATGATACTGACAGACAGAAACATTACATTTTGAAGCTAAGTGTTGACTTGTCAAAAGTCAATGATAATTGAAAGTCATTTGCTAGAACAGAAGGATGTACTCAAGGGAAATTACTCATCATGGCCCAGGTCACTGTGACATTTCTATGCATAATGCATATTCCCTGATAAAATAACTTTGGAACACTTAAGGATGATTTTTCAAAATGTTGCATGCATAAAAATGCACATATAAGGGAATCAGTATTTTATAAATGGCCAATGTATGTATGTATTTATTTATTTTTAATTTTTATATACCGGAATTCCTGTATACAATACAAATCAATCCGGTTTACAATAAACAATAAGTTACCCTGGTTGGGGCGGTCCGACCTGGGCTTATTACAAGGAACATTGAAAAGTAACAATAACATTTAACATTTAACATTTGACATTATTCATGTTTTGAAACAGTACGTGTGTTCAACTTTTTACAAGGAACTTTAGTAGCAACAACCGAGCCACCATACAGTATACAAGTATACAGTTATATAGTATATGATTAATGACTGTTAAATACAAATTGCGAATAAGAAAGTATATAAATTAAGTGTCTATGGTGTTAGTGACACGCTGCAATGAATGGATCTGAAAGTCAGGAGGAGGGTCGGGTGTTTTTTTTTTTTTTTTTAGCGGCGCGGGCCTCCCTAAAAAAAAATTAGCGATGTGAATTGGAATCGGAGCCCCTTCCTGACCCCACCAAGGCTTGCCAATAATCCCTGGGGCTGCAGCAGGGGTCCGGGAGCGATTTCGTTGTCGGCTGCCAGTAACCAAAATGGCGCCGATAGCCTTTGCCCATACTATGTCACAGAGGCTTTCGGCGCCATTGGTCAGCTCCTGTCACATGATAGGAGCACAAGATGGCGCCGATGGCCATGTGACAGGGGCTGACCAATGGCGCCGAAAGCCCCTGTGACATGGTAGTTCAGGCTATTCGGCACCATTTTGAGGCGCACGGCTTGCAGTAGCACACCGGGCACAGAGGGCAAATTGGACCCGGGACCCGGCTGGACCACCAGGGATGTTGGTAAGTCTTGGGGAGGGATCGGGAGCCGGGGGGGGGGTGGTGTATCAAACCCGAAATGAAATTTCCCCAAATTTCGGGGAAATTTCGTTTTTCGGGTTTCGGGGCTTCCGAAACCGCAACGAATTAGGAAATTTCGTGCAATTTCCTAATTCGGGCGAAGAACGAAGCACATCTCTACTTCTTAGTTGCTTTCAGTTGCGTTCCTGTTGATCTCCAGTTGCCTGTCTCTGACTCCGGTTTGCTTCTGACTCCGCTTCAGCCCGCTGCTTGCCTCTGACTCCGGTTTGCTTCTGACTCCGCTTCAGCCTGCTGCCCGCCTCTGACCCCGGTTTGCTTCTGACTCCGCTTCAGCCTGCTGCCCGCCTCTGACTCCGGTTTGCTTCTGACTCCGCTACAGCCTGCTGCCTGCCTCTGACTTCGGTTTGCTTCTGACTCCGCTGCAGACTCCGGTCTACCCTGCCTCCACCCGACCTTCTGCTCAGCTCAGCCGACTCTCAAGCCAACTCGTTATCACGAACTCTTATCTCACTCTGCCTGCCCAGGTTCCAGCGTGCCTGCTGCTCCAGCCCTTTGACCCGCTCTTCCTCTGCTGCTAATAGGCCTCCGGCCTGTTCTCCGCCTCAGCCTTTCTGGACTTTCCTTTACAGCGCCTAAGTCCCAAGGGCCCGGGTCCCTACGGGCTCCTCCCGGGGGGGCCTCGGCTCCGGGTGAAGCCTTGCCAGGCTGTGTCTCCGCCTCCCGGCCTACCCTGTCACCCTCGGTAGGTCGGCCCAAGGGTCCACTATCCTCTCCAGCAGCTTCAAACCGCAACAGTATGTTATTTTTTTATATACTCTTCATATATTCTAAATAAACTAACATGAATACTTGTGGAATGCTTTTTATTAGATTTATTGGGAAAGTTTTTATCTTTTTGGTCTGATTCATACTGTGTTACAGACCACCATCTCTGCAGCTCTTCCTCTTCCAGAGTTGGGGGACTCAGCAAGAATAAGATAATTCCTTTTTTACATAAGCATCTAAGGCTTATTGATACTTGGAGAGTCTTACACATACTTGAGAGAGACCACACTCATGTCTGTAAACCCCATCTTTCCCAGACTAAAGTAGATCACATTTTGACTTCTGAATCCTTATTTTCCTGTGTTCTTTTGGATGAGATTGCCACTTTAATCAAATTGGACCACACATCAATCTTGATTAACCTCACCACTTTAGACTCAGAACTAGGTACCAAATTTTGGAGATTTCCTCAATATTTAGCCTTCAACCCTGAAGTGTTCTGCTTTTATTGTTTTATTTTCATTTTATGCTCCAGCCCATAGTTTCCATTGAAAAGTATTCCTTTACAAAATTAAAAAGAAAGAAAAACATGTTATCTGTGTGTTGTGTGGTTTTCCTTACAGGTAACTGGGGTGAAAGGGGCTGGGGAAACCAGGAGAAGATCATGTTCCTGGAAAAATCTGTGAAGCTGGCTGAGTCATGAGAATAAAAACTAGCTATAACAGAAGACAAAGTAAAAAGATGTTTAATATTGCAGTGTTCATAGATGAACTGATCCAGAAAGCAATTACAATAAGGATGTAACTTAATGGATATTTCACTTAACATAACTTGCCTTTGGAAAAAAGCAGAGAACAACAGACCACACAGGCTTACTGTGAACAAAATGTTTATTAGCTCCAAGATTCAAAAAGAAAAGAGACAGATTTCATGCTTTTAATAAAAATCTAGGCTACTTTCCTTCTTATTTATATCAGAAATATGTTTCCCACTATGTCAATTCATTAAGCTTATGTTACACATATGTATATATGTGTGTGGATATACCATGTACTATATAAATAAGTATAGTTATTATGATTCAAAAAATTCAATATCCATAAATTATCTTAAATATCTGCAATATGACAGTTAATTATACGCCGTTGTAAGGGGTGGTGCTATTTGTATACAGTATATATGCTTGTAAATCCATTATTAAAAAGAATTATTAAGACAATTTCAGTTCCCCTTGATTTTGGAGTTTCAGTTGTTTGTGATCCAAAAGCAAAGGGCAGAATTATGGAATATGATTTGTAAATCACAAGCAAAAATCAGCTTATTTCTGATTTGAGTTTGTACATAAGTAAAGTAGAAATGAACTCTGCTTGAACTGGTTATTATCCTGATATAATTCAGTTTTCTAGCAATTTCTAAAATGCACAGCCAAATCCTTCTCCATAATAGAACAGGGCTCAATACACAGGAAGTAAGGCAAGTTCAAATATTCTAAGACATGTCACTATATATTTAGGCATAGATTACTCATATTGGTGAAAACTTCATGGATAATTTTTATTTGCACAGTTAACACCAATAATCATAATAAAAGTATACAGGTGGTTTTGCTTTGATTATTGCCACCACAAAAATCACATGAAGAAATGTACATTTGCTGACTTTGTGGGCAATATATCAACAACTAAAACAATGGGGTAGATTTTAAAAGGTTGCGCGCGGGCGTACATGTGAGCACACTACCCAGCGCACGCACATGTACACCCAATTTTATAACTTGCATGCGCTGGAGCGCGCAAGTTATAAAATCCAGGGTTGGCACATGCAAGGGGGTGCACAATTGTGCACTTTGTGCACGCCGATCCGCGCAGCCTTCCCTGTTCCCTTCCCCCTAACCTGACTTTCTCACCCCTTCCCCTAACCTTTCCCCCCCCCGCCCTACACTAACTCCCCCTAAAAACTTTTGTTTTATATTTTGCGCCTGCCGGCCGATTGTCTACAAAACCTCCCCCCACCCATATTCTAAGATGGTGCCAGCCATCTATTGCTCCTACCATGTGACAGGGACCGACCAGTGGCACTGGTAGCCCCATCACATGGTGAGGGCAAAGGGCCACTGGTGCCATTTTGATTCCTGGCAGGCCCGATGCCTGAGAGCAGAAGATCACTCCTGGGACTCCCGCTGGACCACCAGGGCTTTCAATAAGTTTTGGTGGGGGGATTGTAATTAAGTAAATTTGAAGGGTTGGGGTGGGTTTTTGGTTTGTTTTTTTAATAAATGTGCCTCTCCATCTCGCGCTAACCTGAAAAACAAATTTTCCCTGAAATTTCGGGGGAAACCTGATCGTTTTTCGGATCCTCCGATCCATGCCGAATTGGACAATTTTGTTGAAATTTCCAATTCAGCAAAAACAAATGGCCATCCCTAATACCTGAGGGTATTAATAGAACTTAGAGAAGTTCTGGCAGTTCCACTGGATGCCTTTTTCAATGCTTCTTTAGAGTCAGGAGTAGTTCTGAAGATTGGCAGATGTGGTTCCTATTCATAAAAGTGGAAGTAAGGAGAGGCTGTGAACTACAGACCTGTTAGTTGGAACTCTGTGGTAAGCAAATTAATAGAATTGCTGCTAAAACATAGGATAATGATGTTTCCTGAATTCAATGGATTGTAAGATCTGAAGATAATTTTTTTTACCAAAGGTAGAACTTGTCAGAAGAATCTGATCTATTTCTTTGATTTGGTAATCAGAGAGTTGGATCAAGGGAGAGTGTTAGATGTAGTGTACTTGGATTTTAGTAAGGTCTTTGACATGGCTCTGCACAGGCGACTTATGAATAAATTGAGCACCCTTGGTATGGGCCCTAGATTTACTGATTGGGTTTAGAAATTGGTTAAGAGGCGACAAAGGGTAGTGGTAAATGAAGTTCACTCCAAGCATAGAGGTGTTACTAGTGGAGTGCCTCAGGAATCATTCTTTGAACTATGTCATTTCAGCATTTTTGTGAGCAACATTAAGAAAGGATTATCAGGAAAGTTTTGTCTTTTTTGATGATACCAAAATTTGCAACAGGATAGACAGTTGTGGAAAATATAAGGAGAGATCTATTGAAGCTCAAGGAATGGTCTAGTGTTTGGCAGCTAAGATTTGATGCTCAAAACATGTAGAGTTATGTAGGGATGTGAATCGTTTTCAACGATTAAAATTATCGTCCGATAATGTTTATATCGTCTTAAATCGTTATAGAACACGATACAATAGAAATTCTAACGATTTATCGTTAAAAATCGTTAAATCGTGTTAGTGCGCACTAACTTGAGTTAGTGCGCACTAACTCCCCGTTAGTGCGCACTCACTCGATTTAGTGCGCACTAACTGAAAATGATACAAATAAACACTTTCCAGGTCACTGAAGGTCAGTTAGGAATGAATATGTGTTCCTATTGGCTGGCTGCCCTCTTATCTATTGATGTTACCAAGGTTACCACTGAGGTGATGGTTGGGGGGATGGGAAATGGAACTGGAAAACTAACGAACACCAACAGAAAATGAAACAAGTGTTCACACTTCCCAGGTCAGTAAAGGTCACTTAGGAATGAATATGTATGTATGTATTCCTATTGGCTGGCTGTGCTCTTATCTATTGATGTTACCAATATGGTTGGGGGGATGTGAAATGGAAACAGTTGGAAGCTTGACAAAAAAAGTAATGTAATGATCAGCACTCACGTGACTAGAACTTGTTTGTTTATTATTTTTGTTAGCAGGCACCTGAAATGCTAGTGCATGTTGAATTTGCCAATCACTGTGCATTTTAGAAAGGTGGTCCTGGCTGGAACTGTACACAGTTCAAATATATGTAATTGATTGTTGGTAAGTGTATTTTTTAAGTAGCCACACTGGCACCAGTATGTTTAAATTTCCTCCTACTTAACTCACTAGCTCAGCTTTGTAAGAAGGGCTTCTCTGCTTGTGTGTTGTTTTTGTTTGGTGTGAGGAGAGCAGAAACATCAGATCTTTATTCAATCTACTACAGTCATCTCTTACAGTGCCCTATCCCTATTAATACCAGGAGTGTTGTGATCTTCCTGCACACAGTGCCCTAACCCTGATACCAGTCTGAGACAGCTCCCTCCCTGCATTACTAGTGAGAGGCTGGCTTCACAGACAGGGGGGAGCTGCCTGACCCTCACTCCTGACTTCCCCCATGTCCCAGCTAGTGAATGGTGTGTGGATGAGGGGGGGGGGGGGGAGGATGGTGAAGTCTGAGACAGCTCCCTCCCTGCATTACTAGTGAGAGGCTGGCTTCACAGACAGGGGGGAGCTGCCTGACCCTCACTCCTGACTTCCCCCATGTCCCAGCTAGTGAATGGTGTGTGGATGAGGGGGGGGGGGAGGATGGTGAAGTCTGAGACAGCTCCCTCCCTGCAATTACTAGTGAGAGGCTGGCTTCACAGACAGGGGGGAGCTGCCTGACCCTCACTCCTGACTTCCCCCATGTCCCCGCTACGTGAATGGTGTGTGGGTGAGGGGGGGGGGAGGATGGTGAAGTCTGAGACAGCTCCCTCCCTGCATTACTAGTGAGAGGCTGGCTTCACAGACAGGGGGGAGCTGCCTGACCCTCACTCCTGACTTCCCCCATGTCCCAGCTAGTGAATGGTGTGTGGGTGAGGGGGGGGGGGGAGGATGGTGAAGTCTGAGACAGCTCCCTCCCTGCATTACTAGTGAGAGGCTGGCTTCACAGACAGGGGGGAGCTGCCTGACCCTCACTCCTGACTTCCCCCATGTCCCAGCTAGTGAATGGGTTGTGGGTGAGGGGGGGGGGGGTGGATGGTGAAGTCTGAGACAGCTCCCTCCCTGCATTACTAGTGAGAGGCTGGCTTCACAGACAGGGGGGAGCTGCCTGACCCTCACTCCTGATTTCCCCCATGTCCCAGCTAGTGAATGGTGTGTGGGTGAGGGGGGGGGGGGGAGGATGGTGAAGTCTGAGACAGCTCCCTCCCTGCATTACTAGTGAGAGGCTGGCTTCACAGACAGGGGGGAGCTGCCTGACCCTCACTCCTGACTTCCCCCATGTCCCAGCTAGTGAATGGTGTGTGGGTGAGTGGGGGGGGAGGATGGTGAAGTCTGAGACAGCTCCCTCCCTGCATTACTAGTGAGAGGCTGGCTTCACAGACAGGGGGGGGCTGCCTGACCCTCACTCCTGACTTCCCCCATGTCCCAGCTAGTGAATGGTGTGTGGGTGGGGGGGGGGGGGGGAGGATGGTGAAGTCTGAGACAGCTCCCTCCCTGCATTACTAGTGAGAGGCTGGCTTCGCAGACAGGGGGGGAGCTGCCTGACCCTCACTCCTGACTTCCCCCATGTCCCAGCTAGTGAATGGTGTGTGGGTGAGGGGGGGGGGAGGATGGTGAAGTCTGAGACAGCTCCCTCCCTGCATTACTAGTGAGAGGCTGGCTTCACAGACAGGGGGGAGCTGCCTGTCCCTCACTCCTGACTTCCCCCATGTCCCAGCTAGTGAATGGTGTGTGGGTGAGGGGGGGGGGTGGATGGTGAAGACTGAGACAGCTCCCTCCCTGCATTACTAGTGAGAGGCTTGGCTTCACAGACAGGGGGGAGCTGCCTGACCCTCACTCCTGACTTCCCCCATGTCCCAGCTAGTGAATGGTGTGTGGGTAAGGGGGGGGGGAGGATGGTGAAGTCTGAGACAGCTCCCTCCCTGCATTACTAGTGAGAGGCTGGCTTCACAGACAGGGGGGGAGCTGCCTGACCCTCACTCCTCCGGGGTATTGTGATCTTCCTGCACACAGTGCCCTATCCCTGATACCAGGGGTGTTGTGATCTTCCTGCATGCAGTGCCCTATCCCTATTAATACCAGGAGTGTTGTGATCTTCCTGCATGCAGTGCCCTATCCCTGATATCGGGATGTGTGCAAGAAGATCACAACACCCCCGGTATCAGGAATAGGGCACTGCTGTGCAGGAAGATCACAACACCCCCAGTATCAGGAAGAGGGCACTGTGTGCAGGAAGATCACAACACCCCTGGTATTAGGGATAGGGCACTGTGTGCAGGAAGATCACAACACTCCTGGTATTAATAGGGATAGGGCACTGTGTGCAGGAAGATCACAATACCCCTGGTATCAGGGTTAGGGCACAAGTTCTAGTCACATTGACTGATCACATTACTTGTTTTGTCAAGCTACCAACTGTTTCCATTTCCCATCCCCCATATACTGTCAGTAGGAAACTTGGTAACATGAATAAATAAGAGGGCAGCCAATAGGAATACATATTCATTCCTAAACTGACCTTAACTGACCTGAAAAGTGTCAAATTGTATCATTTTCAGTTAGTGCGCACTAACTCCCAGTTAGTGGCCCTAACTCGAGTTAGTGCGCACTAATCGGAAAAAAACGATTTTTAACGATTTTTTAACTAAAAAATCGTGCCTAAGACGATTTTCTTGCCCTGCCACACGATTTCTATCGTTAAGGACGATATGGAAAACGATTCACATCCCTAGAGTTATGCATTTAAACTGCAAAAATCTAAGGGAGTCATACAATATTGGAGGTGAAATTTTTCTAAGCATGACAAAAGAGCAGGATCTGGGGGTGATTTATTTGATGATCTTAAGGTAGCCAAACAGATGGATAAAGTGACAGCAAAAGCAAGAAAGAAGCTAGGCTGCATAGGCAGAAAAAAAGAAGTTGTTATTGCCCCTATATAGGTCCTTGAGGAGACCTCATTTGGAATACTGTATACAATTCTGGAGACTGCACCTTCAAAAGGATATAAACCAGTTGGAGTTGGTCCAGAATGTGGCAATTAAAATGGTCAGTTGTCTTTGTTCTAAAGCATATAAGGACAGATTTAAATATCTAAACATGAATACCTTAGAGGAAAGGCATAATAGAGGAGATAATGCAGAAAACATTTAAATACATCCAAGGTTCCATGCACAAGAGGCAATTCTCTTTCAATGGAAAGGAGTCTCTAGAACAAGGGGCCATGGGGATGAGAGTGAATATGGTAGACTCAGGAGTAATCTTAGGAAGTATTTCTTTGCAGAAGGGGGGTAGTGGATATATGGAATAGCCTTCCAGTAGACATGATGGAGACAAAACCAGTATCTGAATTCAAGAAAGCATTAGATAAACATAGGGGATCTCTGAAGTAATGATAATAATTGCAAATTAAATTAGTTGGGTGGATGGGGAGGACTAGATAGGCCATACAGTCTTTTTCCATGTTTCTATGTAAAAATCTCCCTAATATCAAAAACTCAGGAGGTTGACAAATAATCTCCCTTTGTGTACCTTGGCACAAAAGCAAATCAGCTACAGTTTGGTTTACTGTGGTACCATATATGCTAGTTCGATCACTGGGCCCAGATAGTAATGTTCCTGAGAATATTCACTGTGCAGTTTACTTATCACATCTCAGATTCACTGAATGCATGGAGGTTTTAAGGAGAAAATCTTTGCCCCAGTAGCTCTCTATATTAGTCAGGTATTACAGTGAGTGTGTAACTGTTGCGCCGGAGGTGGACCCTTGCGCCAAGGTAGGGTTGACGCAACCCGTAGGTAGGGGCGGGTCCCCACCATTGGCAGGCAGAGTGGGCTGATAGACAGAGGCTGCTGGAGCTTCACCTATACCAGCCTTCATTCCCTGCGGGTTGAGCCTTTGGGTGCCGGGGCCGGCAGGACTTAGGTGGGGCCTCTGTGGTGTAGTAGAAGTAAGGATCCGGTTCAGCCCATAGACAGCAGGTTGAAAGATGGTACAGTCTTACTCTGGACAGGGTACTGTCCTGGAAACTCTTGGGCGCCAATGGAATAGAAGCAGACAGGGGGTGCTCAAGCAAGAGCAGCCAAAGCCTGAGTAAATCATGTCCAGGGAGTAAGCCGGAGAGGCGATGAAGAAACAGGTTTGAGTCAGGGCTGGTGGCAATGGCAAGGCAAGCAATGGCAAGGCAATGGCAAGCAAGGCTGAGGTCTGATCATGGAGATAGTCAAGCGTAATCAAGCCGAAGTAGAGGTCTGGGTCTGGAGATAGGCAATAGCGTAGTCAGGTGAAGCAGAGGTCTGGGTCTGGAGATAGGCAATAGCGTAGTCAGGCGAAGCAGAAGTCCAGGCTTGGAGAGAGTCAATGGGGTGGTCAGGTGAAGCAAAGGTCTGGGCTTGGAGAGAGTCAATGGCGTGGTGATGTGAAGCAGAGTTCTGGGCTGAAGAGAGTCAATGGTGTGGTCAGGTGAAGCAGAGGTCTAGGTCTGGAGGTAGGCAATAGCGTAGTCAGGCGAAGCAGAGATCTGGGCTTGGACAGAGTCAATGGCATGGTCAGGAGAAGCAGAGGTCTGGGCTTGGAGAGAGTCAATGGCGTGGTGAGGTGAAGCAGAGTTCTGGGCTGGAGAGAGTCAATGGTGTGGTCAGGTGAAGCAGAGGTCTGGATCTGGAGATAGGCAATAGCATAGTCAGATGAAGCAGAGGTCCAGGTCTGGAGATAGGCAATAGCATAGTCAGGCGAAGCAGAGATCTGGGCTTGGAGAGAGTCAATGACATGGTCAGGTGAAGCAGAGGTCTGGGCTGGAGAGAGTCACTGGCATGGTCAGGCAAAGCAGAGGTCTGGGCTTGGAGAGAGGCAATGGCATGGTCAGGCGAAGCAGAGGTCCGGACTTGGAGAGAGGCAATGGTGTGGTCAGTGAAGCAGAGTCAAAGTCCATGTAGTCAATCTGAGGTATGGAGCATGGAAGGAACAAGGAGACAGGAACCAGAAACAACGGAGGAACAGGAACACAGAGATGAGATTAATCTCTAGGAGGCAACGAGTACTCAACACCAGCGAGGAGACCTGTTGCAAAGGCAACTCTAGGAAGCGGAGCCTGCAATTAAGTACTGTAGCTGAGTTGTCGTCATCATCCGGGGCCACGGCTAGGTTCCCACCATGGTCCCTACTTAAACATCAATGATGCGCACACCTAGGGAGGGGCGTGGCGCTGTGTAGCAGCATCTCTCCACGGGCCACACAGAGAAGCCCGACGAGAGGTGGTGGCAGGACTGGGAACGCCAGGGACTGCGGCAGGGCCGGAGGCACCCGGGGAGACTTGAGGACAGAGCTGACACCCCACTGCCGTCAGCGAGGAGGGAACCAGGAGCTGGAGTCACTGTAGAAAGGTGAGGGGGCTGTGCCGCGGGTCTGCTGCAGACAGCATGCATAACACTAACATTCCTGGTAGCATAGAAGCACAAATGAATCCATTACACATTTGGATAACTCACTCCTCCTTGGAGTTCTGCGATGGGCAAGTCCTTCAAGCTTGATCTGCTCAATGGATTCCCCGTTTGTATGCTGCTGTGCAAAATTTAGTTGGGGTCAGGGAATCTAGCCTAACTCTCCTGGTATCTCTGCATCAGGATGGCAGTCCAGATTTTTGACTCTTTTTATTTTGCACCAATCTCTTATGGGTATTGCAGTACTGATCTTAGCTGAGGTGCCTAGCTTCTGGGGATGAGTGCAAGTAAACTGCATCCTTTCTAAGGCTGGACCCTAGGTCTCCATTGGATTGAATTGTCAACATAAAAATCACAGAATTAAATAGATGTCTAAGCAAGTCATTCCATCAGTTAATGCTCTATGACATCATCTTCTGGGACCCTAGAGTGTACTGGTTTCTTTTTCTAAGCATTTGCAAATATTTTTATTTAGCAGATTTAAAAATGTAAAAAAAAAAAAAAAGCTTGTAAAGATACACTCTGATAGCCTGAGAAGCCTCTATGACTCACTGATTCAGGAAATGAGGATCTCATTGGCTCATAGTGTGTGTCACATGTTGCCTCAGCAACAGATCTCCCTATTCTTGTAGTAGTGCGTATGGCCCCAGCATCCTTTCTCCTGTTCTAGCATTCCTGACTTCAGTTCCAGCATCCTTGTCTTCAGTTCTTCATTCCAGTGTCCTTGTCTTCAGTTCTTCATTCCAGCGTCCTTGTCTTCAGTTCTTCATTCCAGTGTCCTTGTCTTCAGTTCTTCATTCCAGTGTCCTTGTCTTCAGTTTCTCAGTTCTCTACATCTCCCTTGCTGCCTGCCGTTCTTCTCCTTGCTTTCTTGCCCAGCATATCCATCTTGCCATTCCCTTCGGACGGATATCTGGTATTGACCTCAGCCTGACTTCTGGATAAGCTTGAGCACGGTCTACCTCTGGATACACTTCACTGCCACCTACCACTGACCACTGCTTTCCACCAGATACACCTGACCTATGTCTGCTCTGACCCAGTTACCTCAATGGATTTCTCTGCCGTCAGTAGAGGCCCCCCCTAAGACCTGCCAGGCCCGGCACCCAAAGGCTCAACCCAAGGGGAATGTAGGCTGGTAGAGGCGAAGTTCCAGCTGGGCCTCTGTCTGGGTCCGCCTGCCGATGGTGGGGACTTGCAGCGCTCCTCCTCTGTAGATTGCGTCAACACTGCCTCAGTCTAAGGGTCCATGAACAGAACAGATGCCAATGCAAATTTATTTCCTTTGAAACTGATAGATGTCATTCTCACCTATGTCAATGTTAAATTACCCCCTTTCTCCACAGTAGCAGAAAGGAGGTGGATGTGGCTGGAAGCCATTGGCATTATTTCCTGGATTGCAGTGACACCTAGTGGACATTTATTTATTTATCTATTTAGTTACTTATTTATTTTATTATTAAAATTTCTATACCGGTATTTGGTGGGTGCCATCATATCGGTTTACAAGGTTACATAAAAAAACGTTTAAACTACAATCAAATTAAAAACATTTACACAGAATAGAAACGACAATTCTCATAGGTTACAATTCATACAATTTTCCTATTAATAGCCTAACAATGAGAAATTTGAACGACAAAACATTCAACATTGTGACCAACTCAATAGTATTTTGCTTCTACTTTTAGTTCTTTCTTATTTGTGATTATTCACCAATTGCTGTCACCCTCCTGAAACGCTTGCTGAAATAGCCATGTTTTAACTTTTTTTTCTAAATGTTATTCTGTTTGGCTCTAGCCGAATGTCAACATGACTGCAATTGCTAAGATTAAATAGTTATTTTTCCTGGAGAAAAAAATTGGATTCCAAATAAACAAATTGCAGGTCTTAGAATCAAACTTGGTTTTGTAATACCTGCCTGGAGCCAATGAAGATCAAAGGATCATTTGCTAATGAACCTTTTTAATTAGATATAAAAGATAATGCTGTCTTTTGTTTAAGGTCCATCAAAGGCAGAAAGAGAGAACGGTAGAAGGACATAGTGATGAGGTGAGGATTCTATTTCAGCCTCCTGACTGCTGTAACAAAGACAAGGGCAGTTTCAGGTGACTGAGTTTTCCTTGTAGCCATATTGTGAAGAACAGTACTTATACAGCACTACCTACACAGATAGTAGTTTGTTATTTTGTAGTGAGGGAAAGAAATGTGGGTGTTAAATATTTCATGACTTTTTGATTCATTTCTAGCTAGAAAACAGTGTTAGAAATAGTATCTGAACGCATTCAGTATCCGAATGATGCAGTTGTAGGAAAAGTCAGAAGATTTGTCACAATCTTATGTAGAGTACAGAGGGAATAATTTTTTTTGGTGTCAGAATCAAGCCATTGAAACCCAGGAAGCAAAAGGATCCTGTATCTGCACTGATTGCTGGACTTTAAGTATATGCAACAGCTTCATCAATCTGAACCATGGAAAAGATTCAATGACCATATGAGACTTAACTGAGAACTTATGCTATTATTCTAGCCAGAATTTAGGTGGAAGTTTTGACATATTTTGCAAGCAAACTGAATTGAGATGCAGGACAGTGTTAGCAA